>NC_037353.1:36753413-37367319 GCF_002263795.3 Bos taurus | reverse complement strand
CTTCGTATACAGGGAAACTAGAGGCTAGAGGAGGAGTTGTTGTCAGTCACTAAGTCGTGTCTGACTCATTGTGACCCCATGGTCTGCAGCACACCAGGCTTCCCTGCCCTTTCCCATCTCCTAAAGTTTGCTCAAGCTCATGTCCGTTGAGTTGGTGATGCCATCCAACCATCTCATCCTCTGCCATCCCCCTCTCCTGCCTTCAGTCTTTCCCAGCAGCAGGGTCCTTTCCAGTGCATAGGCTCTTCACATCAGGTGGCCAAAATATTGGAGCAGCTTCAGCATCAGTTCTTCCAATGAATATTCAGGGCTGATTTCCTTTAGGATTGACTTGTTTGATCTCCTTGCTGTCGAAGGGACTCTTCAAGAGTCTTCTCCAGCAGCACAGTTCAAAAGAAGCACTGACTACAGAGGAAGGGCAGATTGGAGAGACATTTTGAAATCTGAGTAGTGTGAAGATCCTTTAGTGGTGAGGGGGAGGTGGGGAATCAAGGCGATGATTCCCTTGATTCTGTGATACTAGCTTTAGAACTAGGTAGATGATGGTCATGCATACAGGAAGTAGGGTGGTTGGGCAAAATTTAATTGATAAGTTCCCTTTCTAACATGTTGCATTTGAGGTGCTTGTAAGGTATCTGGGCAGAGATGTCCAGAAATACTGTCCAGTAGAACTTCCAGCTGGGATGGAAGTGTTCTGTGTTCACTGTCCACAGTGGTAGCCACTAGCCACGTGTACCTATTGAGCAGCTGGAGAGCTGAATTTAAAATTTTATTTTAGTTAACTTAAATGTAAGTAGCCACATGTGGCCAGTGGCTACCAGATTTGACAGTGCAGGTCTTTTGTAGTGGTTGGAAATACTGATCTGGAGCTAAGGCCAGGATGGGGTGGTTAAGCTTCCTGGGACTGAGAGGCGCACTGGACTCTAAAATGCTAGAACTGGAAAAGGTCCAGGCAAACTGATTGTTGTTCATCCTAGCCAGAGGTGTTATTGGCCTGTAATTATGACTTTAGTTGTCGTGTTTCTCAAACAACTAAGTCTCCTCAGCTGCTTCCTGGGATGGCTATGGCATGGTCTGCAGCTTGGAAAGAAAATTCCCTTTCTTGGCTTTAGGGGGTTAGAAAATAGAAAACCAGCATGATTCTTGAAACACGTGCTTTGCCTGATATTCTCCTTGTTTTCTCCACATCTTCCTTTTTCTTCCATTCCGTTCTCCTATGTAGTGAGTCTCTTCTTTGGCTGCACATTAAAATCACCTGGGGTGCTTGCTTCTCATAAAAAAATATGGCTGTCCAAGGTCCACCTAGTTAAATCAGAATCTTGGGTTAGGGGGGAGTGGAGAGGGAATTAGGCAGCTGTGGGATTTAAAAGTGCCTCAGGTGATTCTAACGTGCAGCCAGGATTGAAAAGTACAGCTTCAGACATGCCTACACTTCTTTGGCACCTTCTGCTTTTTCCTACACAAACTACAATTGATCTTTAGCCCCGCTCTCTTCTCCTTTTATTTGGTGGAGGGTAATAGTACTTAGCATTTCAGAGATTTTTGCCATCTTTCAGGCCACGTATGACAGAAGTTAGCCTGAGACTGAAGGGTGTTAGGGAGCAGCCTGATCTCATACCTTGTGTAAGGATTGACATACCTTGATGTAATAGTAATCATTTTAACAAAAACTCAGGATCTTTGATCTTACTTGTGACAAATGGGGTCCTTTAGTTAAGGCATGTGAATGCTCAGTTGTGGCACGTGGAATCTAGTTCCCTGAGCAGGGATCAAACCTGGACCTCCTGCCTTGGGAGCATGGAGTCTTAGCTACTAGACCTCCAGGGAAGTCGCAACAGTTGAACATTTACTATGCCTAAGCGTCCTTGTATCTTACATATTAGTCAACCTACTCTTAATAACAGTACTATGAGAGATGTACAAGTGTTATTCCTATATTCCAGATGAGGAATCTGAGACTCAGAATAACCAATTTGCCCAATGCCCGTGGATAAGTGAAATGCTTGGGCTGCACTTTTAAATTGCTGTGATGTGACTTTACAGTGAAATATACTTTAAGGGATGACGTCTTCCCAAGCTGCAGGTATCTTTCCCGTGAAAGAGTTGGTCAAATAATTTCTTCTTTTTTGTTGATTAATTCAGCATTTGGAAGATTTCTCTCATCAAATCACTTGAGTTGTGCAATTCATGGTAAAAGTTTTTGAAACTGTGAGCCAGGTATGAAATGATAAGGCTTACTCTGTGACACTTTGGCATTGCCAAAAAAGAAGTAGCTGAATAACATAGGTCACTACAAGTTTAGTGTTTGCAAGTTTTGCTAAAAATGGGGTTACATATGTATTCACTATGATGTATGTATATGTGACTGTTGGTAAGGCAGTGAGCTTGGTTTTTTAATTTCAAAGAAATAGAAGTATATGAGTAAATGTTTCTATGTCCTATTCCCCAGGTGCCCCTTCCCACTACTAAATGGTTGAATTCTTCCCATACTTTTTCTACCCCTGGGCAGGTACCTGGTTTCTTTTTTTTAATTGTATTCAGTCTTGGAAAACATATTTTCTGTGGTTTCCATTAAGATATGATAGGTGAAGGGTTCATAATTAATGCTTTTCATAAAGACCCAGTAATTGGGAGTCTGGACTCTATTGGCAGTGGAATGGAAGAACAGTTATCAGTTTTTTTGAAAAGGCCTTCAAAGCCATTATCTAATGTTTTAAACAGGAAAAAAAATTTCTTAAGGTCAATGTGAGATCATGGTTTTATAATCCTTTACTGCTTTTTTTGTATATCTGTAATGTAGGTCATCAAGAATAGAGCGGTAAACCAGTTTTGATTTTTCAACTTTATCTAAGAATACTTTTGAATGTTAAGTAAACTGAAGCAAAGTCTCTCACTAAAATATTTACTTCTTTTTTGAAACAATATTAGAAGTAGTAATAAGATTTGAGACCATGACCATAGACTACCCAGTGATGTAAGTGGATAGAATCTCTTAGTTCTTAGAATCTTAGTTCTTAGTCTTAGAGTCTCTTAGTTCTTGTTTCTTTTTGTTAAAAAAGGAGGGACAGGACATTTTATTGAATTTTCAGACCCGAGGACAATTTAGTTCATACTCATTGGTTTGGTTTGTATGATGGTGGCTGATAAGGAGCTGGTGAGCTTCAGTGTGTGATTAATCAAATCTTTTCTGTTGAAACTGTTTTTAAAAGGGGTATATCTTTACATGTATGCATTAAGCTATCTATGGGCTAATTTTCGAAGATTCTTTTTGGGTGTGGCTGTGATAAAAATTGTCTGTTAGTTCATATTTAGATGAAGTGTTGCTAATACTTCTGGGCATTGATGATATAATCCCATAAATATTTGTTTATTTGAATTGGATTTTAAGATTTCAGTCCTGCCATCATAGTAACTACCCTTCAGATTGCTGTTGAAAGAAACAGCATGTACTTTACTATATGAATTGTTTTTCGGGTGTCTGCTCCAGTGGTTAGAATCATACACTCTAGCATTAATGACCAGATTATTTGGAATGTCCTTAAAACTACAGGTTTCAGATTTTTTTATTTCTGCCTTCAGGTTCTTCATAGATATAGAGAGCTTTGTCTTTTTTTTTTTTTTAAAGAAAAGCTGAACTTTTTAATTAATTAATTACTTTTATTTATTTTTGGCTGTGCTGGATCTTCATTGCTGTGTGGGCTTTTCTTCTAGCTGCAGGGAGCTGGGGCTGTTCTCTAGTTGCCATGCATTGGCTTCTCATTGCAGTGGCTTCTCTTTGCAGAGCACAGGCTCTGGACACATGGGCTTCAGTAGTTGCGGATCCCAGGCTGTAGAGCGCAGGCTCAGTAGTTGTGGCTCACGGGCTTTGTTGCTCCATGGCACGTGGGATCCTCCAGGACCAGGGATTGAACCTGTGTCCCCTGCATTGGCAGACAGATTCTTTACCACTCAGCCACCAGGAAGACCAAAACTGAGCTTTTGAAGATAAATACCAATTAAATTTTTTAAATGTCAAATTATAAAAATCCAAGCTTGCTTATTGCCTGGCTCTCTCATACCGGTCAAAATGGTGCTGGTCTGGGAGTAGACAGCAATTCTCCTGGGCCCACCTTAGACATTCTGCTCCATCATTAATCCTAGATCATTCTCTTTCTTCCCACCATAAACTCTGAACATCACATTCTCAACTGTGAGGATATCTAAAAATGGTGCTTTGGCTAAAAGTTGAATGCGGGGGTTATGATCATTTTTCTGGCAGTAGAGGATTTTAAGTAGAAAACTGCTACTTTCCTCACATAGTTGGATATATTTGCAAACAACTCCCATATTCTTGCAACTTAGAGAAATGAATCTGGCTAGGATCTGGTCATAGCTTAGTGGTTGATGATCTTGCAGTGCCTGAAAATAGTTGTTCTTAGCTGAATGCTCATAGCATAAACTTTCGTCTGTGGGTAGAGCAGATATGTGACACTGAGTTCATTTTCTGGAGGCCAGTTTTCAAAAATACACCTCTGATTACAGTACCGCAGCCTGATCATGCTGGAAGGAACTTCGGGGAACACCCACCTGTCTCCTTTCAGAATTGCTGAACATCAGAGATGAGAAGTGGCTTGTCATCGGCATTTATGGCTCATAAGTCTTCCTAATGACCTAGGAGAACTGAAATTTGGCTCAGGGGACTCACATCTGCTCTGGTCTCTTTATCTTCCTTTTTCTTTAAAGCAGGAGCCCATCTTCTGTAGCCTCTTCTCCACCCCACCCCCAATCTGTTAATAGACAGTAGTTGGGTTCCCAGGTTTTCCCACAGTCAACTTTTGATAGCATTGTGACATTTCTTTCCTGTTTTTCTTTTAGCGATAGGTGAATATGAAGACCTTAGAGCAGAGAACCAGAAGACAAAGGAGAAGGTTTGTATTTTACTCTTTCTTTCCTCTCTTACATGTGTAAAAAGCCTAGACAGCATGGTGCATTGTTCTGCCACCAATTTCAGTTAAATGCGAATGAGAGTTGTTTTTTTAAAATTTCTTTTCTCCTGCATGTGTGGTTCAGGCTAATATCAACTCCAGGCTCCAGATGGTAAAGAATAGCAGGCATGCCACAGTGGGCGCTGCTCTGGGAGATTAACTACGCGGCTAAATGTGCAGCAAGGCACCAGGCCAAGGAACTCAGGCCCCCAAGAAGTGTACTTTTTCCAACAGTCAGATTGTGATTCTAGTGATGGCATTGAAGGCCTGAGACATTTACCTTTGGGGTTTAAGCATCTTAGATCTGGAGGGCACTCTTGGGAATCATTCCATTGGCGTTTAGCTCAAATGTCTCCATAAACCCTTTGTACGTTTGCTTCCTCTAAATATGTGAATAATATTTTGGAAATTGAAAAACACCCAATGTGAAGATGGTGGAGCCGGTGAATATTTTCCTAGGCTCTGGCAGTTTTATTTTTTAATTGTTAAATAATTGAATTCTACTTACGTTTATGTCTCTGAACATACCCATTTAAGATTCAAGAGTGTTTTTTTAACATATGTCTTCTTTTCTTTATAAGTTTAGGGAAGGGACAAATAGAAGGGAAAGCTAAGTTTTAAGAAGTACAGGGACTAAGTAGAGAATGAAAAGGAGGAGAGAGACAGAGAGCTGTCCATTATTGTTATTTAGATATAAATGAAGTTTATTTTAGAAAGTTAAAATTTCTATTTTTAGAAATTTGTTTGATAGACCAAATATTTCAAAGCATAACATCCAAGGTGGAAAATTAATAAAACAGGTTCTTTGTGGTTATTAAAGAAGGTGCTCATCATTGCTGCAAATTATTCAACCTTGTCTTGAAAATTTCAGAGTAAGAGATGTAATGAAAATTGGCAGACAGCTAAATATTTTGGAGGGGTAAAATAATAAATTGTGGCATATTTGGGGGGTATTTATTGAGCTCTTAAGAATCGACTTTTAATATTAAGCTCTTAACATTTAACTTTTTACTCATATTAATTTGCCACCTATATAGATGTTGGTGTGGTAGTATTAATGGTAAGTACTCTAGTTCAAAGCCCATTATGATGGATTTTTAGATCGTTACTTTTCACTCAGATTTCTTGCCCCTTTGCTCATTTGTAAATAAACCTTTGGTGTTCTATAAAATTTTAAGTATCTTCCCTTCCTTTTACTAGGCAGTACAGGAAATGGTGGGTGGGTAATGAGAATATTTGTGATAGAAGACGGCTGGTACATGCATCTAATATGGTAAGAAGGTCACAGAAGAAAGTTTGACAGGTTTTCTGGTTCTCAATTATTAGACAACAAAACCACAAATGTCCCAAGTCTGCCAACAGGTGGGGAGTGTGTGCGTAGATCCTGGGTCCCTAATGCCCCATAATTTCAAGCAAAGCCGATGGGTGATGCTTAAGCCAGATAGCTTGAGCCTCGTTCCTTAAGATACCCAACCATATTCCAGCTCGGGGAGAAAGAGCCAAGACTTAGCAATTGAGTCTCCTCCATAGATGTTTCTGGTTCAAGAGTGAAAGAGCAAATCAAGTAGGAAGAGTTAATTCAGGAGAACTCTTTGATTTACATAGAAAATAGTACTAGGGAAAGTAAACATGTCTCCATATGACAGAGAAAGAAGGATCTAGGAGAACATGAATAACATAAGAGGAACAAATTTTTTTTGTATTTTTTCTTATCCTTCTTTAATCCTTGCTTATTTGTACACCTAGCATTGCCCTAAAAATAGTAGACATTCTATAAACATCTGTTATTAGTGATGATGAAGGTTGTTTAACTGCGAGCCACTTTCTGCAGTGAGTTTTTAAGTGAACCATCTGTAATACAAGTGAACAGCAGGTAAATGCATTTGGCAAAAGAAGGATTAAAAATTAACTTGGCCTTTTACCTGTTTACATGTTTCTCTACACAGAGTATGTCCAGAAAGTTTTGTAACATCTCTATTGACCTGCTCCTATACTCATTCTTTAAAAATAACTATTAACAGAAATGGGAAGAAAAGACATGAAAGCGATATGGAATGCTGTGTGGTCGGGTAAAACAAAATAGGATGGCTTTAAGTTTACCACACTCTTGTTTATCTTGTGTTAAAAGACTAGCAGGCTTATTACTGCAGATTTGTCCCCCAAAGGGGGCTGTATGACAAAGGAGGGAAGCCTATAATAAAAGCCTTTTTATACAGCACAGAATGAGTAAAAGCAGCTTTAGTTCTGGAGGTGGTAAATGGAGAGCACCATTTTCTCTGGCAAAGCACTTTCTTCTGCCTGGCTGTGTGAGCTTTGTGCAGTCCACATCAGCAGATATTCATAGCTATTACTTCGTGACCCCAAACAAGTTCAGTTAAATTTGTCAAGGATAGGAGTCTAAAGTAAGACTCCTTTTGCCATAGTTAATTCAGTGTGGGCAAATTTTGCAGACATGGAAGGGAATAGAAAAATAAACAGCAAGTTTTTTCCTTCCTTGTGTCCACATTAAGTTTAACCATCTGTGTTGTCTGGTCACGAACCTTATCGGTGGGAAGAGACACGGGGTGTGATTCCTTTGGGTACATCTTTTTATATCCTGTTTGGAATCTCCTCTGTTGAGACAGGTGGTGGGATGTGAATTTCCTCAGAACAGGCAGTTGCTGAAGAGAGTGTTTTTTTAAGAAGCTACTGCAGGTCATGTACATCCCCTTATCTTCCTTATCTGATGTGCCCAACAACCCTGTGCCAGCTTTGTTTCACAGAAATCAGGACCTCAGGGCTCAGCATGGCTTCCCTGGTGGTGTGGAAGGTAAAGAATCTACCTGCAATGCAGGAGACACAGATTCGGTCCTTGGGTCGGGAAGATTCCCTGGAGAAGGGAATGGCAACCTACTCCAGTATTCTTGCCCGGGAGAATCCCATGGACAGAGGGCTACAGTCCATGGGGTCACAAAGAGTCAGACATTACTGAGCGAGTAGCACTTTTACAACCTCCTTTTCAGGGCTTAACAGAGTCTAGATTCAGACATAGGTATCCTGACTCCAAATACTCATTTTGAAGCAGGTAAACTTAGGGGAGCTAATTGACTTTTCCCGCAAAAGTCTTGGTTTTATTCTTTATTTTTTATTGTAAGCTCAGAAATTTTCCACCAGAAATGATCAGATTCAATACTTTTCTGGATCGTTCTTCTTCACCATATATTGGTTTGTATTTGAAAACTGCAAGTTAAATGTCAAATCAATATTACATTAGAAAAATTCTCACATGTGTGTGTTTCTGTGTGTGTCTGCACATGTGTACCTGCCTGTGCGTGCGTGTGTGTAGATTCTGACACAGTGAAGTGCAAGGGTCAGAGTAGGAGATTTGGGAGGGTGGGCCAGTGTCTTAACGGTCTTTCCCTTTGCAGTTCTCCCTTCTTAAGAACAGTGTAACACAATCCTTTTGTGGTTTTTATCAACTTTTTTGAGGATGGAATCAGGATCTGAGTTGATGAGGAAACCTTGTATTGAAAGGAAAGTTTTTTGCTGAATGCCTTTTGAGCACGGGGATGTAAAGAAAAATGTGCGAATATCCCACTCTTAAGTATAAAACCACTCTAATGAGGGATACAGGCAAGTTGACAAATGACTGTGATGAATTGTGCTTAGAACATGAATGCACATCCATGAACGTTCATGACGCAAAGCGTTCATATCCATGAACGCTTAGAATTTGGGGTAGGATGGGAAAAAGAACAGAGACAAGATTCCTACCCAATTCCAAGCAACAAACCCTTATTATCTTTTAATGCTTGGCTTAAATATCACTTAAATTGTTTTTATCAAAGTCTTCTCCCTCTCACAAGCAAGATTGTTGCTTCTTTGTAATGAAACACCTATTTCTTATGTACTTATCACATCTTATCAACCAAAATTCATTATCAAAATCTTATATAGGGCACAGGTAAGTTGTATGCGTTGGATTAGTGTTTTTTTTTTTTTTTTAAAGACATCATTAAAGGTGGGAGATGATGGAAAGGTTACTTTGCACTATTTTTTGCCTAAGTAGCATTATTAACAATATGTTAGAAACTGGGAAGGCCTATCACATTGATTTCAATAACCCTTTCAAATTATTTTGGGGGTAAAAGAAAAATATATATATTTTGAAGTCAACCAAATGAAGTTTCACTCTGCTCGTGAAGCAGTTATCATATTTAAATGTGTTAGTCATGCTTCTACAATTGAAGGGCATCCTTTATGACTCATTCAGAATCTTTGTCATAGTCCTTTGTGGTTTTTTCCTATATACGGAGGTGGCGGGGGGTGGGGGCAAAGCTTCTTTGAGCTTTTAATGGAATAGCTTTCACATTTCTCAGGGTGGTGGGGGTGTGTGTGGAGTGTGCATAAAAAGAAAGAAATCTGTAGAATAGAAGAATGTCTGCCTTTGAACAGTAAGTATTTATGTTTAATACTATGTTCTGAGATCGAGTTTTGAAATGAATAAATGTTTAAGTGGCTGATTAGAAGTCGTTTGGGTGAGCTACTGTAACCCTGCATCAGGCGGTTCTGTCAGCTTGCCAGGAACAATGAATGAAAAGAGAATGAGACAGACACTTTCCAAGACTTAGGTTTCAAGAAGCAAGATAGATGATACTGTTTGCATCTTGGCTCAGTTGTCTATTGTAAAAATTTCTTCATCTTGTGTAAATTTCAGAGGTGAAGGTCCCAAAGTATTTTATTTTTAAGAAATCAATAAAGAAGCCACTCTAAAGAGCAAGATATGCACCCATTATGCTAACTGTTCATGCATAATACATTCACATACATGCAGTTTCTTTAGAACAGAGTGGCAAGTGGTCGTGCCAGAGAAAAAGTAATTACTTAGCAGTTTGAAAGTGAAAATGAGTCTCTTATTAACAGCAATCTATCCAGAAACAAAGAGCAAGGATCTCTGTTCTGATGACATGTGTTTCCATCTAACACACAATACCTAGAATTTGGAGAATGCTGTAAGACAGCTTTAGGGGGCAGCTACTACTTTATTGCCTGTGAAAATTGGAGGGAAAGAACTTTGAATTGAAGAAAGAACACCAGCACAAGAGAAAGAGAGTGAAAAGAATTCCGTCCTAGTGGGAATGATTTAATTTACTGTGTTCTTTAAAGATAAGCTCAGCTGAGTTCTAGCCAGACTTACAGAGGTAGAACAATAGAATTGTTGATTTTTATTAAAAATGATTTGATGGTTTTTGAACTGCATCACCAAAGATACTAACACAGGTAGATATGCACAATTCGAATGCTCTGCCTGTTTAAACTTGTAAATATTGTAACGGACAAAAAAGGGATCAAGTTCAAGAAAAATAAGTAAAAAATGGTGTAGGGTTGAGACCTCTTCAGACTCAATGTTGTAGCCTCTGCTGGGTGTTCCTCTAGTGCAGTATTTCTCTAATTATAGCAAGTGTTGTTATAAATTGCTTGTTTGATTGTTGATCTTTCTTGGTTGAGCATAAGTTTTTTGAGAGCACTTTGCCTGATATGTTTCTCACTGTATTTTTTTCCTGCTTAACACAGTGCCTGTATGAATAATTTGTTCAGTACTTGGAGGAAGGAAATAAAGGCTTTCAGTGGTGACAGTAGATACCTGCTTAGACGTCTAATTCAGTCAACTGTAAGGTAGTAGTCTTTGTCCAGATCGTCTGCTCTGTTCTGTGTAGGCAGTGCACATGTGCACTTCTTGGGCTCCAAATTGGTGTTTCTACAGGCTCACAACCCTTGGTTAAATCTGTGCATCATGGAGATAAAAATTAATGTTTGTGTTAGTGGAAGTTAGACACAGTTCAGAACACCAGAGGTTTTCTTGCATAAAACATACACAGCAAAATATAAAGATATCTTAGTGTCTGAATCAGTTATCTATACTTCTGCTGAGCCCCAGTGAGCAGACATCTTAGTATAAACTGGAGTTGGATGATATGTGAGGCAGAAAGAACAGAGCTGCCCATTTTGGTAGGGGAGAAGGGAGTGCCAGTTCACCCTGGAAAGACTTTCCTCTATAAGTCAGCCTTCCAGTCAGTGCTTTGAAATGCTGGTGTAGTTTCCGAAGCCAGGTAAGCTTACCAGGTAAGCTCATCCGAGCTGCCTGGATGAGCCTCAAGGAAGAGTTCTGGAAAACAGCTAGGGCTTCTAATATTAAGAGCTTTCAAAACCAGCAAGGCTAACCACCGGCCAATTCGCCACTTCATGAAGAGCCAGAATAGAGACTCTAGAATAGATGTAATGTTACCCAGCTTGCTTCAGCCAGCCAGCACTGGTGCTGCTGGGTTCTCCCCCAGCCTTGAGCTGCAGAGAATCGTTGAGCATCATCATTAAGTGATGTGGGCCCAAGAACATCTGTTGCTATTGGAGAGTCTTCACGAGCAATTCTCACACAAAAAGAAGCAGTTTCTGCAAATGGTGCAGCTGCGCAAGCTGGAGAGAGGACGGGGTGGGATGGGTGAGGGGCTTCTGTGGGACATAAAGAGGTAACATCCTTCCAGAATCTTTGCTCATTTCTTCCTGTTGGTGGAATGAGATAAAGATTACAAGATATATTTCTGGGTTCACCTAAAATGATGAA
This sequence comes from Bos taurus, assembly GCF_002263795.3. Taxonomy (NCBI): domain Eukaryota; kingdom Metazoa; phylum Chordata; class Mammalia; order Artiodactyla; family Bovidae; genus Bos; species Bos taurus. Next base: position 37,355,757 of record NC_037353.1, on the reverse strand, counting down.
AAAAGTAGATATTTGGATTTCTGCTTAGTAAACGGATGTATCCTCCATATTTTGCTCAGCTCTGGTTTGGAATAAATAAGTTGCTTTTGTAGCATGTGTAAATCTCCCCCCTGCCACCACCCCCGCAACCCCTTTCAGTATCCATAGCAGATGGTAAATTCTGTGGCTGCCAGTTCTAGCATAATATGGTTGCAGAAAATAGAAAGCAACATGAAGACCTCTGATAGAACACAGCTGGTGTGTTGGGAGACTGCTTTGAAGCCGCTGGTGATGACTGTAGAGTTAGTGGGAAAGCATATAGGTGGACTGTAGAAATGCCTTACTTGAATGCAGGGATAAGACTCTGATTGCTGAGTCCTGTTACTAACCAGAGCATGTCTCCCTGGGCCTTAGGAGAGGAGAGCTTGGGCATGGGTGGGCAGATTGGCAGACTGGTGGGGAAGTACAAAGCAAACAGGTGCCACATTCATGAAAACGAGAGGAGCATTCCCGAGTCAGCTGGCCAGCATGCTCCTAAAGCTAGGTGTTACACTATCTGGTGGGGAAAGGATCTCATAAACTTAGCTGAGAATCCAGGAGTCCAGCACTTGGAACTTGAAATACCAAAAGACAATAAATTCGGTTTACACATTAAGTTGGGACTAGAAACTGTATTAGAATTACTCTTTTTTTTTTTTTTTTTAGCAGAAGTTAAATTCCCACCAGAAAGCTTATTGAAAGGATATTCCTTTTCCTTTAGAAAATGGTCCTGCGTGATCCCTCTTATGGAGGGTCTGAGTCAGGATTTAAGTAAATAGCTTTGCTAGTTTAGCACCGTGTACTCATTCTGTGTATGCTAGCCAGAATGGGTTTACCCAAATAGACAGAGGTTTTTAAAACTAAAACTTTTAAAAAGTTTCAGTTCTTGATAGACTAATGGCCAAAACTGAACAATAGCTTAATTTTTTTATTTTAAAAATACTTTAAAAGCATAGAAAAGGGCAGAGAATAATATGACACATATACATGTCACAGAATTAGCTTACTTTTTCAAATTTAAAAGTAAAATTGAAGGTCCTCAGTATCACCCAACCCTAGACCCTTCCCCTCTCTGGCTTTTAAGAGGCAACTATTCTCATATATTTTATCTGTATCCTTCTGTTCCATGTCTTTATAAATATGAAGTACTTTTGTGTGTTTAAGGTATCATTTGATATATATATCCTATAACTCCTTTACTCAGCATTATGATTTTTGAGAATCTGGTTTATATATATTGATAGATGTAAAACATTATAAAACATTGATACATAAAACATTAGTTCATTCATCTTTATTTATAGTGGATTATATGGATATACCATAGTGTATTGTTATAAATGCAGAACATGTTTATATAGGTCATCTTGTACACATAGTAATGAGATTCTAGTGATAGAATCTAGAAGTATAATTGCTGAGTCATAGGGTATATGCAATTCCAATATTTTTTCTTGCTGTAAGGCCTGTGGGATCTTATTTCCCTGACCAGGGATCAAACCCATGCCCATTGCATTGGAAGCGTAGAGTCTTAACCACTGAACCACCAGGGAAGTCCTTGCAATTCCAATTTTGCTAGTTTGTTTCTAAAGTAGATACGCCAGTTGACATTTCCACCTGTAGTATGTGAGCGTTTCCGACTCCTGGTACCAGACCTTTTCGGTTTTTGCCAGTCTGTTAGAAGATCTCATTATTTTAATTTGGTTTTTCCAAATTGTCAGTGGCATCATAATTTTTAGCCACTGACATTTGAAAGTAAAAATATCCAAAGGTATGAAATCCCCAAAAACATATCCCAGATATGTTTATCTGACATGGTAGAATTAAAATATAAAGTTGTGTCGTATTATATGTAGTATAATAGTATTCTCACACAACTAAAATTTTAATTATCATTCTAACAGCTAAAATCACTTTTTAAAGTTTTAGACGTTTTTGATGAAAACCTTCCTAAAATGTGTTATACTTCCTATTTTGTGAAATTCTGTGTTCATAATGAATGTGTCTGATGTTGGGAAAGATTGAAAGTGGGAGGAGAAGGGGATGACAGAGGATGAGATGGTTGGATAGTATCACTGAGTCAGTGGACATGTCTAAACTGGCCCTGAAGGTATTAATGAATTTTTAAAAAACCTAACATTCCACTCATTTTCCAGTGAGTCAGTTTTCACATCAGGTGGCCAAAATATTGGAGCTTCAGTGTCAGCATCAGTCCTTCCAGTGAATATTGGATCTGCAGTGATTTTGGAGCCCAAGAAAATAAAGTCTGTCATTGTTTCCATGGTTTTCCCATCTATTTGCCATGAAGTGATGGGACCATATGCCATGATTTTAGTTTTAATCTTAATTTGCTATCCCTTCTTCTATTCAGAATTCTAAGGATACAAGGACAGTTTCTTCTTGAGTGACAGAGGGCATAGGACATTGAGGAGGAGTTTGTCTCCAGGTAGCGACCCCTTCCTATATTCCCCAGGGTTCTGGGTAGTTGAAATGACCCAGTTTCAGGAATCTGTCCTGTGCATGAGTGGGGTTTTTACTCTGCCAGAAAAATACCTGCTTGAGAAGAGGCACAAATATTCTCTTAAAGAATGAATACATTTTAACTCAAGGATGTTAAATTGGTCTGTTACTGAGGAGATAATAAGCAGGAAGGTGACTCATTATCTTAGAAGGTCTGAGAAAATTGGCCAGATACAAATGGTACAAGTATCATGCTGGTGAGTGGTTATAAATACTCTGTGGCCATTAATGCCTTTTTTCCTTCGTATTTTTTTTCTTTTTAAAAATATGTTTTCTTTTTTTATTGAACTATAGTTGATTTATAATATTATGTTAATTTCATGTACAGAGCAGAGTGATTCCGTTATTCTCTCTATGTGTATTCTTTCCCAGTATAGATTATTACAAGATATTGAATGTAATTCCCAGTTGTGATTGTTGTGGTTTAGTTGCTGAAGTGGTTTGGTTGCTAAGTCATGTCTGAATCTTTGTGACCTTATGGACTGTAGCCTGCCAGGCTTCTCAGTCCATGGGATTTCTCAGGCAAGAATATTGGAGTGGGTTGTCATTTCCTTCTCCGGAGGATTCTTCCTGACGTAGGGATTGAACTCACATCGCCTGTGTCTCCTGCATTGCAGGCAAATTCCTTACCACTGAGCTATCAGGGAAGCCCATAATTCCCTGTGCTGAACAGTAAATCCTTGTTGTTTATCTATTTTATATATGCTGTGCTGTGCCTAGTTGCTCAGTTGTGTCTGACTCTTTGCAATCCCATGGATTGTAGCCCACCAGACTCCTTTGTCCATGAGGATTTCCCAGGCAAGAATACTGTAGGGTTGCCATGCCCTCCTCTGGGGGATCTTCCCAACCCAGGGATTGAACCCATGTCTCCCGCATTGCAGGCAGATTCTTTTCCAGTTGAGCTGCCAGGGAACCCATGATATGTATCTGTCTAATCCCAAACTGCTAATTTACCTCCCTCCCTCTCTTATTTTGGTAACCATAGTTGTTTGTTTTCTATGTCTGTCTGTTTCTATTTTGTAAATAAATCAATTTTTTGTATTATTTTTTAGATTGTGTGTGTGTGTGTTGAGTAACTTCAGTTGTGTCTGACTCTTTGCGACCTTATGGACTGTAGCTTGCCAGCCTCCTCTGTCTATGGGATTCTCCAGGCAAGAATACTAGAGTGGATTGCCATACCCTCCTCCAGGGGATTTTCCTGACCCAGGGATCAAACATGTGTCTCTTATGTCTCCTGCATTGGCAGGCAGGCTCTTTACCACCAATGGCACCTGGGAAACCCAGATTCCACGTATAAGTGATGTATTTCTCTCTGTCTGACTGACTGACTATGGTAGTCTCTAGGTCCGTCCATACTGCTGCAGTGGCACTGTCTCTTTTTTATGGGTGAGTAATATTCCCTTACATCCAGAGGTATGAACCACCCCCCACAAAGAATATCCCAGATGTGTTTATCTGACATGGTAGAATTAAAATGTAAAGTGCTGTATTCACACGGTCATATATATATCAGTTCAGTCCCTTAGTCGTGTCTGACTCCTTGCAACCCCATGGACTGCAGCACCCAGGCTTCCTGTCCAACACCAACTCCTGGAGCTTGCTCAAACTCACGTCTGTCGAGTTGGTGATGCCATCCAACCGTTTCATCCTCTGTCATCACCTTCTCCTCCTGCCTTCGGTCTTGCCCAGCATCAGGGTCTTTTCCAATGAGTCAGTTCTTTGCATCAGGTGGCCAAAGTTTTGGAACTTCAGCATCAGCATCAGTCCTTCCAATGAATATTCAGGACTGATTTCCTTTAGAATGGACTGGTTTGATCTCCTTGCAGTCCAAGGGAGTCTCAAGAGTCTCCAACACTGCAGTTCAAAAGCATCAATTCTTCAGCGCTGAGTTTGCTTTATGGTCCCACTCACACATCCATACATGACTACTGGAAAAACCATAGCTTTGACTAGACAGACCTTTGTTGGCAAACTAATGTCTTTGCTTTTTGATATGCTGTCTAGGTTTGTCATAGTTATATGTATGTATATATCACATATCTTCTATATCCATTCATCTGTTGATGGACACTTAAGGTTGCTTCCTTAACTATTGTACATAGTACTGCTGTGAACACTGGGGTGCATGGATCTTTTTGAATTAGAGTTTTGGTCTTTTCTGGATATATCATTAATGCTTGTTAAAGATTTTTAATTTCTGTTTCTTTTCCTAAAAGTGTTTATAAATTTACCCTCTCTTGTCTTTCCAAACTTATGATACAAACTTAACATTTTTGTTTTCTTTTCGTTTCAGTGCGACAAAATTAGGCAAGAACGAGATGAAGCAGTTAAAAAACTGGAGGAATTTCAGAAAAGTATGTAAGCATTTCAGTGGAATTGTTCAAACACATACAGCTGTGCTTTGGGGTTATGTGGGTAGGCATGTACTCTGTGTTTAGTTGCTGATGCAATGGGCAGCCAAGAAAGGAAGAATTGTCTTCCCATTTGCCAAAAAAAATGCTCTGGCATTATTGTGATTTTTAAAGAAATGGATTGAGCATTATCATTTCATAAGTATATTATTTATATGTACATAAAGTACAGTTTGTACTTGTTATGAAAATTTTTACTATGCAGACCAGTTAAAAGAGAGCAAAAATTGTTACTTTGACTCTGATAAAAGCCAACATTAGTGTATTATAGTCTTTCTTTCCTGCTCTTTTATCTGTGAAATATATCAACAAAAAATGCAGTCATGCTTTGCACTCAATCTTGCAGCCTACTCTTTTAAGTAAATAGTATATCATGGTCATCTTTGCATGTTAGTAGAGAAATTTATCAGTTTTTAGTGTTACCCATAATATTCTATCATAAGATAGTACCGTAATTTATTTAAACAGTTTTTTAGTTTATTTCTGGTTTTTAGGAATTATCTGTAACGCCATGATAAGAATTCTAATTCATACATCTTTACAATGGTCTGATTAGTTCCTTAGGTTAATTCATAGAAAGGGAATTCTAGGTTTACAGAACTTACACATTTTAGGAATTTGAATGGTTGAAATAGCTCTTTCACTGAGGAAAGTGATAGTCTCACAAAAGGTATAATTTCTTAATTTTTGCTGTTATTTTTTTATGTGATGTAAATCTGTTATTACTTTATCCCCTGCTGCTGCTGCTGCTGCTAAGTTGCTTCAGTCGTGTCTGACTCTGTGCGACCCCATAGATGGCAGCCCACCAGGCTCTGCCGTCCCTGGGATTCTCCAGACAAGAACACTGGAGTGGGTTGCCATTGCCTTCTCCATTGTGTGAAGTGAAAAGTGAAAGTGAAGTCGCTCAGTCGTGTCCGACTCGTAGCGACCCCATGGACTGCAGCCTACCAGGCTCCTCCATCCTTGGGATTTTCTAGGCAAGAGTACTGGAGTGGCTTGCCATTGCCTTCTCCGACTTTATCCCCTAAAATAGAGCAAATCTGATCATGCTCAGAAGGTTCAGGAGGAAATATGTCACAGGAAAGCCAGACTTTAGCCGGGAAAGTGACCCTCCCACTTGGAAGCAAGGCCTCTCCATCCTTCTCAGATGCCACGGTAGTCAGGTTGTTTGATTATATCATAAAGGGTTGACTTGGTAACTACACTAAAAACCATTTCAACATTTATTCTTGCTGGAGGTAAAGCAGCTATAAAAATGCAGCAGGATAGTTAAGTTTCAGTAGCTAGTTTATTTCAGGTGTCTGGCTGTAACAAGGAAAACCGAAAGGGGATATTGTTGACAATAACCTGTCTTTGGTGGCCAGTATGCTATGACTGGCTTACTGTCATAGTATGCCATAGGTAAAAATATTTTTTTATCTGTGAATGTGTGGATGGCAGTTGTTCAGGACTTCCTCCTTCCCTAATAGAGGATTAATGGGAATTTCTTACACTCAAACTGACACTGAGTTACAGCTGAAAGAGTTATACCATTGACATTTTTGAAAGTTAATGTATTTGAATTAGTTGTTGATATTGGGTTGGCCTACTGTGTGCAGTGGGAATAGTTCAAGTTCTTGTGATTGGAGTTATCATAAAATGTTTTGGTCCAGGTAGATAGTAGAGATTTTACCTTTTGCATTATGCAAAAATGGAAGCAAATTTCTACCAAATCAACTTACCTTTTTTCCTTTTAAGAAATTTTAAATATTATCTTTTAAAAAACTTTATTTTACACTTTATTTACTTAATTTTTATCGTGTTGGAGTATAACTGATTAACAGTTGTGATAGTTTCAGGTGAACAGCAAAGGGACACAACCATATATGTGTGTGTGTGTGTATATGTGTGTGTGTGTGTCCATTCTCCCCCAACTCCCCTTGTATCCAGGCTGCCACGTAACATTGAACAGAGTTCCACATGCTATGCAGTAGGTCCTTATTGATTGTTCATTTAAATATAGCAGTGTGTACATGTCCATCCCAAACTCCCTAACTATCCAACCCCCGACCAGCAAAGCTCCTTGTCTAAGTCTGTGAGGGTCTCTTTTTGTTTTGTAAGTAAGTTCATTTGTATCTTTTTTTTTTTAGACAAAGAAGGAAAGATATTGTACGACATCCTTATTTTTTTTAATATAAATTTATTTATTTTAATTGGAGGCTAATTACTTTACAATATTGTATTGGTTTTGCCATACATTGACATGAATCCACCACGGGTGTACATGTGTTCCCCATCCTAAACCCCGCTCCTACCTCCCTCACCATCCCATCCCTCTGGGTCATCCCAATGCACCAGCCCCAAGCATCCTATATCATGCATCAAACCTGGACTGGCGATTTGTTTCACATATGATAATATACATGTTTCAATGCCATTCCCCCAAATCATCCCACCCTCACCCTCTCCCACAGAGTCCAAAAGACTTCTGTACATCTGTGTCTCTTTTGCTGTCTTGCCTACAGGGTTATCATTACCATCTTTCTAAATTCCATATATATGCATTATACTGTATTGGTGTTTTTCTTTCTGGCTTACTTCACTCTGTATAATCGGCTCCAGTTTCATCCACCTCATTAGAACTGATTCAAATGTATTCTTTTTAATGACTGAGTAATACTCCATGTGTATATGTACCACAGATTTCTTATCCATTCATCTACTGAAGGACATCTAGGTTGCTTCCATGTCCTGGCTATTATAAACAGTGCTGTGATGAACATTGGGGTACATGTGTCTCTTTCAATTCTGGTTTCCTCAGTGTGTATGCCCAATAGTGGGATTGCTGGGTCGTATGGCAGTTCTATTTCCAGTTTTTTAAGGAATCTCCTTACTAGTATTAGTAAGTACTAGTTTGCATTCCCACCAACAGTGTAAGAGGATTTCCTTTTCTCCACACCCTCTCCAGCATTTATTGCTTGTAGACTTTTGGATAGCAGCCATTCTGACCAGCGTGAGATGGTACCTCATTGTGGTTTTGATTTGCGTTTCTCTGATAATGAGTGATGTTGAGCATCTTTTCATGTGTTTGTTAGCCATCTGTATATCTTCTTTGGAGAAATGTCTATTTAGTACTTTGTCCCATTTTTTGATTGGGTTGTTTATTTTTCTGGAATTGAGCTGCAGGAGCTGCTTGTATATTTTTGAGATTAATTCTTTGTCAGTTGCTTTGTTTGCTGTTATTTTCTCCCATTCTAAAGCCTGTCTTTTCACCTTGCTTAGAGTTTGCTTGGTTGTGCAAAAGCTTTTAAGTTTAATTAGGTCCCATTTGTTTATTTTTGCTTTTATTTCCATTATTCTGGGATGGGCGTCATAGAGAATCCTGCTGTGATTTATGTCAGAGAGTGTTTTGCCTATGTTTTCCTCTAGGAGTTTTATAGTTTCTGGTCTTACATTTAGATCTTTAATCTGTTTTGAGTTTATTTTTGTGTATGGTGTTAGAAAGTGTTCTAGTTTCATTCTTTTACAAGTGGTTGACCAGTTTTCCCAGCACCACTTGTTAAAGACATTGTCTTTTCTCCACTGTATATTCTTGCCCTCTTTGTCAAAGATAAGGTGTCTGTAGGTGTGTGGATTTATCTCTGGGCTTTCTATTTTGTTCCATTGATCTATATTTCTGTCTTTGTGCCAGTATCATACTGTCTTGTTAACTGTGGCTTTGTAGTAGAGTCTGAAGTCAGGCAGGTTGATTCCTCCAGTTCCATTCTTCTTTCTCAAGATTGCTTTGGCTATTTGAGGTTTTTTTGTATTTTCGTACAAATTGTGAAATTATTTGTCCTAGCTCTGTGAAAAATACCCTTGGTAGCTTGATAGGGATTGCATTGAATCTATAGATTGCTTTGGATAATATACTCATTTTCACTATATTTATTCTTCCAATCCATGAACATGGTATATTTCTCCATCTATTAGAGTCCTTTTTGATTTCTTTCACCAGTGTTTTATAGTTTTCTATATATAGGTCTTTTGTTTCTTTAGGTAGATATATTCCTAAGTATTTTATTCTTTTTATTGCAATGGTGAATGGAATTGTTTCCTTAATTTCTCTTTCTATCTTCTCATTATTAGGTATAGGAATGCAAGGGATTTCTATGTGTTCATTTTATATCCTGCAACTTTACTATATTCATTGATTAGCTCTAGTAATTTTCTGATGGAGTCTTTAGGGTTTTCATGATCCTCTATGTAGAGGATCATGTCATCTGCAAACAGTGAGACTTTTACTTCTTTTCCAGTCTGGATTCCTTTTATTTCTTTTTCTGCTCTGATTGCTGTGGCTAAAACTTCCAAAACTATGTTGAATAGTAGTGGTGAGTGGGCACCCTTGTCGTGTTCCTGACTTTAGAGGAAATGCTTTCAATTTTTCACCATTGAGGATAATGTTTGCTGTGGGTTTGTCATATATAGCTTTTATTATGTTAGGTATGTTCCTTCTATTCCTGCTTTCTGGAGAGTTTTTATCATAAATGGATGTTGAATTTTGTCAAAAGCTTTCTCAGCATCTATTGAGATAATCATATGGATTTTATTTTTCAATTTGTTAATGTGGTGTATTACATTGATTGATTTGCGGACATTGAAGAATCCTTGCATCCCTGGGATAAAGCCCACTTGGTCATGATGCATGATCTTTTTAATGTGTTGTTGGATTCTGTTTGCTAGAATTTTGTTAAGGATTTTTGCGTCTATGTTCATCAGATATTGGCCTGTAGTTTTCTTTTTTTGTGGCATCTTTGTCAGGTTTTGGTATTAGGGTGATGGTGGCCTCATAGAATGAGTTTGGAAATTTACCTTCCTCTGCAATTTTCTGGAAGAGTTTGAGTAGGATAGGTGTTAGCTCTTCTCTAAATTTTTGGTAGAATTTAGCTGTGAAGCCATCTGGTCCCAGGCTTTTGTTTGCTGGAAGATTTCTGATTACAGTTTCAATTTCCATGCTTGTGATGGGTCTGTTAAGATTTTCTGTTTTTTCCTGGTTCAGTTTTGGAAAGTTGTACTTTTCTAAGAATTTGTCCATTTCTTCCAAGTTGTCCATTTTATTGGCATATAGTTGCTGATAGTAGTCTCTTATGATCCTTTGTATTTCTGTGTTGTCTGTTGTGATCTCTCCATTTTCATTTCTAATTTTATGGATTTGATTTTTCTCCCTTTGTTTCCTGATGAGTCTGGCTAATGGTTTGTCAATTTTATTTATCTTCTCAAAGAACTAGCTTTTGGCTTTGTTGATTTTTGCTATGGTCTCTTTTGTTTCTTTTGCATTTATTTCTGCCCTAATTTTTAAGATTTCTTTCCTTCTGCTAACCCTGGGGTTCTTCATTTCTTCCTTTTCTAGTTGCTTTAGGTGTAGAGTTAGGTTATTTATTTGACTTTTTTCTTGTTTCTTGAGGTATGCCTGTATTGCTATGAACTTTCCCCTTAGCACTGCTTTTACAGTGTCCCACAGGTTTTGGGTTGTTGTGTTTTCATTTTCATTCATTTCTATGCATTTTTTGATTTCTTCTGTGATTTGTTGGTTATTCAGCAGCGTGTTGTTCAGCCTCCATATGTTGGAATTTTTAATAGTTTTTCTCCTGTAATTGAGATCTAATCTTACTGCAGTGTGGTCAGAAAAGATGCTTGGAATGATTTCAGTTTTTTTGAATTAAAAAAAAATCCACAGTCCAGGATGTGATCTATCCTGGAGAAGGTTCCGTGTGTGCTTGAGAAAAAGGTGAAATTCATTATTTTGGGGTGAAATGTCCTATAGATATCAATTAGGTCTAACTGGTCTGTTGTGTCATTTACAGTTTGTGTTTCCATGTTAATTTTCTGTTTAGTTGATCTATCCATAGGTGTGAGTGGGGTATTAAAATCTCCCACTATTATTCTGTTGTTGTTAATTTCCCCTTTCATACTTGTTAGCATTTGTCTTACATATTGTGGTGCTCCTATGTTGGGTGCATATATATTTATAATTGTTATATTTTCTTCTTGGATTGATCCTTTGATTATTATGTAGTGTCCTTCTTTGTTTCTTTTCACAGCCTTTGTTTTAAAGTCTATTTTGTCTGATATGAGTATTGCTACTCCTGCTTTCTTTTGGTCTCTATCTGTGTGGAATATCTTTTTCCAGCACTTCACTTTCAGTCTGTATGTGTCCCTTGTTTCTAGATGGGTCTCTTGTAGACAGCATATTTAGGGGTCTTGTTTCGTATCCATTCAACCAGTCTTTGTCTTTTGGTTGGGGCATTCAACCCATTTACATTTAAGGTAATTATTGATAAGTATGATCCCATTGCCATTTACTTTATTGTTTTGGGTTTGAGTTTATACATCCTTTCTGTGTTTCCTGTCTAGAGAAGATCCTTTAGCATTTGTTAGAGAGCTGGTTTGGTGGTGCTAAATTCTCTCAGCTTTTGCTTATCTGTAAAGCTTTTGATTTCTCCTTCATATTTGAATGAGATCCTTGCTGGGTACAGTAATCTGGGCTGTAGGTTATTTTCTTTCATCACTTTAAGTATGTCCTGCCATTTCTTCCTGGCCTGAAGAGTTTCTATTGAAAGATCAGCTGTTATCCTTATGGGAATCCCCTTGTGTGTTATTTGTTGTTTTTCCCTTGCTTCTTTTAATATTTGTTCTTTGTGTTTGATCTTTGTTAATTTGATTAACATGTGTCTTGGGATGTTTCGCCTTGGGTTTATCCTGTTTGGGACTCTCTGGGTTTCTTGGACTTGGGTGATTATTTCCTTCCCCATTTTAGGGAAGTTTTCAAGTATTTTCTCATGGTCTTTCTTTTTGTCTTCTTCTGGGACTCCTATGATTCAAATGTTGTGGCTTTTAACATTGTCCCAGAGGTCTCTGAGATTGTCTTCATTTCTTTTAATTTGTTTTTCTTTTTTCCTCTCTGTTTCATTTATTTCTACCATTCTATCTTCTACCTCACTTATCCTATCTTCTGCCTCCGTTATTCTACTGTTGGTTCCCTCCGGAGTGTTTTTGATCTCATTTATTGCATTATTCATTATATATTGACTCTTTTTTATTTCTTCTAGGTCCTTGTTAAACATTTCTTGCATCTTCTCAATCCTTGTCTCCAGGCTATTTATCTGTAACTCCATTTTGTTTTCAAGATTTTAGATCATTTTCACTATCATTATTCAGAATTCTTTATCAGGTAGATTCCCTATCTCTTCCTCTTTTGTTTGGTTTGGTGGGCATTTATCCTGTGGGTATTTCTCTGCCTTTTCATCTTGTTTATATTGCTGTGTTTGGGGTGGCCTTTCCGTATTCTGGCAGTTTGTGGTTCCTCTTTATTGTGGACGTTTCCTCGCTGTGGGTGGGGTTGGACAGGTGGCTTGTCAAGGTTTCCTGGTTAGGGAAGCTTATGTAAGTGTTCTGGTGGGTGGAGCTGGATTTCTTCTCTCTGGAGTGCCATGAAGTGTCCAGTAATGAGTTATGAGATGTCAGTGGGTTTGGAGTGACTTTGGGCAGCCTGTATATTGAAGCTCAGGGCTGTGTTCCTGTGTTGCTGGAGAATTTGCATGGTATGTCTTGCTCTGGAACTTGTTGGCCCTTGGGTGGTGCTTGGTTTCAGTGTAGGTGTAGAGGCGTTTGATGAGCTCCTACCGATTAATGTTCCCTGGAGTCAGGAGTTCTTTGGTGTTCTCAGGGTTTGGACTTAAGCCTCCTGACTCTGGTTTTCAGTCTTATTCTTACAGTAGCCTCGAGACTTCTCCATCTCCTTTCGAAGACAATGGGCTGCTTTTCTGGGTGCCTGATGTCCTCTGCCAGCATTCAGAAGTTGTTTTGTGGAACTTACTCAGTGTTCAAATGTTCTTTTGATGGATTTGTCGGGGAGAAAGTGGTCTCCCTGTCCTATTCCTCTGCCGTCTTAGGATTGCCCCTATAACATCCTTATATGTAGAATCTAAAAAGAAAATAATTACCTTTAGAGTAACATGTAAACTTTGCTTTCATCTACCATTTCTCTTTTCCCTTTCTCTTCCTCTAAATATCTTTGATAGTTTAAAAAATTTGCATTTCTCTTTATGAACAACTCAGAGCCTGAAAGAATTCACCTTTATTATTGTATTCATTGAGTTTTTACCTTTACTGCATCAGCCTAGTTTACATTTGGATGGCAGGAAGACAGAGTATTGACTCTTCACTCAGTCTGAAAAGAACAGAAAATGAAAACTAAGAAAACTTTATCTGTTAAAAAACTGTGCCTGAGATAAACGGTTCATGACTTTAGAACAGAGGGTGGCAATTCAGATTTGGAAGGGAATGAGGCAGTTTTCACCAGTGAGAAACACCATTTGCTGTGAATCCCTGTATGCCCCGAGCAATTAATTTCTGCACTAGTAAAAGTGAAATAAATGACCGTACCTTGTAGGCTGTTTGAGGATTAAATGAGATAACCCATGTAAAAAGTGCTGAACACAGGGCTTGGCACTACACTCTGTAAACACTAGTTGTTGCTACTACCATCATCTCATTTACTGTGCCATCCAGGGCCCCTTCAGTACTGAGTTCATATCATTTACCCTCCATGAATAAGTTTCGGGACACAGTCTCCACATTTGGACAGCACCAGGGGAGGTTTTCATTTGGTACAAAATTGAAATCTGCCTCCCTGTAATGTTTCCCTACTAGTTCTAGTTCTCTTAGTGTAGGAAGAACAGCCAAATGAGTGTGAGAAAAAGCTTTGTTAGACTGTCGGGATCAACTCTTCCTAGCCTGGCATACTTTTCCTAGCTGGTTTTGCCCATATTTCCCTGTGATTCTTGGCTCTCTACCAGCTCTTCCCGAGTCTATCTCTTGTCTTTCTGGACAAAGTACACCACTGCTGAGCAAAGCCATGTTCCCTGGAAAGACAGATGGAAGTAAAGGTGAAGTTCCTTCATGTCTTTTAGGCCACTCAGCATTAGATCCTTTGCTCTCTTTTAGGGCCTACCAATTTTCCTGCATACCTGCTAGCTTTCATGATTGTTTTCTCACTACATGAAAACCTTTCTAAGTAATCCAGTACTGCAGGAGAATTTATAGTATGTTTGCCATGTATACATTAGAGATATCCTGCCTCTAAAGATTGCTGAGAATGGGCTGAATGGAGAGGAATTTTGCTCAGAAAGCAGCACCCTGGGTGGGATGGCACTTTTTAAATATGAGCAATTAGAAAAGAACATAGACAATTGGAGTCCTCTAGACATAGCTTTGGCTGGCCTTTACCAGTTAGAACTCTGTAATCTGGGATATGTTCCTTAACTTCTCCAGGCCTCGGTGTTCTCAAATACAAGAACTGCTCTGGTAATGCCTACCTCGTAAGATTGTTGTGAGGATCTTTGAGCAGACACATGTGAAGGGCTCAGCACACAATAGACACATTGTTGGCCCGATAAACGGTGATAGTGGTTGTTTCCTAAGCCATTCTGTGCTACGGGGAACATTCCTCTGAGAGGGGTGTTCACATGTGAACCTAGGCCTGAGACGGTTTCAGTCATCAGACACACACGGACATGAATACCTACTTTTGTACGTAGCATTGTGCTGGGTGTAAGAGAGTCAGCCATGAATGAAGAATTTTTCTGCCCTGATGCTCACTCAGTGGAAGACAAAGCAAATTAAAAGAACCCCAGTGCCCCTACAGTGTGATACATTCTATGATGGCAAGTGTATGAGCATGTTTTGGGGTCACAGAACAGGAGAGACAGACTTTGCTAATTCGACTAGACTGATAGAAGCAGCAGTTGATACTCTTTCAGGTTATACTTCTGAATTCTGAGAGTCATTAAGAAAAACGTTTATTATGGAAAGTGTCAAGCTTGTACAAAAGTAAAAAATATATAATGAACCGTCCCCGCCATGCACCTACCACACAGCTTCAAAAGTTGTCAGTTTGTGTCCAGTCTTGTCTTCTTCTGTACATTCATACACCTATTCTTACTGACCTCAGATTATTTTGAAACTAATTCCAGTCATCATATCATTTGATCTGTAAATATTTCAGTATGTATTTCTAAAATACTAGGATTTTTAAAAAACACAGCTGCAGTAGGGTCATTTTATTTAAAGTTCATCTTTTTTCTTTTTTAAACCTTTTTGTCATCCAAATTATAGGTGTTTTAGGTATAGCACTGGGTCATGGATTGTGGATATTATGAGGAAAGCCTGAATTTAGGGCTATAGGCAAATCATTATATGGACAGTTAAACTTTTAAAAAAATTTTATCATTTGAAAGTAAATAAATTTATATATTAAAAAAAAATTTCTGGGACTTCCCTGGCATCCATTGGTTAAGACTCCATACTTCCACTGCAGGGGGCACTGGTTGGATCCCTGGTTGAGGGACTAGGATCCCACGTGCCACACAGTGCCACACAAAAAATAATTTGTTTCATGTCAGGTGACCTGACTTTTGGTTTTGGAAATTGGATCATCCTTTGTAAAGATACAAATGCCCTTTGAAATATGCTCCTCTCTTTTGGATCTAGAAAGTTTGTAAGTAGGTTTCTCTGGTGTCAGCTTAGCATTGGGATAATTTTTTAAATTGAAAATTAAAGCACAGTTTAAGTTTTCCACTGTTCCCTCTTATAAGAAGAAATAAAAACCTACCTGATGGAGTATACTGGATCAGAACTGGAGAAAATGTGGACTAGCTTTGCCCAGCTAAGTTTATCAAGTTAAATTACAGGGCAACTTTTTACAAAATGTTTAGAAAATAAGTATTGTTGTTGTTTTCCTCTCTTTACTGGGGCTAAACGTTTCTAGTGTGGGGCTAAACCTTTCTAGTGTGAAATGATTTTTCTTACTCTTTTATGAGCAAGAATATTATTGAATAAAAAGTCAAATTCCTATGAAAAATGCAGAGTGTTTATGTTTTTGTTATGATAGAAATACCAGATTGTGGTAGAAGGTGTCAAGTAGTTAAGGCTAAAAATTTGAAGTAATATTTGATGTTGTAAAAATTGTGTGGGTGTCTTTTCTCTTTCCTTCACAGTTTTGAAGAACCTACCTTGTAAACATAGTGATAAAATGCCAGGAATATTAGGACTTTAAGGAAATAATAGAGCCTATTATTTAAACTACAATATAAAAGGCAATTATATTGATGAAGAGCTACATGGTCTTTGTGTGTGTGAATAAACTTGGCCTGTGTTCAGCTTCTATTTGTTCTTCTGGCATAAACACATATTGTGTGTGATTCCAGTTTAATGGGGACCCGTTTGTATGCCAAGCAGCTGCATTTTAGGACCTATTGCGTGATTTCATAGCTCTCTGAAAATTGGTTCTATTCAGAACAAGAGATAGAAGAGGAGAAGGGGGGGTGCTGTGGGGGGGGGGTGGGGGAGAGCTTCAACACACAATCATTTCTTTTCAATTGGAGCCAGAAAGGTTGATGACAACATGACCATTGTGTTATAATGATAAGACCGCTACGGCATCTGTACCTCTCATCAAGGCTTTCACACAGCAGCAGATACAGTTTAATTCACTGCTCTGTCAGCAGTGCCGATACCATTATGCCGTCTGTCTCCACAGTTATAATCACTGTCCTCTGAGAAATGCAGTTGAAATGATCTTGAGCAGTCAAAGAAACTCTCAATTAAGGCTGCCACTTCCAATGTGTCAGATTGTGTCTTATGCACTTGGTACAATTTTCACTTCCAATCCTGTTTATTTACAATGTCTACCAGTAATTACGCTTAACGTGTCATTTAGTGAGGGGGGCCCCTGCCAAGCCGATTGTTGGGTGCTGCTGTACCATTGAGGGGGAGTTTCTCGAAGTCAATGCCATCAGCAGCTTTTAGGCCCTGATGGGATGCAGTAGTAATGTTGATAATGCAAGTATCGTGCTCATCAAGTCATAATTAGATGCCACTCAAATGTGCCACTTGTAATAACAGTGTTGATTCATGTTTTTCTCGGTGACTGCAACTACTAATTAGTTAAGTGGTTTTTGGTTGGCCTGCATTTGCTGCGGATCATTATTACTCCTGAAAAAATGTCAAGGTTAGAGATGTTTCTGGCCATTTAGTGCTGCTTTATGAATTTGAATATTAACATAATAAGAACTTTGGATGGACTTAGGAAGTAATACATTTTTGTATTTAATTTGGAGAGAAATTTTTTCCCCTGAGTTTAATCATAATTGCAGGTTAATTAAGCTTAAATGAAGCAAAAGTAATCTGTCTTTGTGTTATGTGAGCCCAGTGCTTTTTCCCTAACTTTGTTGGGTTTCACGTTTCTGTACCCTTAATTTTTCTTTTTTTTTGTAAGCCAAACAAATATCAATAAATATACATGTCTACAGTTAAGTTTGAGGTTCTGAGCATTTTCTTTTCAACTAGAATTATGGGTGAAAGGATTTGGCATTTTTCTTACTTGATCTACAAAGTATAACTCAAGTTTTAAATTATTTTATACTTTTGAATCTCATTTATATAAACCAGATACCAAAAAGTCTGAGAATTGCTGTTTTTGAAACATTGGTTAAACATCGAGTTTGTTGTTTTTTTTAATCTTCCTGACAGTCTGTGATGTGAGAAGCAATTTGTTACCATCAATTTTTATCATCACTTAGTGCAAAAATCTTCTTGCTATAGTTTTCTGCCCTGGAGTTTATGAAATACTTTGTCAGTAATAAAGACTACTATTGAAATACTCAATTTAGTTAAGCTGTCACATTGTTATTCTAGTTATGAGATCAATATGTAAGATTTATTTTTAAACATTTCTCTTTAGCTGGTTTTCCTGAATAGATGCATAAGTTATATTCTGCTAAGAAAAGGAAATTATATTTGCCACTTTTAATTTATGAGAGGTTCTTTTGTTTAAATTAGCAGACATGTCTATAGTTATATAGACAGCTACATAGAAAAGAGACTCAAAAAAATTCTCAGTAGCTTTCCTAAAATGTGTGTAATAGCCATAAAAGTTCTTTGTTGTCTTTTTTCTTTTTACATTCAAATATTAGCTAAGATTTAATCAGAGCAGCATCTTCAACATTTTTTTTTTCCGTGATAGCTAAAGGTCTGGCCAGCTAAAGAATTACAGTATTCTTAATCATGGGACAAGATGTGTGGGCTTCTGGAATAGCTGACTAACTCTGAATGCTAAGACTTTTTCCCCCTCATTCCTAGTTTCTCACATGGTTATAGAGGAAGTGAATTTTATGCAGAACCATCTTGAAATAGAGAAGACTTGTCGAGAAAGTGCTGAAGCTTTGGCAACAAAGGTGAGACATTTCATATAAAGGAATTCTACCTGAGCTTTTAAAGTTCAACTTGCTTTTCTGCATAGTGACCTCTATTTTCTTCTGCTTTTCTAGCTCTCTAATCAATTGATTCTGATCCTCATCAGAGGTCTCAGAATCCTGAAATGTGATTATGCAAATATCTGTCTTAATGCCAAGATTCTTTTGATTATAAAAAAAAGTGTTTGTATGTGTGTATCTCAGTATTTCTATGTGTTTTTTGCCTATGAAAATGGTCCCAGAGTGGCTGGTTGAACTTGACTTGCCTGATGTCTGTGCATTTGGTTAAAATGCTAACCAAGTTTAAAACTAACTGAAAGTGACATAAAAGAGCAATGAGTGTTTTCTGTTTGAATCAGATGAAAAAGTCAGCCTCAGACTGTACATTTCAGGTGATTATTTGTGAAAGCAGAGTGAAGGCATGCTAAAGGTGACCTCCAGTGCTCCACTGATTGCTTCTAGCTGATGAATTTACCAAGTGTGTAATTTTCTATATTCTATCTCATCAGAAGTACATTATTGTTAAGGAATATTTTTATCTCTGTCTTACGTGTTTTGGGTTGGGCAAAATGCATCTGAACCACTTCATCAGAAAATGGATTACAGCAATTTTCAGCCAGATTTCATTAGTGATGCTGGTTTTGTTTTTTGCCCTCTCCACTGTCACCTACCTCCATAGTGTTCCTTTGGGTGCTCCAGAAATTCTATACATCAGACAGTCAATCGGTCAATTTAATCTATGTGCATTAGCATTGTGCTTGCTAGAGGTATTTGCTTAATTGTTTGCATAACGACACTACATTAGAATTCATAAGATATGCAGGCAGAACCTAAATAAGTATATTAATGTGTGTATATGGCTTCTCTTCCATTATTTGTCCAAAGAATCTATAGCAATAGTGGCTGTTGCTTTAAAAAGAATGAAAACATGGAGGTTCTATTCTGTATATCACTAGTGTTCACAAGTTCATAATACTGTTTGAATTTCTTTTCCTTTTCTTCTTTTGGGCCAAGTAGGAAAAATGTATGTGGAGCATACTAGCTGTTCTAAATCTTATAGCAGCTAAGGATAGTTTCTGTATTTTCTCTTGTTTTTAACAAGTATTCCTGTTGCTATAGTACATCCAAAGTGAGAACCCTATCTCTCAGGATTGGCAGTTTATGGAAAACAATGGTTTGGGAGGGAGTATATACAGGTTTTATTACCAGTTACATAATTTTGGACATACGTGACTTTGACCAGGTTAATTCTGTTCCCTAGATGGCTGTTGTTTCATCTTAAATGACAGGATAACCTTGAATTAGGACCAAAGTGAAAATGGGACAGACTTTGTTTATGATGACTTTAATCATTGGTCCCCTTAAAAATTATTTTATTGTTTTCCCCCCTTTTGTATTTAAGTTGATTTTGAGTGGAAGAATTCACGCATCTAACCTGCAATTATCATGTCATAATTTTCAAGGTAGACCAGGATTGATTTCTTAAGAATACCCAGACCCACTGCTCTAGGAATATGGCCCAGGCGTGGGAATGTTGACAAAGTTGCCAGGTGACTGTATAGTCGTCCTTGGCTATGACAATGTGTTACTAATCTCTGGGGTCATTTTTACGGTTTAGTGTTGATAATAGGACCCTTAATGTAGAGTTTGTCTTCTTAAGAAGCCCTTTTGAAAATGGACAAATGGTTTGTTTTTGAGGGTACAGTGTACTTTAGGATACAGTGTATGTGGACTTTAGAATAAAAAACCAAAAAAATCTATTCGATTAAATGCTATCAATATGCTCAATCGATGTGAAAGAAGCTACAGCTTTGTATACAAAGTTTGGAAGCCTCGTTATATGTGTGATCAATAAATGAAAGTAACACATCCTGATTTAAGTATTAATTGTCATTTTTGAAAATAGTTTTCATTTTCTAAACAGCAAAGTTTCTGTAAGTTCTTATTTTTCTAAGTCTTTGCTCTCAAATTAAGGGCAAATAGAATGTTTAATTTTTATGATGCAATTTACATTATTTCCTTAGAAGCAAGTATGGATGCTTTGCCTTGCTGAAATGTGAAAGTTAAACCAATAGAATATAGACCAGTTATTTAAATTGTATGATCCAAGTCTGTTTAACATGCTTATTTTGTATCTTTAACTATCCATTAAACTGTGCTCTATATAAAAACCCTGTTTAAATTTGAATATAGCACAAGGTTCTGTTCCTGTAGGGTTATGAAAGGTTTATTTTTGCCTTCTAACTTAGAAGAGTTCTGAAACAGAAGTAGTGTGCGTTAACCTATATAACCTGATGGCTAATAACTGCAGTGACATTGCTTAGCTTAAGTTTGTGAATTCAGAGTTCTCAAAAATTTCTACTTCGTATGGTCATAAGACTTCATGTGTATAAATCTTGTATTTTCTTCTTTCAGAATATGAAAATGATGTTTCCAGAGAAGACTTTTGAAATTATGTTTGGCTTTTTTCTTGAGAAAGTAACTTTGTTGAATAGAGTAATGGTATTACAGCCAAATAGCTGGTAGATACTGGCGCCTGGTTTGATAGGAGCATTAAACTCTTTTGAGGGCAGAACTGTTAACTGTTACGTTATCAGATGTTACTTTGATGGTGGCCTGGAAAGTAATATGTTAAGCATCAGATGGCAAAAATGAGTATTTTCAGTTTTTCATGGGGAAAGGAACTTTGTATAGATAAATGCCTTGGTTGAAGAATACTAGCTTATAAATGATTTCTGGAGGAAAATTAGTAACAAAATAAATCTCTTTTGTTACTATTAGCTAATATTTGCTGAATTTTTACTGTAAGTCACTATGTTAAATGCTTTATATATAATATGTCATTTAATCTGCATATTATGGGATGGAAACTATTTTAATCCTTAGTAGCGAATGAGAAAACTGACACTGAAAGATTTTCTAGAGGCAGAGACAGAATTTGATTGCAGAGCTGTATTCTCAGCTCTGCTATAGTACTGCTGTTGCTAATTGTATAGAAATATATACCCAAGTACTGCATTCCTCCGTGTCAATTAGTCTTAGTATTGATGTACATTTGAATCACCTGGGAAGCCCTGAAGAAGTACTATGCTGGACTCTATTGCCAGAGATTTTTGGCCTGGTGGGAGGGCCTGCTTCCTCAGGCCAAATAATGGGAAGTTGTTTTTTTTTTTTTTTTTTTAACTCTACAGATTGTAATGTGCTGGATTGGGAACCGTTTGTTTATTAGGAGGCAGAATTACAAATTAGCTCTTGAGTTTTTCCACTCTTTTCTGAAATTGTTCTTTTTTCCCTGCATTCTGAAAAGATATCATCCTTTGAGAACTGACAATGATCCTTGAGCCTCTAGTGCCATGCTCTAGCATTCATGGTTCAAAGAAGCCACGACAGTGCTTACTTGAATTGTCCATCTGAAGGAAGAGAGATTGGGAAATCGTGGGTCTCTTATCATATTTCTGATCCTCTCCTGCAATATGGAGAGCTATAAGCTGGAGCTGTGTCTGGGGACTGGGAGTAAAAGTCTGTGCCTGATTCCTTGAATGGATCTCGCCAGCCTTCCCAGGAAGAATCCAGGGAAGGGTTCATAGCCATTCCTGAGTAATCCTTCCTGATTCCCCAGAGAGGTCAGGGAACCTCTTGTGTTCCAGACCTTGCTAGTGATATGGGCTGGGCTTTCCCTGAGAGAAATCCTGAGGGATCCTAATCATGATGAAAAATGAAGGACCAAAGCCAGACAAGTGCCATACTAAACATCTTATTCTGTTGTAAGGTTTACATAGAGAAGGGCCTTTAGCGTTCTGGTGAATTATTTCTATTTGTATTTATATTCAGTGTCAGTTATTAAACTCAGAACTTGTTTTGATGGCCAACAGCCCTTACTAAATGCAAGCACATTTCTCTATCTTACATTTTATACTAGAGAAAGCAATCTACTAAACACTTCCTACTTAAATAAGAGAAGATCTTTCATATTTTAGTCTTGGGAATAAAGCAAAATCATATTTTCCTTCAGTGGACTTTGGATCAAGTTTAGTCTTTGTGTGTGCTTTGTACTAACATTTATACGCACATGAATACAGGAGCTAAAGAAGGTAATGATAATTAATAACCAACTCATTTTTTACATCAAGGGCGTACTAAATACATCAATGAATTAGGTTTGCTTTATCTGCAATGACATAGAGATAATAGAAACATATCTTGAACTTTCTTCTATTGTGTATTATTAGAATTCTAGAAATAGACAGAAACACATTTTGAATTAGTTTAAGCAAGAAAAGCGGGAAAAAAGTAGGAGTTTGTTCAGAGGGATATTGGAGAATCCCATAGAATCCATGAGCTAGTAGCATTTTAGGAATGGACTGGAACCCTGTGGGAAACCCAGTGTCTGTTGCTTTTCTCTGTCTCTCTGCACTTGGGCTCCATTTTGGCCTTGCTGCTGACTGCCTTTCTCTACTCCTCGGTTGAGTAGTGTGATGTGGTTGCCAGTAGCTACTGTACATCCAGACACGTGGACAGGAGTTCCTGTCCAGGAGAACAGGAATTGCTTTGGGAGAACTTGGCTGTTCCAGAAATTATGTGGAACATGAAGAGGCAGTGGCAATGTCTCGAAAACAGGGAGTGCGGGACAAACATATAAAAGGTGTTCACAGCACAGCATCAAACCAAATAAAGTGTCTTAAATTAGGACTATTAATGACTGGATAAATTGAAATTCGATATAATCTATACTGGTGTTTTATCTTAATTTTTCTTGTATTAGTTATAACTAGCATTTTCACATGCTGTAAGGCACAGGTCTTACTTAATTAGTTTAATGTTAAAAAGTATAAACAAAATAATATTTAGTGACTCTTCTGTTTCATGCTGTGAATGTTGATGAATGTGTAGACAAAAAGACAATTTGACTGTTGTATAAAAACCCGAGACACTCATTTGCTATTAAAATAACTGTCTTTATATTTGCCTTAGTTAAATAAAGAAAATAAAGCATTGAAAAGAATCAGCATGTTATACATGGCCAAGCTGGGGCCAGATGTAATAACTGAGGAGATTAACATTGATGATGAAGATTCAGCGATGGACCCGGAGGATGTTGCCAAGACTTGCGTCTCAGTACAGTGTCAGAAGCAGATCAAAGGTAGGATTCCTGGCTTAATTATCGAACGTGGTTTTGACTCCTATTAGGATAATGCTTCTCAACCCTGGTTGCACATTGAAATTACATAAGGATTTCCATAAATACTGATGCCTGGGTCCTTTTTTGGAAAAAAGTCCTGATTCTTTGTCCCAGAGGGTAGTCTGGTTGAGAATCATGATGACTGTAGCTTTATGAGTTACTTTCTTGTTTGGGATTAGGTACTTTTGAAAGCGCCATCTTGACAGGAACAGTCAGTTAACCTATACATGTCTTAAGGATAGGACTGCGTATTAAGATATTTTTGTTAAAAGAAAGAAAGAATGAATAAAAATGTATTTAGCCAACACCCTCTATTAGTCTGTTGATTTCTCTGTTGAAATCTTTGGGAAGATACCTCCTGAAATTGCTTTGTCTCTGCCCTCTCAGAACTTCTTCTAAGACTCAGGCAGTGAGCTAGAAGCAATATGTAGTATTAAGCAACTATGTTGGTCCCCAAATAGTTCCAAAAGGCAAAACCACACAATACGTCTGTGAAGTGCACAGTAACTCTTTTAATAAAGAAGCACACACATATAGTTTAGGATGTAGGAAAACAGTCTGGGGCTTGGTAATTATTGGAGCATTTTAACTTACTGTATCTGTCAAGAATATTTGTTGGTTTGATAGATAAAACTTGGAAATATAAAGAAGAAAGTAAAAAGAAAGCCATTTTAACCCTGTGTGTGCTCAATTGCTAAGTCATATTCAACTCTTTGTGATGCCATGGACTGACCACAGCCCACCAGGCTTCTCTGTCCATGGGCTTTCCCAGGGAAGAATACTGGAGTGGGTTGCCATTTCGTCCTCCAAGGGATCTTCCTGACCCTGTAATCAAACCTGCGTCTCCTGCATCTCCTACCTTGGCAGGGAGATTCCTTAACCACTGAGCCACCTGGGAAGCCCCTCTTACCCTCTCACCTAAGAAAAAATTGTATTTATGTTGGCAGGAACCGGGAGAGGAAGTTTAAAGGCTTTCCTTTTGTTTCTATTTCTCCCTTCTGTTAGATCTTGAATAGTATGGTTTCTGATTCTTTTTCAAGATTAGTCTGGCAGTGGAGAAAGTGGTTTTGAAATAAGTCTCTTGAGAACCCCTTCATTAATCTGGGTTCATGTAAAAAGTTTGATTTAATTTACTAGTAAATAACCACATAGAGCATTTCTTATTGTCCTTGGAGAAGGGTAAGAAATTAAAAGCACTTAAAAGCTAAGTGGCAAAACTATGTGGGCCTGGGTATAAATTTAAGTACTGTGCTAGTCCATGTATTTTTTTTTTTTTTTTAACATTTGAGTGGTAGAAGTAACTTTAATATAACACCAGAAGCTTTTGCACTTATAGTGCCTAATATTTTCACTCTAGTAACAGTTTTCAGTTAATCTCAATAATATGAAATACGAAATAAATTAAGAAACAAAACACCCACAACTCTGGAGAGAAAATTATTAGAATTAACCCTTTTTCAAATAGGTTATATTTTGAGTCAGTTCAAATAATATTTAAGGGCTATAAATTGGCAGCACGTCAGGGTTTTTTCCTTTAAATCAAAATCTCCAAATTGTTAGCTGCCCCGTTTGTTTGTATTGCATTGTGACAAGAGCCCTTGGCCATTATAAAATAAAAAAGAAATTAGTACAATGCCTTAATTTGTTTTGCTAAAAGCTTAAAAAATCCTACTTCTAAAATGCCAGACAGTTTGTAGAATATAGGTTTGATACAATGCAGAGAAAACATAATCTAGTACATTTAACATAGAATGCCTGATAGAAAATTTAAGGAACATAGCTATATTAAGGGAGGGGAACAAGTGAAATTTCCATTGTCTTCTGCTGCTTCCTTTTCCTTCTAATTGTTGAAAACCTTTGACAGTAAACTGCTCATGGACTGGTATTTTCAATTCTTCTGACAAGATTGATTTCTTCTTTTAAAAATAAGTCTTTATTTTTTCTTTAAAAATGCAGAACTTCGAGATCAAATTGTATCTGTTCAGGAGGAAAAGAAGATATTAGCCATCGAACTGGAAAATCTCAAGAGCAGACTTGTAGAAGTAACAGAAGAAGTATGTATCTTAGGCCTGAAAGGCAGGACCTTTAGTGCTTTGAGATGCTTGGGGACAGGCTGCATCAAAACCTTGCTGTTGGAAGCTTATTTCTGACACGAGAACCATGTACTACCAATTTTAATCTTCTCTTGTCCCCACTATTCCAGACCTACAAAAAGGTATAGAAAATAAGATCTTAAGTATTCATGGGCCCACTCTGTAGCTCAAGAAATAATGCACTAAAATAGCATCGAAGTGTTTCCTGTTATCCCGCATGTTTCACTGTTTGCAGATTTGTGACAATGATACCTGCATCTGAAATCACACACTGTTGCTTCTGGTGAAGAATGATTTTGCTTCTCTAGTCGAGGGCAAACTCAGTAGAGAAAGGCTCTCCTCCTCTGTACCTCCCAACATAGGCATATATAGTAGATGGTAGAATGGGTTCAAGTGGGTATTTGGAGAATCTTTTTATTTTTTCTTCTGAATTGTCTGTGAAAGCAAGAGCATGTACTTAGCCTTCTTTGCACGTGGCTTGAATCTGCCTTTGCAGTCTCGATGTAATTTGTGTCAGTGGTTCTGAGTCTGTAGCCCAAGGTTTCTCAACTGATGTATTATAGCACCTTCATATCTTGCCAGTGATCAAGTGTCCCAGGGTATTGGTCCCTTCAGTGAGCAGCCTCATCCAGTTCCCATACACATATTCTTAAGGACCAGAATGTGAAAAAGAATGTGAAAAAGTGCCCATCTACCTCCCAGCCTCAGTTACTGTTTCAATAAGTGTGAGTGGGAAGAAGGACAAAGATATTTTGGAAGCACTGAGCAGGGTATACCAGTTACTAATTTAAACAGAAAGCAACAGTATACTTTGTACTAAAAGAGACCAGTTCACAGACTCTCTGGAAGTGCTGATGGATTCAGGGGCCCTTTCAGGACCATCATCTTAGCTTGTTTCTTGAGTGTTATCATAGGAGAGAAAGACATTTTGATGCATTCCATTTCTCAGTTATAATTATTTATTGATGATTCTCTTCCCTCCCACTTAGAGGTATTATTGGAAGCCATTTCAGAAGTTAGTTTTTTTTATGATTATTTCAGACATCTGAAAAGTATAAAAAACAAAGTAATGAACATCCATATGCTGACTACACAGTTCAGTATATAAAACATTAACATATTATTGAAACCCATGTGTATCTCTCCCTGAGTGCTTTCTCCTGACTCCCTGCCCTGTTTCTCCAAGCAACCATTATTCTGAACTTGGTTTTTATGATTTCAGTGATTAGATTTACATATCTACTACAATGACTAGTATTTTGAATGTTTTTAACTGTATAAACTTGCTTCTTAAATTCAACATAATGCTTTTGAGATCTGTCCACTTCCTATATATAACTTTACATTCTTTTTTTAGAACTCTACTATGATAGTCTCTTTTCCTGTGATGCCAAAAATTATTTCAGAAATTGAAGTTTTTTGGGGGGAGGTTTTCATATGTATTTTATTTAAGTCAAAGGTCAAAGCATTTTTTATTAAAAAAAAATCTGTGTATGTTTTACGTAAGCCAAATGTCATCAAAGTGTTAAATGAATGCCAAAATTTAATATTATATATCTGATTAAATGATTCAGGTATTTTTTGGGTGCAGTCTAGTTGGATTTTTCCTTTTGAAATGTCAATCATTTACGTTGGATGACTAGAACATTGCCATATTTAAGGAGCAGTGCTAATGCTATTTGGAATATGTAAAGTTCCAGGTATATATCCTAAATTAAATAGACACTTTGAGGCTATAAAAACGCTTTAATAAAAGCCTAACACAGTGAAGGCAATGACTGCTTTAGTGTAGCATCGGGTTGAAAATTGAACAGTAGTTTAAGTCGCCCATCATCATGTCATGTTTTACAATTTTGGATGTTTTCTCCTCTCACAATATCACATTTTTAGGTAAATAAAGTTAAACAAGAAAAAGATGTTTTGAATTTGGAAGTTCTTGAACAGAGGAAAGTCTTAGAAAAATGCAATAGAGGTATGTGTTTCTAGTCTTTTCTTTCTAAAATCTATAACTTACTTTGTGTCTATATATTTTGTATTATTTTATACCTGTGTCTAAAGAGTGTTGTAGCAAAAGTTTTCTATATTGTGTCTTCTTAACGTCTAGCAATGAGTCTCTCTCATTTCCTGTTCTTTTATCACCTAAGTTAGAGCCTGAGGAAATTTAAAAGAGCTTCTGCTTAAGGAATTCACAACCCACTCATTTTGAAACTTCAGACCTAAATCCTCTTTTGTCCTACATGTATCCTGGGACCATGGCCATATTGGTATTTATGTATCTGGTAGGGTTATTCAGTAAACCGCTCCTCAGTCCAGCAGTGATTGGGATATCTACATAAATACCTGCAACATTAGATGACAAAATTTTAAATTAAGAGGACAAGGAAATAGTTTCATTAGTAATATCTAGATTCCATACACATATGTTAACATACAATATTTGTCTTTCTCTTTATGACTTACTTCACCCTGTACAATAGGCTCTGGTTTCATCCACCTCGTTAGGACTACTAAAATGCGTTCTTTTTTAAAGCTGAGTAGCTTTCCATTGTATATATGTACCAAAATTTCTGTGTCCATGCGCAGTGGAGATGCAGACACAGAGAACAGACTCATGGATGCAGTGTGGAAGGGGGCGCTGCTAAGTCACTTTGTTCATGTCCGACTCTGTGTGACCCTGTGGGCCATAGCCCGCCAGGCTCCTCTGTCCATGGGATTCTCCAGGCAAGAACACTGGAGTGGGTTGCCATTTCCTTCTCCAGGGGATCTTCCCAATCCAGAGATCAAACGTGCATCTCTTATGTCTCCTGCATTAACAGGCAGTTTCTTTAC
Organism: Bos taurus; assembly: GCF_002263795.3. NCBI lineage: Eukaryota > Metazoa > Chordata > Mammalia > Artiodactyla > Bovidae > Bos > Bos taurus. Next base: position 37,327,436 of record NC_037353.1, on the reverse strand, counting down.
CACTAGTGCCATATGAGAGTGGCATGGAAACATATACATTACCATATATAAAATATAGTCAGTGGGAATTTGCGGTGTGACATAGGGAGCTCAAGCCCGTGTTCTCTGACCACCTAGAGCAGTGGGATGGGGTGGGAGTTGGGAGGGAGTTTCAGGAGGGAGGGGACATATGTATGGCTGATTCATGTTGATGTATGGCAGAAACCAGCACAGTATTGTAAAACAAATACATTGCAATAAAAAATTTTAAAAAAGAGGATATGGAAAACAGGACACAGGGAAAGTGAAAGTCTGTGTTCAGATGCAAAGTGCCTCCTTGCTCCAAGTCCTTGCACATTTCCTACCTGTGTGCCTGAAGTCTGGCTGTGAGCTCCCTGGAAGCCAGAGGCAAGAGAGATTCACGATCTTTTCTGTGAATCACATAAAAATTTACCTCTTCGTCAGGAGAAGCAGACTTGGTCTCATGGCGAGAAGGAGCTTTCTTCTAGAGAAAACTCTGTGTAATTTGATTTTATCATCCTAGTCATAAAGCATAGCATGCAATCTCATGGTGCTGTTTCTTATGTCTCCTGGTTTAGAGCAAAGGAGTTATGCTAAAGTGCAAACATAATTCTCAAGGGGAGCAGGGCCTCTTAATGTGCTTTTTGTTCTGCTTTTTCCCCTCAGCCAATGTCTTTCCTAGTTCAGAAACTACAACTTGAAAAGGAAACCTTTCAGACCCAGGACCTTCCCTGTTGGTAGTGGTGGTGGTTATCTATCTTTGTGTCATTCATGAATTGAGATTCTTTTCTTTTTGATAAATGAACTTATAGCTAAGTGTGGGAGATGCACTAGGTTGTAACATTTCCTTTGCTCTTTGTGCATTTAAGAAGATATAAATGGTATAGAAGAATTTTCAGTTGTGATACACTATGCTATTAACAGGCTTCTACAAAGGTTAGTATGATGGCCCTTGCCTTCAGGGAGCCCCCTATCTAGGAAGAGAGAGAGAGATTATGTACATAAATACATGACTAGGACCAACCCAATTTATTTCAGAATCTAAGAGGACCAGGGCATGTGAAAATTCACTTTTTATCATAGTGTTCTGGTCATAGGAAAGAAAGTCAATTATCTTGCCTAGGACTTCTTTTTAAAAATAGGTTTGAGAATCATTTAGCTCTCAGGGACCTATAATTCACATCACAAACCACCATTTACATTGCTTCACTTGAGCAAGACTGTTAGTCTTTCCTCTGAGGAGGCGGTAGATTGACCGAGTACAAAGTTTGAAATTCTATGTCATTACACAGCAAACCAGTTCTTAGTCAGTTAAGACTGAAGTGCCCTGGAGGAACAGCTTGTGAAAGCAGCCATTAAGAGAGCCTTTTTAAAGCTTTTTATTGCTATGACTCAGCTCAGAGTTGAGAGTGTCTGGCCTGAATCTGATGGAGAGATCAATGTACTATCCACCCATGTGGTACCTACTTGGTGATGACGCCATCACTCCCTCTGTCCCATCTATATCATTATTTAACAAAATGTCAAAAAGTAGGAAAGAATTCATGTTGCTCCTATTTGACAGGATATTCCCTTTGAAGGTTTCTGCCCACAGGGATTCTTTAGTTCAAATCTCTGACTTTAGGTCTCTGCAGATCTAAAGCTGCTTCTTTTCTTTAAAAACATGGATAACACTTTGAAACAACTAATACACACACACACACACGTATACATTTTTCTTTCTTTTTATTCAGGTAACATACATTTTTTGGTGGGAAGTATAAATGCATATTGGAAAAGGAAAAAAAAAATCTCAACTTTTATAGTCCAGGTATGAGCACTGTTAACATTTTAGTGTTTATTCTTCCAGGAGAGGAAAGGAGCGGAGGGACAATTCACAGGTAGGGGACTAAGAGGTACGAAGTATTATGTATAAGATAAGTTACAAGGATATGTTGTACAACACAGGGAATATAGCCAGTGTTTTATAACTGTAAATGGAGCATAACCTTTAAAAATTGTGAATCACTATACTGTACACCTGTAACATAATTTTGTGCATCAACTATCTTTCAATCAAAAGGCCTATATATACAGGTTAAATTGTTTGTTAAATATGTTTATAATGTATATGGAGTATAAAGAAAATACCAACAAAGACGATAGTCTTTGTATCCATTGGTATTTTACAAGCCCCTGAACATCAATCTCTACTTGTATTTCTTCATTGAATTTTTATCATAGTTTTTATTTGTAGTTTTTCACATATGTATATATCTCTGAACAGCATATTATTTAATTTTGCATGAACTTGATATATATGCTGTCATTTTGCCTGTGTCCTTCTGCAGCTTTTTGCATTTGTGAGGTTCATCCATATTAAAGGGTTTTACTGTGGTATGTTTTTCTCTGCTGTATAATATTTCATTTGATGTTTATACCAAAATTTGTTTATCTAGTATCCACTCCAGTACTCTTGCCTGGAAAATCCCATGGACGGAGGAGCCTGGTGAGCTGTAGTCCATGGGGTCGCTGAGGGTAGGACACCACTGAGCGACTTCAATTTCACTTTTCACTTTCATGCATTGGAGAAGGAAACGGCAACCCACTCCAGTGTTCTTGCCTGGAGAATCCCAGGGACGGAGGAGCCTGGTGGGCTGCCGTCTCTGGGGTCGCACAGAGTCGGACACGACTAAAGCGACTTAGCAGCAGCAGTATCCAGTTGGTGGATGTTTGAGTTTTTTCCAGTTTTTTGCTATTCCAAATCATCGTGTTATGAGAATTCTTACACATGTCTTGTGGTGCAAATATCAAAGAGTTTCACTAACGTACACACCAAATGTAATATTTTATCTTCGATTTCACTACATAATGCCAGATTATTTTTAAAGTAGGTCTGTAAGTTTATATGCCTGTTAACAGTGTGTTTGTTCTAACTGTTCTGTGCCCTGTCCAAACTTGATATAGCTATACTTTAAAATTTTTGGCAGTCACCTCTTTGGTGAATATAAAAAGATAGCTATGGTTTTACTTTCCATCTCCTTGGTTACTGATAAAGATGTTTGTTGGCCTTTTACATATTTCCTCCTCTGTGAAACTTTTATTGATGTGTTTTATATGTGGCTTTTAAGAAACAGAAATGAGCTCATTTTAAAGGTATATCATGAAGGTCTTTCCCATTTAGGAAATATGCCTCTACAATATAATTTTTTATGTTTTTATGTTGGTTTCTACCATACAGCAGTGCACAACAGTGCATGCAAATCAATCATTCCCTCTTGAGCGTCCCTTTCCACTCCCATCCCACCCCTTTGGGTCATCACAGAGCACCAGGCTGGCCTCCTTGTGCTATCCAGCGACTTCCCACTGGTTATCTGTTTTACGCATGGTAGTGTATATATGTCAATGCTGCCCTCTCAATTCATCCAACGCTCTCCTTCCCCCGCTGTGTCCCATCATCTGTTCTCTATGTCTGCATCTCCATTCTTCCCCTGAAAATATGTTCATCAGTACTGGTTTTCTGGATTCCGTTATCTATGCATGAATGAACAATATTTGTTTTTCTCTTCTTCACTCTGTATAAAAGGCTCTAGGTTCATCCACTACACTGCACCTCACTCAGTACAACGTAATTCTGTTGGCAGAATATTTCTTGTATATTTCTTTACTTACTGACCCCTCAATGTTAGGTCATCTAGATTGTTTCATTATTTTCAGCAGTGATGCAGAGAACACCTTTACAATTAGATCTTTGTAGGTTCATGATTCATTCTCTTAGGAGAATAAATACATTTCTAAAAGTGGAATTGTTGAGTCAAAGGGTATAAATAGTTTTAGATTTTTGATTCACATTGCCAGGTTGGTCTCTGAAAAGGTGTTATCTAATTTTTATTCCAGCCAGCAGTGAATGTAGGTGTTTTGTATGCCTGAATAAGGAATCTTTTCGATGCTGGTTTTTTCATCCATTTGCCTAATAATCTGTGTGGCCTATTGTCCATTTTCTTTTCCTTGTCTTCTTAAGTGTCCATGCTAGCAGTAGAAGAGTATGAGGAAATGCAGGTGAACTTGGAGCTGGAGAAGGACCTTCGAAAGAAAGCAGAGTCATTTGCACAAGAGGTAAATGTCTTGCAGAGACCTCATTTTTTAGTTTTATATTTTAAAGAGCTTTGCAGATGACATATGAAAACATTTTTTGAGGTTGAACAAACACTTGTCACTCTGAATAAAGATCATCTGCTCTAGGGAGCTATTTTGAATAGTATCAAGTTCACTGAACTTGGTGTCAGAGATCTGGGTTTGCATTTTTCCATGTCATTTGGGTAGTAGTCGTTTGTTACTAGCAACTCTTAACCTCTTTGGGCTTCACTTTCACCATGGGTGATGATACCAACCTCACCAAGTGGATTGTAAAATCAAATGGCATGAGTCTTCATAAGAATTTTATAAACTAGAAAATGCTATACTGGGAAAATAAATTGTATTTAGGGATACCCATCCCATTACTTGTGGTTTAAAGTCCGGTTTGAGTGCAGGACTTTTGTATGTTTCCAAAAGCCTTAAGAAACTGGGTTACATCTCAGTATACCATCTGAAAGAACATCATGGTCTTCAGTGACTGTTCAGCGCTCTCACTGTGTGCCTTGATTCTGCCACTTGCTGTGGAACATTGTCACACACGTTATACACCCATTATCTGAGCCTTTCCTCTCATGTTAGAGATGAGTTTTGAGCTTCTCATGCTCTGGGTTAACTTTGTTGACACGTGGTGGTTGGGTATTCCACGGCTCTGTGACTGGTTTCCAGGGAAATGAGGAGGCATCAGTTGGCTGAGCTGTAACAGCTTATGATGTGTTATGTGTTAACAGCTTATGATGTGATCTACATGAGATCTTCTCCATCAGGTATAAATATTTTGAATCTGTTTGCCTACTGTGGGTTCAAGGAAGGTAGCTAAGGAAATGTAAGCATTCTTAGGTGGAAGTACCCAAGGTATAGAAGGAAGACAAAGTGCAGGGTTATGGGAATGACATTTGAAGATCAGATGATGGTTTTGTGCAAGAGTTTTTCCATACTTGAAGGTAACTCTGGTAGCAATGAACCCTATAAAAGTTTAGTCTGAGAAGGTCTGATTTGAAATATTATGATTAAATTTATTCAGAGAGTTTAATGAAAGGTGAGTAAATATTTATTCTCTTATTTCTTGGAAGGAGGCAAAAGAATTGAAGTGTGTTAGAGCCCTTCAGAAAAATCTACAGCGTATAAATAATGGAGCTAAAGAAATAGTTGAGGGGAGAGAGAGTAGAGATAATGTGAAAATGCCTTCATTGCAAAGCTGAAAATGTTGGCTGATTTTGACCTGCATGCAAGGGTCTTAATTTTGAGAGACATTTTCAGTTTGCATTTCTTGTTTGCAGAATGATGTTAGAATACAAAGCAGCTCAGAGAAAAACTTGAAGGCCATGTAATAACCGGATAGATGGAAGAAGTAAGATTCCTTTAAGAATGTAAAAATGAATTATTCATTCTGCCATGCAACCTGTAGTGCTTGGTGCAAACAGTACTGACAGGTTAATCCAGAATGAGGAGAGAGATGTTTGAGGAGGGAAAGTGAGAGCAGTGGTACTTACCCTGCTGGTGTGTGTGTGTGTACGCGTGCGCTAAGTCGCTCAGTCATGTCCGACTCTTAGTGACCCCATGGACTGTGCCCGCCAGGCTTCTCTGTCCATGGGATTTTCCAGGCAAGAGTAGTGGAGTGGGGTGCCATTTCCTCCTCCACACTGCTGGTAGCATAAGTATTTGCAACAGTGCTTGATGATTTTACAGTATCTAAGGCTTGGTCTACACAATAGTAAGAAGAAAAGACAAAACTGAATTAGAACTGGTATATCTTCCCTTTTACATGGTTTATAGATTCTCAGGTTTTCAACAGACAACTGCTGATAAAAGGTATCTGACTTGACTTAACTAGAGAAATACCACTTTTGCATTTTGTTCTTAGTGCATTCAGCAAATATCTTTCAAGCCAGACACTGTGTGAGTAGTGGAAATATAATGGTGAAGAAAGCAAATACGACTCCCGCCCTGTTGGAGTATTTAGTGTAGAGCCATAGAAATCATTTTTTAAAGTTAATTTAGGTCACCTTTTTTAACTACAAAAGGAAGATATATACCCTGTAAACATGCAAACAGTTTTCAAATGTGTAAATTAAAAATTGAATGTTTCTTCCTTCTTCTTTAATTGTTTGTCCAATTAAAAAACCCAAAGCATGATCACTTACAAGGAGGGAACAGTCAGTTGTCCTCATAACTATGTTTTGTATTTCTTCAACATAATTTCAACTCTTGAAACCTTTCCTGTACTTTTTGAATGTATATTTTTTTGCTATTTAGTGTAGTTTTTCTTTCCTCTGTTTAAAGATGTGAATACTTTTTCAACATGTAGTCCTTATATACTGAGGGAATGTTACATAAATTTTGTTTTCAGACAACTGAGATGATAATATTTTAATGTTATTTTTGAAAGAATGAATTATATATTTATGACACTAAATTTTCTTGTCATTCTTTGAAGAGATGTAGGAAAATTTCTCTGAAATTCTGGTACCAATGTTATTATTTGTCTGATAAGGGACCCACTTAATAACGCTAACCAAGAAGTTCTTTCCATAGCTAAAAGCCAAATTCATTAGTGTTTGGTAACTGAATTTTCTTTAAATACATCTTTAGAAAAGGCATTATGTAGTGTTTTATTTTAGTACTTTAAAGTCTAGAAAAGGTGGTCTAATGACTAATATTTTTCAAGTTGCCATTGTTATTGAAAGGAACTTCTTTTCTGTATGTTCTTTTCATCTTATATTGCAATTTAGGGATTGTTACAGGGCTTTGCAAAAGAAATTCATGTTATTAACATCCCTAAGACACAGTCTATGTTCTTTTCTCTCTAAAATAACAGTTGAAACAATTTATAATCATGTAAGTTGAGCAAGTTTTCCTGAGAGCTATAACTTTCCCCAAGAGAACCAGAGTACAGAGGAGCAGGGCAGGGAGAGTCATAAAGCCAGCCCTGGCATCAGTGGTCCTTGTGCCTGCATTGTCTGACTGCTGGGCCCTTCGCCTCTGCCCTGGTCAGCCCCCTGACTGCGTCCTCTCTGTCTTCCCCTGGACTCGGAGCACTCTTGGTGAAAGGCCTCACTTCCTGGGGAGCCAGAGAATCTCAGCTGTTTCAGTTGCATTTGTTGGCCTTTCATGTTGGCTGTGAGATATTGTCTAAGATACCAACACGGGACTCCAACCAATTGAGTTTTAAGAGGGGAAAATGTATAAAAAATAAATTACTGTAATATTATTATTCAATAGTAATCTGAAACAAATCATTTCAATTAGACTATTGGTCTCAATTTTAAGATACTATGATGGAATGTTGATGATGCTTCCCTAGTGCATAGATGCTTCCAGTCTCACTTTTCTCCAGCCCAACACTTGTGCACTCATGGATACTTACTCATCCTCTGTTCCTATTCTTACACAGGCATCAGATGGAAGAAGAATGTAAATTTCACTTGCAAATGTTGCTGTACTATAAAATGGGCCTGATTTCAGAATTTGTAGAACATTTTGTGTTCAGACTCGCCCACTGGCTGGTTTGTGTAGCATATTAAGGAAAAGAAGTAATAGGTGAATAGGAAATAATGTTGCTTTCAACCGTGAAAAGTTGTGAAGATTAGGTTAAGAATATATGTAAATTGTTTAGTAAAAGGCTCAGTTTGATTAATATACCTTTTTCCTTCTCCTCTTTACCCTCCTACTGTTAACTACTTTTGTCATGAGGAAAAGCTGATAGGTTTAAGACAAAAATCTTAGGTCTATTAAATAACCGAGAAAGAGATTAGCCAGATGGTGAAGAGCATGGGCCTGTAAATCAGACAGATCTGGGTTTAAATCCTGGGTTTTGCCACTCACTTGTGTCTTTGGGAAAGCTGATTAACCCCTCAGAGCCTCAGTTATCTTATTAGTAAAAGTGGGATAATAATAGTGTCTACTTGACAGTGGTGTTCTAGGGATTACATGATAAACTGCATGTAAAATGATTGCTGCCACACCTATCCTCTAGTCTTCAGTATGTTTTAGCTTCTCAAAGCAGATGAATTCACCTCACAGGGATGATGTAAAGGATTAAAATAATGTGTAGAACATATTTAGTAGAATACTTGGCATAAGTTCTTGATATATATTAGCTGCTACTGCTAGTATTTATAAATTTTAAAGCAATAATAAAATAAAAGCTGCCGTATAGGACTAAACTACTGTATATATACTGTGCTGAGATGAAGGTAAAGGTTCTAAAGATTACATAAAAGTTATGAATGAAAACTTAGCATAGGACTCATTACTTCTAAAATCATCATACTACCATTCAGAAATTGTGTTTACCTTTTTAATGAAAACTCCACCTTTCCTTTTGCTCAAGTTTCCATTGAGGAGGCTTGTGAACATGAGTGGTATCTACATTTTTGTAATTAACTTTTGTAGATGTTTATCGAACAGAACAAGCTAAAGAGACAAAGCCACCTTCTACTACAGAGCTCTGCTCCTGACCGGCAGCTTTTGAACGCATTAGATGAAAATGCAAAACTTGTCCAGCTCCTTGAAGAAGAGAGAATTCAACATCAACAAAAGGTAACAGATTTTCTCCTGGGTTTTTAGTGCACACACATCCTTAAACTGAGAGGAGTTAGTCCAGAAGCTCATAGTTCCTTATTTTGCTTGAGTTACTAAGTCTTTCCAGTGTTTTCACCTTTTAGGAAAAAACTACCAAATGAACTTCTAGTACCCATCTAAGATTTATAGTGCGCTGTTGTAGGCTCTATTGTTGTTTAGTTGCTAAGTCATGTCTGACTCCTTTGTGAACTCATGGACTGTAGACCACCAGGTTCCTTCTGTCCATGGGGTGGGATTTCCCAGGCAAGAATACTGGAATGGGTTGCCATTTCCTTCTCTAGGGGATCTTCTGACCCAGGATCAAACTCACATCTCCTGTGTTGGCAGATGGACTCTTTACCACTGAGCCACTAGTAGGGTTTATAGTGACTTTTAAACCGTCCAAAGGATCGGAAGAAGCGAGGCAGAGAGACAACTCAAAAAGAGCTTGAATAATGCAATTTGGAAATCCATGAGTCAGTTGTGTTTTTGGAGAGTGCATACACTAGGAGAGTGTATTGTGATTGGTCTCAAAGAGCTTGTCGGAGGAGGGAAAAGTCCGTGTTAGTAGTAATTGTTTGCTTAGAGAAAACTTCTGATTTTGTAAACTTGCACAAATGTATATGTTTAAAGGCTTCCTAAGTGGTTATTTCAGTTTGTTTGAGTAGAGTTCCTCCAGCTGACACAGCCTACCTCTGTGTGCTCGGCAGAAAGGATAGTGATCATGGTGGGTGAGGAGGAGAGGCGGAGAGGAGGAGAGGCAAGCAGGTGGAACAAAGCCTTTCAAATTAAAGAAACCACTTAAGAAAAATGGCATCAATATTCATGCTACTTACAGTGTCCCTAGTTGGTGAGGGAAAGGCTGTTAGCTGCCATATGTTAGCACCTGTGGAAGTCTCTTTAAGCAACACTGTTGACATTTAATCCTTGGATGTTCCTGGAGTTCTTACCAAGTTGGTTGTGAGGTAAATTTTTTTTCCTTCAATAAGAAATGTTGGCATATATGTAGGGAAGCTCTAAATGAATACATGGTAATAGTGCTTGGCTCTGGGAAAGTGCCCTGGGGGATAGGATGGAAGGGACTTTTTTTTTTGTCCCCATATGCAGGAATTACCTTTTCAAATAAAGAGAATGAAAGAATGTTTATTTTTATTTAGCTTACTACTAGAATCTTCTGATTTGAAATAAGCTCTACTACCTGTTTTAGTCGCTAAGTCATGTCTACCTGTTTGTAACCCCATGAACTGTAGCACGCCAGGCTCCTCTGTCCATGGGGTTTCCCAGGCAAGGATACTGCAGTGGGTTTGGGTTGCCATTTCCTTCTCCAGAGGCTCTTCCTGACCCAGAGATGGAACTCAAGCCTCCTGCACTGCAGGTGGATTCTCTACTGCTGAGCCACCCGGGAAGCCCTCTTCTACATGTAGTTACCTCCTTAAATAATGCGTGCCGAGAACCGAGTAAATTATATTGAGGATGGGACTAAATTGCTGGGTGTATACCTTGTTGGCGTAGGGTACTGAAGAGTATTTATAAGTTATAAATGAAATTAGAGCAATCAGTACTTCTAAACCTATTTTACTGTACTGTTATTCTGGATAATCTTTCAGGTTCGTGGTTGGAAAATATTTCTTACCTGTCTGTAAGTTCACTTGCAAATTCAGCAATCTTTAAAACACAAATGTGTTGTTTTTATTATTATAATAAGGAAATCTTAAAAATACAGAAAAAGCTAAAGCAGAAAACTAAGATTAATTAAAAATTCCATATTTTGGTGCATATCCAAACTTTATGTAAATATATAGTTTTATGAATATAGTTTAAATGGGATCATTGCAAGCATATTGTTCTACAACCTGTTTTTTTTTCCATTGGTAATATATTAATATCTTTCTATGTCAGTGTATAGTGAGGTATATGGTTTAAAATTTTTGCATAGTATTGATATTTCACTTAATTAACACTGTAATTTATTAAATCAATAATATTGGTGGACATGTAGCTTATTTCCAAAATTTCCTTGTTGCAGAGAATGCTCTAATGAATGTATTTGAACACCTGTCTACTTCTCTAAAACAAGTTCTAGAAGTAATATTACTGAATCAAAGGGACTTTCCTTCCTTTTTTTTTATGGTTTTTGTTGTTACCAAATTGTCTCACCAGGACTCCTTTTAATATTACCTGAGTTCTTCTTTTGGAATGGGCATAGAAGTGTTAATCTGTTTTAAATGAATTTTTTACTTATATGAATATTAAAAACTAAATTTTCTGGGATGTAAGTCTCCAATAAATTTATATGAATCACATTACTGATAATATAAGTATTATCTGTGGTGGTAGTGGTGATGGTTTACTTGCTAAGTCGTGTCCAACTCTTGGGACTCCATGGACTGTAGCCTGTCAGGTTCCTCTGTCTATGGAATTTCCCAGGCAAGAATTCTAGAGTAGATTGCCATTTCCTTTTCCAGGGAATCTTCCTGACCCAGGGATCGAACCCACGCCTTCTGTATTGTAGGCAGTCTCCTGCATTGCAGGCAGATTCTTTACCAACAAGCCACCAGGGAAGGCCCAGTATTATCTGTATCCCAGGATTGGTGTGATTAAAATGAATTAGAATCTCTTTGCTCTGAAATGCAAAGTAAAAGAGAAATGTTTGTTTTTCCCCTTGTTTTCCTTGACAAAGGAAAAACTATTATCACTGTATAAAAGTCTATTTATAATTTATAGGTCAAAGAACTAGAAGAGCAACTACAGAATGAAACTTTCCACAAGGAGATACACAGTCTCAAACAGCAACTGGAGCTTCTCGAAGAAGATAAAAAAGAACTGGAATTGAAATACCAGAATTCTGAGGAGAAAGCTAGAAATTTAAAGCATTCCGGTAAAAACATTGAGTAGGCTATTATGTCTTAGTATTAAAATGTGAATCTTTCATGGCTAGTACATTTACTGAATGCTCTGAATTCTATAGAAAAATTCAAGCTTTCTTTTAAATTCCCTCATTTCTGACTATTGTAGTTAAGTAGAACGATCACTGTAATGAGATGATTCACAAATATTTAGACTTACTTTTTGGACTCAGAGCTTTTATGAGCATCACATACAGAATTAAGAGACAGAGATACAATTAATATGGGAAGACCAAAACTTCAGCATTTCTCAGGGATTCAGAGATGAGTGTTCATTGAGTACTTATTTTGTCCATTTTAGGGTTTATTTTTAAAAAGTAGCTTTTCAGGTTCATACTACCTTTATCTTCGATGTCTAATTATACACATGAAATAATGCTTTCAATATCACGCCTATCAATAAAATGGGGTACAGTATGTATATTAAATGGAAAAACCTTTAAAACACCAGGGGGTACTTAAATGATGTATTCATTCAGGTCTAGAAGGCTTAACAGGAATGTGTGAGTTAGATTACTACACAGGGATAAATAACAAGTTTCTGTTGGAAAGTAAGTAATTTAAGGAGTCAGGTTGTTCCCTTTATAACAGCTTCAATATTCACTTCAGATATTTTTGGTTAATTTTATACTAGAATTTTGAAATCTGTACAGAAGAATCAAGTAGGCTTTTTTTTTCTTTAAAAAATATTCAGTGCTTTCTAATCCACAATGAAAATGAACTACAATTTATTTTTTTTAATTTATCTAAAATTAAGAAGTAGTTCATTCTTTTTGTCTGCTGTGTATATGCTCAGCCATACCCAGTACCCTGGGGTGCTGTAAGAAATATAGAAGAAAAGAAACCATACTTTATTGTCCACGAGGATATCAGATTCCCTTTAGAGAAATAGACACATGTATATGAAATGACTAGAGAATACTCGGTGTTGGAGAACCTAGCCTACCCTGCTTATTTAAGTGCTGGCAATAAAAACAAATGGACAGGTCATTGGAGTACAATTAGTCATGGAAAGTAGAATGACTGCATAGAGGGAGAGCTTTTCCTGAGAACAGTACCTGTAGCCCATGAGACCTCAATTAGAGGTATTCACATCTGTGCTATAAATTTAAATTGAGTTTTCTGGCAGTCAGGAACTATGTCTTAAACAGCACCAAGCACAGGCTCTTTTCACATTGTTGGAGCTTAGTAAGTACTTGTTTTATTAATGGCTTGAATGAATTGAATGAATAAATTGTATTTCCAGAATGCTTTTCAAAAGAACAAAAAGTTTCTGAGTTAGACATTTGAGAGTCTGAGTCTGGTTAAAATGATGAACTCTAGGATTTGCAGCTTTGAAGGAGATTAAGTGGAGGAGGAAAGTATGCTATTAAAATTCATTACTAAATGTCATCTTTAAAATTAATTCAATTCTTGGTCTATACACTTTAAAAGTCAAATATTAACAATTTCTTAGTGTTTGGTTGGCATATTCCATTCTTAACAAATATTTCTTCAGCCTACTCAGTCCTTACTTCCCACCCATCCAGCCATTGTCTTGATTTTTTTTCCTTTTCCATAGTTTGTACATATAGCAAACACATGGTAATTTTTTAGTAATGTGTATAAGGTCTCTCTCACTGATGATAAAAAGTTTAAAAGGTTCTGCAGCTTCATACTGGAATTTCTAACTTTGCCCTAGTAAAAGAATGTGATTTTGAACAGGTGGTTTTTGTATATAAGGTGCTAAGTTGCTTATTTCATCTATTTTTTCTGAATGCTTGCTCTCTGTGCAGTTGATGAACTCCAGAAACGGGTGAACCAGTCTGAGAATTCAGTACCTCCGCCACCACCTCCTCCACCCCCACCTCCTCCCCCTCCTCCCCCCAATCCTATCCGGTAAGCACATCCAGGAAGATGGCTCTACATCAAATGTTAGTCCTTGTCAGAGAAACTGAAGTTTATGTTATTGGTATCCTTTTTAAAAAATACTGGTTTAGAATGCATCATTAGACATGGGTAAAATGTTTGAAAGATATTAGCAGGTGTTTCAGAGAATTTTCTGAAGGCCAGTGTATCATTCCCTTCTTATAATATATTGTTGTTGTTTAGCTGCTAAGTTGTATCCAACTGCAACCCCATGGACTGTAGCCCTCTAGGCTCCTCTGTTCATGGGATTTCCCAGGCAGGAAACTAGAGCAGGTTGCCATTTCCTTCTCCAAGGGATCTTCCCAACCCAGGGATCAACCATCTCCTGGTGGATTTTTTTTTTTTTTTTTTTTTACCACTGAGCCACCAGGGAAACCCATCTCTTGTAGTATATTTAGGGTCTTAATACCTGTCAAAGACATCTTGTGGCCTACAGGGTTGTTCTTATAGATATTCCGGTTTCATGTGGATGTTCCAAGCTGAGGAGCTAGACATAAAAAAACTTTTTTTGACACCTCAGTTTTAAACTTTCAGTCCATGTAATTGGGATTTTCTTTTACCTTTTAACCAGAAGATCAAGGAATTTTGAGCTTCTCCAGAATGTTTTTATGTTTTTCTCTCACTAATTTGAAAAGCTACAGTTTGTTATTTAAAAAAATAAAAATACTGAACTAATAAAAACCTTACAGCTCTTATTGTTGTAAACTAGTAATTAAACTAAAAGTATAATTATTTTTAACTCCTTAACCTCATATTTAAACCTTTAATAATGCTGAGTGAGTTACATTCCATTAAAAGAAATTATGTTTAAATTCTTGCAGCAGGAAATCACATATGCTGACAAAAATTTGCTTTTTCTGAGCCAGAGGTCACTTGATGCCAAGGAGCCTGAGCTAAGCACAATACACCCCAGGACATCTTGAGTCAAATTCTGCCTCTTTTGTGGTTCTTCAGTCTACCATCCATGTACATAAGACAACCTACCTGCTGTGTGACAGTTTACCTCCTCATTTTATGCTGTTAACCACTTGTGTGTAATTTATTCTTGATCAAATGAAATTTAAAGTTTTGCTAGAGTTTTACCTTTCATTAACTCATGTGATTTGTTTAATCCGCTCACACAGAGAGTCCATTTATTCATACTTTGTACCTTTGCAGATCCATCTCAATAGAATGAGTAGCATGGTCCTCCCACACGACCATGAAAATGGAACTCTGCCTTTTAAAAAGATTCTCATTAGTTTTCCTTACTGAGTAGGGTATGACATAATCCACTTTAAGCCATTGAAGTAGTTAAGGCAAAATAATTTTTACACGTGATCAATCCAAGAGTCAATTGAAAGAATTTCAGGTATTTTTAAATTCTTTCTCTCCTGGGTCGCTAAAGCTGTAGGAGATATTCTGAATTTGACATTTAAAATAGGAAATTCATCACTTTGATCTTTCGCTAAGGTCTAGAATTTTGAGCTTGATAAGAAAGATCACTTGTGTCTGTGAGGAGAGGGAACTATTAAAAAACGATTATAATCCTACTGTTGGCCTTTAAGTTTTAGTCTATGAAATCTTGAGAGCCCTTCAAATTAAAAGTAAACTATAACCTAAATAGAGCGTTTTCTCAAAGAGCACCCTATGGTTATATTGAGAAATGAAACCAGAATGCCGAGTATGTGTGTCTAAAACAGGAACTCTTGTAAGGCCCATTACAGAAAATTTTTGTTGAATAACATGAATGATTTTTCTTTTAAGATGAATTTAAATAGTATAAGACAAAGACATAATTTCTCAGTAGAAAGAGATTTTTATTTTTTGATAAGGAGTATTTTCTTGTCAAATATATTTGCATGTGTATTGAGTTTCACAAGGTTTTCCAACGTTATTCCTGAGCTGTGTTTTAAGATGATGTAGGTCCTGGATAGAAGTGAAACTGGGAAGAAACGACTAGGGCCTGTGGCTTCTTTGAGGGGCTTTACTGGGCCCTCCACCCCTTCGTCCCACATTCTGCTCATTTGACCAGGAGGACAGTTAGGAGACAGATAAGAGAGGAAGAAAGCATACCTTGGTCATTTTGTAGCAGCCAAATGAAAGGGTAGGCTCATGGGAAAAGAGTAGGGTGTATTGGTGTATAGGGTTATAGGGTTCTCCAGAGAAATAGAAGCAGTGGGGGATGGTGTACATGTGTACATATACATCGTATACATAAAAAGAGAAAGTAGCCTGAGTAATTGGTTCACATGACTGTGGAGGCTGACCAGTCCCAGGATCTGCAGATAAATCAGCAAGCTGGAGACCAAGGAGAGCCTGCAGTGTAGTTTCAGTCTGAAGATCAGCAGGCTGGAGACCCGGGAAGAGGAAGTGTTTCCGTTTTCATGACTTAGAAGGCAAGAGAGAGCAGATGTCCTAGTTTCAACGCAGGAGAAATTTTATCTTACTTAGGGGTGCATGCTGAGTAGCTTCAGTCATGTCTGTCTCTACGACCCTGTGGACCATAGCCCACCAGGCTTCTCTGTCCGTGGGATTCTCCAGGCGTGAATACTGGAGTGGGTTTCAAAATGCCGTCCTTCAGGGGCTCTTCCTGACCAGGGATTGAACCCGCGTCTCTTTTGTCTTCTGCATTGGCAGGCGAGTTCTTTACCACTAGCACCACCTGGGAATTCCCTTTATTTGGGGGAGGCTCACCCTTTTGTTGTATTCAAGCCTTCGACCAACTGACTGGGGCCTGTCCCACATGAGGGAGGACATTCCACTTTACTCAGGCTACCAATTAATTTTTTTTTAAGATTTTAACATATATGAACCATGTTTTAGTCTTTATTGAATTTGTTATAGTATTGTTTCTGCTTTTATGTTCTGGTTTTTTGGCCAAGAGGCATGTGGGATCCCATATACTTGCATTGGAAGGTGAGCTCTTAACCAATGGACCACCAGGGAAGCCCCCAGGCTACCAGTTTAGATGTTACCAGAACCCTCACAGAAACACCCAGAATACAGTTGGGCCATGTATCTGAGTAGGCTTCCCTGGTGGCTCAGATGGTAAAGAATCTGCCTGCAGTGTAGGAGACCCATCTCCCACCCCTGGGTAGGAAGATTCCCTGGAGAAGGGAATGGCTACCCACTCCAGTATTCTTGCCTGGAGAACCTCATGGACAGAGATGCCTGGTGGGCTACAGTCCATTGGGTCACGAAGAGTCGGACACGATTGAGCACGTGCACATGCGTGCGGGCGGACACACACACACACACACACATGCACATCTCTGAGTACCCTATGACCCAGACCAGTTGACTCACAAAATTAACCATCAAAGTGGGTGTGACGAACACTAGAACAATTTCAAGATGAGTATTTCCACCTGGAGCAGTTTTTGCTAGAGATTTGACTGGTCCCAGATGTCTTGTTCTGGTCTTCTTACCTGTCCTGTGAAACCCACGCTGTCTATTTTCTCTTTAGTCTTAGCACCAGCTTGTCGGATAGTTCTTTATAATAGTACAGATGACTTTCTTGTGGACACCGCACCAGTCTTCAACTTGTACTTCCAACGTACAGAACATTTAAAGCTCACACTTTCTCTCATCCACTTAAGTGGTTTACAAGAAAGGACATCTATTCTCATTCATTTATGTAAATATATACAACTGTGCTGAGCAGTACAAATAACTTCTTGCTCTGTAATCTTTTTGTACAGTAATACACATTCCCAAAACTTCCTCTCAGAATCAGAGGTGGGGTGGTTATGGTGTCGTGAGAGATTAAAGGGAGGTCTCGGACTAGTGAGAGGCTCCCAACTAGTGACAGCCTCTGCCTCCATGCAGCCTATCCTGCTTTGGAATGTTAACAAGGAGACCCTGTATTCTCCTGCCTTTTAGTTGACAGAATGGAAAAAAGTAAATTTTACATTATTTCCTTCCTCCCCTTGAGTCCTTTCATTACCTTAAAAGTTTTTTTTTTTTTTTGCCTACGTATATATCCCTAAACTACTTTAAATACTTATCCAGTCTGTTACCTGTTTCTAAATTTTAAATATGGATATTGAAAGATTTTCTGTATCTATTTTACTTTTTAGATGTCTCTGCATCATATTAATAATAATGTTAGCAGCCTCCTTCTTCCAGTAATTGGACGTCTTCCCTGGTGGCTCAGATAGTAAAACGTCTGCCTGCAATGCGGGAGACCCGGGTTGGTTGGGAAGATCCCCTGGAGAAGGAAATGGCAACCCACTCCAGTACTCTTGCCTGGAAAATTCCATGGACCGAGGAGCCTGGTAGGCTCCTAGGTACAGTCCATGGGGTTGCAAAGAGTTGGACACGAGTGAGCGACTTCACTTTCTTTCTTTCACTTTAGCAGCCTCCTTCTTCCAGTAATTAGTTTGGTTTTACACAGGAAAGAGATAGGACATCTTTCTCTTTCTTACAGTGATGAAAAATTTCACAATTTATTAAAAATGTAAGTAGGCTACTTATACTATTATACCACTGTTAAGTAGTAGGCTACTTAAATTCTAGTTCTATATTCAAATACTTAGAGAAGAGTTGGATTTTTAATAATTATTTGGAACCTGTACCTTCTATTTCTTGGCTGTTAAGGCATCTGCTAATCTCCTGTCAATCTTTTTTCTTTCTCCCAAAGATCACTCATGTCCATGATCCGGAAGCGATCCCACTCCAGCAGCGGCGGTGCTAAGAAAGAAAAGGCGGCTCAACCAGAAACAAGTAATTCTAACCCACCCTCCAGGGTTCACTTTTTAAGTTGTTGATGACGTACAGTTTTTCAGCAATAGATGTACTTGTTGAGCTGTTTGACTATGAACAGATTGTTGGGGAGAAATGTGAACTTAACAACTATAAGAATAAGCCAAAGAACAGCCATTGCCTTCCTGTGGCTTACCATCTGGAGCAGATGGACACGTGTCACTGTGATGTGAGGGATGCTGGAAACGTGTTTTCACTAAGGGACGAGGTACTTTGGGGAGTAATTCCAGATGAGGGATTTGGGAAAAGACTTTTTACAGTTGATAGCAAGTGAACAGAGACTTTGTCAAGTATTTGCTATGTACCCTTCAGGGCTGTGTACTGGAGATACAAGATGTAGAGTCACATTTGAGTGGGGGAAGCAGGAAGTAGACCAATAATTACCAATTCAGTATATAATTGTTTAAATACATTTTTGAATCAGTACTGTGGAGGAGTGACTGTTGGTACTGACTTAAGAGGCTATAGAGGTAGACTGCTGGGTGTCAGCAAGTGATGTTTCAGCTGAGTAGTTGTGGATTTAGAAGGTCAAGGTATTTCAGGTAAAGTATAATAGATCACACAGAGGGGCAACAATTCAAAGGTTCGGAGTGGGCAAGGAGCTTGGCGTATTAGGAAACTGAAAAAAAAAAAAGTTGATATTATTAGAACACCGGTGCAAGAGACGTCTGCTAGGTAGGCAGGACCAGATTCTAGAGGCGTGATCAAGATTTTGGTTCTTATTCTAAGGACAGTAGAAGTTTACGTAGGAGTGTAACATGAGATGCATCTTTTATAAAAAAATCACACTGGCTACAGTGAGAGAACAGAGAGAAGACTGCCCAGGAATGACAGTGGATGAAGGGAGACTGCTGCGCTTTTCAGACAAACATCACCTGGGCTGAGATGAGGGTGGTAGCAGAGAGAGAAAGTAATGGAGAAAGTCAGGAGCTGTTCAGGGAAGTAACATTCACAGGACCCTGATTCTTTGGAGAGAGAGATGTTGAGGATAGGGAGAGATGGGAATGGAGAGAGAAGAGCTTTCCTGCTGAGCCAAGGCACCAGGTGGGTAGGTGGTGAGTCAGTGCTCAGAGCCGTGGGTGGTTTGATGTGTGGCCACGTTAAAACAAAAGCTTGAAATGCTAGGGCCGAATCTTGGCCCTTTATGCCTGAGAACCGTAGAACCCAAAGTAAACTCCGCAGTGTTTGCTCAGCTCCCGTTACTTATAGAGCATGGTGGGTTTGCCTGGTTCAGGCCCAGATGAGTGGACACTTCCTGGCTCCCTTTCACTGCCTCTGGGTCTCCTAGCCCCACTCCAGCCATTTTCATACCTCTGCAGTGCAGTGTTCTCAGATCCTGGGTCTAACAAAGTTGTCCTTCATCTTAGCACATTTCTGTGCTGCCCTCTGAGGCAGAATAGAATCTAAAGCCCTGTGGTCTGCTTAGAGGTGGTTTTCTGCCTTTACTGTGTAGCCTCATTTCTCGTAGGGCTTTCCTGGTGGCTCAGGTGGTAAAGAATCCACCTGCAGTGCAGGAGACCCAGTTTCGATCCCTGGGTCAGGATGATCCCCTGGAGAAGGGAGTGGCTACCCACTCCAGTATTCTTGCCTGGAGAATCCCATGGACAGAGGATTCTGGCGGGCTACAGTCCATGGGGTCGCAAAGAGTTGGACGTGACTGAGTGACTAACACTTCACTTTCATTTCTTTTTACATATACCTCACCATATGGCTGGCCCTTGCCTGTAAGTTCCCTGTGTGTTCGTTCCTGTCTTTCCTCATCCCAGAATTGTCCTCCTGCCCTCCCTCTGCCAAGGTGCTGTCCTAATTCCAGGCATATTGCCTGGTGTGTTCCTTGGCTCTTCCTCCTCTTCTCTTATTTATTAGTATTAATAATCCAGAATGAATGGCCCCATTACTGTGTGTTGCTGTGGCAGTTGGCTTCAAATTTTGTTCCCATAAGGATTTAATGTCCCACCCCAAGACTCTGCTCTGATGTTCGAGTTATTTCTACATCTCTCCCCCTGAGCAGATTGCAGACTGTTTGAAGGCTCACTCCTCTCTGCAGCCATCCACAGCTTTCATGCATATTGATTGAATCAAAGTTTAGACTTAGTCTTTTCTTCTTATCAAGCACCTTGCAGCACCATTTAAAGCTGTTTGATTGTATCCGTGGATTGACTTTTTTGGCTTACCTCCTGCAGCCCATTGTAATGCTGCTAAAAGGTAAATTCTGCTTTGCCAGGGCATTGCAGGATTTAGAAGTCCTGACTTCTGTGATCTGCAGGGCAGCCATGCTCTTGGATTACTGATTACTGGCTGTAAATCTTCCCTGACACTTGTAATTAAGATTAAAATTTTGTTTGTTTCAATCTCATTTTGGGAAAACTGGTTAAGTCTTACAGGGTCAGGAAAGCAGTCAGAATAAAATAAATTCCCCTTCTCAATAAATTGAATATTACCTTATCAAATTAGCAGATCAAACCAGTCAATCGTAAAGGAAATCAGTTCTGAATATTCATTGGAAGGACTGATGCTGAAGCTGAAGCTTTAATACTTTGGCCACCTGATGTGAAGAACTGACTCATTAGAAAAGACCCTGATGCTGGGAAAGATTGAAAGCAGGAGGAGAAGGGGACGACAGAGGAGGAGATGGTGGGATGGCATCCCCAACTTGATGGACATGAGTTTGAGCAAGCTCCAGGAGTTGGTGATGGACAGGGAAGCCTGGCATGCTGCAGCCCATGGGGTCGAAAAGAGTCAGACATGACTGAGTGACTGAACTGAACTGATGAACCTCAGCAGCACCCTTAAATTTAAAATAAATGTGTTCTGAAACTTACTAACTCCGAGTATTAGAAACCATGCAGTTTTCCTTAAGCAAATGATATTTCATTTACAATTTGTGAAATATGGCAGCATTTTCTCCCTCATCCTTGAGCTATTGACTTGTTACTTAGGGAATCTAAGTAATTACTTAGACATCTAAGGCATTGCTTAGGAGACTTTTAGACTGGAGCCATCCTAAAATCATACTGCCTTAATGATAGGTACCATATCCATACTTTGTCTGGCAAGGTAGTTGTCTATAGTGTCTTGTTAATCATTTGCACCAAAAATTGTCATTGAATGGACAGTGATTAAATGCATGATGAATGGATGTAGAGCATCACACATCGGGGTCAGCTGAGACACTTTGGAGTTTGCATTTATAACGTAGGAACCAGCCCTGCTGTCACATGTTTTCCTGGATTAGCGTCATATTATGGCTTTTACTATACGGTTGGTCTGCTTTTCAATTTTGGAATGGAGAAGTGTTTCTTGCTAGGTTATGACCCTTAAAAAGCTTGA
Organism: Bos taurus; assembly: GCF_002263795.3. NCBI lineage: Eukaryota > Metazoa > Chordata > Mammalia > Artiodactyla > Bovidae > Bos > Bos taurus. The sequence goes on along the minus strand of NC_037353.1, from coordinate 37,305,870 downwards.
TTGTAGGAAAGGCCTGTGAAATATTTTAGAAGTAGTCATAAGATCTCAATACAAGAAAACATTACATACTTTGCAGTTAATAACTCTAATTTTGATAAGAGTGCATTTATTGAACAGGTTATGAGATTTGAGAGGTATGCTTGCTCTTTATCATATTTGATATTTAGGTCACTTAATTTGTTGATATTGTCTGACCTCAGTTTGCTAATCTGTAGAATGGGAATAATAGTTTCTATTTCATGGGATTGTTCTGAGAATTACGAGTCTCACCACAGGTAAAGTATTTAGAGTAGCGCCCAGAACACAGAAAATACTCAACATGTTAAGTAGAAAAATACAGACATGGTACCAACCACCATGAAGGGCAGAAGTCCTCATTTGGCAGACTCTTGTGATCACTGTCATTAAGGAAATTTTCTTAACTTTATGATCTTAGGTCAAATCCAAACTTATTCAACCATGACGTGTTCTTTAGAAAATTTGTACCTCATGATGACATAAGATTTTTTACATGCCTTAAAAAACATGTTATCGAAAGAGAAAAGTGGACTGGTGAAATTTAGAAATTCATTTTAGTTTCCTCTAGGCAGTAACAAAAGGTTTTACTGAGTAATAACATAGGGGTTTTGTCTGTGAGTCTTTTTTTGTGTGTGAAGAACTAACTTATTTTTCAAGTGGGTCTTAAAATTTAAGCCTCAATTAATTACATGTAGCTTTCTGATCCAAGACTGACCTTGAAGCACTAACTCAAAGAACATTTGATTTTATTTTCCTGTGGCAGTTCAATAACATTACACCCCTTGTCTTCGTTTGTCCCTTTTCTTTAATCTCCAGTATCCTGCATATTTCTATTGTCCCCCTGATTACATGCTTTTGTGAGACAATTACCAACTGCGTGACTGCAGAAAAGAATTACAAAACATACCATGAGCTCTCTGTAGGTGATTCTTGCAGATTTATTAGAACTGCTTAATAGTTCAGGAGTTCGTGTAGATTGCTTTTTGCTAGTTCAAAAACAGGGTTGGTGAGAGAGAGAGTTTGTGTAGCTAACCAAGCCTTGAATTGTGCCTGAGTAGAGAATCTGATCAGAATGATTTCTTTTCCTTAAGACCAATTAAGCCTTTACATTTGAAAAAGACTGAGACATTAAAGCCTGGTTTATCATCTGTACACAATGCAGATAGTGGCACTTCTCTGAATTATCACTATGATTCTGGCAAGCAAAAATAAGAAACTACTTTAAATTCCTGCTATGTTAGATGCTGCAGCAGATCTGAATGGTGTTGACCATAATTCTCCATCTGTCTGCCTTAATTAGTTTTTGTATGGTGCATTTAATTGGGTTTCAATCATTCCTTACAGAGTGCTAATCTGTTTGTAGGCGGTGTTCCCGTTGCCATGCGGCTCTTCCCAAGTCTTACTCAAAATGGCAGCCTTTCTGAAAATCAAATGTTTTTTGAAGATTTTTTTTTTTTTTAATTCCCAGGAATAAATTCCATACCCACATCAGGTGCTTGAATGACAGATCTGGGTCTTACTTCCTCTCATTCTGAAAAGGGTCAGCAAAAGCACTGTGTGATGTGCAGCAGGTATTTAGATATTGAATGAGGGAGTTGGTAAATGAGTGAGTGAATGAATGAATCTCTATTCATAGTAACTTTCTTGTCTGTCCCCTTGTTGATGTTCGTGAGCCATCAGCAGAGGTGGCCCTAGAATATACTGCTTAAGGGCACATAGTTGATCCATCACAGCTTTGTTATCCATCTGTTGGTGGATGTGGTCTCACTTTGGTGCCATGTCTCCCATGTCTGGCAAAAGATACTTTTTTGACTTCTAGTACTGTAAAATGCTGTTTGGATACTGAGAAATTTGAATTCCCAGCTTTTCAGTGGCTTATGAGGGTGCCCAAACACTATTTGAAATCAGGACTGTGTGAGAATACCTAGGTTATGTGGTGGATGTAGCAGTGATCCAATCACTGTGATACTGCAGAATAGAGGCTGATGGATCCTTCTGCATTCTCTGTGTTGCTCCCACCCCCCTCTTCCCCAGCATGGATAAGAGTAGCTCCTCTGAGTTAGAGTGAAGTCTGCCATGTAGCAGTAAAAGAAGCCATGATTTAGGCCTCCCTAGCACAAAGCCTGACACCACTGTGAATTAGCTGAGGGATATATAAGTAATTGTGATTGCCTACATTTAGAAGCCATCCTTTTGAGGTGTAATTATTTCTGCTCAGATAGTAAAACTATGGATAGCCATTTGAAGCCTGAACTTTTAGCAAGTCCGTCAATAGGTAGATACTTGCTGAGTGTCCTCCATGTGACCGCCCCACAGTGTGGAGTCCATTAAAGTTGCTAATTGGAGGGTCTTTGTGAGATATTTAAACTTAAATGTAGTGGATGCAGTGATTTAGCTGCAGATAAACACAAAATCTAGAGCTGCATAAATAGTGATAAGTGTTCCAAAATGATTCAGTGCTTTTGGTCAAGCTGTCCTGCAAGACACAAATTTCACTATTCTGACCAACAAGTCTTAGTTGATCTCAGTTGTATTTATCTATTTGATACATTTTCCCACAGCTTTATTGTTTTTGCAGCAAAAGAGTATAAAGATTAAACTATAGACCCTGAATTATTTTTATCAAATTTAATTACTTAATCGCAGTCATTTCTGTATGTATGTTTTCTTTCAACATTGACAGTTTTAAAAGACTTGAAAAGGTTTGCTTAAGTGTTTCCTTCCCATGTGATTCCTAAACAAAAGATGATAATTTAAAAATAGATTTTATCTATTTGCTGCTCATCTTCTGACTGTGGATTTCTTCTAACAGGTAAAAAGATCTCTTTGATTTTTTATTTTCTAATGGGCTTTTCGATGACTATTCCTGCTTTGGGCTAATTTCTTTTACATAGGTTATACCACAAATTACAAAAATATCTCTGAGGCAAAGGTGAATGATTATTTGGAGTTAGGTACAAAATTGGATTTTTGAAGACCTGGAGAGATCCGGATCTATTATTATGTTGACAAACGGAACAAACTCTATTTTGTTTAACGTAGATGAGCCAATATTGATTTCCAGGCTAAAAATTAGACCTTAAGTTTTATATCTCTTATTTCTCAAAGCAAACCTCTTATTAAAAGGTTTTTTATTGAAAAAATACTGCTACCTGGGAGCTGTTAACCTTGGTAAATTATTGGTGTTTTGTGACTCTGTCTGAAAAATGACTGTGGTTAATTACATAGTGCGATCTTTCCAAGTCACCAGAAGCAGGAAGTAGTCGTTTGCTTGTAACATAAGATGATTTACGTGTATGTTTTTTGAATAGCTGAAGAAGTCACAGACCTGAAGCGGCAAGCAGTTGAAGAGATGATGGACAGAATTAAAAAGGGAGTTCATCTCAGACCGGTTAATCAGACAGCTAGGCCCAATGCAAAGGTATGGAATGACTAGATGCTTTTCCCCCTTGATGTTTCTTTTTTCAAATGTAAAATTTGATGAAAGCTGCATCAGAATTGACTGTCAAATCTGAGGTTAAGGATAATGTGTCATAAAAACACTTGCTTCCATGAAAGCACATTTCAGGAGGACTCTGTTTGACTCATGGTAAACCTGGGACACTCCAGGAAGTATGGGTTTGGCCAGAAAGTTCGTTTGGATTTCCTATAAGCTCTTATGGGAAACCCAGATGAACTTTTGGCCAACCCCAAGTCCTGTGATTGCAGGGTGCTGCTGTCTACTTGAAAGAGACAGTGTAATACAACAAATATTTACTGAGTATCTGCTATGCGCCAGGTACTATCTTAGGCACTGGGAATAAAGCAGTGAACAAGAGACAAAGATTCTTGCCTTCCTGGGGCTTCTTTTCAGTGTGTTGAGGATAAAAATATCAGAACAGATCTCAGGCAGCTTTTGGAAAATAGGTTTATAAGATTGTCCTCATTAATTTCACAAACCCACTTCAGGTCACTTCAAGGAGAAACTCATTATATATCTATATATTCTAAACTAGACCACAGTGAGCTCCAGGACTGTGCAAGCACCCAGCGTCTAATGCAGAACTTTTCCCGTCCCCTGTATGTCTGTCCTTTTAAATAGACCCAATCATAGAGCTTTTGACATTTTTCTTGAAAAATGTTTTTTCTTTCCTCACCCAAATAAGGTATTAGCAAAGTTCTCTTTCCTCTTCCTCTTCTTTTAAACCAAACTTTATGGTTCTTTCTCACTCTCAAGGATGCCCCCTCTTCAGCTGCTTCAGTGTTCTCGAGTGTCATGACTGTTCATTAGAAATTCTGCTGGGCTTTTAAAGTTGCCTCTTTGTCACCAGCAGACAAGATCGCTGGGCAAGGCAGAAATAGCCATGGTGTGGGCGGTCCACGGAGAGGAGGCTGGGCAGAGGGAATGAATATTTCATTCCAAGAGAGGATTTACATCTAGTGCAGCTTCAGCTAGCTATGGAGAATAATTCAGTCCTACGCTAGTGCTCTGAAAGCAGACAGAATGTGCATCTTGACGAGAAGCTGAGTGTGTAAGCACCCAGCACCAGTGTCTAGTGAGTGAAGAACACTGTTGATGGAGTTGGGTACTTGCCTGTGAGTCACCCAGCTTCCCAGGCTGCTTCTCCATAGAATACCATCTGTGACTCACACAGTTGTCATCAGGGTCAAATGGAATAAAATGTGAAAACACTTTAAAATGCAGCGTCTAAGTAGAACCTTAGAAAGAGAATGCATTTTTATGGCTTTCGTGTCACAACTATTTAGGAAAGAATAGCAAAACCAAATTATTACTAGAGGAAAAATGCAGTGTCATAAAAGAAACAAAATTAGAAAGAAAAATGTTGAAAACTTCTTAAATCGTAAGCAATCAGTGTTCTGTATATACTTTCATTTTCAGAATATCACTGTGTCCTTTTTCTTTCATGCTGTGGCTCTTTCAACAGTTACACATTATTTAATGTCAATTCAAAGTCTGGACAACACCTGAACAAGGATCATGGGACTTTTTTTTTTTGCTGGTAATCATTAAACTATGTAGATACAGTGCCAAATGACCTGTCAGTAGCCTTTGAAACAAATGGTCACCGCATGCGGCAGTCCACACTTCTTGCCCCAGTACCGTCAGTACCTTCCTGATATGTCCCCGGTTGTGAGAGTATGCAGTCCAAGCTTTAAAAAGCTTGTGCAGTCAGAGGGCACCTTGAGTGGCGCAGCAGCATCTTTGAATATGCCTGTAGCCAGGGCATTTGTTCAAAAGTCGTAACTGCTCACCAAACAGCTTACCTGCAAGTCAGGCCTGCCTTGAGGGTACTCATTTAACTGCATATTACTGAATTCCTTGATGCTGCTGGTGGTGCTGGTGTGGTTAAAATTAGCATCTTAGAGCTTTTGACTGGCACCCATGGCATGTATATGTCACAGGAAACTAAGGCTCCGAAAATCGGATGCCTTAGTCTAATTTGTACATGAGCAGCAAACCCCCCTCTCTTTCTCTCTCTCACTTTTTCTGACTGTACAATTTTAAAAAATTGGAATAGGATCTTATTCTTTTATTACCTTTTGAGAGGAAAGGATTATAGGTTGCAATGAATCACCTCCCATTTCTTGATGCAAGATTAGCCTGGCCTCTTTTCTAGGAATGAGAGGCCTGAGGGATTCCTTTCACCGTGACTTGCAGGTTTTCTCTTTACCTCTATCCTTTGTGAAGGGAAGTGGTATGAGGAAAATCAAAGATTTTTTTTTTTTTTCCCAGTCTTTTCATTTAGGGCCTCATGCCAAATTTTTCTTCTGTTAAATCAGTTGAGCGGTCCATAGAAACTGTTAGGTGTGGCGGGGCAGGCAAGTGTTACCCAGAACTTCATTTCAAATGATTTTGTTCAGGGTGTCGCCAGATGAGAGCTGGACTTGTCATCAAGACACCTGCCTCAAATACAGAATTCCTCAAGGTGAAACTTTCCTCATAAATAAGATGAAGTGGGGACTTCCCTGGTGGTCCGTGGCTAAGACTCCACACTTCCAATGCAGGGGGCCTGGGATCGATCCCTGGCCGGGGAACTAGATCCCACATGCTACAGCTAAGACCTGGCACAGCCAAATAAATAAACAAATTAATATTTTTTAAAAAAAGATGAAGTGCTTGGACTACACACCCTCTGAGGTCTTTTACTGCTTTGAGAGCCAGTGATGCTAACGTTCTCCTATAATCTGGGTTCTTTGCTAATCCCTGTTATGAAATTCATGAGACGAGACCTCCCAGGCCTCTGTGAGCTGGCCTTTGGCTGGAGCTGATGGAGCTGAGCGAGGTTTTCTGCCCTGTCGCTTGCTTTCTGCTCTGCACTGCTGCTTTCCTGGTCCTCACTTGCTGGCTCAAGTCCAGCAATGAGAGTGGAGAAAAGTTTGTTGTAAAATGTTCTGAATCATTTGGAATTAAATCTTTGAAATTTAATGTTTACCAGATCTTTTCTATATATGATGAGAGCAAGAAGTAATAAAACAGGTAGACTGATGGTGGCTCGAGTCCTTTTGCTTTGACTAACGCCTCTAATTTTCTGTTTAACTGCGCCCTTGGGAGCACTAACATGTCTAATATTTTTTTCCTAACTGTTAGACATCGACCTAATTATTAAAACACATAGTCAATATAATATAAGTTACCAACACTTTGCCATGTAAAAATCTTTGTTTGGTATTTTAAAACCGAATTACTCAGTTGTTTTTCTTCTTTTTAAAATTGTAGCCGGAATCTGCAAAAGGCTCTGAAAGTGCCGTGAATGAACTAAAAGGAATGCTGGTAAGAATAGATCTCAGCTTTTTACTTAGTTAATGGGAAAATGGAAGAATATTTTTAAACTGTATTGATAAATAATTGGTTTTGATATATTTTAGTTCCGTTTACAATAAGCCTCATTACTTGTGATAGTTTACTTGATTGTGCTGTGGACTCCTGCATCGGGTGTGTTAATAATGTGTCAGTACTCCGCTGTTTCTGTTCTAAAAGGATGGGTACACTTTCCCCCAAATCACTGTCTCCTGTTCTTGTCCTCCAATCCTTGCATTGCAGCATGAAGATAAAGTGTCTGGCCAGATGTGAGAATCAGCAGATGCTTATTGATACCAGAAATATAGTATATATATTATAAATATAGTAGATAGATATAAATATAGTAGATAATCTTATAAGTAAATCTCTATCTAGATTATAGATTTATTTATAAGTAAATCTACAATAAATATAGTAGATAATAACAGTATATTGTATAGTAGTATCTCACATGAATGGTGCTTAACTTTGGAGACTGAAAGCAGAATTCTTGGCACCTAAATATAAATCTGAGCTTCTACCCAAATGTGTTAGCATCAGAGTCACAGTTTGCTTTCCTCACAGTTTAAAAAAAGTCATTTGATCATAAATTGGAGAATAAAAGAAAAGTTCCTTTCTTTATGTTACTAATTTCATTCTCTGAAAGTAATTCACATCCATTGGAGAACATGCTTACTGCCCATCTCTAGTCATATTTCTTCTTTCCAGAGTCTGAGCTTTTGCCAACAGAATAAATGACTACTGTCCTGTCCAACAGTTTCTGTCAGAGACAAACGCCTCACTTAGAAAATGTTTCAGATGCTAAGAGCTCTATTCTCAGATCCCGTTACAGTCTCAATACCAGTTATTATGCACAGTAAGTCAGCAAACATGGGGGCGGAGGTACAGAGCTAATATTCCCATGTTTGTTGTTACTGCGCTAATTATGCATTGCATGCAGACATCCACATAATTGTGGTAAACAAAATTATTTTCATCAAGCACGAAACAGTAGACTTAACCCAGAACGGCTTAATTAGTTTGCTGTAGTTTTTAGGTGAGTGGAATTAGTACTCATGAGAGGTGTGCAACACTGGCTAACCGTGGTGGCCTCCCTACAGAATAAAGTATTAAAATCTTTGGAAAAAATAGGTGGTTATTATCTAATGGTTTCTTTGGTGGGAAAATGTTGTTATCCAGTGTTCTGGTAAGGAGGCTGCCCTGTGATGGTCTTCTTGTTGTCTCTACATGACACTGTAAATTCCTGTTCGTAAAGACGCCCTCGGGGCGTTCTGAGGTTCTGGGTTTTTAGTTCTGATCCTCAGTGAAAAGGTAAACTGCACTCAGTTTGTTGTTAAAATTAGGTTTATTTGAAAAAATCAGTCATCGACATGAGACACGTAGTATTTGATCACCCAAGATATCCCACTTCCTGATAATGCTGGATGGTAGCAAGTTTACTGAATCACAGCATTGCTTTTATTTTTTTACTTTTTGCATTTTTTAAAAAAATTTTATTTTATTTTTAAACTTTACATAATTGTATTAGTTTTGCCAAATATCAAAATGAATCCACCACAGGTAACGTCATGTTCACTAGACACTCATACTCACTATGGTTTTGTGCCACTTCAAGGAGAGAAATTCATGAACAGATTTTTGTGGAATAATTTGCAAAGTATAAAAACTGTCAAAACATCTTTCTTTTCTGCAGGTTGCCCCCATCCTCTTTTGCCCTGGATTTATCATTAGATTTCCCTTCCTTACGTGGTATTAATGTGTATCACTAACAGCTGTTATTCTTTTCCTTACATTTTTAAGAAGTGGAACTCAAGATGCCCTCCCCTACTTTCCTCTGCCCAAATGGCAACTTTGCACTACCACTATATAAGTTGCCTTTGAGGGCTGATGGATCACTTGGAGCTCCTAGTCACCTTCAGCCAAGACACCATACAACTTCTTTTAGGTCAGAAATGAAGCCCCCCCACCCCCCCATCAGATGGGGCTCTAATGGTGCTTCCTGCTGGAGTTCAGACTATTAGGAGTTAGTACCAAGCAAAGCACATGCCACCAACCTCACAGTTGTGGCATGTGAGAAACAAACATGAAAAGAACATGAAAAGTCTGCTGAATGTGCACTGAAGTGGAAAATGAGCACAGGGACCAAGAGATACCAAGAAACCAGGAAGGGCTGGGTTCAGTTCTGTTCCTGAACAGAAACCAGGAATGAGCTCAGTGTGCAGGTGTTTTTGCTGAAATGAAAGTGACCCGAGTTGTAAGCCTTCCGCTGAAACTTAGCACATGGGTAGAAAACATATCTCATGTTTTGGGGAGTTGGAAAATCTCACTCTTTTGTACACTTTTCAGGTCAACTTTTAAAAGTCTCAGTGTTGACTGAACTTACTTTTCCAAGTCTATTTGCGCTTAATTTTTAAAGTTGTATAGTCTGTGGATAGAAATATATACAGTTCACTTCTCATAGTCACACAAGGGTTTTGGAAATCTCTGGAGCCACCCCAGCCATTTAAAAGCCACTCTTAAGTGAAAATGATGATTTCCAAAGAATGATTCAGTAGAAATTAATCTGAAAGTCTCCTCTCAAGTTCAGTTGCCTCAAAATCAAAGAGACAAAACCAGCTTTTTAAAAATTCTTTTAGGTCTTTTTGAACTTTATGAGTTTTTGTCAAATTACTCCCTGACAATTAGTTTTTTCAGTTTTATGAACATTTAACTAACATGAAGATTAACAATTTATTGACCAGAGACATTTCAGTATTCACTTACATAACAAATCACTGGCCACTGGCATTAATTTTTGCAAAATCTCCCAGTCAGTAATATGTTAAAACTGGTAAATGATGAAAGTGGCTTGAAGTAGAAACAGAGTACTGTTCTAGAAACTAGAAAGGCCAAGGTCAAGGTTCAGCCCTATTAGCCACTTACTGTGGGACCTGGCCCCAAACTCCTAGGGATTCTCTTCTCTGTGAAGTGAAGGAATTGTATGTACCACATGGTAATTTCTGATTCTCTAATTTTATGATTATAATATAAATAGATAATTAAGACAATCTCAATACTTTATTAGCTGAGGTCCTGGATCATGTCGGTTGAGATCAGTGCAGAAACCTTTCCTCCAGAATTGCCTCCATATTTAAAGTTTGCTCCGATATTAACTGAATCAACCATCTCAGTCAGTGAATGGAGAAAGAAGTTGGGAATTCAGGGATTAGAACTTGGAAAATGGATTCCTTCAAGTATCAGGTGTGATGAGAGGGTATCTCGCCACAGTCAGGAGTTTGGGGAAATAATGCTTTTATCCAAACAAAAATAGAGAATATTGTGAAAGATAAATTCTTCAATAAAAGATGTCCCTGGACGGTGTATGGGTATGTACATGTACATACACATATACACAGACACATTATTTTTTCTTGAATTAACTCCAGCCATTGGAAATAGCATGCAGAATGTCCTTGATATTCAAATAATTTGAATATCAAATTGAGTATCACTCAATAGTTTTATGAGTGATTTTAATAGTAATGGCCATGAGTTTTTCTGTTTACAAATGGTACAACTTTTTAAAAATTTTCAGCACAAATGATTTGGGAATATTTTTTCTAATACATTAAAAAAATGTTATCTAAGTTGGTTTTAGTTCTGTTTTCATTACCTTATCAGTGTCAATCCTGCCTTACTGTATAACTCTTTGATGAGTGGGTATATATCCTCATTAACTGTTAAATAAAATTATCTGATTTTTTAAAATTATAAAATAATTATAGTGTTACATGTAATACGATTTTCCTTTAATGTATTTTGTGAATTTTTGCAATAAATCAAGAGGAGAAAGAGGTTCTCCCAGAGGGAAAATGTTGGATGCCTGATTAAAATGTGAGCCTTCTGTATTTTACACATGGGTTTTGGTTAGCTAGCCAGCAGCAGAAGACTGTAGTCTCCTAATCATATCAGGCAATTTCCCCGTGACAACAGACTGCTTTTCTGTCACTTTGTGCTGTTGGGTGGAGAAAAACACCTTTGTAAATAAAACAGCATAGTAAATAACCTATATCATGTGAGATTTGCAACTACCTAATTTTACAAGCTACTTTTTTTGTTTTATAGGCTAAAGAAGAAACATGAGTTACCATTTTAGCCAGTAGGATTCTTAGAATCCTTCAGGAAGTTGGCAGGGGGCAGGGAGCAGGATTAAGGCAAACCCACAGTGAGCTGAGATGACAAAGGCTGGCCTATTTATTAGCCTTGGTGGACAAAGGCTGCCTTCCAACTCTGCCATGAAGTCTGGAAAGTTATACCTGACTTGAGGTTCTGATTTTCTCTGATCAGAAGATTGTGGTTCAACTGGGGTTTTTGTTTTGTTTTGTTTTGTTTTTTTAAATCCCTGTTCCTCGACAAGCCTGTGGCACAGCTGAGGAGGGCTATTTCAAAGAAATGGCATTTCTTAGAAAAGAAAATGGACCACTTTTAATGGTGGATGCTCAATCCTTATCCCTTAAATCTGAGAAGTGCATCACCCAGTGTTCTGTACAAACACTTGACCAGTAACGGAGCCAGAAAACCATAGCTGTCCCTCCAAAACATACTTCCTGGAGGAGCCAGGGCCGGGAAGCACTCCCTGGGTCTCTCTCAGTCCTCTTGAAAGTCAGCATTGCTTTCAGCAGGAGCCCAGCTCTATGGTGTCCTTGTCTTGTTTTGCCTTCAGCGTCTTCTGGGTCCTAACTCCTGCATTCCCTGCCTCCCCCGTTCAGCAGTGTGGCATGGCGGTGCCGGCCCTTCCTTGCCTCCCTGTATGATTATAACCTTTGCTCTTGCACGATGAAGTCGTGGTGTGTTCAGTGCAGCACTTCCTTGGGTAAGCCACCGGAGAGCACTTTGTGCCTCCTTTGGCAGCGCGACACCAGTGTCACCAGGTGTGCAGCCAGGGTCATTCTCTCTGAAGAATCAGCCACATATTTCAGTGCCGCAAGGATATGGGTTCAGTAACTCGTGGCTGCCATATCAAGATAACCTTCTCAGGTGAGTTCAGTATATCCGTTCTCTTCTCCACGTGGTCGATCAACACACATCAGAATCTTAATCATCAATGTGCAAGTACCTTCCCAGCACTGAATTTCATATAGTTAGCCCATCGAGAGGTGTTCTTGTGCCGTTCTTTTGATATGAAAGCTCGACATCTTACATCATCAGTAGTGTCTTCTTAAATGATCCAACACTGTGTTGTTAAAGATGTGTGCATTAAAAATACATACAGAGCAAATTCATTTTTAGTTCCTAATTCCATTCAAATTCTGGTAATGTTTTGACTTTTATATTCTTTTGTGTATTGTAATAAGACATTAACCTTTTTGTTTTTGTTTTGTTTTCACTTTAGGGGACACTTAACAAATCCACTAGTTCAAGAAGCTTAAAATCCCTTCACATTGAAAACAGTGAAACTGAGTTAGAAAGGATTTTGCGTCGCAGAAAGTTGACAACAGAAGCAGATAGCAGTAGTAAGCTGGTTTGAATTCTCCACAGTTCTACTCTTCCTCTCTTAAGCATCTTCCTTTCAGTCTCTTTTTAACATAAAATGATCTTTCTAAAATTATTATTAAAATTTTTTTGATGTGAATGAGAAGTATTGGATGGGCAAAGGTACTTAGGGATATCTCATAAGAGCTCTTATGTATTTTTATTTATTGGCATGTTTGTTTAGTTATTTGTAGGGAATCAGGGTCTTCTGGATCTGCTTTGCTGAATGCAGGATGCCCTGTGGTTAAAAACTTTCAGGCGGGGCTTTGGTAACAATGTTTAGGGAAGGGTACCTAACCAGAGGGCATGAGTTTAATTCACTGCTTGTCCTACAAGCAAATTGCTCAACCTCTCTCAGTTTCTTCATCTATAAAATGAGAATAATAAAAGCACTACCTCATAGACTTATTTCAAGGATCAAGCCATTATGTTTCAATATGTATAAACAGTGCTGAGCACAATGCCTGGGACAAAGCACATAATAACTAGTAATAATAGTAGTAATTACAAATCAGTTACCAATGTAGAGAGAGCGTCTTTATTTTTCATATCCATTTAGGTTATTGCCTCTGCCTGTGAACCAGTGAGCAAGTCCAGCTCTGTCACCCACTGTAAATGACCATCTGAGCATCTTGAGATCACAGTTTGCATTGCTGTCATGACACAGGTGTATTAGACTTCATCGTGTGTTCCAGAACTCACTTTGTATGTCTGCAGTTTTTTTTCCATCAGCTTGGTCATGGGAAGTAGCAGGAACCTGTGTGAGGTTTTCCCCCTTGTTGCCAGGAGGCTAGTTTTGAAAAACCACCGTAAACTAATATTAACAGTGACCATAGCTAAAGGACTGACTCTTTTAGACTGTGTTAAATCAACTGCAATTAGTCTATCACAACAGTTTATATTTGCATTGCCATCATGTCTATCAGGTTTAAATTGCTAGAATATTAAGGATTTGGGGTTTTGATAATCAAGCTCTAGTTTGCATATAGAAAGTGAAAGTGAAAGTCGCTCAGTTGTGTCCAACTCTTGGCAACCCCATGGACTGTACAGTCCATGGAATTCTCCAGGCCAGAATACAAGAGTGGGTAGCTTTTCCCTTCTCCAGGGGATCTTCCCCACCCAAGGATCAAACCCAGGTCTCCCTCACTGCAGGCAGATTCTTTACCAGCTGAGCCACAAGGGAAGCCCAGTTTGCATATAGGGATTTACTCAATTGAGTAAATTGGTTCCTTGAACCAGAAGCAGCATAAAACCAGCCAAAACTTTTTTTTTTTTTTTAAATAAAAAAGTGAAGCCTTTGTGTCCTCCTTAGAAAAAATCAGCCGTCCAGTTTTTAGTTTGAACTAGAAATTCTGTTAATATCCTATAAGAATTAACAACCCCCACCCCTAGAAAGAATAACCACCTCTCAGGAAAAATAAAGGATACCATAGAAGAGTTTTTGTCTTGATGTGTGCTTTACAAGCTTTTACCAGCCTCCACAATGAACTGTTACTCATTTGCAACTTAATCAGTGCTATGACTTTTCCAACATTTCATCCTGAAAGTATTCGTGTAGTCGTCATTCATAGTCTTCACTCATTTTTGGGACTTTGTGAATGCCATTTTAGTGCTCTGTCATTTACATTTTTTATTTTGCCACTGACCTTTATGTTCCTCCAGAAACATTCTTCACTCTTTTGGTCAAACACGTAGCACTCGCTATTTCAGAGTTAGTTTTCCACGGGAGAAATGAGGAAACATTTTCATTTTAGTCAGTATGGAAAGCTGAATATTTCAAATGTGGAGAAAGCTAGGAACATATTTTATAGGCATAGTGAGAATCTTTCATTTTATTGATTATATTCCACCAGCATACAGATATTCAAGGTATCATTTGAGGCAAGTTATAATAGGAGATTCAGTAGAATCATTAACATTTAGATAGAGAAATAAGAACTGTGTAATTGGCAGGGTAGAGAGGAAACATACTAAAGGGAGTGGCTTGTAGGTGAGCAGAAATATTCTTTCAAGTAGCCAAAGCAAAAAAAAAAAAAAAAAAAACTAGAGGAATCAAACTTCAATCTCTATCACCTAGTAAAAGAAATCATACCATTTTTTTTTAAACATAGTTCAGATGTTTTCAAAGGATCAAGCTGGCAGAGGTATTTACTATGTAAATCTTTTTATAAAGGTCATGGAATGAGAAAGTGAAATTCCAGGGGAACAAATAAGGAGCTGAAGTAGCCCAGCTTCGTGGTGGGAGCAGATTACAAAGATGAGTTTGATAAGTTTGTTCCTCGGGTGCATTTGAGTCTCTGAGGTTTTTTTCCTTCTGCACACAAAGGCTTATGGGAAGGCTAAAGGTGAGGTCACAGAATGGAGAGAAGAAGCATCCTGAGAGGCAGAGGCCGCCTGAGGTTGGCAGGACTCCTATCTCAGGTTTGTCAATCTCTCTCCCAACAGCCAGAGAAGCACCTCTTCCTTTAGACTTTTTTTTAATGGAGTTAATTGGTACTCCCTTGATTTACCTAGATTTGTGGCCTACTAAATGGACATTTCAAAGAGCTCCAAGTGCCCCTCAGAAAATACTTGGACAGCTTAAACAGGATGCAATAATAATGATAATATTAAACATCATCATCATCTTAAACATTAAGCATTTTTCTTCATATTTTTCTTTTGTATGTAACGAAAATACGAGTTCTGGCTCAGCTCAACCATTCTCCCCACTTTTTAATTGGCTTAGTTGCAGAACAAGCAGCAGGCATTGGTGTATATTCAAAAACTAGATCTTGCTTTTCTATAAGGACAGATTGTTTAAAGCTACTGGGTGTTGCAGTCAGCAGTTACCCAAGAGCAGAATAGAGCTTCTCTAAAGCAAATCTGAGCTCACCTTTAGATGTTACACTTCTGGATTCTTTGGAATGGACTTTTTTTTTTTTCTTTTTGGACTTTCTTGATCTTTCTGCCCTTTTCTCTTTACTCCCTCATTGCCATGCAACATGAGGCTTGCCACAGGCAGGAGAGAAAGGCCTTTTGACCCAGAATATTCTATAATACCACAAATTTGTCTGCTTCGATGATATAGAAGAAATCGATGAGAAAGGCAGACAGTGATGCTCTGTGAGCTGAGGCTTTCCACCAGACCAGGGGGGATTAAGTCTAAAGGAGCTGCAGTCACAGAATGGCTGAACAATTTTCTAGCCTCTCTTACACAAGTTTTTCAAATTAGAACTTCATTTTTGGAGTTCATATGTTATACTGCTATAATACGTGACACATTTATATGCAAATAGAAGAATAAATTTCCAGACCTTAATATTAGTGATCAAGGATTAGGTAACATTTTGGATTGTACCACCAGTACTTTTCCATTTTAGGAGACGATCTGACATTGTTTAAGGATAAAGAGACTCCCAAGTTTTGTTTTCTTCTTAGTGGCACCTTTCACGTTTGTTCTTTAGCTTAATTTTTTAGAAGTTCTAATTTTATTTGTACCATTGTGACATTTTATAAATTATTTTGTTTTAAAAGAGTACCTAAGGATTCCTTCTGAAGTTTCAGGAAAGACATATTAGATCTTGCTTTGAAAAAGCTGTCTAGGATAGCAAGCATCTTCCTAACAGAAGACAGAAAAAAGTAATGATGGAGTTTAGCTTCAGTGCCAGCAGTTTCAGAGTGATATGCCAATAATTGTAGTAAGCCCTATTACAGTTTTCTGATCCTATCTAAAAAGAGTAGAAAAGTCCAAAAGGTAAACAGCCAAACTCTTTGCCACTTAATTTTTATAATCCTGTGTCTGTAAATCCACTTACTTCTCAATCACATTAAAATGAAAATGTTCATAAAAGCTGTTTACTGCTCAGGAAGCCTTCATGAGCCTTTTAAAAACAGCTTTTTGACATCATTCCATTTTCTCTTTAAAATCAGAGCTGAGTTTGGGGAAGAATTAACTCTTGAGAGGCCAAATGATTCAAGTAGGGCTGCCAGAAAGCCATACTCTGTGAGAAGTAAAGACTTGACAATTCCAGTGTTACCAAGGACTCTGGTCAGCTGAGGGAACCCTGGCCTGGGGTCTTATAGTTGCTTAAAGGTCTGTACACAGTTTCTCAGCATGGTCCTGCCACCCTGAAAAGCAGTGGTGCCAGCCAAGCAGAGTAGATTTCTAATAGGAAGATTTTCCAGCATGCTCTTGAAATTTTAGCAAGTCTTGGCCTCTTCTCTTCCTGCGGGGATTTTCAGCTAATCTGTTTTTCAGTTCCATATTAATAAGCATCGAACAGAATTATTAAACTTGAGGTATGTGTTTGGTTTTAAGGTCCAACTGGAATATTAGCCACCTCAGAGTCCAAATCCATGCCCGTGTTGGGTTCTGTATCCAGTGTAACAAAAACAGCCTTGAACAAGAAAACTCTGGAGGCAGAATTCAACAGCCCGCCCCCCCCAACACCTGAGCCAGGTGAAGGGTCGTGTAAATGGGAAGGATGCTCAAGTTCCAAGGTTACATTTCAGTAAGTAATGATGCTCTTTACTAAGTAGTATGTAGAAGAAATCTGTGATGACTAACTTGTGTGCTACTTTGCTTTGTTTCTCTTTTAGAGAGCTTTTGATTTGGTTAGCCAATAGATACTCTTCTTCCTCTGTTTGATGAGCCAACTTTTGATTCTAGGCTCCTAGCTTTAGAGGTCTAATGCTGATGCAAAGCAAATGTGTATAAAGAGAAGTCCATCCCTAACTGGTTTGGTAATCTGATTCTTCTTCTACACAAAGAATTGACTTCGATGATCCTTATTCAGCATCAGAAGACATTTAATCATTCTTTCAAGATTAAATACTTAGATCATTCCTCTTAATGGTTCATGAGTGGCCAGAGAAGATATTAGATCTTTGAGAAGATACTAGGTCTTCAAACTTACTTTGAAGGGTACGTTTTTACAACCTTATTTTCTGATTCTCAATTAAAGATGTGCCTTAATATTGCTGTGTCCTGAGATTGAAGACATGCTATGTAAAGAGTTACCTGGCTTGAAAGTGGCACTTTGATTGTTAAAGAGTTAATCCTGCTATTGAATGTGCTTTAGACAGTTCTGGTGGAGGATCAATTTGTTTTATAACAATGGCAAGCTCTTTTTGAAATTAGTCTAGTTTTGCTTTAGTTCTCTTGCCAGGATGTCAGCTGGTTTGTCACACAAAGAAAAGGAAGAGGTGAGACAAATCAGATCAGCGAATATTGTAATCACGGTTAATTAAACCTCTGATTTCCTGTTCTATCAGGAAAGAAAGAACTCCCCCTTTTTTTTGTAACTCTACCTGTCTTAGTTTTAAGGTGAAGCCTGGACAAATGAAGTTGAAATTCAGTTTAGATCTATTTTTGCCAACGGGTATTTTCTTCCAGTCTTGTATTTCTCTTATTGGTACTATTAACTTTTCCCCCCCTTCTTTTGGAATGAATGACCTTCTTCGCTGATTTACAGTTTTATCTAATTTCATTGTGTTTAAAAGTACATTTTCTCCTGCAGTCATGCATTTCCTTCTTTTGACGGGAGTCATTTGAACAGTTCTAACAGAAAGATGATCTATATTCATTCTTCATCTTTCCTATTACATTTGTTTAGCACCTAATTTGACATCAGCAGTCTGGCTACATTTGAACCAATATCCAGACACAAAAGCAATTTGGCTGAGACAAGTTAGTTTCTGAGAAATGCTTCAGTGTGTATGTGTGTGTATAGATTTTTTTTTTCCTTTACCATTTTACACAGATAATCTTAATCAGAAAATACTGCAACTCCTTCCTCCTTTTGTCTGCCTTTTATTCTCCAAAAGTAAGTGGAAATTACATTTCCAAGAAAGGAAATGAAATAATTGCAGGCCCAAGGTCTGCAAAATGTGTGCTGAATTGACAGTGAAAAGGATCCATGTGTTGACAGACACAGTTGTTAGACACCATAAAGGCCTATGTGAAGCTCAATTTATTTCTCATCTTGCTTGATCAATGACTGCTTAAGAGACACGTTTCAATTTAATTTATCTACTTAAAGCACTAATACAAATACTCTGTGCTGCTGTATTAACTTTTAAACTTTGTAACCTAACGCTTGATTATTCAGTTCTTGACATGCTTTCTCTGAAATAGCCAACGCCATGCATTTTCATATTGACAGCCATTTAGCAAAGAAGAATGGCTTTCTGAAAAATGTGTTTCTTAAGTACAATCATCCAAATCAATCCAAGTATCTTGTGTATGTCCATGGTAATTATTCACTTCCCAAACAGATGCACTTCAAATCATTTGTGTTTAAACCTAGCTTTTTAATGAGTAAAAGAAGTTTAACTTAGTGTAGTTGGATGCGAGCTTGAAAAGTTAAAAAACCCATGTGATTTCTCAGGATCTCCTGAAAGTGGTTTAGCTACCGGGAATGAGAAGGGTTATTTCCGGGATTATTTCTGGCTGGCTTTGACCGATAGGTTCACTTTGTTATATAGGTTTACTCTGTTATACTAGCCATAAGGTAGAGGCAACAACACTGTCTTACCTCATGGATCTGAATTGTCACTTTGAAGTGAGATCAGCTTCCCTGGTGGCTCAGCTATAAAGAATCCACCTGCAATTCAGGGCATGCCGGAGAAGCAGGTTCAGTCCCTGGTCAGGAAGATCAGGAGGAGGAAATGGCAATCCACTCCAGTATTCTTGCCTGGACAGAGGAGCCTGGCAGGCTGCAGTCCATGGGGTCACAGAAGAGTCAGACACGACTTAGCAACTAAAAAACAAAAAGACAGTGGCACCATTATCTTGAGCTGTGGCAGCACCACCATACTGTATTTCAGGTGAGTGGCTTTATTGTCTCTTGACAGGTAATCAAGGTCAAGGTCCAGTGTTAGTCGCTCAGCAGTGTCAAGGTCAACGGAGGATACCAATCACAGTAGCCTCTAATACATAACATTATTTTTTGTGCACATGTGTGCACGTGTACACACATACACACGAGTCCCTGCCACTCTTATGCTTCCTTCCGAGCCCCACTTTGGCCTCTCTGCCCTAGTGTCATTCCTTCTACCCTAGTTCTTTGCTTTTCCTTCCCTTTGTCTGGGATGCCCTTCCTCCAGTCGCTACACTATGTCACCTCCATCATTTCTTTGCTCACATGTCAACTTTTCAAAGTGAGACCTATGCTAACCACCTATTTAAAACTATAACTCAACTCCTGTAAACTGCAGTTCTTATTTGCAGTTTAAAACCCTTATCCTACTCCATTTTCCCCATGACTGTTACCTTTAACATACTATATACTTTGTGTGTGTGTGTATATATATATATATATATATATATATATATATGCTTGTTTTTTTCTCTTCCCCTCCTAGAATATAAACTCCATGAGGATAGGAAATTTTTTGTTACTCATATATTTCAAACACCTGGAGAAATTCCTGCCTTATGGTAGGCTCTCAGGAAATACTTACTGACTAAATGAATGAATAAATACACTTTTTTATTAGTGAAACAGAATATCAACTCTGTTGATATCAACAGAATATCAGTTAACCTACATTACCCCATTATTCAACAGTCACACATATACAGATATATGTGTACCCAAATATTAGATATTTTGGATTCTTTGGTTGCTTATTTGGTTTTTTAAACTTTTTAAAAATGCCTCGGAGTCATTTACGTTGAGCTCAGTTTTTCATGTCTTTTGCATCTTTGGGCTTCCCTGGTGGCTCAGAGGTTAAAGCGTCTGCCTGGAATGCGGGAGACCTGGGTTCGATCCCTGGGTTGGGAAGATCCCCTGGAGAAGGAAATGGCAACCCACTCTAGTACTCTTGCCTTGAGAATCCCATGGAGGGATGAGCCTGGTAGGCTACAGTCCATGGGGTTGCAAAGAGTCGGACACGACTGAGTTACTTCACTTTTACTTCTTTGCATCTTTGTAGCTATACAAGGTAGAGTGACCAGAGACTGCAGAATGCCCAGTTGTAAAAGAATGTTTCACCTGTGCTCATTTGATTGGCCTCAAGCGGACAGGAAAGTTTGCTAACTACTAAGAAACCTTGTAAAGTGAAGGAAGAAACATAGATGTTTTCTGTGTAAGATCTTCACTTATCCAGAAAATTAAATAGCATCAAGCTCTTCCCAGAAAGTTTATTTTCCTTTTAATAAATCCCTAAAATTATCTGTGTGTGTTCCAAATAACTGAGTAAGTCCTGTTTGGTAAATTGTAGAGACAGAGATACATGGGTTTATTTCTTAGGGACTTAGGAAATGGCAGGAGACACCTCTGATACTTCGTTGTAAGAATTAATTAACATTCTTGTCACCAGCCTGTGCAAGCAAGGTTTTTTGTTTTTCTGAAGAAAAATGAAAAAGAAGATAATCAGGACTTGGAGAAATCTAATTGTTTCTATTTCTCCCTTAATAATAGCTTTAGGAATATCTGTGTCCTCTTAATTATTTCTAATAAGTATATGTGTGTGTGCCAAGTCGCTTCAGTCGTGTCCAGCTCTTTGTCACGCTGTGGACTGTAGCCCTCTAGGCTCCTCTGTCCATGAGATTCTCCAGGCAAGAATACTGGAATGGGTTGCCATGTCCTCTTCCAGGGAATCTCCTCAACCCAGGGATCAAACCCGAAATGTGTCCTGCATTGGCAGGCAGGTTCTTTACCACTAGCACCACCTGGGAAGCCCAATAAGTATGTACCATCTGGTAATAATATCTTAAATCTAACAGTGAATTTGAATTTCATTAATTCTGATTAGTAATTGTTCAGGTAGGAATTATGTTTATAATCTCCCTTTATACTATGAGAGGTAAGGAGCTGGCCAAGCAAATGAAGAGTATAAGCTTTATTTTTGCTCTCATGCTCTCTGCAGCTGATCCAGAGTAAACTGACCGTGTTAAAATAGAGTAAGACTCATTGATTCAAGCTAATCAATGGCCATGTTGGTCAATATAAAATAGGGGAAATTCCAAATTACAAAATTTTAAAAAGATAACTTTGATTACTTTTTGATAGCCACAGTACCTGGAAATAAACTGAGTGTTGCACAGGGTCAAATGCACAAGAATGAGTTGTATTTTCATCAGTAGAAGCCTGTAGAGTGGGCAAGGAGTAACAGGGAAGCACAGTGTGGTCAGGTTTATAAACCAGTGTTTTCCCACATATGCTCAGGGTGGCACGTAGCTTCGAATTATTTCCAGAATGCCAGCTCTACAATGATATCTTGGGTTTGCTAGCTATATTATCTTTATGGCCTCAGGCAAGTTATTTAACCAGTAACTGGTTCCTCACGTGGATGATGAGGGTAACTTTGTAGGGTTGTCATGTAAATTACGGAGAAGGCAGTGGCACCCCACTCCAGTACTCTTGCCTGGAAAATCCCATGGACGGAGGAGCCTGGTGGGCTGCAGTTCATGGGGTCGCTACAAGTCAGACACGACTGAGCAACTTCCCTTTCACTTTTCACTCTCATGCATTGGAGGAGGAAATGGCAACCCACTCCAGAATTCTTGCCTGGAGAATCCCAGGGACGGGGGAGCCTGGTGGGCTGCCATCTCTGGGGTCGCACAGAGTTGGACACAACTGAAGCGACTTAGCAGCAGCAGCAGCAGCAGGATGTAAATTCAATAATAATGAAAAGTATTTCAACACATTCCTTTTCTATCTTAATTATAATGCTGGGCCATTACTGGACGATCAGAGACAAAAGTTAGAGTTGAAAGCTTAGATACTGCACACCTGGGTTATTGACTGGTCCAGGTTTCCTTGGGAAAATCATGTAACTTTTATTCTGTTTTGTTTTTGTTTTTCTTGTTTAAAATGGAGGCAAATAGTTGAGGTACTCTCTAGATTCTCTTTCAGATCTAGAACCCCAGTGAGTGAGTGTTAGTCGCTCAGTCATGTTTGATTCTTCACGACCCCATGGACTGTATGTAGCCCACCAGGCTCCTCTGTCCGTGGAATTCTCCAGGCAAGAATACTGGAGTGGGTAGCCATTCCCTTCTCTAGGGGATCTTCCAGACCCAGGGATTGAGCCTGCATTGCAGCCAGATTCTTTACCATCTTAGTCACCAGGGAAGCCCAATAATCCCTCACACATGTGGTTGCTTGATGAAAATGTTCACAGTTAAGAAAAGAAAAGAGTTAAGCACATATTTTCTACTCCTAATATGTCTCTAAACATAGATTTACAGAAAAACACAAACCTAGAAATGTAAAATAATTTCTTGAAAATTTTTAATTTTCAAACTCTATCAGGGGAACTTACAAATCCAAATGGAAATGATTGTTATCCTTCAGGGCCAGGATACTCATTCCAGCTCTGTCACTATTGCTCCAGATGCTTTTAGACCTACTTGGATTAGAGATACCTGACCACAGAGGAAGTAAATTGGAAGGTCTTTCCTATCCATTTGATTTGGAGTGGAAAAAGCAGATGAGAAGTAGAGTGCTTTAGAGCCACTCAGCGAGTCCTGTGAGAGAATTAGTGTCAGTGTTCATTTTGGTCAAGAAACTATATGATCCATTTTAACCACCACTGTATGTTCAACATGTTCCCAAATGACTTGCCTTTTGCACACTGACTCAATATTTGGAAATAGCCATCAGTTTGCCACCATTACAAATGCATTTAAAAAAAATGTGACTCAGACCCATGACATCCAACCACATGTACAGAAAAGTACTGTGTAATACAGGAAAATCAAAGCATGTTTCTTTAACTCTAGTTAGGTTGACTGGTTCCACATTTACATAATCTGGGGCATTGATTAAAGGGTAGGTAGGAAATTAATATTTCAGTAGCAAACATAAATTGAGCAATAAGTAAGAAAATGCAGTACAATACCTAAGTATGGGTAAAGTTGTCTTCCATTGTATCCTGTGAGACACATTAGCTCTATTATCAACAGAATGGCAAAGCCTGATGTTCTTGATTGACATAAGTGAAGTGAATTGGGAAAACATTTGGGAATGAAAGCTTATAACCTTCCATTGTATATGGTTCACCTGTTTTTAAGTTAATGTTTTCTGTTACTCTTCATCAATATATATTAATATGTATCCATATTATAGCAACATTCACCTGAGAGGAAATGTGCTTAAATTGCTGTAGGCAAGATGTCTGATGGACTTTTCCAGGTAGTACTAGTGGTAAAGAACCCACCTGCCAGTGCAGGAGACATAGGAGACGTGGGTTCAATCCCTGTGTGGGGAAGATCCCCTGGAGGAGGGCATGATAAGCCACTCCAGTATTCTTGCCTGGAGAATCCCATAGACAGAGGATCCTGGTGGGCTACAGTCCACAGGGTTGGAGAGAGTCGGACACAACTGAAGCAACTTAGAGCAGCGTAAGATATCCAATGGAGGCTGTGAGTAATGGCGCCAGTTTCCAATTTGGAGGTTCCGAGTTTTGGAATTTGCTTCTGTAATGTTTTGTTGTTGTTACTAATGTTTCACTAATATTTATTCTTTGATTCTCCCCAAAGGTACAGATTGGACATTATCTCCATTTTACAGATGAGAAAACTGAGTTTTAGTGGCATAAATAATTTGCCCAAAATTCTATTCCCACTCAATAGTTGGTCAGATTTTATTTGAACCTTTTTCACTCTAACTTTAAAGCCCATGCTTTTGAATGACAGCATATTCATTGAGTGTATTCAGAGCTCTAGGAATGGAAGCGAAGAAAATGACTATAAGGTTTCCCCTATAGGAACCAGTGTAGTTCATTTGGCCTATGTTTCTCACATCCTGCTCCTCTGACCCTGCCTACTCTTAGATGGTGTAATCTCTTTTATCTTTCCTATTCCTAAGACTAACCTAAATGATTAAAATATCTTTTGCCATGGGAAGAAAATGTTACCCAGTAAAACCAAGAATTCTGAAAAGCAGAGTCCATCTAAATTAGCAAGAAGACTTGAAAGAGTAGCTGGAAAGGAATTTGGAAAGAAATTGTTTTAATGTTGTCAAATGTCCAGTAAAGGAGCATGCTTCACAAGTAAACTTTGGAAATTAATACATTAGAATCCCACCCTTAGTTCCTTTAGTCTTTGGCATAAATTTCATTTGTTGTTGTTTAGTCCCTGAGTTGTGTCCAAGTCTTTTCTGACCCCATGAACTGTAACCCACCAGGTTCCTCTGACCATGGGATTTTCTGGGCAAGAATACTGGAGTAGATTACCATTTCCTCCTCCAGGGGATCTTCCTGACCCAGAGATTGAACCTGCATCTCCTGCACTGGCAGGAGGATTCTTTAGCACTGAGCCATTAGGGAAGCCCAAGTTTCATTTATGAATTTTTTAATTTATTGACATTTCAAGCATGCTTAAGATTAGTTCATTCCCAGAAGTCAAGTACCTTGAACGTATCTGACTGTAACCATTGGATTAGAAAGATGTTTTACTAAATGATAATGTGATAATATAAAGATGAATCACTGTGAATACTGTTTTTTCAAAACATACATTCTACAGCCCCAAATAAATTTCATTGTTGTAGCCACTTCATGCTGTACCTCTGTCAGTCAACTCCACCTTTGGTCAGT
The DNA here is from genome assembly GCF_002263795.3 of Bos taurus. NCBI lineage: Eukaryota > Metazoa > Chordata > Mammalia > Artiodactyla > Bovidae > Bos > Bos taurus. The sequence continues at coordinate 37,281,011 of NC_037353.1, read as the reverse complement.
TCCCCGTTAGCTCCTTTGAGTTTGGGCTGTAGTGTCCATTTGTCGTCATATTTTGGGACATCTCTTACTTATAGAAAGATGGGTAGTTATAAAGAAAGGCAGGACAAATGGGCCGGCAGCATGGAGAAGGAAGTAAGCAGATCTTACGAGAGTTCTGCAGCACAGTCAGGCAGAGGCCCAGGGGTTTCTTGTGTTTTCACCATCTTGCCTTTCTGTCTCTGAACAGCCTCATCTTAGAAGTGGCCTTACTTGTCTGTACTGAGCTTTATTCATCTATGTTCACTTTTTCTATTAATTACTTTTAGAAAGGTGAATATCCTCCTGACAGTTACAATTAAACAAAGTGGTCAACCTCATGGATGATTTTTCATTTCATCCAGTTTATTTCTAAAACCTTGTTTCACAGGGGAGAACCCAGTTTCTGTTGTAATTGGTGTGATTTGCAGTAATCTTGTAGCTATATCCTCATCTCTTGGCCATTCTTAAAGATGCTTTTAAGCCACAATTGCCAGAGACCTTCCAGTTAACACTTCTCTAATTCATCATGCTTCTCTTCAGTCCCAGATCTCCCCCAAACCCTAAGCTTTATCAGGCTTTTTAAAATTTCCTTTTTAACCATCAGACAGGCGGCTAGCTTACGTTTTTTGTTTGGGAGGTCAAAACAGGTCACATTGTGCCCCATAGAAGAATTAAAAAAAAAAAAAAAAAGAACCAATGTAGCAATTACAGGACTTCAATTTCAATAGAAAAATGACCATTTCCAGTGAAGCCATTTTTATTTCAATTTGCGTTTAATTTCTAGATCTATGGTATCTCTAAATACATGTGACTTTTGGCCCCACACAGATTTATTTTTGTGAGAGTTCATCTTGTTTGAGCCATTAACAGTTGACTACCGAAGTATAGTTGATAAAAGATAAATTTTAGATGTCTGATGGTTAGTATAATCAGTCAAATGTTTCTATGAAAGAAAAAGAAAATCTAATTGCCATTTCTGGGTTTGAATTAAAAGATCGATTGACTTTTAAGTAGTCTCTCTTCAGGTTTTTCCCCATTATTTCCAGTGTGAAATGGATGTAGAAAAATGAAATTGCTCTTTTGCATTAGAGCTGTAGAATTTCAGCTTTTGAAATATGTTGCCAAGTAGAAATTAAGATCCTCAACTTATTTTTAGGGAAGCTTGGCCTAAAATTGTCTCAAATCTCACCTGGAAGTTAACTTGGTTGGTCATACAGCTATTTCTTTCGAGTCAACATTTTGTTCAGATAGAATAGAGCCAAGTTCTTTTAGTCCTTGTGGTGGACAGTGTGTGTGTGTGTGTGTTTTTCCTGTTACTCCCATCCCCCTCCCCCACCTCTTTTCTTTCCTTTTGTGTGTGTGTGCGTGTGGGTGTGTGCGTGTGTTTGCTTGTGTGGTGCAGAGCAGAGAAAGGAGGGCACCTTCCGTGTACTTAGTAAACGTTTGTTTCTGAGAAGAGATGACTAGCTAGCAGAATGAACTGCATGGCCGTTGCTGCTTAATCTGATGCTCTTATACAATTAAAGGATTTGCTGTGCTCTCCACTGTAATCTTAGTACCCCTGAATTGTGTACGGACACTGCAGGAAACAGCTCTGCTCAGCTAAGCACTACGACAAAGGTTCTCCATGTGTGCCTGCACATGGACAATTAAGTTTTAACAACAAAATTAGCAGAACAACTGGATGTTCTGGAAGTGGAGATTGCCTCACTCAGCCCCCTCCGTAGGAGTTTTCCTGTGGGCTGCCCAGAAGACCGGCCTGTCGGTTTTGTCTCACAGGTGTTCCGAGTTGCTCCACAGACAGCAAATGCTTCCAGATTAATTGTTGAGGCTCTGTTATACCCAGTGTTAAAATTCTGTTGAGTAAATCTCAGAATAACTGTTAAAAATACAGCTGAGCAATTCTCAGTTCTCTCAAAGAATGAATTGCCTTGTAACATTTGCCTCCCGTTGCCAACACGTATGATTTTTAGAAACTTAGCATAAAATATATCATTTCGGCATGGAGAACCAAATTGCTTTTGGTGCTTTGTCATTTATTTTAAACATCTTTCAGTAGTCTCTGCAGTATTTGTGTTTCCTTTTATTTTTCTATAGTGGAGTAGTGGAGACTTAAAATTTATTCAAATAGAAGTTCTGGCTAAAAGTTAAGTGTAGTTTCAGATATGAGGATAAATTGATTTAACTTCTGAAACCTGATAAATGCTTTTCATCTGAAATATATTTTGTCATATAACTATATGAATTCTTCACAACTTACCATCTTAAAAGAGAGTTTAAAGTATTTAATATAGTAAATTTAAAGAAAAGTCTCTTAAAATTTAAAAATATTTTTCTGAAAATTATGAATGAAAATACAAACATTTTGTGCATGACAGCTTTCTTGAGGTGCCCGTGTTATAGATGGTGATTCTGGTGGAAGACTTTATGTCCCTTAAAATTTCTTTTTTAGATAGCATTCACATTTCATAGCTGAGATCTCAGTGAATTTTCCACGGTGACTTAAGTTGTACAAAATTACAAAAATCTTTATAAGTAGCCCCCAAAAGTATCATACACATTTAAAAAAAGAATCTTTGCCTGAGCTACAATCAGTCTTAGCTCATGCTTTATCTTTGATTTTGCTGGTGAGAAAGGTCCAGTTTCCTGGCCTCCCTGGGCCAGTGTATATGCTGCAGTTACTCCACCAAAGAAACTGTGGCTCAACGTGGACACACAAGTCTTTGCCCAGCCATTGTTAACCTCTGTTAAAAAGGGATTCTTGTTAATCCTGACGGCAAATCAGCATCCAGAAGGTGATGTCAGATTTTCATCCGTGCGTGGCGGTATTCTGCTGCTTAACAGTATTTATTTTTCATAATTTAAAACTATATCTATTTTCCCCTCAAACAGAAGCTGACCCAAATTGGCCAACTAATTTATTCTTTGAGCTTAATGCAGTTTCAAAAAGTACACAAAGCCAAAGAGAATTAGTTTCATTCTACCTTCATGATATTTAAAAGTAGTAGAATGAGCAATAATATAGAAAGTTTCATCTCTTGTTTGAAACTCGATTTGGGGAAATTTTGAACACGTGTGTTAAAATGTCCTGAAAAACAGGACGTCTAAGGGAAACAGAACTAGCTGTGGTTGCACTGCTCTTCACTGCTGCAGCAACTCTGTAAAGGGCTTGGGGATGGGCCGGGGGGCGGGGGGCGGGCAGCGAGACTTCTTATTTTTACACAAGGGAAAATATAAAACGGACTTCCTTTTTGGAGTTTTCCCAAGAAACTACTTTATAAAGACACATTTAAATCTTTCCGTTTTCTGTCCTTGAAGGTGGTAAATATGATTGCGGCTTTATCCATTTTTGTTGTAAATGAAGCAGAGTTCAGACCGTCCGGCTGTGCGTCATCTGTTGGATGGCTGCCACCGACTAATGCAGGCATCCCACTGGGAGACCAGAGAAGAACTATACTTTGATTCACCAGATTGTGTTAAATAGTCCAGCTGTTGCGATTTGAAAGATAGTTACCTCAGAAGTGAAATAGAAATGAACTTGGCATTTATGCCTCAAACCGTTTTTATACTGTTTGGCAATCAGCTTTTCAGAGGTAGCATTTTATAAAATAACTCTCGCCGCTTAAAAGTTTCGTTCACTGTAATGTTCAAAATGTCCCACCTTTATATTATCAGTAAAATTAAGCTTGAGTGATATGCAAAATTTGCATGAAATAAGCATTTTCCCCCCTTCATTTCATGAGCTTTGATTGTATTCAATTGAGCTCAGAACCATGTCTATTAGGGCTCTTTGAGGGCATTAGTTAATTTGAATTGAAGCTGAAATGTTAGCTAGAATGTTGTTGAATATAATTGGAACGTGGAAAGTTGATTTTGAATGAAATTTCATTGAATGCAAACAATGATGTGCTTTTTTAAGAATTAGAAAGCTGCACTTTCATCTCTTGTAACACAGTCTGAGAAATCACTGAGTCCCTTTATTATAAAGTTCAATTTTGGGCATTACCGTTTGCAATTGTTCTGATTCTTCTGGTACCAGTACCAGCTGGAGTCAGGTTTTCCCTTTTACTAGCAAGTGGCCCCATCTGCCCCAGCCTCACCTTCTGGCCCTCTTGCAGGCAGAGAAAAGTAACTGCTTTCTGAAAGGGCAACCAAGTAGTGTTGAGTTGGCCAAAAAGTTCATTTGGGTTTTTCTGTAAGATGTTATGGGAAAACCCAAATGACTTTTTTGGCCTGCCCCAGTACTTGGGCATTAGGCTTCATAGAGTGGCATAGATTAGTATATTTTCTCCTAGCTTTTATTTTGCTTTTTGGTTTTTCTTTTTGTCTTGGAATAGCACTTAACAAATGATTGAAAATGACTCACAAAAACACCTATTTGAATGGATCAAAAAATCACTGCTACTCTGTTGTGGTAAGAAAAAAAATACTTGACAGGAAGTCAAGATGCCACAATGTTAATCCTTATCTGCTATTAACAAATTGTGTACCCACACAAGCATTTAACCCACTATTCTTTGGTGTCTTCACCTGACAAATGAGAAGGATGGACTGGTTCATGTCAGTAATCCCTCAGCCTGAACAGTCCATGATTTGAGTCTTCATGTCAGCTCTAAAATTTAAGCTTTGCTTGGAGATTTTGCAGCTTACAGGAGAAGGTCTGCCATCCTTTTTATGGATACTGACTTTAATTCCTTATTTGGGATCATTGCTCTTAGACAAATTAAAGTAGAAAAACTGAACCAGACAGTGGTATACTGCAGTTCCTATTGGATTGTTGTGTTTGAGCACCTGGGATTTTTCACCTTGGGGAGAAGCCTCAGATTTAACCTTCTAGAACTGCCACTGTGGCTGCCTAGAGCAGGAGCCTGGGTTCTGAGCACCATCACTGGGGGGCTTTCTGGCTCTCCCCATAAGATGGGACTGGAGGTACAATGAGGCCCCTCATTCCAGAAGGAGCCCTGGGCCGCTCCCCCATGGGAACCAGGAATGGACTTAATGATGTCAAACCAGGAAGAGCTAGGTTTAAGTCACAAAGGAAAGAAAGAAAACAAGGGATGAATTTTGTATTTATAGATCTGAAACATGCAGGTGAAACCAAGGATTCAGAAAGAATCTGTAAACATACCAGAATTAGCCTGTGGCATCATCATTGTGTTTTTAGAAGATGCCTTTGGTAAAAAGCTATGTGATATTGTGGGAGAATCAGGAACAGGGAGATAGGAACTTCTGATTCTTGTCTTAGGTCTGCCACCGATAAGCTGTATAATTTTAGGTCTTGCTCCTCCCCTCTCCAAACCTCATTTTCCTTATCTGTAAAAGAACCAGTTGGACTAGATGATTGCCGTAGTCCCTTTTAGCTTCAACCCTTTGGAATTACAAGCCAGTGGTCATTATCTTTAAGAAACTAGTTAACTCTGATTCTCAACGCATAGAGTCAAAGAAGTTTTCCACTGTGCCGAGTTCAGTGACAAGCAAAGGAGTTCTCAAACTGGAGCCTACAGGTGACTTAATAATAGATTAATCTATTAGTTATTGAGAAGCCTACTTCAGGAAAGAACAACAATTCTCTGGACAGAGACAATTCCAGGAAAACTGAGCCTGGCCATACAGAGTTTCTGAGCTTTCAGTTGAGTCAACATCATTTGTTGCTGTTGTGGAGCCCCAAGAGCACTTCCTGGAAGTTTTCAGCCTCCAGCTGATGAAGAAAGCATTTTTAGGATATGTTCACCACCCCTTTCACCTGCAGACACATGTGGGCATGAAAACATCCATGGTAGTTCTACAAAAGTGATGAATGAAGGTCAGTATGGGTGGATGGAAATTGCTCACCTGGAATGAGATGGATACCTCCAATGCATGTGTCGAGCAGACTGGCCAGCTTATCTGGTCTAAGCCAGCAATGGGCTTAGACCCAGTGTCGTGGAACCAGACTAGGGACTTGACTGGCAGATTTTATGTGATGTTGACTGTAACAGTTTAGCTAGGCTGGGACTTCATTTTCTAGAATTCCCTTGAATTCTCATACCCATTTGTTTCCAGGTTAGGCTTCACCACAAGAGAAATTGGCATGAGATTTAGGAAGTGGAAGTGACATAATAGTCTTTTTTTTTTTTTTTAATGCTCTGAAAGTGTGTGTAGGGCAGGTGCTTTTACTGCTCATGCACATTGTCACCTAGCTGGCATGTGGCACAGCTGCCCCCATCTCCCCTTCTAGCTTCCCCAGATCTTGAGCCAGAGGCATGTGTGATTCCCTGTGGAAGGGCTCCAGGTTTATCCTGAAGCTCGCCTGCATCTTCAGGATTGGGGATTGTGAAAGAGATGGGGCTCTTGTTTGTCCTCAGCTTCTTGCTGCTTCTCACCTGCACGACATGCTGATTTCAGGCCCAGCATCGTACACAGACTCACGTAGACTGCCTGACTGGCTCTCTCCATTGCCTGAGGTCTAACCTATAGTGAATCCGTAGGCCTTTCACGGTGGTTCTGCTTCTCCGACCATGGATTCGGTCTTTCATGTGTTCCCTAGGTCAGAGAAAGTCAAGCCAGATACCACTGGGGTAAATTCATCCCATGGTGATTGCCAAAACACAGTAACAGGTATCTTGAGAAGTGGATCTTTGGCCAGAGCAGGTGGGCAGTGTCAGAGGTGTCTGCTAATGAAAAGGGTGTTGCCAGATTCAGGCAAAAATAAAGGAATCTGTGCTCACTACGTTGTAACTTTCCTCTCAGGCCTCTGATCATCTCTCTGCTTTTACTCCTCCAAAGCATACAGTTATGTGCTAGTTACTTATTGATGATAATCAAGTCACACAGTGTAACTGGAAAGCCTTATAATGGTTTTCAAACATCAGGACAGATCTCATAGCGCTAGGTGATAAAACCGTGGTCCCTGGGTTGGAGTTTTGTTACCTGTGGCTGGATCGTGCAGGCCACTTTGTCTCAACAGTTGATCATTTGTTCTTGTTGCTTTTGTTGTACAATAGAGGTATCCAGACCTGCTCACACAAAAGCCTTGGTTTCTGAGCATTCATTCTGAGCCTTTCACGCACGGTAGTTCATTAGTATTCGCTCATTTGTTTACTCCACAAATGGGTCTACTCTGGGTGCTGGCGTATAACTATGAACAAAGCTAAACAGTCCAACTCGTGGATGCTTACATGTTACTTAAAGAGACAGAATTTAACAACTGGTTATTTAACTGTAACTGTGGTAAGTCCAACAAGGGAGAAGTATGAGGCAGTAAGGGAGCGTCAACCAGCAGGTCTGACCTAGGGGTCAGGGAATAATAGACATCAACTGATCAGGGGGACTAGTAGAGCAGTGGGGAGACCTGGCCAGCAGTTCATCAGTACTCACCCTGACATCCAGAGGTGGACACGGGACAGAGGTGTGCTGGGTCATGGTTAACGTCCTAGCAACCACCAGGAAGACCAGATAAGTCTGAATAGCCTCTGCCCTGCCTACAACACACCCCTCAACCTCCAGGCATCAGATCAGCAGTCCAGCCCCTTCAGATGGTTGCTGCTGTCCTGTCTTCTGAGAGGACTAGGTGCCTACAGCCTAATCTCCTGACACGTGGCCAGAGAAGAGTGTTTCAGGACATCTCCATTTCCACAAGGAAATTACTGCCTATTTAGCTGGAGAAGCAGTAGCTTCTTACATCAGAAGAGAAGAGAGGAAATCTCAGTGGAAAAAGAAACTGCCATTTGAAATTCAATAAGAAATTTCTCAAATGTGACTCTCCTTTTTAGAAAAAGTGGTAACTCGGCATTTCAGCTGACCCTCTATCTCTAGATTCTCCCATCCGCCCTCGTTCCTCCCCAGGTCTGACCAGAGTCGTTCCTGCCAGCAAACGGCAGCAGCTGGCACATCTCTGAGCTGCCCATGGGGGATAGTGGTGATTTATTTCCCTCCTCCATGTAGTCTCCTCAGAGCTAGTCTGCAACTCCATGTGCCCTGGGCACACAAGGGAGGGGCTCCCTGCCTCCTTCCAGCTAAGCAGAGGTGGGGCAGGAGTGGGGGGCAGCAGGCAGTGGGGCGGTATGCACAGAGGACCTGTGAGCTTTGTGCTTCTATGAGCAGAGTGTGCGATTAAGCAGGTAGGTGCCTTTGGCTTTTTAACACTTCCGCAGTTAATTGCTCTGACTTTTTCCGCCTTTCTTCTGGCCTTGTGTTCCTAAGATGTAATCTAATAGCTTTTTTTTTTTTTTTTAATGGCTGGCACCTCAAAGACCGCTTTTTGCATGTTGACTAGACTTAGAATGTTTTGGGTTTTTTGCTCCTCTGAATCCAGGAATACGGAAAGATAAATGCTTTCTCTCTCTGCTTTTAATTTTTTGTTTGTTTGTTTAACTGTTCACCCCCTAGGCCTCCCAGTAACACTGGATACAGGAAACAATACACTGGCAGTGGAAAACAAGCCAAACCGGTTGTAGTTTTAGATCCTGTTTCCACACACGAACCTCAAACCAAAGACCAGGTCGCTGAGAAAGATCCAGCTCAACACAAGGATGATGAAGGTGAAACTAAACCAGGATACAAACAGAGAGTGAGAGACACCAGCAGCTCCAACTGCTGATCCGTAAACCGAAGGCTGGCATGTTCGGAAGTCCTTTTGTAACGAGCACATGATTAGTTTTGGTGTATTGGCAAGGGCTATAGACACTGTTCTTGTCACTGTATTCAGAATATAGGTTCTTTTCTGATGTCTCTTTTGTAAGTAGTTCACCTATAAATATAAGTAAGCTATTTAGCAAAAGACCCATTCTTGGTAGCTTTTTTTAATGTTTATAGGGATAAGTTTTTTTCTAATTACTGTATTAAATGTGACTTCTTTTAGAAGATAACAAGAAATTCAGATGTTATCTTCTTAGGTAATGTGCATACCGCTAATCAAAGGTAATGATGAAAGGTTGCAGCACTTGTGTATAATTGGATAAACAGGACTAGCTTAATAAGGTGATTTTAAAAAAACCCAGAGAAGCTTCTGTTTTGCGTATCTGATCCTTTTTTTTTTTTTTGATGGAGAAACTTCAGTAGCATGGAAATTGTTCAGCACTGTGGTATACAAATTACTTTCTAGGATATACTGAGATAAGCTTAAATTTCAGGAGCTGATGTCAAGCTAGCAGGCTCATACTCAGTGTTAATTACACACATTATTAACTATGGGATGATTGTGTGCAAAGCCTCCCAAAGACTTTGGAGGGAATGCTCTAGTGGCCTGAGTGCAGACTTGAGGTGAAGTCCAAAGCTTGAATTTAATAGAGTATTATCTTGGTAAACGGTGTTCAGTGCTATGGGTCAATTGTGTTTTCTCATGTACTCATGTGGCACAAGTACCATATTTTATCCCAGTTCTTACGTACAGTGAAGATAAGCGACAAGCATACAATTTCATGCTTCACTGCTGTTTTACATTACACAAGTTTGTTGTTTTGTTTTGTTTTTAAACAAATTAGGTGATAGTCTCTAAAAATACAATGTTTCAGTCTACCACAGTGAATAAAGAAATGTAATCAGGGATTAAAAAAAAAGACTTATGCAGCTTTTCAAAGTTGATTGTTTCAAAATTGGTGTTTATTTAAAATAAGTGGTAATGTATTTGAATGCATTTTCTTATGACAATGATTCAGTAATGGTAATTTTACTATTAAAGAAAGTGAAAGGTTTAGTTTTGGTAGCATAGCTCAGCATGAGGCTGTCAGGTGTTTCTCACCTAAGGGCGGAAGAAAATGATAGTAATAATTGCAGTAGTTGTATTTTATTTTTGCACGTATGCTAAACATAGGCTTGAAAAGGTGGTTAGGCAAGTAAATGTACTTCCTAAATTTGGAGATAATTATCCTTCTGTAAGTTCGTTATGCTTGGCTGTTTCCATGTTTCTTCCAGTGATGTTTTTACAGTTGCTTATCAGTTTACTCATAGGGAATTAAAATGTAATGCTTTTCAACTGTGACTTCCCCTGATTGAACAATATTGCTGTATGATATACAAATTACAAATGGCATTAATTCACTGAAATAAGGTCTGTTATGCTGTGATTTGAACTCTCCTCAGCACATTTATTAAAAAGCACCAATAGTTTCCCACTAAAGGTCACTTGTGGTTATTGATATTTTTGGTTTAGTTCCACAAACTTGACATCCTTTAATAAAAAAATTATATAAGACTTGATAAGTTTAGTAATTTTTAATAATCCACAAAATGATTTCTTTTGAGGAATTTTATGCTACATTTCTTCCTGCTTTCCCCATTCCTGTGTATACTGTCTGCTGGCATGTGTCTTAAAGGTATTTAGAAATACAAAATTCTGTTACATTTGTAATTCCATCTCTCATCACACACCCTTTCCAGGGTAAAGAGTCAGTCATCTGGTGAAAGTGTTAGCTGGACCAGGCAACATTTAGTCACTGGTATTCTGAAAGGGTTCTTACTTTTTCTGAGCTGCTTATTCCTTCACCATGATCACAAAGTATTTAAAATTACTTTGATAAAATTATTTCTAGTACCTGTTTGTAGCTGAGCCAGTCTCATATAAACTCACCTCCATTGGTTTTGGCAGTTGACCATTCCTGTGGGAATTCCTGTGGCGTTAACAGGGCTAAAACCATGCAACCTTGATTGGCCTGAGTGAAAACAATGGACGTTGCGGCTCTGACTCTGTGTTGGTAGCTTCAGTTATGTCTGACTCTTTGCAACCCCTGTGGACTGTAGCCTGCCAGGCTCCTCTGTCCATGAGATCTCCCAGGCAAGAATAATGAAGTGGGTTGCCATTTCCTTCTCCAGAGGATCTTCCCAACCCAGAGATCAAACCTGGGTCTTCCACATTGCAGGCAGATTCTACTACGCACCAGTTATTCCTCCTTCCTTACCTTTTTTGTTAACAGTAAAATGTCTATTAGAAATAGAGTAGGGCAGGTAAAGATTACTGTTAATTATCCTTCCACGCCATTTTTAGGATATTTGTCAGGTAAATGATAGTCTGTTTCACAGAATGTTAAAAACAAGGCTTGGATGATTTTTATAAATGCACACCATACATGTTTAGGGGCTTCCCTGGTGGCTGGATGGTAAAAAATCTGCCTGCAATGCGTGAGACACAGGTTTGATCCCTGGGTTGGGAATATCTCCTGGAGAAGAGAATGGCTACCCACTCCAATACATATTTAATCATTTTCATCACGGAATGGCTTCAGCTTATGTGGCAATAAGTTGTGGAGAATGGATAAGCATCTCTCATCATCATTGACCTTATATGATCATCAAGCAGCCCTTACTTAAGGACTGGATTTGAAGTTTCCTCCAAGCACTCACATTCCCCAGTCCCCCTGCCATTTCTAATAAAGGGTACGATGAGTTTCTTTCATCTCATATGTAATATCTTCAGTTCAGTCATTCAGTCAGGTCCGACTCTTTGCGACCCCATAAACTGCAGCACACCAGGCCTCCCTGGCTTATCACCAACTCCCGGAGTTCACCCAAACTCATGTCCATTGGGTCCGTGATACGGTTTATATCTATTACATGTCCTGTAACGTGTGTAGAGAGAGAAAATATATAAATAGAAACAGTGCTTATCACTCTCAGAAACTTTAAGTGCAACATCCATTTGGTGACCCCAGGCCTCAAGGAAGGTCAAGGAGAATAGGCAGTGCTCAGCACTGAAGTTAGTGTTGACTTGGTTGAGGTAATAAGTCACCTCTTTGGTTAATTTTTAATTATTCAGTTACTAAGTTGTACATTTTTGTTGTGGCTTCATTCGGTTATAATTTGTATCACAGTTTCAGAGCATACTCTCACGTGACCTCCCATATTTCATGTGTGTGTGTGTATGTGTGTGTGGGTACATTGTTTATTGCTAAGAATCAGGAAAGGCAACCACAGTCACGCAGTGTGACACAGCTCTTAACTTCAGAGTGATACCAACCAACCCTCCTGCCTTGGGCTCTGAACGAACGTGCCACGGAGCCTACTTTTAAGTCACTGCTTTGAGAGTAAGGCCTTGGCTCTGCCATAAGATCATTACATCTCCCTGTTAGTACTCTCTTCAACAGAGAGGTCCTCGGCGTGCTTAGAAAAACTTAGAGAATACACCAGAAATCTAAACTTAGCCAACTTTCTCACAGGTCAGTACGTAGGAATTTATGTAATTTGGGGAAAAAACATGGTAACTGAACAGAGAATTTAAATCATATAAAGCCACTGGATATTATTATATTTACAGGTCAGTGTTTGAATATGGGTTGGTTTTGACTCTCCTCAATCACCCCAATACCAGCTTTCAAAAAAGACAATCTATATGTTGCATCATTTTTAATCACCTACTAGATGCTATAATAAAAATAATTATGCATTTAATGGCTTTAAGAGTATTTATTCATTCATCAAATGAATAAACTCAGTGTTTACTGAATTTATACTCATTTATTTTCTCATTTATACTCATTCCAAAAAGGCTCTAAGGAGATTCCCCAGAGATATAAATGATAGATGAAAAATTAAAATTTAGAAAGAGGTGGGAATCAGAGAAAAGGGATTTGAGGGTAGGAAAGTTAGAGGAAGCTGTTTGGCTCTTAAAACAATATGTGAAACTCAGTTTTGCACAAGGTTGGCTATAAAACTGTGTGTGTGCTTTCTAGCATGGATATTTAAGATAAAAAGAGAAGATGTATACCTTTTCCTGGCAGAGAAAGCTCCTAGTGTAAAAGATGTTTGTTTTTAGAGATGTTCTGAGTAGTAAAGTATGGGGTGTTTGAACTGAGTGTGGAGTTGGTGGCCAAAATATTGGACTGTTCTACTGGGTCATGACCCCTCCCCCTCAAATGGACATACACAAACATGTGCAAGAATTTTTCCATGAATCAGAGCATGAACAGGTACAAACAGGATCCCCACAGAAATGTGACGGCTGGAAGACAGGTTCACAGGTATAATTTCAGGCAAAATACTATCTCCGTCTTTCACCAAACAATAAACGTAAAGGAAGAAAAAGCACACAAGTTAGTGAAGTTTTTGGAGCAAAAGCAAAATGAAGATATCCCCCAGGTCTATAAATCTAATAGTCTGAGTGGTGTGGCTGTCAGCTGGGGTGCGTGCAACCCCAGTGGGAAGATGCTCAAAGTTTGGCGAGATCCTCCGCAACTTCTGTGGGGAAGATGGGCTCAGGGACCTCATGCAGCTCACCAGCCTCTTCAGCTTCCTCATTCCAGGAGAAAAATGTGTGTTCTTCATTGAAGCCTATTAAAAAATGACAACAATAAAGTTTACTAATTCAGTGGCTGATTTCTTTTTTTTTGGCTATGTGACATGTGGGATCTTAGTTCCCTGACCAGGGATCAGACCCATGCTCCCTGCATTGGAAGCACAGGGTCGTAACCAGTGGGCCAGCAGGGAAGCCCCTGGTTCCAGTTTTTATCTTTGTTACAGGATTTAAAGGAGAGCAGCTTCAGAACTGTCCAGAGGTGTCACACCACCATTAGAAAGGATTCTGGAACTGCCAAAGAGTGGGCCTGTCATTGGTTATACGTTAGCTGCAATACACTTGTTTTGTTCAGTTTGCATTGTATCCTTAGACAACATTCTGGAACGTCTGGTGTACAGCGGACTTTGGGCAGAGGCTGAGCAGCATAGGATAAAAGGAAGATGAACTGGAGGGAAGGCCAGTGCTCTGCATGAGACAAACCGTTGCCAACTAACTATTCCAAGATCAGCCTCTGTCGACTTAGACTGTTGCACTCAGGTCCCTGTAGGCAAGAACAGTGTTTTAACGGCTGAGCTTTTGCCAAGATTTCCTACACAACCTCTCAGTGGAGTGGTTTGCTCTTCCAGTTTTTTTGGTCCCCCTTCACATGTATTGACCACTGCCAATGTCAGCAAAATCCTCATTAATCTGTTAATCCATTCTGGAATGCTCAGGGGCCGGCACTGTCACCAGGGAGGAGCTGGGCCTCTGGTCACTAGAGTCCTTTTTGATGCCCTGAAGCAGCTGTTCCCCTTGTGGTGAAGTCTGGTTGGAAATGTGATCAGTCATTTAGGGAATCTAAAGCTTCCACGAGTCAGGATGACAAAAATTAATCAGACAGTAAGTAGGAGCCGTATAATTTTACCCATTTAAAAAAAAAAGCCTTCATGTTACACACTAAATAATACGAACTTTTGACTGCCCTTACATGACTGAGACATAGTCTCCCCATTATATCTTTTTTTTTCCTGTAAATCTTAGGATGTGTGTCAAGGTCATTACATACGTTAAATGTGACAAATTTATAGTTACTATTTCTATTGGTCCCTGAAAAAAGCGCCTGTACTGAGTAGGACTTCCTTGCTTGTCCACAATACTTGCTGTAATGTATCTATCTCATTCAAGAGTTACATTTATGGCAGTGGCCGGCCCCCGGCCTTTTTGACACCAGGGACTGGTTTCATGGAAGACAATTTTTCCAGGAACCAGGGGAGGGTGGTGAGGGGATGGATGGCTCTGGGATGATTCAAGTGCATTACATTTATTGTGCACTTTGTTATTAATTACATCAGATCCACCTCAGATCATCAGACATTAGATCCCACAAGTTGGGGACCCCTGATTTATGGTAACAAGTACGTCAGCACTACTTAAATAACATCCTTTTTTGCAGTCTGTCAATTCCATTTTAAAATGCAAATAGTTTTGGAATTTTGCAAAGACAAGTATTGGTCTCTTTAAACATCTTTGCATGCTTGCTTTTGGCTATCACAGTAATACATAAAGAGTAAAAATGCATATTGGGGGTTTTCTCTCCAGGTAGCTGGTACATAAGCTGCTTCTATCCATGCAGATTTACAAAGTTTGATGTCATAAATGACTGGTTCATTTCTCTTGAGACTGCAGTCTTGCCAAGGTAGATTAAATTAACACGCTCTCACTTAAGTAAGGCAAATTGTTGCCAAGAACCACCAGGGAAACATCTGTCTTTAACTTTCTTGGGCTGTGCAGAGAAACCTTAAGTATAACTTGGACCATAACAAAAGGTAGGCTTGGAAATTCCAATCAATTAAGTTTATTGAAAAGCATCACACAGCCTATTCATCAAAAAAAAAAAAAGGGGGGGGAGAGAGTTTTAAACATTCAGGTAAATAGATAATCCATTAAGAAAACAATGCACATTGTGGCAAATGCCATCCTGGTTTTGTCAGCACTTATTTATAGTCTTTGGATTCCCCTGTCCGCCTGCTGAGAGACTTCTATTCCTCCCTCTCCCAATCTTTGTTCTCTTATTCATGGCTAAAGGAAAACAAAGCAGAAAGCAGCACATACCCAGTGTTCCATTCTGGCCAAGTTCTTCCTCTATAGTAAAGAGGCGGTTGTACTTGGTCACCCGTTCGCCACGAGAAAGACCTCCCAACTTGATAAACCGGACACCAAGTCCAACAGCCTAAAGGGATGAGGAACAGCTTATTTTAAATGGAGTCATATTTCGCTAAACTAAACTCGTTAGGGAGGAGGGACCCACACACTGCCGCTGTGTGTTTTGGTTTTACTCTCTCAAGTCAGTTTCTCATCTCATAAGTGTAAAGTGGCCTGCTTACAAGCCGAGAAGACTCAGGGGTACAGAGATAGTGTGATTGTACATCAGATGCTATCCTAGTCATGTGAGCGTCTGACTTTTATATAAGAACACTCTGGCCTTTATCACTTCATTTTAGGAGGTAAGATTGCAAGTGCACACCCCAGTCATTTAAGTATGCTCATCATTTTCCCAGGACTTCAATTTTTCTTGTTTTTAAAAGTTCAAAGATCAGCTCTTTGCAAAAGGCAGCTGTCTGGGAGGAAGCAAATCTTTCATAAAAGGTTACATGACTTTGTCTGCCAAATCCACCACTCTGAAACACCATTTCATGATAAAAGCAGTGTTTTGGCAATTCTGCAATGGACCAGTTTTTAGCACTTACCAAATCGACAAGGCTGTCATCAGACGATTCTCCTTCTGTGCTTCCAAAGACAGCGATGAGCTTCTTACCTGTAAGCAGAGGAATTCGTTTCATTTTAGATGGTACGAATCTAATCAACAGATACAAGCTTCCAGAATAAAACTTTAAAGTCTGCCAGAGGTTTAAAACTGTGAAGAGTCAACTCATTGACCATCTGAGAACTCTAACCCATATATTTGCATTTCTAGTACCCTGATTATATCTGTGTAGATAATGAACACTGAATGCTGCTGCTACTGCTGCTAAGTTGCTTCTGTGCGACCCCAGAGACGGCAGCCCACCAGGCTCCACCATCCCTGGGATTCTCCAGGCAAGAACACTGGAGTGGGTTGCCATTTCCTTCTCCAATGCATGAAAGTAAAAAGTGAAAGTGAAGTAGCTCAGTCGTGTCTGACTTAGCGACCTGGTGGACTATAGCCTACCAGGCTCTTCTGTCCATGGGATTTTCCAGGCAAGAGTACTGGAGTGGGGTGCCATTGCCTTCTCCGAAATGAATGCTATGTTTCATCAAAGCTAAGATACCCTCGATTGTAAGAGGCACCATTATTACCACTAAAGAGGAAAAATGCTCAAGTTAGATTGACACATTTCTCAGACCACAGCTATAAGATACAATCATCTATGTTCAATGTAGAAAAATGTGCATCTTAGAGTCAAAATACAAGTAAGTACAAGGGCATCATATGCCTAAATAACAGATTTCACAATTCATGTAAAATTTTGTTCAAAGGAAAACTGTCTTTCTGAATGTTGACTTATTAGAAGAGCAGTGTTAATAGTACTTAATCAATCACGTTTAAAGATCTCAAAGCCCCTTAAAATTTGTCAAAGCCTACAAAGACTGCAATCCAGAGTTCTTCCTGTGGTGACAGTGTTGTGTCTTACAGGCAGGAGTTACAGCAGTGATCTGGCATGGAACAGAATGTCTGCCAAGTGCCAGGCCCAGGAAGAAAGGCCAGGCCTGGGGCGTCTCTCCCACCACCTGCAAGCCACCCTGCCTGGGTCCTAGACCGGGGCAGGCTGCAGGCGAAGGGACCACAGGCATTTCATTCCATCTTCTGCCACCAGCCCAGGCCCCTGGCTCCCAGTCTCCATCTGAGCCTTGCACCAGCTCTGAGACTAGCCTTCTGCTTAGTTCCTGAGATCCACTCACGATACTCATGTTTCAGGCCCTGTGCATAAGTGAACAAGACTCCCAAGAACACCCTGGAAAAGGAGGCAACAAGAAGATGAGACAGTTGGATGGCATCATCAACTCAAAAGACCTGAGTTTGATGTCCGGGAGATAGTGGAGGACAGAGAAGCCTGGGCTCGCAAAGAGTCAGACCCAACTGAACAAACTGTGGCCAGTTACTACAGTTGAAAATATGGGATGAGAAAGATTCAGAGTAGCCAGTGACGGGTGGGGAAAATTAGGAAAAAGCATCTACATCTGAAGAGGTTTCATTTAGGTCAAGAAGATCTGAAGGATCAGAACTAGTTAGCCAACTAAATGGTACAGGGCAAAGCATTCTAGGCTGAAGGAACAGCATGTTCAAAGACCTGTAGGTCGTAAAGAGCTTGAAACTTTTGAGGAACTAAAAAAAAGCCAGTGTGGGCTAATTATTGAATAAAAAGAATCAGTGTGGTGTTTTGTGAAGCTGAGAGAACAGCAGCCTCAGCCATGTGTTTGTGGTAGCCCTCCCTGAAAGGGGCGACCTCCTGGGTGGGGCTGTTCTTAGAACATTATGAACTGAATCAGTAGTAAGGTACATTTTGCTGCTAAGTCGCTTCAGTCATGTCCGACTCTGTGCGACCCCATAGACGGCAGCCCACAGGCTCCCCCGTCCCTGGGATTCTCCAGGCAAGAACACTGGAGTGGGTTGCCATTTCCTTCTCCAATGCATGAAAGTGAAAAGTGAAAGCGAAGTCGCTCAGTCGTGTCCGACTCTTCGAGACCCCATGGACTGCAGTCCACAAGACTCCTCCGTCCATGGGATTCTCCAGGCAAGAGTACTGGAGTGGGGTGCCATTCACTCACAAAGGGCTGGGGTGTTTTTTTCTTCCAAGATGGACTCCATGCTTCTTAGTGCCTGATACACTGTGTATTTAAGTTCATAATGAGTCTTTCAGATCTGTATTTCCACTCACCGTCAATGAGATTGGTTATTTCCACCAAGTCCGACATCGTAGTTTGGTTTATGTGTTTTATGATCAGCCCGCTGTATTTGAGGATGCTGATGTTGCCCTCCTCTAGCAGTTTAGAGATGCTTTTGGACGCGGTGCCTGCAATTATGTAACACCTGGAACCAAGAGCATTATAGATGCTGTCCCACTGTTCAGAGTCCTGGGTGGATATTTAAGAATTGGTCATTACAGTGAATGGAGCATCATCACAAAACAACAGGAATCATAGACAATCAAAGTTAGACACCTTTCTGAGATACATAAGCTAGGGGTTTAGGGGGAGTTTTCTGTTTTTTGCATTTTTCAGCTGAATGCTGCTTGTACCACAGCCACACAAGTTAATAGGCTTCGTGGAATACAAACCTACAGTGATGAAATTTGAGCTTAAAGATCTAGTGAATAAAATGTTAATACACATTAAATGCTTTTCTCCACGTTGATTCTGACATCCTTCAAGCACAGGCTTTTCCCACCCACTGTGTTATCCACGATGCTGCTAAAGACTGGCTGGTTGGAGGATGTTAATGTTATTTCTGGTAAAAAGACAATGGAAAGAAATGAGCCTGCAGGGCTGTAGACCCTCATTCCCAACACCCTTATTTTTAATTGGTGAGACCAAATGAAGTGAAATGCTCATTTAAATAGTAATATACAGTCTTCCCAGCTGTTGTACTAGATTTCCACCTGTCCCATCAGGACAGACAATACAGGTGCATCTTATCACATTAAAAAAGAGCTGTGGCCAGAGCCTGGGGACAAGCAGCAGAAGATAACGTCTGGTGGGATGCAAGATCTGGGCTCAGTATCTTCCACAAGTGCTGGGATGTAGCCCAGGCCGTGAAAGGAAAGATGGGAATGAGAGAGCCTGGGGCTCCAGTAAGATCCAGCTCTCTCTCTGTCCCTCAAATTTTAATAGCTGAGTTATCTCAAAGAGGATATCTGCTCACTATATCTAATGGCTCTCAAGTTCATAAAATCAAGAATGTAAGTTTTGAAGTTTAAGTGGGTTAGGAAGAGTGAGAGTTATAGGCACATAGACAGTCCTTGTTGGATGCATTAGTGTGAACAGGTCAGAAAACCTCAATATCTCAAATCTCTTAAAGAATATGTTTTTTTTAAAACTTCTATACATATGTAGTAACTGAATTTAGGTTAAAAAACATTTGGCCTAGTTGAAGTTCTGTTTCTGTGAGCACTTGGAAATGATGTGTGATTAACCTATTGAAGCACCAGCCAGCACAGCAGGCTCATCTGCCATCACTTAGGCTGCTGGTAAACACACAGGTACTCTGAAGTGCTGGGGGATACGTGTTTTATTCCGTAGATGGGCACACTCCTAGGTAATTCTGTTTCTGCTAGTCATTTGCCCGGTAAGGACCTTTTCTCATAAATGCCCAAGTAAAATATCCCAGCCCAAATTACATTTCAAATCTACAGATCGAAAACAATGAGACTTTATTCTGTTTTATTATGAAATTCAAGGTGAATCCCATTACCTCCTTCCTGAAAGGATCAATTAACGCAATAATTGAAGGGAACTTGTTGATCAGATCCACATACAGGTCAACCATCTCAGCTGCATTTTTGTAGGTCCCCATCATCACTTCATACTTTCCTTTACTCTGGTAAGTGTAAAGAAGATATTAAAATAAAAGCTGAATGATGAGTTCTTCCAACATTAAAGATGCAATTCAACTTCTTTCATTCATTTCATATAAAAGACTGCAGGTTATTTTCAGGCCACCCTCACACGAGAAATCTGTGCCTTTTTATCTGTTAAATATCAACCTGAGGAAATCAAGTCTGCATTTCTCTGAATGCCTCATACGGCTCTTCCCACGGACTTCAGATGAAACCTTCTGCACAAAACAATTGCCTGCAGAGTAGGAGAGGAGTAATTCCTTACTTCAGTTTTAGGATGTGATGCCAGATCCCTGGCTGTTTGGAAGATGTGCAATCACATAAATTCATAAATAGAATAGCAGTGCAAACCTGCCTACTTACTAGAACTACCATTGTTCAGCTCACAGTGAATGAATTTAGCTTGTTGCCTTTACTGTGAATATTTTAAATTTGAAAGCGGGGCTAGACTTTTGAGATATGAACAGTCAATATGAAATGTAAGAGACTTAGGTGAAAGCAAGCAGGCATGTTCTAGTAGTGACTATTGTTTTGGAAGTGGAATTCTAGTGTAGCCTGTTCATCTGAAGTCTGGAATGCCCCCAGGTACTTACGTACAGGAGTGAACGGACCTGGAGAATTTAGTATGATGTCTGCAAACACAGCACCCTTATGTCCAGTCCAAATCTGTGTCCAGCACTGGTACCTGGGGCATTTAGGTACAGGGAGTGAGGTGGAGTGCACCAGAATAACTCTGATTTACTAATGCCTTCCTGTGGCTGCTAACAGAATGGATTCCATTAGAATTAAGCAGGTTCCTAAGAAGTCCCTCATTGAAAAGATTCTGTACTTTTTTCACATTAAAAAGTGGTTAAGAACTCTTAGTTTCTATACTGCAAAACTTATACAATCTTGTCTTGTCAGAGAGGAAATGCTTTGAACTAACTTTTTCAATGACTTTGAAGTAACATAAGAAGAATTATCTGCTATCTAGCTAATGCATTTTACCGAATATAAGCAATAAATATCCAGTCTCATTAGCGCTAGCAGTCAGTATATTCATAGTTCATGGTATATGTTGTAGATGAAAACATGCAATTATTTTTCTTAATGGTATGCCTAGGAACCAATCATTATGTGAAGAATAGAAAATTACATTAAACATTCTTTTCTGTGCTTAGTTTCTATAGGAAACTAAAAACTTTAGAAGTCAGCTGATACTTAGGTTTCTAATATACTATTCAAGATTTCCTTTGAAGTCAAAAATTAGAATTGCAAATTAAAGTGGAATCCTATTTGGTCATGTCCCCTGAATTTGACATTAATTACCATTACTAATTATTCTCCAAAAACTTCAATAACTTGGAAATACTTTTTATATTTAAAAAGTGAGTCACCAGCAAAAACTCCAAGAACCATGTGTCTAGAAGAGCTTGTCAAGTCATAGTTACAATTGACTCGCTTTTTATGCTTGACCAATTCAGCATTCATCAACCAAATGAATGTACTCAGCAGAACATACCAATTTGTTAAATTATTTTTCAGCAGTTCTCATGATTTCAATGTAAGTAATCCATTTTAGTCATTTTTATTACAGAATTTCTCTATATAACTATTATGACATTTCCTGTTAATATTTAAAGTTATATGGCTATGTTATTGTCTGTCAGAAGAAGACTATAGGCTTCCCTGATGGCTCAGATGGTAAAGAATCCATCTGCAATGTGGGAGACCTGGGTTCGATCCCTGGGTTGTGAACATCCCCTGGAGAAGGGGATGGCAGCCCACTCCGGTGTTCTTGCCTGGTGAATCCCCATGGACGGAGGAGCCTGGTGGGCTGCAGTCCATGGGGCTGCACAGAGTTGGACGCAGCCGAGTGACTGAACACAGCACAGCACGTTGTCTGGTCATTAGCTAACTGGGCTTTCCCAACTCCATTTATATTTGGACCCTTCCATGATATTACTTGAAAAAATAGACTTTGTTTGGAAATATAAACAGATAGGCTCCTCTTTTGAGTTCTAATTTAAAAATAATGGGACCGAAACAAAAGGCAAAAACTCTGGAGTGGAAACTTACGTAGTCCATCAGCTCATGTGCGGCACAGTTGATGGCTAGATGCAGGTTCGTTCCCAATTCTAGCCCCAGGTTTGCACAGATTCCTTGTATGAGGAGCAGTGGCTGCTCTATAGTGTCGTAATTAATGGTTAAACAGCCAAGATGGGACATCTTGCCGGTGATCTGCTGCTGCAGGATCAAGAAAACCACGTGTGTAAATATAGCACGCTAAGGTTCTTAGAGCTTCTGGTGGTTGGCAGCTAATAACCAGACTCAACTCGACAAACACAGGGTCCTCGGACTCTCCATTCACCCTGTCCCTAGTTCCTGCTCATGTCTGCATGACCTCTGGGCAGATGAATGTTCTGTAGTATCTGGGAACAGTTTTCTTACTCCCGAGGTTTTCAAGTTTGACCTGGGAACACACTCCTCTCTCTTTAGTTGCCCATGTCATCTCTCTGTTGGCTCTACCACTGAACACGGGCTGACCTGAGCCATGACCACCAGGCTGGTGAGTCTTCAGTCTGTCCCTATACATGTCTGTCCCACCTGTTCCTAACTCTGCCTTCTTCCTCTAGACCTGCTCTTTCCTGTGTCCCATTTTCCTTTAGAAGGATATAACTCTTAAAAGGCCACCTGATGCAAAGAACTGACTCATTGGAAAAGACCCTGATGCTGGGAAAGATTGAAGGTGGGAGGAGAAGCGGGTGACAGAGGATGAGATGGTTGGATGGCATCACCGACTCAATGGACATGAGTTTGAGTAAGCTCTGGGAGTTGATGATGGACAGGGAAGCCTGGTGTGCTGCAGTCCATGGGGCTGCAAAGAGTTGGACACAACTGAGTGACTGAACTGAACTATTAAAAGGGCTTCTCTGGTGGTTCACACAGTACAGAATCCACCTGCAGTGCAGGAGACCTGGGTTTGATTTCTGGGTTGGGAAGATCCCCTGGAGGAGAGCAGGGCAACCCACTCCAGTATTCTTGCCTGGAGAATCAGCATGGACAGAGAAGCCTGGCAGGCTACAGTCCATGGGGTCTCAAAGAGTTGGACACGACTAAGCACAGTGCAGCACAACTGTGAAAATGCAAGTTAAAAAAATGTAACTCTTCTTCAAGAAAGGTTTTATTTTAAAAAGGATGGGCGACTCCAGCTGAAAGGACACGGCACAGAGGATGCACGACAGTGGAAGAAGGTGTGAGGACCCAAATGATCTTGGGGAAAGGTCAAAGTCTGAGACTTCAGTGGGCCAGACGACTGCGGGCAGTGGTGGCCCAGCAGCCTGTTGCCGGAGAGGCAGGGACGGAATGATATTCCAGCTCTGGGGGCTGGCCGCCTGGGTCAGTCCCCTTGAAGCCATATTACCATGCGATTTCTGTTTATGTGAGGCCTGGTCCTGGAGCAGAGTGACTTTGGGAGAGGGGAGGGGGCGGGGAAAAAATGACCTGTCATACAGAGTGTGGGAAATGCATTTACTTACTTGGCCTCTTTTGCCTCCATCGTGACTTTTTTTTGTCTCTGGCTTTGGAGGAGGGGACTGTGGGACAGAAGATAAAGATATGTCACTTGGGATTTTCAGACACGTCTGTGGCAGCAGGCAGAGCTTTTGGTCCTCTGACCTGGCAACTGTTCTGGGCTGAGCTGGTCATGCTTCAAGTCTCTCTCCCTCTCTCTCTCTCTCTCTCTCTCTCTCTCTCTCTCTCACACACACACACACGGGTGATGCCAACCACTCTAATGTATGGGGGTATGGATATACACGTTCATGCATTTTTACTTATATAAGTATTCCCTCATCATGTCCTGACTCCTGCTGTGTTCAGGAATTCTTTTTTACAGGAGGGTCTTAAGTCCCCTTCTTGTCCGTAAGGAATAACCCCAGTGTGGGATTTGCTTTTAAAGGCCCAACATATTGTTTTAAATATTCTTATGGTGCAAACACTCTCACCTACAGGATAGGTTTGACTTTCGGAAATAGCTGATGGTCATTAAATCTGCTGGATCTGATGTATGTGATGTCATGTGACATTAAAAGCAAAGCTAATTCCCAATGAGACGCTCCCATGGTGTGCAGTATTGGCAGCACACTGGAACATGGATTTAGCCTTTTATAGGACGCTCTTTAGGACTTCCCTGGTGGCGCAGTGGACAGAAGCCTGTCTGCCAATGCAGGGGACATGGGCTCGATCCCTGGGCCAGGAAGATTCCACATGCCATGGGATGGCTAAGCCTGTATATGTCACGACTACTGAGCCTGAATGCTGTAACTACTGAAGTCCATGTGCCTAGGACCTGTGCCCCACAAGTTCAGTTCAGTTCAGTCGCTCAGGCGTGTCTGACTCTTTGCAACCCCATGGACTGCAGCACACCAGGCTTCCCTGTCCATCACCAACTCCCAGAGCTTGTACAAACTCATGTCCAATGAGTCAGTGATGCCATCCAACCATCTCATCCTCTGTCGTCCTCTTCTCCTCCTGCCCTCAATATTTCTCAGTGTCAGTCTTTTCTAATGAGTCAGTTCTTTGCATCAGGTGGCCAAAGTATTGGCGCTTCAGCTTCTGCACAAGAGAAAGCCTGTGCAAAATCAACAAAGACCCAGCACAGCCATCCCCACCAAAAGACGATGCACTTTAATGCCCAGCAGTTATTGCCTCTATAAGTGGAGGCATGTTCGTCAAGAATCAACAAGGTTCATACTCAAGTATACACAAATACAGAAGTTATCCTGCTTCCTTTCACTGTGGAGTCAGCTGAGCTTTCTATCCCTCGGTATTAATAAAAATAATATAGGAAGTGAAGTGATGTGCCGAGAGAGACAGGGAGACACACACACAGCACTGGCTCAGGAAGCTGTGATCTAGTGATGGCAGATAGTGAGACGCAGGTAACAACCAGGAGGAGGGCGGTGTGATGGGGAGTGCAGAGCCGGGGACTTCCCTGGGTAAGAGTCAGGGAAGGGGACTCGGAAGAAGCAGATACCTGGTGGGAGTCGGGAACGTGGGAGTGCCGAGCCCTCCAGGTAAAGAGCAGCATGTTCATGGCCCAGAGCTGAGCAAGGGCAAAAGTCCTAAAGCAGCGTTTTGCAGCTGTGGCACTCTTGATACTTTGACTGGGTGATCCTCTGCTTGAAGGGCTGCCTCGTGCATTGTCGGATGTGTAGCCGCATCCCTGATCTCAGCGTTCTAGATGCCAGGAGAGCCTCAAACTGGGACGACCCAGAACGTCTCTGGGCATTGTAAATTGTCCCTTTGGGCAAAATCACTCCCCACTAAGAACCACTGCCTTAGAAGAACACAGTGATACATTTTATTTTGTCAAAATTGAAAAAGAAAAAATATCTCTATGACTTCATAAAATACAGTTAAAAAGGCAGGCAACGTGGTAGAGGAAATTAGGTATTAATGTGACATGTAGAAAGGACTGAAGCCTTTATTACAGAAAGAATTCCTAGATTATCAGTAAAAGATGAACACAAATAAAAAGGGTAAAAAAATAAAGCATCTGCAGAGATTTGTGCAGAATTTTACATGATTTTAAATACAAATCATGCTATATACTTGGATGTGTGATATCTGTGTGTATAAATACAAAACAAAGGCTAGAAGACCACACTCAGTTTTTAACAGTGGTCAGCTCTAGAGATGGAACTGGAACGGAGGTGGTGGTGACTCAGTTTTTACCAGTGGTCAGCTCTAGAGATGGAACTGGAACTGAGGGTGGTGGTGAGTGTGGGGTCCAGGCAGGCAGAGTTAGCACAGGGGTGGGGTGAGGGGGACTAGCTCTACCGGTATTTGGATTTTCCTAAGAACATGCATGAGCTACTTGTATAGTTAAAAATAAACTGTATAATTAAAATTGTATAATTAAAAATTTGAAAGTCAGGATGACTCCAGAAAGCTCAAATATCCTGAATTTCTAATATTCTAAGCTGGATCTCCTCCACCGGCTCTGACAGCCACCACCATAGGCACTGCTCGTGGCTGTGTCAGCTCTGAGCACACTGCATGTATTTAACTTGTATACTCCTCACAATGTATCACATCCATTTTGTGGGCGAGGAGCCTGAGGCGGAGAGCTTATGTAATTGGCACAAGGGCCCACAGCTAGTAAAGGGGCAACGCAAAAGGCAAGGTGAACTTGCCCAAGTCTGAGTCTCTGCAGGCTGGTCACCTATAAGGAAGTTGGCCTCCTGGAAATCACCCCGGAAACCGGCTCCAGTATGAATGTGTGAAAGTGTTAGTCACTCGGTGGTGTCCGACTCTTTGTGACCCCTTGGACTGTAGCCCACCAGGCTCTTCTGACCATGAGATTCTCCAGGCAAGAATACTGGAGTGGGTAGCCAGGTGCTTAAAGCAATTCTGATCAACTGTAGGGCATGGGCCCCAGCCACCTGCCCCCATCACTGATTCAGCGCTGGCAAGATTGCACTGGAGCCAAAGTTCCTTCACAACATTTCGAGATGGCAACTTGGCCCCCATCCTGCAGGAGAATCAGCTAGTGCGTCCTAATCATGTAGTTTAGAAGCCTCACACTATGTAACTGTGGGCTCAGGATTGGATCCTGGAACAGAAGAAGGACGTTAGTGGAAAAACCAGTGAAATTTGAATAAAGTCTAGAGCTCAGTTAGTAGTAACGCAGCCTTTTGGTTTCTTAGTTGTGATAAATGTGCTTCGGTGATGTATCCTGTTAACCCTGGGGGAAACTGGGGTGAGGGGGTGTTTGCGAACTCTCTGCACCGACTCTCAGCTTCTCTATAAATGCAGCATTATTCCAAAGTTAAAGACAAGGATCGGGCCCCTCAGCCTGTGCACTGTGCACGACCCCAGTCAGAACATGACTGTACATTCCTGCATCTGAACAGGTATTCCTGATGTGTCCATGGACAGAGATGCACTTTGTGGACACAGCGGAGGAAGGAGAGGGTGGGACGAATTGGGAGGGTAGCATTGAAACATATACACCGCCATGTGTAAGACAGCTAATAGGAAGCTGCTGTATAACACACGCAGCCCAACCCGGCGCTCTGTGACATCCTAGAAGGGTGGGATGCGGGTAGCATGGGAGGGAAGCTCAAGAGGCAGGGAATATATGTATACTTACGGCTGATTCACACTGTTGAATGGCAGAAACCAACACAACGTTGTAAAGCAGTCATCTTCCGATTTAAATTAATAATAAAAAAAGAATATGATGGAACCACCTGGTGCCTCTACAGCTGCCCCCATCCAGCCTCTGTGACATCCCCCCCAAGGGCTTCTCAGTCAAGGGTATTCATTTGCCCAACACTGGGATTCTGAGCAGGCACATGTGACCGTGCCTTCACCATCATACCAAGCGGCCTCTCATGATCCTAGGGGCCAGATCTTTCCCTCACAATCTTCGCACAGGGCCATCTGCCTCAGAAATCAAAATGAGATGATTAAATTCCATTAGAAACTGGCCCCATAGCCAATGAGGGAACGTATGAGCTTGGGTCATGGGGGAAACCCAAAGAAGATGAATACGTTTTTCTATCTGTAGCAACAATATTGATCATGTTGCATATGAACTATAATTTCAACACCAGAAGGTATATAAGCATGTTGTTACATACCATATATCCTCTTTACATACCATTTCAATTGCTTTGTTGATGTGTTTCTGAATTTCCAGAAGCATCTCTACACCCTGTAAGCAGAATAACCGTGATCTTCCACAACTGCCTGATAGCTCAGTTGATAAAGAATCTGCCTGCAAGGCAGGAGACCCTGGTTCGAGCCCTGGGTCGGGAAGATCCCCTGGAGAAGGGAAAGGCTACCCACTCCAGTATTCTGGCCTGGATAATTCCATGGGCTGTATAGTCCATGGGGTCTCAAAGAGTCGGACATGAATGAGTGACTTTCACTTCACACTTCACAACTGCAGCCTAGAATTTTAAATATAAACACTTACACCACACATGAATATTTCTAACTCAGAATATTTGTGGGGTCTTTGATTAGACATCCTGGGTAGTGAATTACACATGGCCTACAATATCAGAGGATTAAATGCTAATTTCAACTCTCCATTTTTATTTGGGTGAAAATGAATGAGAGGCTCTTCCTCGTTATCCTGTCTTCACCGTTCAGAACTGGCTGGTTTAGTTGGTTGGGTCACGTTAACTTCACTCTCTTTCATGGTCTCCCGACCAACCTTCTTGCAACACATGTCCCAGGTCATCAAGGGCTTCTTCAGGGGAGTGTTTGAATTAGTATGAATCCACTGTCACTTAGAAAGGGGGAGGATGTATTCTGCTGATGGTGGGATCTGCATATGGAGACAGACAAAGAATGGCATGCCAAACGCTCTGGTACCCAAATAGCACAACAGATATTAACTGAAGGAAAGATCCTGGCACCAGGATCTGCACGGGATCTGACAGATGGTGCGCCAGATATAAATTTGAGTCTTCCAAAACTGATAAAAGCGAGGTAATGCCTATTTCCCTTAAAAAAAAAAAAAGAATTCTTTATCATAAAGAAATCATCTTGAGATTAAAAAAAAAAAGATTTTCACTATGTTGGATAAAGTATCAGTCACTATGTTGCCCAGAAGGGACAGAGCTTCCTGTCCTTTTCCTGTAAACATCCACTACAGAACACGAATGCTTAGTTCTGCCTAATGCCTAATTGGCAGGATATTTCATGAAGATATAAAGAGGCATATTGACTCATTTATGCCACTGAAGAACAGTGAGGCACTGACAGACCTCTGAGTAGTACACATGCCACTTAGGATTCCTTCCTTCCATATTCCATAAACATGCACTAAACCTCTCTTACGTGCCAGGCAATCTGCTAGGCTCTGCAGTTCCTACTTAACAGAAGGGCTCCTATGAAAGTGCCAGCTTCCTCTTGTTGCAGCCATTGTGTATAGACTAGTAAATAAAGATATCTCAGTTGCCCCAAAGAACATCCTTCTAGCACTCTCAAGGCTTCTCTGTGAGCCTCTCCATTCATTTCAGTTGCTCAGTCATGTCCAACACTTTGGGACCCATGGACTGCAGCACACCAGGCTTCCCTGTCCATCACCAACTCCCGGAGCTTGCTCAAACTCAACTGTGATCCTCTAGCATGAGTCAATATTACAAACAGCCAGAGATCCAAGGTGGTCTAAATGTGATCCCCTTTCATTTGTGGTCTTGTTTTCTTCCTGCTTCCCTAATTTCCTAAATTTTTTTCTCATTTTTTATTTAATTATTTTTCCATTGGTATCATAAGCCTTGGGGTCATCCACTAAAAACTCACTAATGATGAAGATTTTTTTTTTAAAGAAAAGGTACTTTGAGATAATGTAAGGTACTTGTTTAGCTGTTAATCCAGGATGGGGTATACAGATCACTTCTTTCATCAAATTCAGCTTCCCAGGTGATGACTTCCCACAGCTGACCAGCGACACCATCAGAAGAGGTATAGTTAGCTTTTTTGGCTGTTCCTGAAATGGGGGTGGTGGGGCAGGGAAGCAAGAGGAAATGAGAAACATGGTTCATTCGTGTTGAGACACTCATGGTTCTTGTAAAGGTGTGTAATGGGCACTAACCTGGTGGTGCTTCAGTAATGCAATGTTCAGGTAGAGAGGATTATTGTCCAGTACAGCACTGGCTTTGGCAACAGCCAGTGACACAGCCCCTATGGCCATGCTGCCACAGAGGACAGGCTCAGGGGGTTCTGCAGGTATGATTGGTTTTTCTGCAGA
The DNA here is from genome assembly GCF_002263795.3 of Bos taurus. NCBI lineage: Eukaryota > Metazoa > Chordata > Mammalia > Artiodactyla > Bovidae > Bos > Bos taurus. The sequence goes on along the minus strand of NC_037353.1, from coordinate 37,251,463 downwards.
AGTCTCCATCCTTCCTGAAGAAAAAAAATTTGATAAAAGATTGCTTTCCAGAAAGCAAAAGTGCGACTATGATAAAACTGTATTTTTCAATGTTTAACTTACAGATGCAAAGGCTGAAAACTGAGGCTGGGAAGAACGTATTTACTTCCACCCCCGAGAAGTTTGTCTGATGTCACTACTCTCTAATGTCCAAAGAGTCCCCAGCCATGGATTTTGCTGAAGACATTTTAGAATATTCAGTATTAACTCCTTCCACAGTCATATAGGGTAGAAATTGTTATCTCATCTAAATGAGGGCTTAGGCTTAAAGACTTGCCCCACATCCAGCAGAACGTGAATTTAAGGAGACCATTTGGACAGTCTCTGAATTCCAAACCCTTTGTTTTTCTATGTTCCACCATCGCTCCTGCATACCCAGCTTTGTGTTGAACATCTCATGTGTATATCTAACTGGTTATCTTGCTTGCCAACCCCAAGTGGGTGTCTTTTTCTATGAAGAATTCCTTCCAGATCTAACCATCCACTCAGAATCCCCAGCCATCTTTCACCCTCATATATTCTCAGCCACTTAGTCTGATCAGGCACCAGAGCGTCCATAATAAATCTCTTGTTCCCCTCCTGTTCTCTGCTTTCCCACAGCTGCTGACCTGAGTCAGGTATGTAAGGTAAGTGGAGTCAGATGTGCAAGCACCCAGCACACATTAAATGTTTAGCAAATTAAGGTTCCCTCCTACTCCTTCCCGTCTTACATTCCATGTTCTATCAGTCAAAAGAAACCACCAAATGAACACCCACTGGTGGTCTCTGCCTATGATTCAGCAGCGGCCATCCCCACCTTCCAGAAGATTGGTTTAACATGATTTTTCTGCCTTGGGCAACTCTCCTCCTCTGTCTGGGCCTCAGCATCTGAAACTATGAAGTAAGAGACCTTGTATTCATGATCCCTTTGGCCCGTGGTCTGGTGCTTTCTTACTCAGTGGAATCCACACTCATCTGGTATTTCGTCTAGTCCCAGCATCATGCTAGGAACTGGCGGTTCTAAATTGAATGAGGCGTGATTCGTGCCTTCAAGGAGTGTTGTAATTGGATGGACATACAAAACACTGTTACAACACTAGCAGCAGCTCTGGAATTAATATATCAGAGGAACTGAGGTGAACAGTATGTTAGAAGGCATGGAGCAAAGGGCTATGATAACTTCAGTTATATGCCTTAAAATGGCAAGGTCTTCCAAAGACAGTTTTCATTAATGTTACCTGGGACTGAAGAAATGTTGGTTGTGTATATCAAAGGACACCATTAATTTTTAAAATATGGAGTGGCTTTCTGATGAGCTAATAGGAAATTTGAGAAGCAGTTGAAGGTCTCCATGTCACCCCCCACCCTCTCTGCCCTTGGGCAGAGAGTACTGTTCAGAGTACTTTGTTTACTAAGTGCTTACATCTGGGTAAGAAATATTTTTTATCTTACAAATAAAAATGGAGGGCAAGATGGGGTAAAACCGTGCTGACCTAACATTGTAGCTTCAAGCAAGGAAATGGCATGGAGGATGGATGGTACCTGGTGGGAACCCAACCCAGGTGTGCAGCAGAGAGACCTGACCTTGAAAAGGCAGTCCAAGCTTCAGCCTTTCTTCCCCCACATTTGTCACTTATGGTTAAGGTTCTACAAGACGATCAGCCACTGACCTTGCTTTTGTCCTTTTTTCTTGGATGGAGGTGGAGGAGGAGGTGGTGGCGGCGGCGGCTGGGGTGAAAGCACTGTTGAGTCTTCTAGGTTCTTTTCCAATTCTTTTCTCTCCTTATCTTCTTGTACTTTATTTTCAAAGAATGTCCTTAATGGCAAGAAAGTATGGATTTATAATGAGATTACTTAGGAAGATCGCTTGTAACTTTGGTCACATTTTAGTGCTGACCCTAAAATATTTCAGTAGCTAACTCTGCTTTTTAAGCTACCTAAGAACAAATCTGCTTCAATTTCCGAGACTAAAAAATGACACTGTTATAAAACCGTGTTCAAGAACTGAAAATCATTTTGGCCTGGAAATAAATGTTTAAAGATTTCGGGTGCTCATTTTAAAAATTATCTGAGCCCTGTTTATTATTTTTAAAGTAAAATTTGAAGAGATAATTTGATTAAGGGCTTCTGGTCATTATTCAGGCTAATGGTCATTTATTCTTTTTGAATAAATAATAAATAAATGACCACCAGACAAAAAACGAGGCAAGCACAGACAGTGAAATACATAGCATTATATGCAGGACTAACTTTTTTTTAATTTGATGTGGGTGCTTAAAATGAACAGCTAAAAAATTTTGGGGAACCCCAACTTAGGTACCTCTAAATAAAATTTCAGCTTCCTGGAATAAAAAGAGGGTAAAAATTTCCAGAGACAAAAAAACAACAAGCCAAAATAAAAAAAAAAAAAAAGACTTGGGAATCAAATTTGCATCAGATGCTGGTGGGGCTGTGCCTTTAAAGTAATGAAAAAAACAGATTTCAAATGAGAATTCTATACTCAGCTAAACAGTCAAACATGAAGGCAAAATGCTAACATTTTCACACATGTAAGAATACCCTTACAAAAATTTATATCCCAAATACTCTTTTCTCATCCTTACTTAAAAAAAAAATTATATATTTTTCTGGCTGTGCTGGGTCTTCATTCCTGGGTGAGTATTTTCTCTAGTTGCAGCAGGCGAGGGCGACTCTGTTGCGGTATGTGGCCTTCTTGCGGTGGCTTCTCTTGTTGCAGAGCACAGGCTCCAGGCACGCAGGCTTCACTAGTTGTGGCTCTCAGGCTCCAGAGCTTGGACTCAGGAGTTGTGGGCTTGGTTGCTCGGCAGCAGGTAGAATCTTCCCTGACCAGAGATCAAACTTGTGTTCTTCTGCACTGGTAGGAGGACTCTTATCCAGTGTACCATGAGAGAAGCCTTCAACCTTACTTTTACAGGATGTAATCCAACAATTCAAGAAAGAGGAAGATATGGGATCCAGGAAACAGGAGAACAATGAAGGGATATCTTATGGCATCTCTGTAGTAGGGCTAGAGAGGAACAACTCAAGACGGGAGATTTGGGAGGGAAAGTTCCAGGAAAAAAAGGAATGTAATGAAATAGAAGGTATGACTAAGGGATTAGGAAAACAATTAAGGATATGTTAATAGCAAATAACACACACAAAGAAGTGGAATAGCATTCAAAAACTGGAGGGCTACAATCCATAGGGTTATAAAGAGTCGGACACGACTGAGCACGCACATGTGCATGCACACGCACACGCTATTTATAAAAGACATAACTAGAAGTCACACAAAATTATATAGGATTCAAAACCTGTAAAAAGCTATTCAAAAAAAAGTTTTCTTATAAGGTCATGATACAACTCTGATGCAAACTAAAATGTGAAGTTACACACAATTAAGCAAATGATAAAACTTTAAAGAAAGAGAGTCCAGTTGACCTTCTTTGGCCACGAGGACTGTGGCATTGATCCACACAAAAGGAGAAGTAATGGTAACCCACAACGTGGTTGGATTAGCTATGTGAACTATGCTCACATAGCCGTACTTCCTTGGTTTGCACATTTTAGAGTCAACCTGTGGGCAAGGCCTGGAATATTTGGCTGTGTTTGGAGATCAGACCATAAGCACCACCCACTGGGTCATATAAAAGGATAAGCGAGGCTCATGGGGATGATGCATGTGAGGAGGTACAGAGTGGAAAAAGATGATGTCTGAATTCTTGATCCTTTTCCAGAGAAACTTTGAATCCTAGGAAAGCACTATGCATAAAAAGAGGCCAAAAGACCTTACGTAGCCTTACACAGTAAAAGTTTAATAACAGGATTTTCAGGAGAAAAACAACATTTTATGCTGCATGTTGATGCGTTAGCATGTTTCCTAATTGACTTCCCAACTGTACCCTACAGATTGGACACACCTGTTTCATTGGCAGGTGAAATGGAAAGAAAGTAGGTACATGATTATACTGGACACTAACGTTTCAAAGTTTCATACTTACCTGAGCACCTGATCCACCTCAGCCTGGCTGGAGGGCACTAGGCCCTGGAGCTCCTCAGTGAGAGTTTCGTTGACCCACTGCACTGCGGTGCTGACAGCATCCAACCTTTCCACTTCCTCGGCTTCAACGAGCTCAGGTGAAGCGTTCTCGTGGGCTTCAAAGTGAGTTGCGATCACCACAGAACATATGTTCTGAAAACAATATAAATGTGTTCTACATTTTCCCTGCCTTTCACAGGAAATAGGAAATTGAATGTATCCAACTTTAAGGTACATGATCTTTTATCACCAATTTCAAAGAGAAAATGAGAATCTGTAATTTTCTTTGAGATATTTTTATAGCTATTGAAACACGGTGGAACCCGACTTCAAGGAATGTTTAAAATTATTACCTTGTTAAAATAAGTCTTATAAAAACCTTACATTGAACTTCATTTCTATCATTGCCTCTCTCAAAAATAGCAAAAAAGGAGACAGATTTAATCATAATTATTTTCATGGATGACAATGAATTTTTCTTCACGTAGATCAGTCTACATATTTATAATTCTATGTAAGTGAGTGAGAGTCGGTTAGTCGTGTCTGACTCTACAAACCCATGGACTGTAGCCCTCCAGGCTCCTCTGTCCATGGAATTCTCCAGGCCAGAATACTGGAGTGGGTAGCCATTCCCTTCTCCAGGGGATCTTCCCAACCCAGGAATCAACCCAGGTCTCCTGCACTGCAGGCGGATTCTTCACCATCTGAGCCACCAAATCTATGTAAATCTTCATGTAAATACATGAATCTATAACCCTATCTGCAGATTACAGAACTCATGACATTAGCAGTGTCAGAGTTTTAAAACTATTTTTGCCCCATTTCATGTCTCAATCTTCAGATCACCTTCAGGTCTGTACCAACAGTGCACATAATAAACCATCATGGCAGATTGTATGATTCATGCTTTGTGTTCATAACTGCCTACAAATACTGTATGTGTATCTCACAGACACTGAATTTCGAAACATTAATTTCCCACTATTTAGACAGTAAATGCTAATAAATGCAGTGGAGCCAAGACAAAGAGAAGAACAGGTTTAAGTTGCTTCCTACCTTGGGAAAATTTTGAATGGTGCAGAATATTTCCACTTGGAGGGTTGGAAGCCCAAGTCCATCCAGCACATTTTTCCCCACAACTTTGCATATGGTGGGAGGTTTTGCAAGTTTAGAAAAGCAGTTTGCCTTCAACACACACACACATAAAAAAAAAACACAAAAATACCACATCTAGTTTATCTTTGAAAGGTCATTCACATTTGCTCTAGTTTCTAGTAAACCTCTCTGTGAATGTCCTCATTCTGGGATTAGTCTAGCAGCTCGTGGGAACATAAAGACTTGGATTTAGCCTCTGGTACATGGGGCAATTTGTCTATTGAACTCTCATGGGAAACTCACAGGCATGTCTTTATTTAAAGGTCCTGGTTCATTCTTTATGGGCCCTAACCTATCCTTCCATCCAAGATGCTGAAGTCAATTGGCTTCTAGAAAACTGCGATGCATTCAAACCCAAGAAGCCTTAAGTGGGTTCATTATCATTTCTCCCTACAAGGCAGGTATTTGAAAAGGTGAAGACTTATACATAGGCTGTACTTCATTTACCATCAGTTCATGCATAGAACTACATGTTCAAAGAGGACTGTTGGAACCTTAGTGACAGCAGTTTCATTGATGTGGAAGAACAGAGGTCATTTGGAAGTTGATCCAAGAAACAGAAGAAAGAGAATGAAGCTGAGGGAGAATATCCTCTCAAGGAGACTGAGTAAAAAGATTCAAGGGACTTCCCTGCTTATCCAGGGGCTAAGACTCTGAGCTCCCACTGCAGGAGGTACAGGTTCCATCCCTGGTCAGGGAACTAGATTCCACATGCCGCAACTAAAAAAAGATTCCACATGCCAGGACAAAGACCCAGCGCAGCCAAATAGATACACAAAAATTAAAAGATTCACGACTGGGCCCCTGTGCAGAGGGCTGGGAGCTGGGAGAGAAGGAAGAGGGGCGAGAGAAGGCCCACCCCCTCACCCTCTTTTATCTTCAGACAGTTATTCACTCTTTATTTACACATAGCAAACCAGGCCTCTGATCTTTCAGTTCAAAATCCAATGACCACAACCTACCTAACTGGTCATCTCACATCCATCGGCAATGTGCCAGCACTGAGGTGATACCCAGCAGAACTAAAGCAAAAGCCAATTTTCAAGCCATCCATGCATTTTAAGGATGACAGTTTGTATATTACTGTGTGTGCACGTGTGCTCAGTCGCTTAGTTGTGTCCAACTCTTTGCCACCCCATGGACTGTACGCGTGAGACTTCTCTGCACATGGGATTCCCCAGGCAAAAATACTGGAGTGGGTTGCCATTTCCTCCTCCAGGGGAATCTTCCTGACCCAAGGATTGAACTGGAGTCTCCTGAGTCTCTGGAGTTGGCAGGCGGGTTCTTTACCACTGAGCCATCTCGGAAGCCCAGGTATAGAGTAAGTATTGAAATGAAGTTAATAAAATAGGAGAAGAAAAATATTATCTAGTTTAACTTTTGTGTATTAGTGAGTTCAATTCAACAAGTAATGAGCACCTACAATGTACCACATATTGGGTAAGGAGGAAAATGGGACTAACTTTTTCAAATGTTTATGTACCTTAAAGGAGTGACTTGGTCTTGTTTATCACTGTATCACATTCCACAGTGCCTGGTATATTTGGGATTCATAAATTGATTAGTTGGAAAAGACCCTGATGCTGGGAAAGACTGAGGGCAGGAGGAGAAGGGGGTAACAGAGGATGAGATGGTTGGATGGCATCTGACTCAATGGACATGAGTCTGAGCAAACTCTAAGAGATGGTGAAGGACAGGGAAGCCTGGCATGCTGCAGTCCTTGGAGCTGCAGAGAGTCAGATATGACTTAGCAACTGAAAACAAGAATAAAATTTGAATCCTGCATACATGAATAAAGGCCAGACACAACCTGTCTAACACAACCTTGGACACTTTGTATACGTTATATTATTAACTTCTCAAAACAACTCTATAAGGTGGTATCACCTCAGTTCCAAAGATGAGCAAACTAAACTCCAGAAGGAAACCTGTCCAAGATAAAATAACCAATGTCTTCATTAACCAATGTCTTAAAATCACCAATGTTTACTGCTTTGTAACAGACTTAGTGGCTCAAGCCATTTACTTGCTCATGATTCTGCAATCTAGGCTGGGCTTAACTGGGCAATTCTTTGGTTGATCTTGCCTGGGGTCTCCTATACAGATTCAGTCATCTGTAGGCTGGACCCAATTCAGAGTACCCAAAATGCTTCCATTCACATGTGCAGTGTCTCAGCCAGGACGGCTGGAACATCCAGGGGCTCCCAGGCCATCTGTCTTTCTCACAGCACATCTGGAAGGTCTCTCACATCTGCTAGGGCCTCTCTCTACTGGATCTCTCTCTCTTTCACTCTCTCTAGCATGGCAATAGGATTTCCCTTCAGCATGACTAACTTCCAAGAGGGAGTATTCCAAGAGTACATCATGCCAGCCCTTACCAAACCTCTGTTTGCATCATACTTGCCAAGGTCCTATGGATCAAAGCAAGTCATAAGGCCACGACCCCAGTCAATATAGGAGGGACTTCCATAAGACTGTTCATTCTGGTGGTGTGGTTCATTGCTGCTGCTGCTGCTAAGTCGCTTCAGTCGTGTCCGACTTTGTGCGACCCCACAGACGGCAGCCCACCAGGCTCCCCGGTCCCTGGGATTCTCCAGGCAAGAACACTGGAGTGGGTTGCCATTTCCTTCTCCATTGGGGACCATCAATTTAATAGTTCACTACTGCTACAAAGCAGCAGAGCTAAGGATCAAATCCAATCTGCCCGATTCCCAATCACAAACTCTTAATCATAAGTTTTATGAAGGAGCTAATAGTATTGCTATTGCCCACAGGGATCTCTCCCATCCCTGAATTCTTCTACTATGTAAGAGAACCATGGAAGAAATGGCATTTGAGCTGGACACAGGAGGTTGTGTAGTATTCCACAGGCAGACAACAGGGAGAAGTTGATACTTTAGGTAGGCAGAATAGGATAAGCGAAGTGGAGGGAATTGGGAAACTTCACATTTTAAAAAAAGTCAGCAGGCCCATGAAGAGGAGCAGGGGAGGGAAGCATAGATAAGCCTGTGTACCAAAGTAGGGGCAAGCACTGTGAGTCGCACATACTGGAATGTGTTGGATCTTACTAAGCATGCAAGAGGGAACCACAGGAAGTTGAGTGAGAGAATGATGGTCAGATTTGGGATGAGGAACACTACTCTGGCAGCATTAGTTGGAGGAACTTGATGGGGGAGGGGGAGAGAATAAAGAGGGCCAGAACTGGGACAGCAACTGAGAAGAACTGGAGCAGCAACTAAGAAAATGAAATGGAGGTGCCTTTATGTCAACTGCTGAACATTCGTCAAAGCCCAAGCCAAAATTCCCACATGCTACAGCCCACAGGGATCTTGCCCACCCCTGAGTTTCTTTAACAAACACACAGTGATCTATTCCTCAGTCTGGCACACAATTCTGAACTACCCTATCTATTACTCCAGTTATTTTATGTATCAGTGGCCCTCGTCCCTAATTGAGGTAGAAGTTCCCAAAGAGCTGTGCAAACCAAAGCCCTAGCTGCCTAATAGACTGGGAAGAGCATTACACTGGGGGCAAGAGTCCAAGTCACCAGTTTTCACTTCTGCATTAATTCATTGTGAGACAAGAGCTTGGGGTCTTTCTAAAATGAGGAAGTTGGACTAGTTAACTTTCAAGAATTCCTCTGGCAAGAGACTGTGGAAAGAGAATGGAATTGGGAGTTGCATTCACTTATTCACCGTGAGTGTCCACTATGCACTGTGCTAGGTACTAGGGACACAGACCTGGTTTCATTTCTGTCATTCACAATGTTCCTTGAGAAAACCATCTAAATTCACCGGGCCACGGTTCCTTTATTTGTAATACAGAATCATAAGGTTTACTTCACCGCGGTCCTAGGGATGAAGTGATATCACAGTAACCACATAACACAAGGTGCGTCGATAAACACCTCCCCTCTCCCCTCCCCCGATTTGATGTATCGGCCAAGACCGAAAAAAAACAAATATTTGTGGAACATACCCTATATTAACTGCCCTGACAAGACGTGATTTTGAACCCTGTAGACACACTGCTTCTTTACTGCACTTACATACTCTGCTTGGTGTTGTCATTTTGCCTCACTGTAGCGCGAATCCCTACCAGTTCCAACCATGATACCTTTCAGAAGGTGGGTGTTGGTTAGTACTTACGGGTCTGGAAGTGAGAAAACGCCTGCCTTTGTTTCAACTGCCCACGGCTTTAAGACTAAATATACGCCAGATGGTGAGCAGAGGAGCTAAGGGGTATGTGAAAAGGCGAAACCCACCCCCCGCCGCCCCCACCCCTCTCCACAGGAGCTCACAAGCTGCCTAGGAAGGGTTTCAATACAAAATAGGGGGTGCTACAAGGCCGCTGCAGGACGATCAGTCCAGGGCGAAGGGGGCAAGACTTTGATCTGAATTTGAAGTTTAGATACGAGCTGGTCAGGTGGGACGGGGATCCCCGGAGCGCACGCAGGGCCCACAAGCCAAGGAGCCGAGGTTTGAAATCGACCGAAACTTGGCAGCGATGCTGGGTACGAGGCCCCGGGGTGGGCTGAAGGCTACGCTGTAGCGAAAGCCAAATGCGTTCGCTCCGTGGTCAAAAGGAGGCCGCTGAAGGTTGGTAAACTGAGCTATGAGGTATAAAGGACTGTGATTAAAGGAGGTAACTGGCAGCCGGACAGGTCCGCCCAGAGGTAGTGAGGATGCCTGCCAGCCCCTGAGCTGTCGCGCAGTAGCTACAAATCTGCCCAGAGTCCTCTTTCCTCCAGCAGTTTCCTGTCCACCACTTTCTCTCTCGAGATTCCTTTAGCCAGGTTTCCGCTCCGCTTCTTCCCTTCAGGATCCCCGCGCCGCGTCAACCCAGCCGGGACCCAGCGCGGCGCGCGTGCGCGACTCTGCGGCGCAAGCGCCCCGCGTTGCCGCAGCGCGGGGCGGGGGGAGAGGGGCTGGAGGGAAGAGGGTTCTGGTCCCAGGTCCCTACCAGGTGCCCGTAGACGTCGGCAGGCTGGAGGTAGAAGGTGGAGTTGAGCAGTTCTTCCAGCCTGCGCGGAACGTCGTTCTCGCGGTAATACTCCATCGCCTGCTGCTTCAGCTTCTGCAGCTCCCTAGTGCTCCCACAGCTGCGGCCGCCGCCTTCTTCCCCCATGGTAGGAGATTTAAGGCTACAAGCGGGGGTTAGCCTGGGGGCCCGCGAGCGTCCTCCCTGTCGCTAGGCAACGCAGCGAGATTGCCGACCTCAGATCTCGCGAGGCTTCCTGCCTTGGGTGCTTCCTGCCTTGGGTTCTTCCTGCTTGCGGCAGACGCGAATGGCTCCTCTGCCCTCCCTGTCCCTGAGGTTTTGACCCCCCCGCCCCCCCCCCACCCTGGGTTTTGGGCTTATTTACTCTTGAGACTAGCGCCCTTCTGGCGTTGTTTTCCAGGACGTGTTTCCCTGACGGTTTTCAGATGGGGAAACGGTTAACACTCTCACGAAGCGCTTTTTGCGGAGACGTGAGAGAGGGTTAGCCCCTCCGCTTCCAGCTGGGGACTCGAACCCCGGGTGGCACCAGTTCTCAGGTGCCGCTGGGACTCGGGCCATCAGGCCTTCCCCACTTTCCCCCTCGTTCCTCGCGATCAGGGAGCTCCTCCGAGCGGCGGCCTGTGCCGGCCCCCTCTCCTGGGGAGGTTGTAAGAACGCTGGGTGTCCTTCCCTAAGCTGTGGAGGACTCCGCCATTGGTTCGTTAGGCTGATGTTTACCTGCCCTGAGCCGAGCAGTGTGCTGGCTGTGGATACCGCGATGTCCAGCAGAGAACCGGCTACTCGCCCTCCTCTGGGAGATTAGTGAGGTGAAATTTTACCGTAGAAGGAAGAACAGTGTGGTTCCCCCCAAATTTGGGATGTACCTTAAGGACCGGGCCTAGGGTGGAGGTGTCACCGGCAAGACTTGAGGAAGAGAAGCAGGAATGAAGAACTGTCATTGGGTCATGTTCCTTCTTCAGAACCTTCTTAAGAGGCTGCCTGCGTCCTGCCCCTTTTAAATCCAGACTGCCTGCTTGGCTTCATTACACCTACCAGGTGTCACGTGCACTTATACAGCTTCTTAATGTGCGCCCTCTATTCTAGATTCTTCTGCTGCAGATAAGGGCTGAGATGGACCCGGTGTCCTTGTTCCCCTCTGTCCTTGTTCCTGGCCTAAGCAGACCATTCAAAACATTCATGCTGCACTTTTGCTCATCTGGAAAACAATCTTAACTACTCTGCTACTAACTACTAACTAATTTTAACTATTCTAACTCACAAGTCAGAATAAAATGAGAAAGTGAGTGAGAAAACACTTTGAAACAAGATAGTTATTTTCAGTAGAGGTCGGTATTTGTATAAAAATAAAGTGATTCTATAAATACTGTTAAGGAACCTAGAGGTGTACCTCCTTCACAACTCTGGGTGTTTTGTCCAGTTCTCTAATGCAGGAGTCCCCAACCTCTGGGATCCAGTGCCTGATGATCTGGGGTGGAGCTGAGACCGTAATAATTGAAACAAAGTGCACAATAAGTGTGATGTGCTTGAATCGCCCCAAAACCATCCCCCCACCTCCAGTCCGTGAAAAAACTGTCTTCCACAAAACCCTTCCCTGGTGCAAAAAGTTTGGGGTATGCTGCTAACGGAACATCTCACTTTCTGGGTTGGGATTGATGGTCATGGGCCTACCTTGTCCTTGGTAAATGGAAATCCCTCCATGGTAGAGCCAAGTCTGAGTCATCACAAGCACAGCAGAGCCTGGGCCTCCCACAGGGACAGAACATGTCCTCTGCCCAACAGGTGTTGAGGGAAGTTTTATTCAAAATAAGCCAGTTGCTGTTGCTGCTGTTTCCATTCCTCCGCACACCTTTCCTCACATCTCTTTAGATAGAAGCCTCCCACTTCTCTCATGCACCCATCCTTTAATTCCTGTTGAGTCCCACATCTTCAAAAAAGCCATGCCCCACACTTTAGCTCTCACCGTGGCCAGCCCTTCCTTTCTTCTGAACTCCTTCCCTGCTTGCAGTGTGGGCCACAGAGTTCAGCCCTCAGGGATGTCTTGACTCATGTGATGTCTTACTGGAAGATTGGAAGCATCCTGGGCTGGGACCATGATGTCTCAGAGCCTTCCCTCTATGACCTACTGGCCTACTAATTTTTTGAGGACAGGGACTTGTTTTGTCTTGTTCACTAAGATATTCAGTAAATTTGTTGAATGAATAGATGTATTTTACACATAATAAACACTTAACTCAAAGGTTTTGTGGTTAATGGGTGAGTAATGAGTACACCAGGCTGGCTTGAGCAAAGTCTCTATTTTCAGGAACAATGAGAAATACAAATGGAAAAGTAGTCTGAGGTGAGATCATGAAGGAACTGGAATACCATTCTGTAAGAGTGGGGAGCACCCCCAACCTTGTAAATATAGACTGGACAAGATGGAAGTGGTGTTGGAGAAGGTTAACTGGCAGCAGTTGGGTGGGCTTAGTGAGTGTTTGGTTATTAAAAAAAAAAAACATAGATGTAAGAGCCTAAACAGTAATGGTAGCAATGGGAAAAGAAGGATGAGATAGGTAATAGGAAGGGAGGATGAAAATCCCTGAATGGTTGGATGTAAGGTTGGGGAACCAAATATGACTCCAGAGGATAACTTGTAGAATTCTTTTTTGGTTGACAGAAACGTGGTAAGTGAGAGAGTGATCTGGTTTTGATGAAGGGAACATGGTGCATTTGGTTTTAGATGTGTGGAGCTTGGGGTATCCCAGAGGAAACAAAGGACTGACGATGCAGATGGAAGGCATCCACAAAGAATTTACAGTTGAATAAGAATAGATAAATCCTCTGGAAGGAAAAGAGAAACCAATCATCTTGAACTCAGGACCTAAATATTCAGGAGTGAATTCATCTAGGACAGGGGGAACAAACGAAAAAGACTTAGAGAAAAAAAGAAAAAGGTGCACATCCTAGAGTCTAGTGCAGAAAATTTTGGGACTCTGTTAGATGTGTGTGTTCATATGCACAGATTAAAGTCTAAAAACATATACATTTGCATGTTAATTGTGTCATCCTTAGGTGATGGGGTCTCTTACTTTCTCCTTTTGTATATTGGTAGTATCTGATTTCCCTGAAATGAGTGTATCATTTCTGTCACTTTGAAGCATTATGTTAAAAATATTTGAGACAAAGATATTAGATCAAATGTTGCAGGAGAATTGAAGACAAAAAAGATATTTTTAGGAACTCAGTTCTTCCCTTATGGATCATTCCATCTTCTCAAATAAAAACTACAGGCAGGCTTAATAAGTAAGTAAATCTGCCTCCTTGTTTGCTTCCCTCATTCACTCAATCAGCTGATATTTAATGCTTACCATGTGTGAGGCACTGTTCTAGGCCCTGGAGGAAACACAGTGAATAAAGTGGGTAACATTTCTTCTCTTTGTGCCACTTAAGTTCTATTGGCACTTCAGTAGCACTTACACCCTAGTGAACCACTGGGACACTGAACTGAAATAATAATAGATGTGAAAGCATTTTGAAAAGTTGGTATGCTAGGGGTCTAATAGCCTATTGGTGTTGACAGATCCAGAATAAATACAATTATTATTCATGAATATTCCAATTTTCTTCTTTTCCATAGATATTAGAAATATTAGGGTTATAGCTGTAAAATACATTTATGCATATATATATGTTATAGACTTAACACATCTTGTGCCAGTACCTTGGTGACTATTTCCGTTTCATCTTGAGACTAAATGTCCAAGGGCACTTACAGAGCATCAGAACTTGAAAAAGATTGAGTGCGGCTCACCCTAAAGATGTGAACTGGGGAATACATGAGGGGAGGGAAATGAAGGGAAGGAAAAGCTCAGGTGATGTAGAATGTTCTGGAACATATCCAGCAAAAAAGGGTAGAACTATACTCTCCTCTTTTAGAGAATGGGGCGCCTGCCCCATTGTTACATTTTCCTCATTGGAAAGGATGGACAGTGTGGGACAAGGACCATTTGTCTGGGAATTAGAAAACTCAGATTGGAGTCCCAGTGATCTCCAAGATCTTCTGGGACTTCATGAATGAAATGAGAGTGTTGGGCTAGATCAGTGTTTCCTAACCTTTTTCATTATGGAGACTCCTTTTAAACAACAACAAAAAATTGAGACAGCCCCCTCCCCCTCCACAGTCCATGTAACAGTGGCTGTGACTGTCATAGTGTCTATGAATTCAGTGGTCTCTCTAGAGGCATTTGTATATCATTCATGGAAGTTTTGTACATATGACAAAAATACATTTACAGGCAAGCCATTCTTCAGTGTCCGGGGTATGTTTGGTGTGCGTTTGGAATTACAGGCCACTTGCCCACATCCATGGGTTTCTCACGGACCTTGATTGAGTGAGAAGCACTGACCTGGGTCTCTTCATCTCAGATCTGTACTACTTATAGCTCTGAGTCAAGATAAAATACCAGGACTTGTTAGTCTGTTCCTATCTGCTAATTGAAGATCCTTTGTAGAGGAAATTAATCATTTTTAAGTCTGCATTTCAAAAAGATTTTCTAAGCTATGTCAGACATCACCTAAATGAATGGGGATGAATAAAGATGTATTTGTTCATTTTTCCTTAATCCTTTCCAACACCTTTATATAAATTAGAACCTGTTTGCCATGACTTTAATCTTCAAAAGTGATTATTTAGATGTTATTTCAGGGTTGCTATCAAGTGCTTGTTAATTCTTCTTTCCTGCAGTTCCCATCTGTGTGGAATATAATTTTTCATAGGGAACTAATGAACATGATTGCAGGTGCCTTTAATCATAGAATCATAGAAGCTGGAGACAGAATAGATGGAGATAGAATAGATGGAGATGCATTTTCCTCATCTAGAAAATGGGACTAATAATGTAACCCTTCCTTACCCATTTGTCATGAATGAGAAATATGATTGCCAAGCTAAGTGCAATATAAATAACTGTAAATGAAATGCTAAGTAATAAAAGTAGGAATGATTTGACTAATAAAAAATGTTTTTCCTAACTCAGTTTTTCATTACTGATGCCTCCTGGCAGTAGTCATTTCCAGTGTAATAGTACTAACAACAAAACCACAAAAACCAGAAGCAACTATCATTGATGGATCACTTTTATATGCCTGGGTCTTTCCTTTCATCATCCCATTGAATCTGCACAACAGTCACAAAAGGTAAGTGATTGGCCCCAGGTTACACAGTTAATAAAGAGCAGACATGGAATTTGAACCAGGGTCTGGCTGACTCCAGCGCCCACACATTTCCTACTGTGCTCTACTGCCTCTCAAATCTAGAACTTTCAGGCAGATTCTGATGCCTCGTGTCATCTTTTGCAAGACTCTTGGCCAACCTCTCTAGAGAAGACAGTTGGGTTCCTCACACTCAGCTTAGAGAAAGGAGCCTGGGCAAAGGTGGTAATCTCTTGATCACTGGTTCTCAGTCAGGGCTATACACTAGAATTACCTGGGGATTCTACTAGATTCTGCCAGGATTTTAGCACCATTAGAATTAAATACCACAAGAAGGATTAGCTATTCTATTCACTGCTGTGGTACTGAAAAATGCTGATGCCTGGTCCCTTAAAATGGAATCTCCAGCAATGGGACCCAAGCATGGGTATTTTCTTTTAATGTGTGATATTAATGTGCAGCCAAGGTTGAGAACCACTGCTCTAAAAGATTTCTTCATGGATTGTGTCATGAAGAGAATGATTACAGCTTTACCCAGGAATGGGTTGATAATGGATGCTGCCAAGACGATCTGGAAGTATTGGGTCTTGAGTCAGACCCCATGGGTTCAAGTCCTGGTTCTTCCAGTTGCCAGCTGTGTGACCTTGTACAAGCTACTTAACTTTTCTGAGCCCATTTTTCCCCATTGACGAGTATTTTCAACAGAATTACTATGATTTAAATTTAAAAATCCATGTGACCTTCTTCCTGCTGTGCCCTAATTGTAGTAAATGATGTCATTATTACCAAAGAAATTAAGGAAAAGGAAAATGTAGCATTTTTTGCAGTTTGGTGGTATTGTCTGAAAACCTTCATTTAGCTTTGTACTGGAATTCAGATGGAATTGAATTAAATGATAAGGGACCCCCCCCCCTTTAGAACAATATTAGTAGCCTTTAAACCTTAACCATTTTCACAAAATTACAAAGTTGATGTGTTATTTCTCTCTTGCTTCCCAAGTGTAGCAGGAAGCTGGAGTCATAGTCATAAAGTGAGTGTTCAAAACTGGCATCTTGTCAAAGGCTGTTTTCGATTCAGCCTTCTGGTCGTTTGTTCAAAGGGCTTTGACACAAGACCAAAAGATCCTGTTGGAGATGCTGCTGCTGGCAGTTTAATTGGTATTTTTCAGGGTGTAGACACACGATTTCTATATAGGCAGAATGAAACTGGAAACAGGGCAATTAATCCAGAGAGTTCAGACTGTAAGGAGAAAAGGAAAAAATTAGGCAAAAGAAATTCTTTTAAGCAAGCTATTTTGCCATTTTTAAATAGATACTTTTTAACTTTATAGAAATAGATACAACTTAAAGAGTATTTTTGTGACATAATTACGGGGCTCACAAAGCAAAATGAATGCATATAAAATATCCAACAAAGGCCAGGTTTTCTAATTTGTACTTTTTTTAATATGAAAGGGGCAAAATAAATGTAGTAATTGCATTTATTATGAACAAAGAAAAAGTTAAATGTATTTTCCACATAGGGGGCAGCAAAGAAGAGAGGAATCCTGGTTAAGAGGACCAGTTAGATGTTTTATCAAATTATAGCTAAAAATGTTTTCTCTTACTACTGGCACAAATATTGACTGGGTTTGTCTCTTGGCCCCTGAGAGTTGTCAGCCTGCCTATTTTGATGTTCTAGATTCTGCTTCAGAGGAATTATTTCATATTAGTAAAATCAAAAGACTGTCTGTTCCTTTGTAATTGATGATTTCTACAGGCCTGGTCATGAATCTCATGCTAATGTTAAACCTTCAAAAAATTATTTGGAAGATTTGAAAAATTCACTTGTCAAAAATTTAGGATTTGACTCTTTATATTTATTATTGGCAAAATGCAGGATTGTTGTTCGTGTTGTTTTCTCTTTTTATTCCTTGATTTGCCTTTTTTTCTCATATTTGAGAAGTTTGAGAAGTTCTTTGAATATTAAAAAAATAAATACCGGCATAGATGCGATGAAAATTATTTCTTGAAGAATTGTGACTTGGAGTAAATTCCCATGAATTTTTAGTGAATAAAATAGGCAAATTCCTCAATACTGATTTAAGTACATCTCTTTCATATATGACAATCATATGTAAATTTTTATCATTGGTCTCCAAAGTTATTTAAGGAGACAGTTGCAAATGATTCTTTAATGCAGATCTAATGTGTTAGATGCAATTCCTGTACAGTTTTTTTTTTTAAATGTAATTGTGCTGTATATTAGCAAGGGGTAATGGATCCTGTTTTTAATTAAGTAATACAATTATTACATTTTGTGATTGTGCATTCAGTACCTTAGGAGGATATTATAGAAAGGAAAGTAGTAATCATCAGTATCAGTTTTTCAGAAAAGCAAATACTGTTTCCATTAATACTTGAAGGAGAGACGTAGTATGGTGAAAAATTAAAATATTATTTCTAAAATGGAGGGAATTTTAATACATCATTAGTGATGCCTATCTTTGCCTTGGGCTATAGTCAGCATAAGTATATTTTAAATGCTATACAATTGGGGAAAGAAGGAAAAGAAACATGCAAGAGAATCTAACACAGTAATACTCGGACAGAAATAAAGAGCTGAGGTGTATTAGGGTGATTTTGTATGATGGTATTTGAATTTGAAATAAGTAATTGAGGCAAAAGTAAGGTTTGGAATAGAAGTATCAGGGTGCCCACTGGTGTCCATTTCTTTTTGTGTGCAGAGATGCAGCCAAAAGCAGGATCGAGAGTAATCCAGGGTCCACCCTCTCCTCGGCTCCCAGAAGGAGCTGCACTTATTCAAAGGCTACTGTTAGACTGTTGTAAGAATGTGAGTTGATTTGTGACCAACAGAGTGACTTAATATGTCCCTGAGCTTTTCTAAGGTACCATCTCTCCCAAAGTTCATGGCCATATATTTGTATGACCTTTGTGGGAATTTGAAAATGAAGAAGATTGTGAAATGAACTCACAAGGCAGGGAATTTCACAGAGAAGAGCCATCTTGGTTAACTGTAGATGTCTGTACCTTCTAAACAATTTTTCTACCTCTAAAATTTTAAAATTAGAGTCCCTGTTTGAGAGAGCTAGTACCAGATTTCTTTTGGGGGTATAAAATTATTCCTTGCCAGCACTTACTGGAATTTTTATTCACTTGTGGGTTTGACCTGAACTTTGGTTGCCTAATCACAACTGCTTTCTTTTCTTTATAGCCAAGCTGACAGGATATACGGGAAAAATAAAATTTCTGTGCTTGTTCTGAGCATACAAAATCAAAGGCTGTCTTTTGTAGGGTAAGACTCAAAGAGTATGTTTTATAGCATAAGAACAAAAATAAAGCTTTTAATGTATGATATTTGAAATAGGTGTTTATCAGTTTATAAGCTTAGAATGAATATTGTCCTAAGTATCATTTATTACTTTACTGAAAATAGAGTCGTTTTGAATTCTTAACTAAGACCATCGATAGAAAAAATATAAACATACAGATATCCAATTAATATTTTTTCTGTATATTTCTCATAAGCCTGATGTTAGAAAATTCGTTTTCTTTTTGGGGGGATAATTACAAATCTAAAAAAGCAAAAATGCAATCAAAATGAAGAATTCAAAAGTATAAGCTCTCTTTTCATTTATATTTGCGATAGACTTTTTGTCTCCAAGTATTTGTCCTATGAGAATGAAAGGAATCACCACGTGTGTTTTTTTATTAACTAGAAAGATAACCATTTTACCTTCCCCTGTGTCTGTTGCCTAGGTTTGATTGTGACTCACCAGGGGATGCCTTGAACTTTTCGCACTCTCTTCCCAGCCCTGATGCTAAGATAAAAATACACTACCCTATTTGACATAAAACCAGACCCTGGCTGGTAGACCAGAGACCATCACACACACACACACACGTCTATACCCTCTGGGGTAAAGGCTCAGCTGCCACCTCTGAGTCAGCCTGCATGATTTTTATGTTTATGAGCAACTCACCTTACTCTCCAAATTTAGACTTTAGGACTGTACACCTCACCCCATCCTCTCTCATCCATTTTTGACAAAACGCATAGCTAAAATTTTAGTTTTTTTTTTTTAATGAACTAGTCCTGTGGGTCCGTCATACTTGTGTTGATGACTAATGTGTGTCTATTTCCAGTAGATATTTTGTAATAAGCTATAACTCTGAAAGAATATGATGGGAGGAAAGGGGCCATGATCCTGTATCAAACAAACTGGAGAAAACCAGTATGGGAGCACTTAGTGCTTTCTGACTTTTGAAAGGAAGGAAACTTTGCAGCATGGAAATTGTAAGGCGCAAGAAAAGTAGACTCGAGTTTTTCATGGGGGAGGAGAATGAAGTCCCTGCTTGTATAGCTTCTGCGATGTCTGACTTAGTCATGACAAACTGCAGCTGAAGTGTCTCTCTGGATGATCCCATGCATTGAACCAAGGGATAAAAGAATAAAATCTTTTTCTTTCCTTAGCTGGTATTAATTCAGGAACTATAAAGCAAGTTTCAAATTGACATCCTTTTCTAACTGGAAAGCAAGCATACCTTATATAGAGAATACAAACATTTCAACAGGTACTGTTACCCACTTGCCTGGTGTTAACTTTTTATTTAAGCACAAAAGGTCTTAACATTTCTGTGTGTTAACTTTTAGTGGGTGTAATCCGTGAACACTGAGTAAATAAAGGGCTCAGGCTGAGAAGCCTGTGGCTTTCATTGCGAAAGTAAATTTACAGAATCTGATTATGAAGCATGTTAGGTCTTCCCTTTCAGAACAGTAAGCATGTACCTTTCATCGGATTGGTGTGCATAGACATAGAGATGATGTAGCACTTTAAAATGCATTCTTTTTCCTTTTTCTTTTTTTAAACACAAGTCTGGGAATTCCCTGGCAGTCCAGTGGTTAGGACTCTGCACCTTGACTGTAGAGACCCAGGTTCCATCATCCCTGGTTGGGGAATTAAGATCTCAGAAGCCGCATGGCACATCTAAAAGCAAAAGAAACAACCCCTCCCCAAACCAAAAAGCAAAACAAACACATGCCAAACATCTCGACAAACTCTCTTTAGTATGAAGTTCAAACACATGTAACCCAAGGTTAAGTTCTACCCTGTAAAGTCAGGTGGTTTAACATGTGCTGTGAAGATCTACATGAGAAATAGGACGTGCAGCCCCGTTTTGTTGTCTCTGAACTTTGGAATTCTATGCAGACCTCTTGCAGCGAAGATGCAAAAGTGAAACCAGTCCTGGCTTTGGGCAGATCTGATATTCATTCCCTGATGATGCGCTGGTTTGGCTTATTTTCTTCCTTTTCAAATATTCTTTCTCTTCCCCCTTCCAGAAATATGGTGAACCAGTGTCAACAGTGTCCATACAGGCTCCCACTCCAGGAGTTCACATAGAGGACACCAGGCAGGGCATCAGCCACTGGCCAGCCACCCTCCCACTCCCCCCACCCCCCACCATGAACGCCACCCTCCCAGCACTATTCTCCTCCTGTGCTTTACATATCTGGGATCTGGCCTTGATGGTTCGGGTCCTCCTGGTCTTGGCCTCAGGGCCTTACTTAACTCAACCCACTTTTCCTCTTGTCTTGACTGCCTGTCTAATAGGCAGAGCGGCTAGAAATAACTGTGTGACCGTGTTTTGTGTTCATCTCACTATTTGCCATGATAGGAATCATTCTTATAGATAAGTAAATCACAGAGCCGGGCAGAGCGTCCACCCCTTCATTTTACAAACCTCCCTCCCCCCAAAAAGAAAAAGACCTTCCCTTATAAAAAGCACACAGAAAAAATAAATTCCTGTTGTTGGTGAAAGATTCTGAACGTAATTCTTCTTATGCAGGAATCAGTTTATTTAATGGGTTTAAACATAAAGAGTTTTAAATTTTTCTTCATCATATGCGTAAAGGGAAAACACCTTTTATTATATATATAATGTATTTTGGTGTAATATGTGTAATTGCCCTGGTATCATGTATATTCTGACAATATTAAAAGATTTAAAAGTCTAAAATCCAAACTTCCAAGAAAAAAAATGTTGTACCTGTTTATAGTTATGAAGCTTGTACCACGACTTTTTAGAGGGTTTAGATGTAAAAAGTTCTATGGCTTTCTTCAGATTTATACCTTTAAAATGACCTTTTTATAGCCGAGTTCCCTATATTCTTTCAAGTAAGCAGGCAGATGTTTTTGACTTTTTTTTTTTAAGTACAATAAGAAGCATGTCTTCTGCCCTTCATCAGCTACAAAAAATACTCATGGCTCATCCAGTTGGAAGGTGATTCACCTGAAGCTTGGTTCCCAAATTAGTAACTGGGCAGCATCTCATTTAGCAAGTGGTGCTTCCCACCAACTGAGAGGAAAAAAAAAATAACCCCATCTCTCTCTCTTACTTAGATATAAACTTAGGCTTTCACTTGTCAGAGGAAAATGAAACCATCACTAACCACTATTTATTTCGCTGGCAGCTTCACGCCTACGACAAAGTAATTTTTCCCCAGATGAATTACTCGCTTACTCTGGTGCGGCAATGACTAATAAAGTTATTTATGAAAACTCCTTAAGCGTGTGGTCCCCGTTCCCACAGTGTGTCACTGCTGCCGCCAAGTGACAGTTCTGGAGAAAAATCAGCAAATCTTAAGCCATTAGAGAATCGATTCCTCTTTCCAAGCGAAGGCCCCTGCTACCCCTTGACAGAGAGATTGTCTTCTTAGGTGACAGGAACTGAGAAAGAATGCTCTCCTCAATCAGCTTGACCCACGTGGGCGTCACACCCGGCGGTGCCCCCCGCGCTGGAATTCAGGGCTTCTGAAAAAACAAAGCCAGGGGTGAATCAGAAAACAGTTTCCTGGGCTTCAACGAATATATCCAATATTCAGGTTGAGGCTGTTTTTAGCTCAGTTTGGGTCGTGTCCCACAGTCTCAGGCAAAATCATGCTTCGCTACAGGGAAGGGAAATTATCCTACAGATCCATCCTGCGCACCCAAAACTTGTAACTTTCACAACACGCCAACGCGGGAGGTGGGGTGGGGTTGGCGGGGAGCGGGGGGGGGGGGCCGGGAACCTATGCAAAGATTGTTCTCTTGAGCAACCCCATTCTTGAACTGGGCTAAGAGCTTTTCAATTGCCGTGACATTTTCAGCCAGGGAAGTAGCAGTCGTTGCAGAGCCATGTTTTACGGGCAATTACTTTATATGATCAATGGAGCAATTCGCCTTCCAGAAAGGAACCAAAGAGATCAAGTTAAATCATTAAAGAGAGAAAGAGAGAGCAGGGAGAAAAGGACTCGTCTCATTAGCAGGTGCGGGGCTGAGGGCTCCGCGGCGGCGGTGCACAATGTCGCTGGCCCTTTAAGACAATGGCCGTGCTTCCCCCCACACCCACCCCCCCGCCCCCCCTCCCCGGTCGCTGTTGACAGGTCTAAACCTCCCTAGCAGCCCATTGTGGCCGCAGTAGGAGGCACCTGCAGAAAATGTGCCAAAACCAGGCAGGGAGCGAGAGCTTTTCAATAAGCTCCGCAGCTGGAGGGACGAAGCAACACCAAACAAGCCGGCGCGGAGCAGGCACGTGATGGGGAAAGGGGTCGCCGCCAGCCACCTCCTATTGGCTTCCTGCGCACCCGTCGGTTCAATTTGCTGACATCCACTAGCCGGCTTTTCTCTATTTGCTTAATATGCTGAGGTATTTAGCTTAAAAGCACTAAATGCTCCATCACGACGAGCTGCTCTCTCCTTTTCCCATTTACTGTTATTAAGGACATTTTCCCCCATATTTTCTCTCGCTTTCCGCCCCAAAACTAAGATTGTTTTCTTTCGCTCCTCTCTCATGACTACTTACAGGCATTCTCTACCACACGCTGCTGCTGCCCGCTTGATTTTACTCGTTTTTAATTCAGGGACAAGTAATAGTGAAGGTCTCTGCTGCTTTCCTAAAGCGCACGCATCCTGGCTGCCCTAAGCACAGGTCTGGACAGGGCAATTGCGTTTCAGCTTAGCAGACCTTTTTTCTGCATCTTCTGAGTACCTTCCCTGAGGGCTTCGCGGTCAAGAATCTGCCTTCAGTGCAGGAGATGAAATGTGGGTTCGATCCCCCAGTCAGGAAGGTCCCCTGGAGGAGGAAATGGCAACCCATTCCAGTATTCTTGCCTGGCAAATCCCATGGACAGAGGAGCCTGCAGGCCCCAGTCCACGGGGGTGACAAAAGAGTTGGACTCGACTGAAGGACTTAACAGCAAACAACTGTGTACCTACCACTGTCCTTGGGGCTCTCGAAACCCAGACGTGAACAAGACCATGCTCCCCTTCTTGTACTGTTTAAGGATCCAGCAGAGAGAGGAAGTGGCTAATATAGGCCCATTTGTTTTGCACCCATGCACTTTTCTCTGTAGTACTGGGTTGGCCCAAAAGATGGCTGGGATTTTTCCATAACGTCTTAAGGAAAAAATCAACAAGTTTGGGGCTAACTGGATACTTGCAGCCCTTTTGAGAATAGGCAGAAGTGGAGGTGGGGTAGGGAGGGACCTGGGAGGTGCTGGTGGTGCTGTGGCTTTGTGGAGCCTGCCTTGTGAGTTGAGAGGACAGACTGGCAATGTCAAATCTCCAAGGTAAATGATAGATGAGGACCTCGATTTTGGCAGCTCCTAAGCGTCCGAACTCCTTACTTTCACTCACCACTTTCCAGTTCTCATGATATTTCCATGTTGTTGTTTTTTTCCCCTCACTTGAAGTAGTAAGGCATTATCTATCTTACAGATGAAAACATCTGAGATTCAGGGCAGAGCACCTTGTCCAGGGCCCCACAAGGAATAGGTGGTAAGTCAAAGGCCCACAGCAACTGCGCCCCTGCCCTCTTGCCCCCAAACTGCGGCTTCCCTTCTACCCCGGGCTGCCTCTCAGCCTGTCTGCCCCCCTGAGCACACAGTTTGAGAGCAGCCTGGAGGCACCCGAAGTGATGTGTTCACGGTGTAACTCTCTTCCCCCTCCTACAGATGGAGAGTGTTGGTGTGTACAGATTCTGTGGGTGTACAGCAAAGAACAAAATGAAGTGTGATTCCAGGTGGGAGATGACCGCTTCAGGTAGGAAATGAGCTGATATGTGTAAGTATCAAACGCGTCTGAAGTGGTCACCCCCAGGATGCCATTCCTTTAGAGAGGGCCGAGGTACTTGTACATCTGTGCACACGTCGTCCTAAGGTATTTGCTAAATCGTGGCTTGCTCAGAGTGGCTTGTTCAGAATCCCAACATGTGGTGAGAGGTATGAGAGAAAGAGGATCTCAGGCACTCGGCTCGTGAAGTCATTTCCCACCTACCCGAAGCCCAGGGTGGTCGGGGTCCACGCTCACAAGCACGGCTCGTGGAGCGGGACTTAACGTCCATGTAGCCCGCCTGGTGTACACCAGCCCCCTGCTCTTTGGGCACCGGGCTAAGGCAGGAAGAGATGGTCTCTCCCCTCAGCCAAGCTTGTTTATGCTTTAACACGTCTCTCCTCTCAGAGGACTGGTCTTCTTCCTTCTTCCCCAGTGCACCCCCCACCCCACCCAATTCTGGAGAAAACAAGTGGACTATTCATGTAACAAGAGAAAGAGTGAGCAGGGAAGGGGGGAGAGATGCCACCGACAAACTCCATTGAAAGCCGCTGGCTGTTCATTTACATTCACACTTTTAAAAAATGTTAACTAATGATGTTAAATGGTTTGCCAAAGGTCCTGGCAGGTCAGTTGTAGAAGTGTCATTTCTGCCTAATTAGGGCTCTTGTGGCTGCCCGGGGCCTCCCAGTGCAACTGGTGACAAGCCGAGAGCTGACAGCTTCAATTGATGCCAATAGGAAGGTTGGGCCGGTCATGTTTTCCAACTCAGCCAGGTGTTTGCTGAATGGGGGAGGGGGCCTGGCGAGATCTGAGCGCTTCTATGATCCTTTTTCTTTCAGGGCTCCCTCCCAAGTCCTTCCCCTTTGCCTGTCTTGTCTTGTGTCAAGGTCAAGAATGGGCTTTGCTAAATCAGCAGTTTGGGTTATCTCTGGGAGGTCATTAGCAATCCCCAGCCCAGGCATTTCAAGTGGTCTCAGACCCCCGATGCTAGATATTTTTTTTCTCCCTAAAAAATCAGAGGGTAGGGAAAGAAAAGTTTTAGGTGAAAAACAATAGTAGGAGAAAACAAAACAAAGCGAAAAAGACCCAGAAAGCTCTGCAGAGCCATCAAAGCATTAAGCTTCTGAAGACATTCATCGTAATACAATTCCTTGAGGAGAAAACAGCTAAAGCATCAGTGCTTTAATCAATGCCTTTAACCTTTCACTGAAGAAAAGACAACAGTGAAAAACCCTAACCTGTTCCACTGGATATAGAGAACCTGGCACATAGAAGGAGCTGAATAAATAATTTATTGTTTGATTTTTCAGGAGAAAAACCACTGTCTGAGAAGCAAAGAGTGATTGATAGAGATCCTGCTATTTCACATGCTTACTTTCATTGCTTCTACAGCGCTCTTTGAATTTCTTAGTTGACCATGAAATACGTGCTAAGTTGATGTACCACATGATGGGGTGATATGATTATCTTATTTTTTGTTTTTTCTTTCCTTTTTTTTTTTTTTTTAACAACTTAAATCAAGCAAAATACCACTGGTGCTGGAGCCCTGGGCTACAGCATCTATGACACAAAAAGGCAGTTGAGTAACAGGAATAGAACAGCAGTGTCTAGAATGACTGGAGTAATACATGGGGTTTTGGGAGCAGTGCTGTGTTGAAGAGAAAAACGTGAACTGAAAAAAGCCATGCTTATGAAAATCTAAGACCAGACCCCAGGATTGTAGTTCTAAGAAGGAGATGGGAGATTCAGGTGATGGGTGTCTGAAACTTCAAGTTTGCAGCTTCCTTTCTTCACACAATGATGACTTTCCCACCTGCTGCTCCTGTTTTCTCTAACGTGGGCCAGTGAAAAGTAGGGCCAGAAAAAACAGACTGTTTATTGGTTTTATCAAGGAGTGTTGTGAAAATAAAGGAGACAGTGTCCTGAGCACACCGAGGGCGATACCTGGCATATATCAGGTGCTGGATGGCGCTAAGTCCCCTCCCCGCTGTCCCAGGTTCTTCTTGGTTGGAGACCATGTGGAGCAGTTCTGTGGTGTCAAGCTGTTTTCTCAATACCCAGGACACATTTGAACAAAGAGAATTAATAGACTTGACTAATAGGCTGACCTCATGAATGGTGAATGAGCAGATGAATCTAGATGTTTTTCAACCAGGTTAGTTGCCTGTCTCACACTTTCCCTCCAGGGACCACCTTTGTCACTGAAAAAAGAAAAAGTGAAAGTGTTAGTCGCTCAGTCGTGTCTGACTCTCTGCAATCCCCATAGACTGTAGCCTGCCAGCCTCCTCTGTTTATGGAATTCCCCAGGCAAGAATACTGGAGGGGGTTGCCATTCTGTCCTCCAGGGGATCTTCCCGACCTAGGGATCGAAGCCGGGTGTCCTGCATTGCAGGTGAATTTTTTTCCATCTGAGCCCTCACGGAAGCCCCCTTTGTCACTAATTTCCCTTAAAAGACCCACTTTGCATTTTGTCTGTCCATGTTGTGCCGCAGCACATGCTGTTTCTCCTCCTCTTCAGCAGCTTCTTCCTGTGTTTCCTTGTACCGCTTCTATCCTGGGATGTGGTTCCGCTTCTGGCCCCAGTACTGACCCTTGTCTGTGCTTTGCCTCCTGCATCTGCCTGTGAATTACAAGGAGTCCTCTGGCATTAATATCTCCCGACTGTATACATGATAACTGATCATTACAGTGGCGACTCTGGAAAACTGGAATTATGTTCAGCTATATCTGGGGCTTCCCAGGTGGCACTAGTGGTAAAGAACCCACCTGCCAATGCAGGAGACATAAGAGATGCAAGTTCAGTCCCTGGGTCGGGAAGATCCCCTGGAGAAGGAAATGGCGACTACTCCAGTATTGTTGCCCATGAACAGAGGAGCCTGGTGGGCTACACTCCAAGGGGTTGCAGAGAGTCGGACACAACTGAAGCAACTTATCACTCACAGATATCACCTAAGCCTTTCTGAAAGGCAAATCTGATTTTGTTTTTCCATTGTTTTCTTTGACCTTAAACACTTACTCTGGTTGTCCTGATGTACTGGCAGTTCTATCGACATTTCAGGATGCTTCAAGCCTCAGGGCCTTTGAACAGATTCTTCTTTATCCTTAGAATCCTTTCTCCCTCTTGTTTGCCTGTCCAACCACCTGCTCATTGTGCCACCTCCTCCACCAAGCTTCTCCTGGCACCCCTATGTTAGATTGCCCTTTCTCTCTTTTGCATCCCCCTGCAGGGTCTCACATTCTTCTCAGTAATCATAGTGTAATCATGGTTCAGTTCAGTTCAGTTCAGTCGCTCAGTCCTGTCCGACTCTTTGTGACCCCATGAACCGCAGCACGCCAGGCCTCCCTGTCCGTCACCAACTCCCGGAGTCCACCCAAACCCATGTCCATTGAGTCGGTGATGCCATCCAACCATCTCATCCTCTGTCGTCCCCTTCTCCTCCTGCCCTCAATCTTTCCCAGCATCAGGGTCTTTTCAGATGAGTCAGCTCTTCGCATGAGGTGGCCAAAGTATTGGAGTTCCAGCTTCAGCATCAGTCCTTCCAATGACTACCCAGGACTGATCTCCTTTAGGATGGACTGGTTGAATCTCCTTGCAGTCAAAGGGACTCTCAAGAGTCTTCTCCAACACCACAGTTCAAAAGCATCATGGTACAAGTTCCCTTTTATTGAGGGCCTTCTGTTTGCCAGCTAAGTGTAAGTCTTGCTGTTGTAGGTAGGTGCTCACTACTGATGAGGACATCAAGGTGCATGTTTAAGGTCACACGCCTTGAAAGAGGCCTGGAGCACACGCACTAACCACCTTTCACCTAGAACCACCCATGTACACTGTCTCCCATCATAAGTAGCCGCCATGCTGATAAGCCTGGCTGTGTGGTTTCAGTTTTCTCCTCTCTGGATGGTGAGGCCCTGGAGGGTGGTGACACTTGTCAAATCACTTGATGTTGTGGTGCTTAGCATAGGGCCAGCACATGGCAGAGACATGAATTGTCTCTTGTGGTCTACCCAGGGCTTAACGAGAGCCTCTTTTAAGGAAGAAGTTTTAGGCTAGGCGGAAGGTGCTATAAGGTCAAGGAGGTTGGGGCCCTGAAGGCCAACTTTGCCCAGGATCAGCCATGCACAGCAGTGTTCTTCATGTCTGTCTACAGAGGACAAGGAATGAATAATTGTTCTGTATTTCATGTTCCGTAAGGCTTCCTGAGAGAGCCCTGTTTTTCACATGGAACTACCAAGTCATTTGGGCTTCTGCAGTGACTCAGCAATAAAGAATCTTCCTGCAATGAAGGAGAGGCAGGGGTAACGGGTTCGATCCCTGGGTGGGGAAGATCCCCTGGAGGAGGGCATGGCAGCCCACTCCAGTATTTTGCCTGGAAAATCCCATGGGCAGAGGACCCTGGTGGGCCTCTGGGATCCATGGGGTCACAAAGAGTTGGAGATGACTGAGGGAATGAGCATGCATGCACCAGGGCATTTGGCCAAGAATTTATGCTTGTTTGAACTCTTCAGAAAGAACTCCCCATTGAAGCACACCAAATTTAGAAATGGGCTTTCCTTTTACAAATATGTGCATGTAAGTTCTCATTCCTGCTCTTCATTCGATTTCTTTTTGCTTCTGTAATCTCTCCTGTCTTGAAAAGGGACTTTTTTAGACATACATGTAATACAATGATAAGAATGATACACCCGAGAGAAAGGACTGAAAGGGAACCAAGGCAAAGTCAAAGGTAAATGAGGTCACAGATGCATACCATGAGGTCCTGTGGATTTTGAAAGATGAGCCACAAACGTGTGTCTCAGTTCCTGCACATCAGCTGGACGGGGAGGGGGATGAAGTAGGTATCAGCTTGGCTTCCAGTGTTTCCCCGTGGGATGCAGAGATATCAGGAACATGAGTTTTCCAGGAAACTGTTTGCATGAGGAACCGGTCATCTTCCAGGAAACCCCAAAGGTAGGGCAGAGTGATGCTTCTCTCAGAGGAGAGGGTCATTTTGAGTATGTCGTGATGTCACTCAGGCTTCCCTGGTGGCTCAGATGGTAAAGTGTCTGCCTGCAATATAGGAGACCTGACCCAGGAAGATCCCCTGGAGAAGGACATGGCAACCCACTGCAGTACTCTTGCTTGGAAAATTCCATGGATGGAGGAGCCTGGTGGGCTACAGTCCATGGGGTTGCAAACAGTCAGACACGACTGAGCGACTTCACTTTCTTTTCTTTTCTTTGATGCCACTCAGTCTGTCCCTCACCTGCCTACAGCCCAGGCTTAAGCAAACAATGACAGAAGCCCCTCGCTGTCCCATGTACCTCCCATTCTGAGAGCATCGGGGTGCCGGCCCAGCTCCTCACGGTGATGACCCAGCGACGTGGTGGTGGCTCCAGTGATGTGACGGCGGTGGCAGCAGAGGCGGTGAGCCCGGCGCTGGCAGTGTTGGTGGCACTTGCGTGGGGGCGGTGGCACCAGCACTGGCGGTGGCGGTGGCACCAGCACGGGCAGCACCTGTACAAGCAGGAGGTGGCACTACACCTTCCAAGTGGATGCAGCAACATCGCAGCAGCTGCAGGGGCCGGTCAGCTTCAGCCAAGGGGGAGGGGGGGTGGCTGGCCGCGGCCCAGAGTGGCTCTGCCTCCCTTGATGAGGGCCCTGCAGCAGCTCCATGGGAGAGAGAAGCCTGGACAACAGCAAGGAGGCCCATCCAAGGAGGTATTTGAGGCTCCCCTGGAGGAAGACTTAGGGGCTTCCCAGGTGGCTTAGATGTTAAAGTGTCTGCCTGCAATGCGGGAGACCTGGGTTCAATCCCTGGGTTGGGAAGATCCCTGGAGAAGGAAATGGCAACCCACTCCAATACGCTGGCCTGGGAAACTCCATGGACCGAGAAGCCTGGTAGGCTATACTCCATGGGGGTCACAGAGTCGGACATGACTGAGCAACTTCAGTTCAGTTCAATTGGAGGAAGACTCTTCCAGTAGCAGGTGGGAATTGGAGCCAAAGAAATGCTGTTAAATGACCCCATTTTTAGCCTTGAAATAGGGTGATCCAGATAGAGATGAGTGACGTTAAGATACAGAGCATTTGTGAGATAAGAACAAAGCACTTGGAGAAGAAAAGCTCAGTTCTTCCTCAGGTGGAAGCTGAGCCCTCATTCATTCATTCATCCAGTGATTCATTCAGCAGGGATCAGTGGAACCTGTGCTGGAGTCTGGACTCAGGTTCCAGGGGATATGAATGGGCTTTGCCACGTACTAGTCTGTGATCTTGAGAAGGTTACGTGATTCTCTACACCCCAGTTTCTCCATCTGTGACATGAACTGTGAATGATATTACGTATTTGCCTCCGTGGGTTTGAAGAGAATCAGACGCACATGAAATTTTTAGCAGAGCGCCTGGCACCCATTAAGCATCCAATAAGTATGAGCTATGTGAGAGGTTGTGAGATGTTCATCATCCCTCATTAACTAAAGCAGTATTTGTCCATGTGAAATGCTGCATTACCACCATCTAGGATGCTCTCTGTTATCTGTGGCTGCTGCTTGGTAGAGAGTTTATGGGTGATTCAGCTGACAAATTACTTCTGTTATCTGCCTTTCCCTGGTAGCTTTTTTCCTTGGTAGTTTAGTGACTTCCCTGGTGGCTCAGACGGTAAAGTGTCTGTCTGCAATGTGGAAGACCTGGGTTCAATCCCTAGGTTGGGAAGATCCCCTGGAGACGGAAATGGCAACCCACTCCAGTACTCTTGCCTGGAAAATCCCATGGATGGAGGAGCCTAGTAGGCTACAGTCCATGGGGTCACAAAGAGTTGGACACAACTGAGCGACTTCACTTTCTTTCTGGTAGCTTAGCTGGTAAGGCAGGGGACCCTGGTTCAATTCCTGGGTTGGAAAGATCCCCTGGAGGAGGGCATGGCAACCCACTCCAGTATTCTTGCCTGGAGAATCCTCATGGACAGAGAAGCCTGGTGGGCTGCAGTCTATAGGATCACAAAGAGTCGGACACGACCGAGTGACTAAGCATGCACATATCTGCCTTTCAGGACTTTTCTGGAGCACATGAACTATATATGAGACTTCCAACAGCAGGGAAAGAGATCCCAGCTAACCATCTCTTCGGCGCATTACCGTGTTCCCTGACGCCTCTGTCCCCCACATGCTTGAACAGTTCCCATGAAGGGAGGTGCAGAGGCACTTAGGGCAACTTATCCAATCTGCTGGCAACTCTGACTCTCAGAAGGTTCTCCCTCTCTCTCCACTCTCCCTTTACCCCCAGTGTCTTCAGCTTTTCTTCCTGGAATGTGGTTTTACAGTCTTTTGTCATTCTGAGATCCAGTTTGTTGATATGCCCCCCACTTTAATAATGATATTATTGAGCTACAGTTCACTTACCATACAGTTCACTCATTTAAAGTATACACATCAATGATTTTTAGTGTATCATGGAATTGTACAGCCATCACCAGATCAATTTTAGAGAACTGAGTCTCTCTCAACTCAGACTCTCAGACTGTCTGTTTGTAGTCTCTGATAGTTATGTTTCTTGTTCGTTTGTTCATTTAATAAATACATATTAAGCACTTCATCTATGCCAGGCACAGTGATAAATTCTGGGGAGACGAAGGTGATTGAAAGTCTAGACGCTCCCTTCATAGAGCTGGTAATTCACTGAGTTCTTTAGACTGTAACCCTGTAGTTAAATAAACATGTCGTGATGAGCAGGTGTGCACAGCAAAGATGATGGGGGAGGGGAGTTGGGAGAATGTCCCTAGGAGGTGACAGTTAAGCTGAGACTTGTAAATATGTAGGAGATATTGGGGGTGGGAGGGCAGTGAACAATCCAGAAGGTGGAGCAGAGTCTTCTTGGAGACCACACCGAGCACCTAATTCCCTTTCCACGTTTAGCCCTTAAATATTTGACTATAGCATCTTCTGTTTTATCCCCAGTGTCTTCAGCTTTTCTTCCTGGGATGTGATTTTACAGCCTTTTGTCGTTCTGAGATCCAGTTTGTTGATATGCCCCCTGCTTTAATAGTAATTTTATTGAGCTACAATTCACATACCATACAATTCTTTCATTTAAAGGGCACAGTTCAATGATTTTTAGCGTGTCATGGAATTGTACAACCATCACCAGATCAATTTTAAACCGTTTTTATTACCCCAAAAGGAATCTCCTATTCCCATAGCAGTCAGTCTCCATTCCCCCTCCCCAAACCCCCACCATGGGAAACACCAGTTGTTTTCTGATACTACGAGTTGCCTCTTCTGGATACTTCATATCAATGGAATCACACAGGATGTGGCATTTTGAAACTGTTGTTTTTTTTTTCATTTAGTGCAATGTTTTTAGGGTTCATCCATATTATAGCATATGCCAGCACTTGACTATACTTTTTGTTGCTCAGTAATATTGCAATGACAACCCACTCCTGTACTCTTGCCTGGAGAATCCCATGGACGGAGAAGCCTGGTAGGCTGCAGTCCATGGGGTCGCACAGAGTCGGACATGACTGAAGCGACTGAGCAGCAGCAGCAGCAATATTGCATGGTATGGAGAAGCCACGGTCTGTTTATTCATTAGTCAGTCGGTGGGCATTTGAGTTGTTCACTTATTGGTTGTTATGAATAATGCTGATGTGAACATTTACATACATGTTTTTGCACAGATGCATTTTTGACTTCTTTTTAGTATATACCTTGAGTGGAATTTCTGGATCATGGTAACTCTGTGTTTAACTTTTTGAGATACTGCCAGATTGTTTTCCAAAGCCACTGCACCATTTTATATCTCAACCATCAGTGTATGAGGGTTCTTATTCCCCCACAACCTGGCCAACAGCTGTTAATCTGTCTTTTTGATTATAGTCTTTCTCCTGGATGAAGGCAATAGCACCCCACTCCAGTACTCTTGCCTGGAAAATCCCATGGATGGAGGAGCCTGGTAGGCTGAGAGTCTGGGGTTGCTGAGAGTCGGACATGGGGTTGCTGAGAGTCGGACATGACTGAGCAACTTCAATTTCACTTTTCACTTTCATTCATTGGAGAAGGAAATGGCAACCCACTCCAGTGTTCTTGCCTGGAGAATCCCAGGGACGGGGGAGCCTGGTGAGCTGCCGTCTATGGGGTCGCACAGAGTCGGACATGACTGAAGCGACTTAGCAGCAGCAGCAAAGTGATATTTCATTGTGTTTTGATTTGCTTTTCATGGATGCTTAATTATAGCATCTTCTCATTTGCTGATTGGTCATTTGTAAAATTTCTTTGGAAAAATGTCTATTCTTATCCTCTGCCCATTTTAGCACTGGGTTATCTTTTTATTATTTATTTGTAAGTGCTCTTTATATATTGGAGAAACAACTTCCTTACACCTGGCTCAGTAGTCCATGCATTCAATCCATAAGTCAGCCTCCCCTGAACTTATCAACTGAATTCATAAATCTTTGACCTGCTTCATTTCTATACAGTCTAATAATCCCATCAAAGAAGGGATTTA
Organism: Bos taurus; assembly: GCF_002263795.3. Taxonomy (NCBI): domain Eukaryota; kingdom Metazoa; phylum Chordata; class Mammalia; order Artiodactyla; family Bovidae; genus Bos; species Bos taurus. The sequence goes on along the minus strand of NC_037353.1, from coordinate 37,217,491 downwards.
TCTGACAGAGCTTTTCCTCTGAGTCCCCTATGGGTCCTAGTGATCTTGGCTTTCTACATGTTCATAAACCATACATCTCCTTTAACAGCTGATCCTGAATCTTTTCTCCCAAACTCACAAGCCAGTTATTTGTTCATTGTAAAAGAATTAACTTCATATGAAGAAATAGAGAATCACAAAGAGTAAAGTCATACTTAAGTGTGGTAAGTGTGGAGAGAAGACTAGAATCCATGGCATATGATGACTTATCCTGAGCCCCCTCCACTCATGATGGAGAAAGTTCATGTGTGGACTGTGGCGGGAGCCAGTGTGAATGTGGGCAGAAACTCAGGAACTCCACATCCTTGGTAAACTTAGGTGGACAGCTTCCTGTACCCACAGTGAAGTACTGCTGCTGTGTGTTACACATAGTGATGCAGTTGCCTGAACAAACACCAGTGGATGGGAAGAACATGAATAGGGATCTTTAACCCACAAATAGGAAAAGGAGTACCTCAAGGCTGTATATTGTCACCCTGCTTATTTAACTTATATGCAGAGTACATCATGAGAAACGCTGGACTGGAAGAAGCACAAGCTGGAATCAAGATTGCCGGGAGAAATATCAATAACCTCAGATATGCAGATGACACCACCCTTATGACAGAAAGTGAAGAGGAACTCAAAAGCCTCTTGATGAAAGTGAAAGAGGAGAGTGAAAAAGTTGGCTTAAAGCTCAACATTCAGAAAACGAAGATCATGGCATCTGGTCCCATCACTTCATGGTGAATAGATGGGGAAACAGTGGAAACAGTGTCAGACTTTATTTTGGGGGGCTCCAAAATCACTGCAGATGATGATTGCAGCCATGAAATTAAAAGATGCTTACTCCTTGGAAGGAAAGTTATGACCAACCTAGACAGCATATTGAAAAGCAGAGACATTTTTTGCCACAAAGGTCCATCTAGTCAAGGCTATGGTTTTTCCTGTGGTCATGTATGGATGTGAGAGTTGGACTGTGAAGAAAGCTGAGTGCTGAAGAATTGATGCTTTTGAACTGTGGTGTTGGAGAAGACTCTTGAGAGTCCCTTGGACTGCAAGGAGATCCAACCAGTCCATTCTGAAGGAGATCAGCCCTGGGATTTCTTTGGAAGGAATGATGCTAAAGCTGAAACTCCAGTACTTTGGCCACCTCATGTGAAGAGTTGACTCATTGGAAAAGACTCTGATGCTGGGAAAGATTGAGGGCAGGAGGAGAAGGGGACGACAGAAGATGAGACGGCTGAATGGCATCACCAACTCAATGGACATGAGTTTGGGTGAACTCCAGGAGTTGGTGATGGACAGGGAGGCCTGGTGTGCTGCGATTCATGGGGTCGCAAAGAGTCAGACATGACTGAGCAACTGAACTGAACTGAACCCACATCTGTGATTTCTTGTTATCTTATTTAATTCAGGTTCCTCTTTGACCTGAATTATCTGGATTTCACTAATTCAATAAGCATTTACTCACATTTTTTTTCCAGACCCCAGGTAACTAGGAGCTTCCCTGGAGGCTCAGATGGTAAAGAATCTGCCTGCAATGCAGGAGACCCAGGTTTGATCCCTGGGTCAGGAAGATCCCCTGGAGAAGGGAATGCCTACCCAGTCCATTATTCTTGCCTGGAGAACTCCGTGGACAGAGGAGCCTGGCAGGCTATCATCCATGAGGTTGCAAAGAGTTGGACATGACTAGGCGACTTACACACACACAGGTAGGCTCTGGAAATCCTGAGATATAACAGGCACACAAAAGGTGGACAGGTCAATCCAGTGCCATCAGGTCCCACTGTGGGTACTATGGTAGGATGTGACTTGTCATCCTGTCCCCTGAGGTCCCATGTGGTCAAGGTGGCAAGTGACACAGGTGAACCAATGTGTAACTGCAAAGCAGCCAACAGATGTTTATTTAGCATCTGTCCTAGACATGAAGACACAGCAGTGAATAAGACAGAAATTCCCGTCCTTGTGGAGCTTACATTCTAGTGTGTGTGTGTGTGTGTGTGTAAAATTTGACAAATAGATGATAAATGGTACAGAGGAAAAATAAAGATGAATGGGGGGAGGGACTTCCCTGCTGGTCCAGTGGCTAAGACTTCATGCTCCCAATGCAGGGGGCCTGGGTTTGATCCTCAGTCAGAGAACTTGATTCCACATGCTGAAACTAAGAGTTTCCATGCCACCACTAAAAAGATCCTGCATGCCACACTGAAGACCAAAGGTCCTGTGTGCCACGACTAAGACCCAGCACAGCTAAATAAATAAATAAAAGTTTTAAATAAATTTTAAAAAATTTAAAAGGCTGAATGGAAGATAGGGAGTGATGGGGTTCGAGGTGAAAATAGGGAGCCCAGGGAGGCCTCACAAAGAAGGGGACACTTGCAGCAACCTGAGGAGAGTGGGTGATCAAGCCATGTGGATATCTGAAAAAGTGCATCCTGGGTGGAGGAAGAGCTAGTGCAAAGGTCCTGAGGTAGGTGTTGCCTTGAGTGTTAGAGGTGCAGCAGGGAGGCCCCATAGCTGGGAGGTGAGGCCAGGGAGGGCCTCAGTCAGGGATTCCAGCTTGACCTCTGAGACGGAAGTAAGGGTCTTAAGTGGTCATAATGGCATGATCTAACTTACATTTTTAAAGGATCCCAATGGTTGTGTTGAGAAGAGACTTTGATGGGGAGTGGGCTAGGCAGTGAGACCAGTTTGGAAGCCGTCTCGAGGTGTAGATGGGAGACATTGTTGGTTTGGGTCAGTACGACGGGGTGGAGGTGGTGAGAAGTGGGAAATGTAGGCTCTGGGGATTCTTGCAACTGGATGTAGGATGTGAAAGAGATGAGTAAAAAAGATGCTGGCATTTTTTATTCAAGCAACTGGAAAGATGAAGTTAGCAGTTACTGAGGTGCAGATGACTGGAAGAAGGGGAGGTGGGGGGGCTTGTTTATCAGAGTTACCTATTACACATGCAAGTGGAGGTGGGGGGCTTGGGCTAGAAATATCAAGGTGGGAGCTTTCACACAGCAATGGGGTTTAAAGCCAAGAAAATAGAAGAGGGAATTCCCTGGCGGTCCAGTGGTTAGGACCTCTCGCTTCCACTGCAAAGGACACGGCTTTGATCCTTGGTCAGGGAACTAAGATCTCACAAGCTGCGTAAGTGGCTGAAAAAAAGAAGGTGGAAGAGACTCCCTCAGGGAAAGAGTGTTGCTGGAAAAGACGTGTCTGCTGATTAAAGCCTTGGGTACGGCCACATTTGGAGCTTGTGGAGAAGAGAAAGAAGAAACGGAAAAGCCTGAGATGCTGTGCAAGTGAAGGAGAGGAAAAACATGCGCCCTGGAAGTTGAAGGATGAAGGTGTCCTAGGAGGAGGAGAGGCTGCCATGGCAAGTGGTGCTGATTGGCCGTGGGCGATGAGCGCTGAGAACTGACATGCACTCATAGTCTTCGTGGCCACAGCAGTGATGGAGACAAGGGGCAGGGTGAGATGCAGGCTGCATCCCTCCCCAGGGGATCCCAGCGACTGTCCTCTGGGCTCATCTCCAGCTCCACCCTGGTCCTCCCGTCTCTATTGTGGTCCCTAAAATGGCAAAACGACTTTCTTCCTCTTTGATATTCCTGTGTCGACAATGGTCTTCCTAAGATGTTTGTCAAAATTCAGAAACTGTATTGGTTTTCCTCAGTTTTCTGCATTTTGCTAACTTGGACATACTTGATTAGTTTTAATATGACTGATCCAGTTCAACCTATTTCTACCACTTAAACACATATTCATCATTCCTAAACATGTTTGATCACATACAAATTCCCTTAGGAGGTACATTTCCTACACACATATTATTTAATGTAATGATGTCCCCCATATTGTCACTGTTCTCTGGATCACCCTTCCCATCCTAGGTCACACGTGATGGGAATTGGTTCTGCACTGTGTGCTGGGGATGGGAGATGGGTGCGTCCAGGGAGAAGTGGAGCCATGTACGTAGGAGGAGGTTGGAGGGTCCCTGGTGGTTGAAAGTTATTTGGGGGTGGTATTAGTCACTCAGTCATGTCTGACTCTTTGTGAGCCCATGGACTGTAGCCTGTCAAACTCCTCTGTCCATCGGATTCTCCAGGCAAAGATACTGGAGTGGGCTGTCAGTGCTTTCTCCAGGGAATCTTCCCAACCCAGGGATCAAACCTGGGTCTCCTGCTTTGCAGACAGATTCTTTACCATCTGGAGCTGGGAGAGTGTAAGTGAAATTGGAGCCAGTGAATAACCACTGTTGGCAGAATAGAGACGCACAGGATGCAGGGTTTGGGGTGCCCAAGTTGCAACTGTCTGTTAAGAAGAAGAAAAATCAGGGGTCCCTGAGTTGGGCAGGGGGTCGGGGCGGTCCTTTATGTGACTCTGTTCCAAAAAGCTGTGAACACTGGAGAGATAGGAAGTGCGCACCCCTGGGCACTGAGGGCTGCAAAGGGTTAACAGACCAGGATAGGGTACAGACCCAGGAGTGCCTGAGTGCAGGCAGGTGTGACTCTCCCCCTGGGAGGCACACTGGGATGTGGTGGAGCAATCTCTCCACCATTCGGCATCCATTATTTTTCTTTGTTTTTAGTTTCTATCAAGACAAATTTGATTTTCACATTCCCTCCATGAACATGATTTACAGACCACATACCGCCACGTTCCCTGCTCTGACATTTCCCGTCTCTGACACGTGCTGTTTTCCTCTGGAACATCAGGCCTTTTTGTGTTGTGGGGTAGGCTGCGGCATCCCCTTGGAGGGGGGCAGCGTTGGGAGATGTGTCTGTGTCCCTCTCCCTGACATCACTGTGGTTACGGTTGGTGTCAAGCATCTGAGCAGGATAAAGATGGAGTGGATGAGCTGGGCTTCCCCTGAGGGGTGGGCCTCGCCTTGATCCAGACCCTGGCCTACTTCTCAGTCCTCAAGGGGCAAGAGGGACAGCAAGGCTCATAGATTTCCGACCGGGATGGGGCTCATCTGCCAGGGCAAGGAGTTGAGACTTTATTCCATAGATCAGGGAGAACCACTCAAGCTCTTAAGAGGACGGATGTGATCAAGTTTGTTTCTGTTTGGAGAAACCCATGGCAGTGCTTGGGGCCTTCCTGGTGGCTAACTCAGTAAAGAATCCACCTGCAATGCTGGAGACCTGGGTTTGATCCCTGAGTTGGGAAGATCCCCTGGAGAAGGAAATGGCAACCCACTCCAGTATTCTTGCCTGGGAAATCCCACGGACAGAGGAGCCTGGTGGGCTACAGTCCATGGGGTTGCAAGAGTCGGATACCTCTTAGCAACTAAACCTTCATTGCCATGGCAGTGTGTGGTGAGGGGAGAGGCAGGAGGCAGGGAGGCCAGACGGAGCTGATGCAGTAGCTCAGGTGAGAGGCAGTGAGGACCAGGCCCAGGGCAGGAACACTGGACGGGAAGAGGAAGCTGGAGATGAGAACATCATTGTGGAGGTCGAACAACAGGAATCGGTACCTGATAGGCTGTGCTGTGAAAGTCAGGATGACTGTCAGGTGTCTGACCTGGACAATGAAATTGATGCCACTGCTTTCAACTCCCGCAGGGAAAACGGTGAGATGATCTTGCACCATCTTCATATTCTGCAGATTATCTTGAATGACTCACACTTTTGAGGCAGGGATTTTCTGTGGGGAGGAGGTGCAGAGGGAGGGGAAAATGAGCCTGAAATATTCACGCAGTGGTTTCGACTCTCCCACTCTCTTCATTCTGTTGGCAGCCTGACATTGTTAGTGTGGAGCCCAGAGAAATCTTAAACAGAGAATTGTTACATGTAGATATGAGGATGCCATATCCCCCATTGGATTTCTTCTGCTGGAGCCACGGAAGCAGTGAATAGAAGATCAGCCTGTCCCTGAACTTGATGGCATCAGGAGTGGCTGGGCTCAGATCACCGCAGATGGCTGTGTGGGGGTTACCACTCAGCACACTAAGCCAGCACCTTCTTTCCTATTGTCTGTGTAACTCCCATTGTTTTAACCAAGCTGACTTCGTAGCCAGGGTTCCATTCACTATAGACAAAGCCTCCGTTAGAAAAAATAAGATCTCTGAAGCTTTTAGACACCTGGGGAAAATCGCAAGCCAGTAGCCGTGGAAGTCTCAATTCCAGATCCCTAGGGAGTAATGACAGATGGCGGTTCTCCCTTGTTAATTCTTAAAAAAAAACATTAAATGTGAAATAAACTGATCTGGATGGTGGGGAGAGGGAATGGCTTCCAGTAATTATTCCTGCCTGACTCTGGAATGCAGCTTAGAGTTAGCAATCCAGATGATTCTGGCAAACTATAGCTTTCATTTTCAATGTTCAACAGTATAGTTGAGATATACATACCTTTATATGTATCTAGAATACTGGAGCGGATTGCCATTTCCTTCTATATATACATATGGAGGAGCAGTATTAAATATGGATGCTATATATATATGTATGTTGTTTGTTGTTTAGTACTAAGTCATGTCCGACTCTTTGCACCCATGGATTATAGCCCACCAGGCCTCTTCTTCCTGAGATTTTCCAGGCAAGAATACTGGAGTGGGTTGTCATTTCCTTCTCCAGTATATTTACATGGAGGAGCGGTATTAGACGTGGGTGCCATGACTTGAATGGCTGACATAGTATTTCAACTCTGCTTTCTTCGGGTGACTGGATTTTTTTCCCTCCTCACTGATACATTTGAGAATTGTTTTAAAGCAGCCCATCAGGAAAAAAAAAAAAAAAGTCACAATAAATAAGCTGAGCAAATGGGTAGCTGGAAGCATTTTGTAAGCTCCAGCATCAGCCGGAGTCTTTTAAGCTGTGTACCAAAAACTCTGTTGAAGACTTAAGGCAACCGTAAGCTGGGTATTTCTCATTAGAAAGACTTGTATCACCAGGAAAGTAAGGGAAACCCTCCACTTAATGTTTCTGTGAGCAGCAGATTTTCCTGGAGACCTTGGCCACAAAGGGCATTTGAATCAGGTATCAGAGTTTTCTCGTTTGGGCGAGATGTTCCCTTGTATGCTTCTGAGTACTCCAGGTAACATCAGCTGTGCGTGCCTGAGTCAGGAGGGTGGCAGAAAAGCCTCCTCTGCTTGCTCCTTCAGGGAAATGATTTCAGCGCTACTGAAATCTCTAGGCCTCTGAGAAAAGGTCAAGAGGGCGTGGATCAAACTGTAATTTGGAGCATTGTTTGGCCTGGCATGTGGCCAATATTCCCTGCTCTCACAGCGGTGATGCCTGAGATGGGCCAGACACCTTCTGTGTGTGGAGATGCCAGCTAAACAGGGAGAACAATGGTTTCGGGGATTTTACAGTCAGTCTTACAGTGAGCTCTTCCTCTGTTGGGCACCAGAAGATACAGAGGTTTCAGAAAAGATGCTTGGGGCTGGAGGGGGCCTCGGGGATCATCTAGGCAAGTTAAACCAACGGAGTTAAGCATGAGGACCGTGCAGTCACATGGCAGTCAAGTTTTGGACATGCCACTCACTGCCTCTGTCGCCAGCATGAACTTCTCTAAACCCCCATTTCCTCCTTCCTATAATGAAGAAACAATATCCACCCAAGAGGATAAGTAAGAGGCTTGATCGAGATGATAAACCTAAAGAGCCCAGCACAGTGTATACACAGTAAATACTCAATAAATATTTGTTAATATAAATTGCCCAACTCCTTCATTGTGGACAGTGTAGAAATGAAGAGCTGGAGCAAAAATGAGAATCCTACAGAGTTAACTTTGTCAGATGCACACACCACTTAGGAATGCAGTCCTTCCAACCACAAACAAGCTTTCTGGTTTTGAGCATCATCCACAGGAGATGGTGAGCAGCAAGCAGAACAATCGAAAAATTAGAATTCATCACTGGCAGCTTTAGGGCTATGTCCAAAGGGAGCAGTCCAAAGGAAAATGGCAGATTCTGACCATGCCCTCATTATTTTGGACAACTGACTCAGCTTGTGTAAAGCTGATCTCCCAGTCCCCCCCTAGGGTTTTGTTTGATTGCTTGTTTATTTTATTTTTGTATTTTGGATCTGAAGTGGAGGAAATCCCTTACTCTGGCCAGATTTATAGGTGACGCAGAATTGGCAAAGGATGGCTGATTCATTGGCTACTGGGTTCACAAGGGTCCCAAAGGTCTGAAAAGAGTTGAAACTACTGGGACTTCCCTGGTGGTCCAAGGGCTAAGACTTTGCACTCCTAATACAGGGGGGCCTGAGTTCGATCCCTGGTCAGGGAACTAGATCCCAAATGCGGCAGCTGAAGAGCCTATGTGGTGAAAATCAAAGATCTTGCATGACAAAATCAAGACCCGATGCAGCCAAGTAAATAAATAGTGTGTGTGTGTGTGTGTTTAAATGGTTGAAACTGCTAATAATTAAAACAGAATAGGGAAACATTTAAAGACCTGGGTCACTGCTGCTGTTTAGTTGCTTAGTCATATCTGACTTGAGACTCTATAGACTGTAGCCCATCAGGCTTCTCTGTCTGTGGGATTTCCCAGGCAAGAATACTGGAGTGGGTTGCCATTTCCTTCTCCAGGTAATCTTCCTGACCCAGGGATTGAACCTTTGTCTCTTTCATTGGCAACTGGATTCTTTACTACTGAGCCCCCGGGAAGCTCCTTAAAGTCCAGTTCAGTTCAGTTCAGTCGCTAAGTCGTGTCTGACTCTTTGTGACCCCATGAATTGCAGCACGCCAGGCCTGCCTGTCCATCACCAACTCCCAGAGTTCACCTAAACTCATGTCCATCGAGTCGGTGATGCCATCTAGCCATCTCATCCTCTGTTGTTCCCTTCTCCTCCTGTTCTCCTCCTGCTCCCAATCCCTCCCAGCATCACAGTCTTTTCCAATGAGTTAACTCTTCACATGAGATGGCCAAAGTATTGGAGTTTCAGCTTTAGCATCAGTCCTTCCAAAGAATACCCAGGACTGATCTCCTTTAGAATGGACTGGTTGGATCTCCTTGCAGTCCAAGGGACTCTCAAGAGTCTTCTCCAACACCACAGTTCAAAAGCATCAATTCTTCAGCACTCAGCTTTCTTCACAGTCCAACTCTCAAATCCATACATGACCACTGGAAATACCATAGCCTTGACTAGACGGACCTTTGTTGGCAAAGTAATGACTCAGCTTTTGAATATGCTATCTAGGTTGGTCATAACTTTCCTTCCAAGGAGTAAGCGTCTTTTAATTTCATGGCTGAAATCACCATCTACAGTGATTTTGGAGCCCCCCAAAATAAAGTCTGACACTGTTTCCACTGTTTCCCATCTATTCACCATGAAGTGATGGGACCAGATGCCAATGATCTTCGTTTTCTGAATGTTGAGCTTTAAGCCAACTTTTTTCACTCTCCACTTTCACTTTCATCAAGAGGCTTTTGAGTTCCTCTTCACTTTCTGCCATAAGGGTGGTGTCATCTGCATATCTGAGGTTATTGATATTTCTCCCGGCAATCTTGATTCCAGCTTGTGCTTCTTCCAGCCCAGCGTTTCTCATGAGGTACTGCATATAAGTTAAATAAGCAAAGTCCTATACTTGGGTTCAAAAGCCAGCTGCATAAAGAAACTGCCTAATCTCAGGACAAGGGAATATGTAAAAGGAATTTAGAATTCTTCATAGTTTATTGAGAAGGCCAGACTGTCCCTTATAGGTTTCTTCCTCATCTGATGGGTTTTAGGAAATTAAGTCCCAGCTCTGGTTGAAGTCAATTTGTTCCCCTCTCTCTATAATGCAGTCTCAAAAAGCAAATGCATAACCCAGTCACCTTTTCTCGGTAGAGAACAGGAGAATTAGATTTCAACAGGAAAGCAAAGGTGGCAAAAGTTAGAATACCAATTTGGCAGTGGTCCCTGACATTTTTTAGCACCAGGGACTGGTTTTCTGGAAGACAGTTTTTCCAGGACCTGGGGCATGGGGTGGGATGGTTTGGGGATGATTCAAGCACATTACATTTTTTGTGTAATTTATTTCTATTATTATTACATTAGCTCCATCTCAGGTCATCAGGCATTAGATCCCAGAGTCTGGGGGCCCCTGGTTTATGGTACTCTCAGCCATCATGCCACCCCATTCCAGTACTCTTGCCTGGAGAATCCCATGGACAGAGGAGCCTGGTAGGCTGCAGTCCATGGGGTTGCTAGGAGTCGGACACGACTGAGCGACTTCCCTTTCACGTTTGACTTTCATGCATCAGAGAAGGAAATGGCAACCCACTCCAGTGTTCTTGCCTGGAGAATCCCAGGGACGGGGGAGCCTGGTGGGCTGCCGTCTATGGGGTCACACAGAGTCGGACACGACTGAAGCGACTTAGCAGCAGTAGCAGCAGCAGCCATCCCTATCTGGTGGTAGACCAGCTGTCCTTCCCCTACTGACACTAAGCAGTTACTCCAAAGCCTGGTCTGGCCCTTCCACTAGGATACAGCTGGGAGTCATCAGGATGGGTGCTGGGTCTCTGCCAGTAGAGATCTGTACAAGTTAGCAAGCATTTTGAACTCCATATTAGCCAGAGTTTAATACAAAATCAAATGGGAAAAAGTTCATCTTTGTTTGCAGGTGCTTATAGACAGGAAGTGGAGAAGGCAATGGCACCCCACTCCAGTACTCTTGCCTGGAAAATCACATGGATGGAGGAGCCTGGTAGGCTGCAGTCCATGGGGTCGCTATGAGTCGGACATGACTGAATGACTTCGATTTGACTTTTCACTTTTATGCATTGGAGAAGGAAATGGCAACCCACTCCAGTGTTCTTGCCTGGAGAATCCCAGGGACGGGGGAGCCTGGTGGGCTGCTGTCTATGGGGTCACACAGAGTCAGACACAACTGAAGTGACTTAGCAACATAGCAAATGCTTTCTCACTCCAAGCTTTCTGCATCAGCTGTTGCCTCCTCCTTCTGTTGCCATGGCCACCTCCTGCTCATTCCTTAAATTCAGCTCAAATATCACCTCCTCCAGGAAGCCTTCCCTGAACACCTCATCCACTGTAACTTTTCCTCAGTTAACCTCAGTCTTATCCCCATGTTTGCTTTCCTCACAGCACTAACCACAAGCTATCGTGATCTTCATTGTTCTTTCTTTACACAAAGTAAACTCCATGGAGGCAGGGCTACATTTGTATTTTTTATTATGCACCCCTAATCCCTAGAAGTCTTAAATACTTGTTGAATGAGTAAGAGAATGACTGTGACTATATTACCATAGGTCTCAGTTTCAAAATCTGTTAAGTAAGGAGCTGCTGTAGAGGAAATTAGATTAGTGGTTCTCAAACTTGAGCATGTCTCAGAATAATCTGGAAAGCTTATAGAAACAGATAACTAGCCTCATGCCTAGAATCTCAGCAGCTCTGAAGAAATTTTGCATTACTAATATAATGTTGCTGTTACTGGCCAGAGGACCCCACTTTGAGAACCAGGTCCCCTGGGGTATCTATCTTTATCAAATTGAAATAATGAATGTAAGAGTCCTGTACTTATCTCCTCCATGGATCACAGCCTTGTTGTGGTGAAGGGGCTTGAGGAACTCAATGAAGCTATGAGCCATGCCATTCAGGGCCACCCAAGGTGGACGGGTCATGGTGGAAAGTTCTGACAAAATGCAGTACCACTGGAAAAGGGAATGGCAAACCACTCCAGTATTCTTGCCGTGAGACCCCATGAACAGTATGAAAGGGCAAACAGATATGACACTGGAAGATGAGCCCCTCAGGTTGGAAGGTGTCCAGTATGCTACCCGGGAAGAGCAGAGACATAGCTCCAGAAGGAATGAAGAGGCTGAGCCGAGCGAAAACAGTGCTCAGTTGTGGATGTGACTGGTGGTGAAAGGAAGGTCTGATGCTGTGAAGAGAAATATTGCGTAGGAACCTGGTATGTTGAGTCCATGAATCAAGGTAAACTAGATGTGGTCAGGCAGGAGATGACAAGAGTGAACATTGACATTTTAGGAATCAGTGAACTCAAATGGACTGGAATGAGTGAATTTAGTTTAGATGACCATTATATCTATTACTGTGGGCAAGAATCCCTTAGAAGAAATGAAGTAGCCCTCATACTCAACAAAAGAGTTCAAAATACAGTACTTGGATACAGTCTCAAAAATGACAGAATGATCTCTGTTCATTTCCAAGGCAAACCATTCAATATCACAGTAATCCAAGTCTGTGCCCCAACCACTAATGCCAGAAAAGCTGAAGTTGAATGGTTCTATGAAGACCTACAAGACCTTCTAGAACTAACACCAAAAAAGATGTCTTTTTCATCATAGGGGATTGGAATGCAAAAGTAGGGAGCCAAGAGATGCCTGGAATAACAGTCAAGTTTGGCCTTGGAGTACAAAATGAAGCAGGGCAAAGACTAACAGGGTTTTGTCAAGAAAACACATTGGTCATAGCAAATACCCTTTCCAACAACACAAGAGCAGCTGTGCACGTGGACATCACCAGAGGGTCAATACCAAAATCATATTAATTGTGTTCTCTGCAGCCAAAGATGGAGAAGCTCTATACAGTCAGCAAAAACAAGACCAGGAGCTGACTGTGGCTCAGACCATGAGCTCCTTATTGCCAAATTCAGGCTTAAATTGAAGAAAGTAGGGAAAACCACTAGGCCTTTCAGGTATGACCTAAATCCCTTATGATTTTACAGTGGGGGTGACGAATGGATTCAAGAGATTAGATCTAGTAGAGTGCCTGAAGAACTGTGACGGTCTGGAGAAATTTTGTATTACTTGTGTAATGTTGCGGAGAAGGCAATGGCACCCCACTCCAGTACTCTTGCCTGGAAAATCCCATGGACGGAGGAGCCTGGTAGGCTGCACTCCATGGGGTCGCTATGAGTCGGACATGACTGAGCGACTTCTCTTTCACTTTCACTTTCATGCATTGGAGAAGGACATGGCAACCCACTCCAGTGTTCTTGCCTGGAGAATCCCAGGGACGGGCGAAGCCTGGTGGGCTGCCGTCTATGGGGTCACACAGAGTCGGACACGACTGAAGCGACTTAGCAGCGGTAGCAGCATGTAATGTTGATGTTGCAGGTCAGGAGGCCCCACTTTGAGAAACACTGGATTTGATTATTCTGCCTCAGGTCTCCTGAGGCACACTCATTGTTCATTTTTATCAAATTTAAATAATGAATGTAAGAGTGTTGTACTTATAAAAACAGGATGTATAAATGTAAGAGATGTTTTGAAACATCACTTTCAGACATAAAAGGGGAGGGGAGCAGTAGAAGGATAAAAAAAAAACCTTTTCTCAATCAGGAAGTGTTAACACCTACTGATGGTGTTTATACTGTTTATAATGGCAAAAGGTCGGGTACACGGAGGTGCAGGTGGACCAGGGTGAGGGGTCTGGGAACCCTGGAAACAGTGCTTGAAATGCAGCAGGTGCTACAGCCAGGAGATTTCAAGAGTGCTTCCCACCAGCTCAGCATTTAATCCCCACCTTAGAGAGTAAACCAAGAGATTCACAATTAATGAGGGAATCAGAGTCCAAACTGGGAGAAAACAAAACCAAAGAAGCCTGTTGTGATGCTAGAAGAAACAGCTCATGGCCATGACATGCAGGTTTGTCGTTTGTATCATAAACATCATGAATTAAGTTTATCTCCGTGAGCCTCACGGGCAGAGTGGCACAGTCACACCCACCACCCCTATGTCATAAAGGAATAGTGATCATCCACTGACCTACATAAATGTACTGTCCAAGGATGTAGAAGTGTCGCTACTTCCACAGACCATATTAAACAAGGTCTTGGTAGCACATATGGCATGCTCACCTTGATTAACTTGAAGGCATTTTGGTAAAGGGACTGTTTGCAAAGGTAGGAGCAGAGTTTTAGGGTTTCCCGGGTGGCTCAGCGGGTAAAGAATCGACCTGCAATGCAGGAGACCTGGGTTCGATCCCTGGGTCAGGAAGATCCCCTGGAGTAGGAAATGGCAACCCACTCCAGTGTTTGTGCCTAAGGGATCCCATGGACAGTGGAGCCTGGGGGGCTACAGTCCATAGTGTCGCAAAGAGTCAGACACGACTGTTTGGCTTCCTGTGGCTCCAGGTGTTCCTTGGTTTACGTCTGCATCACTTCAATCCCTATCTCCGTCTTCGTATCATCTTCTCTCGTGTGTGTCCTGTGTGTGTCTCTTGTAAAGACACTTGTCATTGGGTTAGGCGTGCTGCAGTCCAAAGGGTTGCAAAGAATCAGACTGAACAACAACACTGGATGAGGACTCACCCAGTTAATCGAGGATGGTCTCAACTCACAATCTGTAACTTCATCTGCAAAGACACTTTTATCAGAATTTGGTAACATTTACAGGTTCCAGGGATTTGGTGTATATGTATCTTTGTGTGTGGGGGGGTGGATCACCTTCAACCCACCATACCAACCTTGACTTTTGTTACCAAGTTGTCAGTTTGGAACTGAACCATCTCTCCTGAAGGCTACCCTTTAGCTCTGTGAGCTCCTTTGCATATCTGCTCTAACTAGATAATGATCCTTAAGTGAGGGGTGGTGGGGAGGGTACACACTCTTACCTTGTTTCACAGAATGACTAACATTATGGCCCTGCACAGATCATGTCCATTCATCTGTTAGCATCCATGGGGGAATTGGTTCCAAGACCCTCCTCCCAAGGATACCAACCTTTGCGGATGCTCAAGCCCCTTATCTAACATGGTGTAGTAAGTACATGTATACTTTAAGTCATCTCTGCTGCTGCTGCTGCTAAGTCGCTTCAGTCATGTCCGACTCTGTGCGACCCCATGGACTGCAGCCTACCAGGCTTCTCCGTCAATGGGATTCTCCAGGCAAGAGCACTGGAGTGGGTTGCCATTTCCTTCTCCAATGCATGAAAGTGGAGAGTGAAAGTAAAGTCGCTCAGTCGTGTCTGACTCTTAGCGACCCCATGGACTGCAGCCTACCAGGCTCCTCCATCCATGGGATTTTCCGGGCAACAGTACTGGAGTGGGGTGCCATTGCCTTCCCCCTAAATCATCTCTAGATTACTTACAATGCCTGATACAATGTAAATGTTATGTAAGTAGTTGCCATTGTGCGGCAAATTCAAATTTTGCTTTTTGGAGCTTTCTGATTTTTTTTTCTAGATATTTTCCATATTGCAAAAATATGGTTGGTTGAATCTGCAGATATGGAACTCAGGAATACTGAGGGCTGTCTGGATCTTCAGAGAGCCCATTTTACATGAAGCAGTGAGATTAAGTGATGCCTAAAATAGTTTCTTTGGCTCAGTGGTAAAGAATCCACCTGCCAATGCAGGAGATGCAGGTTCCATCCCTGGAGGAGGAAATGGCAGCTCATTCCAATATTCTTGCCTGGAAAGTTCCACGGACAGAGAAGCGTGACAGGCTGCAGTCCATGGAGTCCCTGGAGTAGGAAATGGCAACTCACCCCAATATTCTTGCCTGGAAAGTCCCATGACAGAGAAGCCTGGCAGGCTACAGTCCATGAGGTTGTAAAAGAGTTGGACATGACTTAGCGACTCAACAACAGCAACAGAATAGTTTCTACCTCTAGAATCCCATGATGCTGCAGCTAATGCCAGGGAGAGGTGGGTATCTCTCTGGTAACCCTGTGACATGCAGGAGGTATCTTCCTCCTGCCCATGACATGCTTACTGGCACCTGGGCATCAAGCTCAGAGCCACAGACATCCACAAGCTCTCTAGGCCAACCGCAGCCCATCAGTTAATCACAAAGCAGAGGCCCAAGGCTGAGGACCTGTGTCTGTGCTGCAGTCCTGCAGGCCCACAGCCAGGGTGCCCTCCCTGGTGGTCTGCCGTGGCCTTTAAGCTCAGGCATCTTTAATAACTCAGCTCAGGTTTCCAGCCAAGCCATTCTTGAATCTTTTCATGCGGCAAAGTGTAACAGTGACTCCGTCTGACACCTTTTCTAATTGTGTTTTAATTGAAAAGACTTGATTTGATTATAGAAGCCTACACCATAGTTGAAGGGCTTGTTAAAACATGTATTAAATCCAAAAGACTGCAATGTTTCGCTGTGTAATTATGTAAACAGTCATGTAGAAGGAGCCCTTTACAGTCAGCAGGAATGCTTTTTCAGTCGCACACCGGCAAACTGGCACCGTTGATCAGTGACAGGTGAATTTTTTTTTCAAGGACAAACCCAAGTTGGTATCTGCCCCCTGACATCCGCCGGGCCAGCTTTTTCATTTTCTCCCTTTGTGTACGTTTTTCCTTGAGATCCATTATGATTTTAAGTAATGTTTCTGTGTCCTCAGGTGTGCGTGGATTCCCCATCATTGTGAAGGAAAATAAAATGCACCCCATCTCTAAAATGTTTAGATTTCTCAGCAGCAAAAAACGATCCAAGCATTAAAAAAAAAAATCCTCAACTATAGTTTTAAAATAGGAACAGAACTACCTTAAAATTCCCTGCAGTTTTAATGAAAGTGTCCATTAAATTTACTGAGGATAAGAGAGTAATTTACCTCCAAACCTACTATCCCTGCCTTCCCAGAAGACCTGCGATGCTCACCTATCTTTTCAGAACTTCAAAAATAAATGAAACATTGATCAGAGCTGTCATTGAAACATTACTTCTTCCTGTCCATCACCTGCTCAGCCCTAGCCTCTTAGAAGGAAACAGGCTCTGCAATCATGATTTCCTCCCAGCCTCAAGAAAATAGAAGCCACAAATGGGCTGGTGAATTATGTACTTCCAGTGGTTTTGAAGGGAAGCATTTACTGAGGGAGAAAATTGTTTTAATCTTATAACAACCAAGGAGGAGAGTTTGTAAAAACACAGAACACCTACACACACACTTGATTTGGTTGCATGGGAACACTCGGGAACATTTCTTCCCACAAACATGCCTGATGCCTCAGCGGAGGGGTCTTGCTGGGTCCTGGGCAGGGGCAGGCAGGGAGGGGAATGGGGAGCTCTAGGCAGGCAATGAGGGTAGTTAGACCATAGTACAGTCAGCTAAGAATCGCAGAGACTTGGGGAGAGCAGATCCCATGCAGGATATGGGCTCTCCAGCCCCTTCTGGAAATCTGGGGCATACAGACACCCCCGAGCTTTGGTCTCCCAAGGCTCAACCCCTCAAATCCCAGGATGGAGCAGTCCGGTACCCCGTCTGCCCCAGGCGGACTTGAATAACTTCCTACAAACCCAGCCTCAGTCCTCCGTACCCCTGGCACCCCTGACAGAACTCAACACACGGGTGTTTCATGAGTCTAGCATCCATGATAGCCAACACCAATGAACAGACAAGCAAAGAAATGGAAATCTTCAGGAAGCCAGTCCTGGGAATGGTTTGGAGGAGAAAAGAAGAGTCATGCGTGGTTTAAAAGAAAGATGCATGCTTCCCATTTCTGCGGGGAAGAGGAAGGAAAAGAGGGAAGCGGGAGGGAAGAAAACCAAGCATGGATGAAGGCTCATGTCTCTCTTTTCGGGAGTGAAGGCACAAGAGGTTGTGCAAGTGTGTGAGTCACCAGGGAGAGGGTGGAGGTGTATGGTCAAGGGGACTTTCACGTTTTGCTTGATGTCCTTTTGAATCTTTTACCGAGGAAACCTAATCATGGCTTACTTGTGTAATTTTCAAACAGGGGAGGGCATAAGATTTAAACAGAAATGTCCAGACTTGGAGAAGAAACTTACACGTGACCTCTGCGTAAGAAGCAGGTTAGGAATGAGCCTTGGTCACCCGATAAAAGAAGCTGCGAGGGGAAATCTTGGTATTGACACCCTCCTTCCAGCTCACACCCCTTTGGCTCCTTTAAGAGAATGCCTTCTGCACAAAGATGTGCTTTGTTCAAAGCGGGTAACCGCTGGTTTCCAGAAATACATTTCAGACTCCAGTCATTTCCAGCTGACACAGGATGTATCGTCAGAGAACGGCTCTCCCACAGTACGGAGAGTACACATCCCAGCAACAAGAGGCACCACACGGGATCTCCAGGTGGTGGGTGTTTTCTTGGAACCCTTGGTCTAAACCGGAGGGTGATTAAACTGTTGCTGGTGGCTTTCCTGCTTCATTAGAGTGCCCCAGTCCTGGTCGTATGTGTGGGCATCAGATGCTGACCCAGAAATCATAGCTGAGACATGCCTGTGGGATCCTCTTTCTTGAAGGGCCTCCTCCTATCGAGTGGCAGGCTCTCCTCACTGCACTGCATTGCCCCATGAACTCCGAGCAAGCTTACCTTTATCTTTGCATGTGTGAGCATTGTCTTCCCAAGAGACAATATTGTGTTGGAGGAAAAAACCTTTTGCTTCACCCCTCCTAGGGTCTCCATCTGGGGCCCTTTGAAATTAGACCAACAAAAGATTTGATGTTCAGTTGCTAAGTCATGTTCAACTCTTTGCAACCCCATGGACGGTAGCCTACCAGGCTCCTCTGTCCATGGATTCTCCAGGCAAGAATACTGGAGTGGGTTGCCATTTCCTTCTCCAGGGGATCTCCCCGACCCAAGGATCGAACCCACATCTCCTGCATTGGCAGGTGGGTTCTTTACCACTGAGCCCCCAGGGCAGCTCAACAAAAGATTAACAACAGAAAAAACAGTTTATACTGTGTGCAGCACCTCACTCAGGAGAAACTTTAAGACAGTAACTCAAAGAGGTAGTTAGAATTTGGGCGTGCATAGCACCTTTGCTGGGCTTCGAGGTGGAGCTAGTGGTAAAAGAACCCACCTGCCAATGCAGGAGACAAAAGATGCAGGTTTGATCCCTGGGTTGGGAAAATCCCTCAAAGGAAGGCATGGCAACCTACTCCAGTGTTCTTGTCTGGAGAATCTCATGGACAGAGGAGCCTGGTGGGCTACAGCCACTCTTGCTAAGCCAACACTCTCTTGTGGCTTTTGAAGTCAGCCTTTCCTAGACTTGGGCTTTTGTACTCTTTCACTGGCCTCCCAATTTGCCTCCATTTTATTTGTTTCTTTTATGTTTCTATTGTTATTGTTCCAATTCTAAAAGCAACACATTTTCCTTGTAATGTATTGAGTTGGCCAAAACATTTTCACTTGGTATAGTACAGAAAAACCCGAACAAACTTATTTGACCAATCCAATACTTCCAGCAAAGTGAAGGTGACTCTTGCCATTCCAGTGAAGAACTTTCCATCCCAGAAGCAATCGCTGTGACCTGTTTAGGGTGTATCATTTCAGACATTCTCCATACTTGTACAACCAGAATGTGTATACACACATAAATAAGGTTTTAGGTAAACAGGATCTTTCTATCCATATCTATGATTTTGTGGTCACATTTTTCACTTAGCAGTGCACTGCAGATATCTCTGTGTTGAGCTGCTTTATTCTTTTTATGTTTGCACAGAAATTTAATTTTTTTTCCTTTTTTTTTACAACAGTGCTGCCAAGAATGTTCTATATTAGCGTGTGTAAATAGTTTTGTAGGCTGGATTCTTTGAAGTAGCATTGCTAGGTTAGTACATTTTGCATTCTGAGGGACTCTTTGAGATTCTTCTCTGGAAGAATGCGTACACTGTTACCAGTGTGGCTAAATGTCTGTTCCACTCTACCCAGCCCATGGATTTTTAAAAACTTTTAGTTTTCACATAGAAATTGCAGACATAGACCAACCACTCATTGTATATTTTTGTTTGTACACAAAATTGGTGTGATCAGCCTACCCTTCACCCAGTCCCCCAAAGATAGCCTCGTACGTAGCCATAGTATACAGTCAGTTATCAGAAGCATGAAATTGACATTGGTACAATACTATTAACTGAGACCTGTTAGGATTTCACCAGTTTTTACATCATGTTTTTTTTTCTTTTGGTGAATAGTTTTATGAAATTTGATCTCATATATAGATTTGCTGGGCTTTGCAGGTGGCCCACTGGTAAATAATCCGCCTGCCAGTGCAGGAGATGCAGGAGACTTGGGTTTGACCTCTGGGTTTGGAAGATTCCCTGGAGGAGGAAATGGCAACCTGCTCCAGTATTTTTGCCTGGGAAATCCCATGGACGGAGGAGCCCAACCGGCTACAGTCCATGGGGTCGCAAAGACTCGTACGTGACTAAGTGACTGAGTATACACACACACACACACACACAGATTTGCCACAGACATTTTAAACTGAACATATATTAATATTAGGCTTGTTTATAAGAAACAGAACTTTTCCTCTGGGCAATTTATTTTTGCAGTTGTTCCATCCTTCTTTTGAGTTACTATGATGGTGGGAATGTTTGAATCTAAATCCAGTGCAAGCAGGCTGTCCAGTTTTCAATGTGAGGTGACCAGATGCTAGGAATTCACTTTACCCAACCCAGCTTTCCCTCAAACCCTCTCAGGACAGGGCCTCTGACTCCCAGGATGACCTCCTGACCTTGGCAAGCACCAGGCTTCTGTTGCTAGCTAAAATGGAAACCTCAAAGAGGATTTTCAGTTTGCAAGGTGATTATTTGGCTCTGAAAACCTTTAATGAGTGTATAAGAAAACTTTATGGGGAATTAATTTCGGGGAAGTAAAACATGCCATCTCACTTTATTTAAAAAAGGAAGAAAATGAATGTGAGTGCCTGCGCTTCCTGTGTATTTATACAGAGTCCATTCACTTAGAATCAAGCCATTATTGAGGACGTTTGCTCTTGATGAAAAGAACCCAGCATTAGACCGGAAATAGCATGTGTTGAAATCAATTTAGTGTCAACCACATCAAGCCTTTCTAAAATCGTAGATTTTACAGAAACTTTAAAACACAGCTTGTTTATTTGGTAGAGTTTCACCATGATCCGTCTTTCTCTGAAACAGACAAAAAGACGGAGAGTCAGAGCAAATTGTAGGTGGGCAGTGTCCCGGGCATGGGCGTGTGACGTTGGGAGCACCCGTGCTCTGCCTCATCCCCCTCTTCACCTCACCCACCATTGCAGCTCTGGTACATTAGGAGTGAAATGACAATTTTTCAAGGCTGAGTATTTTGATGGTGGTCTTGCCTTGTGTCTCCAAACAGGGTCTTCATGGGGGCTTCCGTTTGAATAGAGAAAGTAATGGTGCAAATGTGTGACCTAGTAGGTGCTGGGCATCACTTAGTTCAGGGCAGCCTGGAGTGTGGGGCGAGGTGCCAAGCACATGTAAATTTCCTCTGCGAATTACCCTGTTCCCTCCAGCTAAGAAATCAGGCCTGGAGGTGGACTGCAAAGGCGTTTTTTAATTTCTTGATCTCAGCTGGCAGTCAAGACAGAATGAGAAAGGCTCTGGGGCACCCAGCGGGTGCAGGAGGGGATGTTGCAAAGCTGGGCAGTGCTGGGAAGTTCACAACTTCTCTCCCCTAAAGTTTGACCTCATTTCCCATGAGTGAGCCTGAGGCTTTCCTGCTGAGCCAAGACCCCTACTCTCGGGACACAGAAGGGTCTTAGGAGTTGGAGAGGACTGTAGAACTTGCCCAGTCTAACCCTTTTGTGATGGTGGCCTGTAACTGGGTGACACCCCCTTGAGTGTCAGTGAGCAGCCCCCTGACGGAGCAGGCTGGAGCGGGCGGTGTCGTCAGCTCTCAGAGTTGGGGGTGAGTGGGTGGGAGGGCTGGGGCTTCCACAGGAACTTTTTTCCCTTTAAAACCAGCTTGTTGCTGGCAGAATGTACTCGGCTACTACCAAACCAGAGCCACACATAGCTCTACCCAGGAGGCCTCCATTAGCAAAAATCCAGTCGCTCACGGCTATCAGGTCCCATGCTTTCATTTTCTGGGAGGAGCGGGTTCCTATTTCATCCTCTTCCATTGTGGGTATTAGAAAGGAGACATGGAATTAGTGTAGGAGGAAGCCGTTTTCCTAATGGATACTGTTGGGGGAAAAAAAGGCAAAGCAAACAAAACCACAGCAACAAGAAACCTTTATCACCCACATACCCATTTGCCCATGAGATATCTAAGTGCTGTGTAGGGAGAGGTTTTTTTTTTTTCACTCTCTGTTCACCGTTGTATTTCTGGCACCTAAACCAGTACCCAGCCCATAATACATTCTCACCTACATATTTCTGAATGAAAGGAAGTGAGTCATTCATTAAACACGTGTTGGGCACTTGCTCCATGTGTAGCACTTGGAGGCAGAGAGAAAAGGTCAGTCCTTGCCCTCATGGAGTCTGCAGTCTAGATGAGAGACAAAGAAGTGAAGAGATCATTACTTTGCAAGTATGGGCTTGGCAAGGCCACCTCTGGGGGTGGGGCAGTGCGTTAGGAGATTTCTGGAAGCTAAGGGGTTTGATGTTCTCTCTAATGAGTTTCTAGACCCCTTTCTGTTTAGTCGGGCCTTGTAAAAAGAGAGGAAAGATGCTGTGGTGTGAGTGTGTGTGTATGTGAGTGTGTATGTTTGCTCAGGTCATCCAGTGTTACACGGGAAGCTAGAATCAGAACTCACATCTCCTGCTTCCAAATGCAATGTTCAATCCACCAACTGGATCCAAAGATGCTGTCTAGTAGATGAGCCAACAGAAGCCCTGGCTTTCAAGGGATGGCCCTGCGCCTGTTGAGAGGTGAGCAGAAGAGGTATCAAGAGCTGTGTTGGGAACGAAGGCCTGTCAAGGCACTGAGATGCCCAAGGGCCTGGGCTGAGGGTCATGGCAAGCCCAGTTCATGGCCAGGAATGGCAGATGCCTTCACATTCAGGAGAGTGAGACATCCTAGATACCCTGGGTTGGGGGCAGGGAAACAGTGGTGAGGGTATGGGAGAAGACAGAGCTTTGGAGACAGCTGCGGGCCCTGGCCAGGCTGTGGGAGGCAGCAGCCAGGCCCCCAGGGTGGCATGAGGCCTGGTGCTAACATTGAGTGGGCATCCTGCCCCCTGCCCTGTCCACCGCGTTCCCAGCCCATGGCCCAGACCGGAGAGGATGGTCATGGACAAGTCTGGCGGAGACTCAAGCAGAAGGATGACTGTTTGGGTAAAGGTCAGTTCATGAGCAGATTGGATTTTATGCCAAGATATTAACTAGGGAAACAATATGGATTTCATTCCAGTTCAAAGGGATTGATAAGTTTTAGAGTAAGTTTAAATTTTAGTCTTCAGTAGAGTCTGCAGTTGAATCAAAACACTGGTCTCAGGTCAGTTGGGCTTTGAGTTCAGTACATGAATGTAGAGTCAGAAAGCTGGGGGTAGGGGGGGCCCTCTGATGTGGAGGTCAGTGGTGGCCTGAGGCTGTGGTGAGTCAGGCCTGGATAAAAAGGGCAGGAGGGTCCCTAATCCTCCTCCAGCCTCATCCCCCACTTCACCCCAAGTGGCTCTGCCTTTCACTGTTTCCTATACTGAATTTCTGTGTGAGATTTTATTTATAGATGGTGCATGTGTGTGTGCTAAGTTGCTTCAGTCATGTCAGACTCCCGACGCTGTGTGACCCCATGGACCGAAGCCTGCTGGACTCCTCTGATAGTGCGGTTCTCCAGGCAAAAATACTGGTGTAGCTTGCCATGCTATCCTCCAGGGGATCTTCCTAACCCAGGGATCAAACCCAGTTTCTTGCTTCTCCTGCACTGGCAGGCAGGTTCTTTACCGCTAGCACCACTTGGTAAGCCCTAAAGATGGTGCTGTTCCTAAAACTCATCTGAGATTTGCCGATCTGGACCCTGATCACAAGTGAGAAGAGGGAGGGAGATGGCTGATTAGTGGCTAGTGACTAATAGGGTGACCAGTTTGTCCCAGTTAACCCAGGACTTTCTGGATCTTTAAACTGGAAATCTGAAGCCCTGGAAACCCCCTCAGTTCTGCGGCAACCAGGCTGATTGGTCACCCTGGTGTCATAAAAAATTAGCCAAGCTTTTGAATCATTGCAGTGGCCTCCTTACCAGGCTTCCTGCCTCTTCCCTCCCCCATTGCCAGTCCCCTCCCCCGCTGGTCCTCCCACCCAGACCCTTCCTCCTCCACCCTGCAGAGGAGTGGCCTGATCATGGTCATTCCCCTGCAGAAAGCCCTGGACAGTCCACCACCACCGCATGCCAGCCAGGGTCTCTAGCCTCTTAGAAGGCCCTGCCTATCTCCCCTGCCTCTGCCATGGTCACTCCAGAAACATCAAAATTGCTCTAAGCTAGAAACACCATGTCTGCATAGACTGTGCCCTCTGCTGGGGTGTCCTCTGCCTGGGCTTCTAGTTGAAGCCAGCGGTCCCTTGTGGTCCTCTGGGAAGCTTTCCCCTGGTACAGCCCTTCCAGGGAGATGATGATCTCCCTCCTTAGCGCCTCCACTGGGTGAGTGGTGTATGTGTCCCTGTGACACAGGCCACTTAACCAAAACGCAAATGCTGTCTTCACAGCACAGGTTCCGTTCCGCAAGCAACCCCCGGGTCCGCGGATCCTTCCACTACCCACCCCACCCCCATCAGACTGTAAGACCTTGGGGCCACCACCTAAGGGGCCCTGAACGAGGTAGCATCCCTCAACGAGGTGCTGGCAGCTCTGTGCACAGTCAAGAAGTAGAAGTAGATAGGATTGACACAGACACGTCCCCTGTGTTTATTAGGGTACCACAAGCCATTCGGGCTTCCCTGGTGGCTCAGACGGTAAAGAATCTGCCTGCAATGCTGGAGACCTAGATTAGATCCCAGGGTTGGGAAGATCCCCTGGAGGACGAAATGGCAACCCACTCCAGTGTCCTTGCTTGGAGAATTCCATGGACAGAGGAGCCTGGCGGGCTACAGTCCATGGGGTCGCAAAGAGTTGGACACGACTGAGCGACTTTCACTTACAAGCCATTCTGCTTACTGAACGAGGAACGCCAGACAGCGGGGTCCTGTGCTCCAACGAGAAGGCTGGAGCTCCCCCTGGTGGCTGCGGAGAGTCAGTGCTGTCAGTCGGCTCCTGTATAAGGAAATAGGAAATAGAATACAAGTTGCCCTAGTGGCTTCCGCATCTCTGGGGTTTCCTTCCTAGACCTCAAGAATAGGCCCGAAGCAGCAGGAGCAGTCGTTCAGGGAAAATAAAATCATTGCAGTGGAGAAGCCTCAAGTATCTCTGCGAATCATCTTTGAAGAGGGAGGGGAAACGATACAATCATTTTGAAAAGGACAATCGGGAAGTTCTCCTGGTGCAGAAAGCCCTCAAACACCCAAAGACATCACGCTTGTCAAATCATGAAGGCCAGTTCCCCTCTGCTCTGGGACTCTGTCCTCCACCTCAGTCAGAAGGTCGGCTGGGCTGAAGGTGTCGCTCTAGGAGATGCCCCGAGACCGGGAGGCCTACCCCCAAATCTGTCCTTCTCTTCAACTGGGATGCTGCAAGACCATAGCTGGACTTTCCTATCTCCCCATGGTAAAGGCTTTCGCTCCTTTAAACAAAGATTTTAGGCAAAGAGGAACATCTGAGTCCCGTGGTATGAATGTCAGCATTCCTGCCAACGTGGCTTTGCTGGGGATGGCGAGAGCAGGGGCCAGCGTTGCCAGGGACAGAGGATGTGGAAGGAGGCAGAGAGTGGAAGTAAGTGTTAGTCGCCTTGGACTCTTTGCCGCCCCACCAGGTTCCTCTCTCCGTGGGATTCTCTGGGAAAGAATACTGGAGTGGGTAGCCATTCGATTCTCCAGGGGATCGAACCTGGGTCTGCCACATTGAAGGTAGATCATTTACCATCTGAGCCAGCAGGGAGGCCTGGAAGGAGGCAGGGGCACTGTGAAAACCAGCATTCTAAACTTTCTGTTTTGCCCTGCAGAGTTTATCACTGGTCCAAGGTTGGCTTTTGGAGCCTTATCGGATTGTTATCGTTGTTATTTAGTCGCTAGGTCATGTCTGACTCTTTGCGACCCCGTGGACTGTAGCCTGCCAGGCTCCTCTGTCCATGGGATTTCCCAGGCAAGAATACTGGAGTGGGTTGCCATTTCCTTCTCCTAGGAATCTCCCCCACCCAGGGATCAAACCTTCATCTGCTGTATTGCAGGTGGATTCTTTACCACTGAGCCACTGGGATTAATGGTTTTCAAATTCTCATCATTCAAGTAATAATTACAATAAATATTATTATGATAACTAATATTTACGAAGTTTTCATTAAGTACCAGCAACTGTTAGAAAGCTTTGGCATGCATGCGTACTCAGTCTTGTCCGACTCTTTGTGACCCCATGGGCTGTAGCCCACCAGGTTCCTTCATCCAGTTCAATCCAGTTAATTTTTCAGGCAAGAATACTAGAATGGATTGCCATTTCCTCCTTCAGGGGATCTTCCCAACCCAGTCATCGAACCCAAGTCTCCTGTGGCTCCTGCACTGGCAGGCAGATTCTATAGCACTGTGCTACCTGGGAAGCCCTAGAAAGCTTTACAGTGATATATTAATTCCTGAAGTATTATATTGTATATAACTTATTTAATCTTCATAACAATGTGAAAAAACAGAAACTATTATTATTCCTGTTTTAGAAATGAGAATTTTTTTTGCTAAATAACATTATTCTATTATTTATTTAACATTATTCTTTGAATTTAATCCTCTTACTAAATGAATATATTTTTAAAAGAAATTTATTTTCCTACTATAAATGGACATCTACATTACATGTTCTTAAGTAGGAGGAAACTATGTTAAAAAACTGAAATAACTATATGCCTGAATACTATCAAAAATCATCTTCTGTACCACCAGCAGAAAGCGTAACGTGTTTGGGGAAATACTACATTAGAGGAAAGGACCCTGAGGGGGTGGGAGGGAGCCCTGCAGGGTGAATAAAGCCCATTTTGCATTTTTGGATTTGAGGGTAGACTGTACTCCATCAGTTGAGTTCAGTTCAGTCGCTCAGTCGTGTCCTACTCTTTCCGACCCCATGAATCGTAGCACATAGAGACTTGCTTTAGGAATGATTGGGTTTATTTTGCTTTTCTTCATCCAGTGTCTAAAATGGATGCTTAGTTCATTAGTCTTCAGTCTTCTTTTTTAAAAATGTATGAGCTATTTAAGGCTATAAATTTCTTTACTGCTGTAGCTATATCCCATAAGTTTTGATATGGAATATTTTCTTTATTGTTTAATTTGTAAATGTTTTCTTAATTTTGATCATCATATTTTCTTTAAAGAAAGGGTTATTATAATTATTTTTATTTTTTGGCCATACCCTGCTGCACATGGGATCTTAATTCTCTGAAGGGATCAAACCTTCAATGGTAGCGGAGTCTTAACCACTGGGCTACCAGGGAAGTCTCTGAAAAGGTTATTTAGAAATACATTTGTAAATTCCAAACATGTGGATTTAAAAAAAATATTTATCTTTTGATTGATTTCTAGTTTACAAATTGTGATCAGACTTGTAAATTGAGATCAGAATTTGAACAGATATGACCTGCATGTTTTCAGTCCTTTATAATTTTTTAGGACTTGCTTTATGCCCCAAATATATATTGTTTCTGCTAATGTTCTGTTTGTTCACCCTGTATATCTTTTCCCACGCTTTTACTTCCCACCTATCTCTCCCTTTAAGTTCTGTTGTAAGCCTTATAAATAGCAAATGGTTGAATTTTGGAAAATCTTTTTCTTTTACCATGAGCACTGGCCCTTTTACATTTAATGTGATCACTACACATTTGGATTTGTACTTACCATCTCATTCTATGCTGTTTTTCTTTTCCTCTCTTTTTCTTGTTACCTTTTGAATTATTTGTTCTCATTTTGCTAACCCCCTCTACTAGGTTGGAAGTTACGTATTGTTTCCGTTAGTTTAGGGGTTACCCTGGAAATTACAATATTCCAACTTAATTTATCAGAATCGTTTTACCTTCCCTTCTGTGCCATACAAAGAGCTCAAGACATTTTAATTTCACCCTCCCTGTCTCATCTCCTCATTTACATACTGGTGTTGTAGTGTCTTTTAATTCTATTTGTTTTTCTTTAGCTTCACAAGACATTATCATTGTTGTGTTATACGGTCAATATTCATTTAAATGTCTCTGCATTTCATTCCTTCTTACATCTTAGATCTTCAAACTGGAATCACTTTCCTTCTGCCTGAAGTTCATTCTTTAGAGTTTCCTTTCCTCAGTTTTGTTGGTGGCATATTCTCTTAGTTTTTTGTTGGTTTGAAAATGTCAGTATTTCACCTTGTTCTTAAAATGTAGTTTCAGTGGGTATAGAATTCTAGGTTGACACTTGTTTTTCTCTCAGCACATGGAATGTATCATTTCATTCTCCTAACCCATTTGTGCTGATAGGGCGTCAATCCTCGGTCTGTTTTTCTATTGAAAACCTTCTTTGTTTCCCTTCTGACTGCATTTAAGATCTGCCTTTTGTCTTTGGCATTCAGCAGTTTCCCTATGATGTGTCAGGGCATGGATTTCTTTTAGCTTTCCCTGCTTTGGTTTTATTGCGCTTGGTGAACCCAGGGGGTGGCTGCGTTTATCTGTGCTGCAATGTTCTCAGCCCTTATCTCTTCTTATGCTGCCACTGCACACTCTCTTTTCCTTATAGAACTTCTTCTCCTGTACTCTGTGTCTCTTAATCTCTTTTCATATTTTCCCATTTCTTGTCTTTCCATGGATAATTTCTTAAGGTCTGTATTCTGAATGGATAGCTTCTTCAGGTCTAACTAAAGATTCTCTTATCCAAGAGGTTCTAACTAATACCTTTCAATTCTAGAAATTCTGTTTGGTCCTTTTCCAAATCTCTTATGGTTTTTCTTGTTGTCTGTGCATTTTCCCTGCTTGTTTGTTTTTTTTCTTTAGTAAGCATGATTGACTTATAGTCTAAGAGTGTGGGAAAAAGAGAGACCATGCCCCAGTTCATTTCATCAGAAGCATCTTTTCCCCACAAAGGGCACCCACACATATGCCTCATCATGCTGCTGTGCTTCCAAGGACAAGCCCCCAAACGGTGTCATTTCCTAAGGCAGGATTTTGGCCTTGTAACAAGTCCAAGTTTGAACTGGGGCTGTGGCTTGTTTTTCATCCTATGTGTTCTCAACCATGTCTGTTGAACAAGGAAATGGGAAAAGAGCGTGGTTGCAATCTCAGACAAATGAGCCAAAATGGAGAGGGGTGCTCTCAAGGCTCCCTAGGCACCTGGGACTAGATCTGGGGCAGGAACAGGACAGTGGACAGGAGAGTGGGGGCCTTGGACAGCCCGTGAGACCGAGAGGAAAACTGAAAGAGAAGATGACATTCTCACACACTTCCCAGGCTGAGCAGCTGCAGAACTGAAGCTGGGTTGGGGTTGGTCCATTCATTTGCTCAGATGACCCATGTATATGGATGTACATCGCTTCATAGGGATTAAAATAACTCATATAAAATCCATTGGCACAGCACTGGCAACATAAAAATGTTCAAAAAGCATTTTACAGCTCTCATCATTATTATAATTGTTGCTATTATTATTACAGTCCCAGGAAATAGCAATCAGTTAACATCTCCAAGGCGCCAAGTTGTGGGTCTTTCTGAGAGAACAAGGTCACCTGAACTGGGAATATTTACATCTTTTACTCAATAGTTTACACCGGTGCTGGGGATGTGGAAGATGCAGAGGGACACCTGGGGTCCAACTGAAGCTGAGAAAGGAGATCCGGTGGGCGGTAAAAGAGGAGACGGGAATGTGGGGGACACTGGTGGGGGTCCGAGGTGGCAGGGAATGAATAGGAGGTGCCAACTTTTTCTCCACAATTTTGTTATGCCTTGGGGCAAAACGGGGGGCTCTATGATGACAGCCTGAATTGGGTAAAATTTAAGGATAAGGAATTACTAATTAGTAATAAGGTGGAATACTTAAGTGTATGAAATGAATAATATGTAGCTAAAAAATAATGATATAGCATTAGGCATTTGAGACATGTGGACTCCAAGCAATTAACCTCTATTCTTCTTCTGAATCACAGTCTAGCTAATTGGCTCCTTTCCTTTGATGGGGCAATATTAACCTTTCTATTTTTCTCTGAAGGAGCAAGTATGTGGGGGTAGCTGTGCTGCTCTGGTTTGGAGGGAAAGTATTTTTCCTGAATAATACCCCATTTGCAATTTTTCTCCCAAATGGTTGCACTAAAAAGGTTCTGTCAGATTTTCCTAATAAAGCTCAACAGAGATTGAAAGGATGATTTAAACACACCTGACCTCATTCTGGAGCAGTTGAGAGAGATGGCATCTCTAGGCTATTCAAACTTCACTTTTCCATGTTATCAGCTTCTCATTCATTCACCTCGGGCTTCCCAGGTGGCGCTCATGGTAAAGAATCTGTCTGCCAACGCAGGAGACATAAGGGATGCAGGTTGGATCTCTGGGTCGGGAAGAAATCCTGGAGGAGGGCATGGCAACCCACTCCAGTATTCTTGCCTGGAGAATACCCATGGACAGAGGAGCCTGGTGGGGTATAGTCTATAGGGTCACAAAGAGTTGGACATGACTGAAGCAGCTTAGCATGCATGCATACATTATTCAAATGACACATCCTTACTGAAGCTACATGTGCCTGGTGCTGTCCTGGGTACTGGGGACATAGCAAGACAGCTCCCTGCTCTCATGGAGCTTGTAACTTAGTGAAGGAGAAACACCGAAGGCAAGTGAACAGGTAGATGTCTAATACAGTCTCAGGGCTAGAAGGAAAAAAAAAAAAAAAAAAAACTGGCTAAGGAGGGAAGGGAGAGGTGCATTTTAAGGCAGGGTGGTTGGGAAGGCTTCTATGAGAAGGCAACCTGTGAGCTGAGATATGAATAAATTGAGGGAGAGGCTTGAAGGTATTTAGGGAATGGCTATAGCAAGCAGGACTTCCCTGGTGGCTCAGACGGTAAAGAATCTGCCTACAATACGGGAGACCTGGGTTCAATCTCTGGGTCAGGAAGATCCCCTGGAGAAGGAAATGGCAACCCACTCCAGTATTCTTGCCTGGAAAATCCCGTGGATGGAGGAGCCTGGTAGGCTACAGTCCATGGGGTCGCAAAGAGTGGGACACGACGGAGGACCTCACTTTCACTTTCTATAGCAAGCAGAGGGAATAGCAAGTACAAAGGCCCTGGGGCTGGTGTGTGCTTAAGGTGTCAGAGACTGCAAGCCAGCCGGTGTAGCCGGAGCAGAGTAAGGACGGGAAGAGGAGGCAGACATGAGGTCGGAAGGGTCATATGGCAGACGGGCCACTCGGGGGCCATGGTACAAATCTTGGTTAATTGCAAGTGTGGAGTAAAGTCCTGGGAGGGGAGGTTGATAGCAGGGTCTGCTAGGAAAGGCTCACCCTGGCAGCTGTGGGGAAAGGGGAACAAGGATGGCAGAAGGTGTGAGCTGTAGCAAAATATGGAGTCAGGGCATCAAGAGGGACATCTGGGCCTAAAAAAGCCAGTGAACCCGACCCATAGTCTGGCAGAATAGAGCCTCCAGAGATACAAAGTGTGGCCAGAGAACCATGCCTTTAAGAACCCCATCAGGCCCAGGACGGCCACGTCAAATTTGCTCTGTGATGTGCTGATAGTAAACATCAGGGGTGATACTTGTTTCAAACCTGACCAGGCAGCCCCACACCCAGGAATTGGCCCAGAGGAATAATCAGAGAAATGCACAGTGAGTAACTCATATGCAGGGTGGTTCCTTGTAGGAAAGTTGTGAACAACCTAAAGGTCAATCGATAGGGGATTATATAAATAAGTCATGGTGCATTCAGGCTAATATCATCATGATAATGTATTTTAAAATCATACGATACAGAAGAGACAAAGTGAAAGAAATTTCACAGCTCCTTTGTCTTCCCAATCATATTTCCTAAGATTGTTTCTATAGTATCCTTCAAGCAACATTTCCTCCTCAGGTATAGGACCCTATGGACGGTAGCCTGCCAGGCTCCTCTGTCCATGGACTTCTCCAGGAAAGAATACTGGAGAAGATCCCAGGGGATTTTCCTGACCTAGGGATCGAACCCAGGTCTTCTGCATTGCAGGCAGATTCTTTACCATCTGAGCCACCACGGAAACCAGATATAGGCATATACATATACATAGAGATAGCTAGCTAGCTAGCTATAGATTCATATATCTACATATTCTTTTAAACTAAAATAGTTCTGTAGCTATTCTATAAATTTTATAAATATTCAAATAATTCTGTAAATATTATCTTACAGTATAACTTTATTTCATTATATGAACTGTCTTTGACACATAGCCACATCAGTACATTATATGAATAGCTGCATAGTATTCCACTAGATGGATATACCATAATTCACTCAATCAGTCTGTTATTAAAAGATTTATATATAAATATATATAAACATATATATTTCATTTGTGTTATTGTCTGGGTATACTTTTGAAACTTGTACAATTGAAAACATTAAAAGTGGTGATTCAGTTCAGTTGCTGAGTCGTGTCTGATGCCAGGGTTCCCTGTCCATCACCAGCTCCAGGGCCCTGCTCAAACTCATGTCCATCGAATCAGTGATGCCATCCAACCATCTCATCCTCTGCCGTCCCCTTCTCCTCCTGCCTTCAATCTTTCCCAGCATCAGGGTCTGTTCCAATGAGTCAGTTCTTCTCATCAGGTGCCTATATTAATTGTTCAGTTGTCCACTGTGTATTGTGGAGAGAAAAAAATCAGGCTACAAAATAATATTTATTACATCCTCCCACTGATGTAAATTTGGATATGTCTCTGTGTGTATATATTTATATACAGCGTGGAGGGATGCTCACTAAAATGCTAACAGGAGTTATTGGTCACAACCTAATGATTGCAAGTGGTTCTTCTCCTTAAGGCTTTACAATATTACTGCCGTGCAGATTTGAATATATATTTGTTGGCATGGGGAGCTATTTTATATTTGGAGAAGAGTTCACTGGGAGCTGGCTCATGTGCTGTGCTTAAAACATGAGTTTGTTTTTTTTTTGGTTTGGGTCTGTACTTCTCTCCTTGAGTACTTCTTTTCACTTAAGAATTAAATTGTGCTTTTTCCTTCTTCCAGTTCGGAACACGCAGGCCACACGATTGTAGACCTGATCGCAGTTCATCGGCTGCACCACCAGAGGGCGGTGTTTGCAGGTCATTGTGCGCATGGCCGCCTCCTGCTGCTCGCCAGGGTCTAGAATTTTGCAGGATGTCATCTCTGTGACCAGAGCAGAGATAAGCTGTATGTCCTGTGACTTCCAGTTTGCGCCACGATACGCATTTTTCCTTTAACAGGGTTGCATGGAGATGGCACACGAGGGAGAGATCAGCGTGGCACCGCCCTCCAAGCCGACCCCACAGCCCTTCTACCCCTTCAATCCAGGTCACTGACCCCGACATCAACCCCGGTCCACCCTACGTCTGCCTCCGGGGCCTGACTTCAGCCTGGGGGATATAGGGTCCCCCACCCCGAACTTGCACCCACACGGAGATGCTGAAGCTGATGTGGAGTAGGGGACCTGCCACCCCCTCACCCATTTTCTGACCAGCGTCACCCACGTCTTAGTCTCTGTGCCAAGTAGCTGCCTCTTTTTCTTTTCCCTCCTTCTCCTCCCTTCTCTCTTTCACCTTCTAATTATTTTTAAAGCAATACATATTCATGACAAAAATTCAAACAACACAAGAGGGGAAGCAGGTGAAAACCAAGTGTTCCCTCCGTCCATCCTAGCTGCCCGGTTTTCTCCCCTGTAAGTGCTAGGAGGTTTTAGCGATGTACGCCCTCCCAGAGAGTCTGGGTGCCTGTGCAAATGGAAGTGTGCGTGGACCATGTTCACACACCACACCCCCAGCTTGGCTCCTGGTTTGCTTTCAGCGGTGATGGAAATCCTTTCACGTCAGTTCACAGAGTGCTACAGAGTATTTCATACTGGCTGCAGAGAATTCTGTCACGTGGATGCACCCTGCTTGATGGAATTACCCCTCTTAGGAGACGTTTGGGCTCTTGCCAGTCTTTTACTCTCAGGAGCTGCGGGCAGTGGTGGTTTAGTATGGATAGCTGTAAGCTCAGGAGCTTTAGTATGGATAGTATGGTGGTTTAGTATGGATAGCTGTAAGCTCAGGAGCAAGATCTACCGTAGACTCAATTCCTAAAAGTGGAACGGGCTGGTCAGAGGGTGCAGGTACTGGTCAAGTTCATATTTATTGCCAGATTGTTCTCCGAAGACCTTTTGCACTGGCTGAGACTTCCGTACAGTGCATGGGCTACAATCCCTGATTGAGAGCCCTTGGCTAATCTTCCAGGTCACTGGTTCTCAGTCTTGACTGCGGTCAGAGTTACCTGGGGAGCTTTCTCAAAATGCCAGAGCCTGTGCCGTATCCCAGGCCGATTAAATCAGAATCAGACAGTTTTTGTCTCTGTCTGGGGTTGGGGGGACCCTTGGGGGGAGGAGAAGGCGACTGGGTACTGGCCCAGAATTCTCCAGGAGATTTTCATGGGCAGGTAGGGAGCAAAGCCACCATGATAGGTGGAAAATATCTCATTGTTCTAAGCGTACATTTCTTTAATTATAAATAAGGGTGGACATTTTCCTTTGAGAACAGTGATTTAGATCTTTCTTAGATCTCAGATCCTTTGAGATTCTGACAAAAGCACTGGATCCTCTATCCAGGAAAAAATGTGCATGTCTGTTGGCCTCATTTCAGGTGATCACAGACCCTGGGACTCCTCCTCAGCCCCAGGTTAAGAGCTAGGCCTAGAATTGTCCTTCCAGTCCTTCCTCAGCCTCCCCCACAGTGCCCAGGCCTTGGTGTTCTGCCTGAAGCCATACCTGGACCCAACTTTGTGTCCCACCAGCTACAAGCCTCTGCTCCAGAATCCCCTCTGTCCTCCTGCAGAAAAACCTGGTCCTCTATGTGGGGCGGGAGACCTGGGTTGGATCCCTGGGTCAGGAAGATCCTCTGGAGAAGGGAATAAGTAACCCTTTCAGTATTCTTGCCTGGAGAATTCCACGGACAGAGAAGCTGGCGGACTACAGTCCATGGGGGTCAAAAAGAGTCGGACTGAGTGACTAACACTTTCACTTTCCGTGTGGGGCGTGCCTGGACCCCCGTCAGGGGACCTTCATGGGCTTTGTGGGAATTCCCAATGTGCCTGCTCTCAGAGGGCTGTGCCGTGTGATGGGGACTCTGAGGATGGGGGTGACACAGTGCAGAGAGGGGTACAGGTAACTCAGCTGGGGCACGTTGGGGTCTCCTGGGGTCAGATCCTGAGCTAAGCCTCAGGGCTAAGCCAGAGTTGGCAGTGGGGATGGGGAAGCGCTGAGGGTGAGAGGAAGCTGTCTTCTGTTGAGATAAAAGCCACAGACATATGAGCACAGACACTTCAGGGAGCTGCCAGCACTCGGGAGCCCAGGTTCAGGGGAGAGGGGTTTTCAGGACACATCTCTCAAAGGCCAAGAAATGCCTACTCTGGATTCAGCATCCAGAGCCTGGTACTGGCTGGTGGTCCTGGATTGGCCAGGATGCTCCTGATTATAACAAACTCTTCTCAAATCAGTGTAAGGAGACAGAGGACACGTAATTAGGGCATAAGGGCTCTGTGATGCCCTGGAGAGGACAGCACCGGGGCCTAGGCCTCCCTGGGTCTCTGCTCTGGGTGCCATGTCATCCCCTGACCCTTTGTGACATTACAGATTCAGCTGCACCTGAGAAAGTCCATCTCTGTTGACATCTGTTTATCTCATTTTTTCGACTCAAAGGTCCCAGGAAGGGATGTGCTGGCCCAACTCAGTCAGGGACTCATTCCTCAGCTGATCAACCAGGACAAGAGACATAGGCCCTGTTCTAAGGACATGGTGACTTGAAGGACAGCCATGTGGAGGGAGGGGTATTTCCCGCTAAAAGGGGTGCTGGGTGGACACCCTTAGTGGCGTCAGCCACAAGCCGCACCTGACTCCCCGGGCATATCTGCTAGATATTCAGTCGTTCATCCATCCATTTATTCAGCAAATCTTAACTGAGCACCTGCAGCGTCCAGGCTCCACTCTGGGTGCTGGAAACAGAGAAATGAACAAACAGACGGAGTTACTGCTATAGTGGTACTTACACTCCTATAGGAGGAGGAAGACAATAAACCATAAATAAACAGAAGATGTCAGGCTACCTCCTGGCATCTCATTACGGTCTTGCTTTGCCATCATTTGCAAGTCATGTCTGGGCTTGAGCATCTGTGCAGATGTCTCTCTTTACCCTTTGTGTGGCCTGGTCTGGGAAATGCCCAGTTATTCCCCATTTGTTTTTCTTTTTTTTAGTGCTTCGTCTCTTTAAAATTGATCTGTAAGTATTTCATTCATCCTGGATTCCAGTCCTTTGTCAGTCATAGGTGAAACAAATATCATCTCCCTGTCTGTGGCCTGCCTTCTCCATCTCTTTGGTGTCTTTTGATGAATGTTCTGTTCTTAATTTTATCATAGTGAAATGTTGAGATTCTTTTATGATTTGCACGTTTTGAGTTTTAAGAAATCCTTTCTATGTTGAGTCGGATTTGACACCTGGACCCAAGGACTCAGGAGCAGCCCCCGGAGAGGCAGAGCCCGGGGCAGCCCCAGGGGCACTCGGTGTACCTGGCAGCAGGGAGACTGATTAAAGCACGAATGAGGTGTGAGGGGAAGACAGAGAGAAGCTGAGTGCTTTGAATTTGATCCTTTTAGCAGCCATTAAGTGATCGCCATGAATGGGCTGAGGAAAGGATTTCCTGAGGACAAAGCACTGGCTCTGGCTGCGGGAGGGCCTGTCCCCTTGGCCTCACCTTGGCCCCCTTGCCACGTGGTTCCTGCTACCGCCCCGTCAGCCTTTACTGGGACATTTCATAGCGACAAGCATCTTTTCCCCAGGAAGGGTAAACTACAGAGTGAGGAGGGCATCTGAACACGTGCGTGTGAAGTCACTCAGGGCTGACTGCTCAGCCTTCATAATTGATGGGGACACAGGGCACTGACTGGGCAGTGGAAAGAGTGGGCCACAGGGCAGCCCAGAGCAGGAGATCTTAACGAGGCTATAAGCCAAGGCATCAGTGAATTGGGATGGCAACAAAAATGTATGCTCTTATTTTCACTAACCTCATAGGTCAGTTGGTAAAGAATCCGCCTGCAATGCAGGAGACCCTGGTTCAGTTCCTGGGTCAAAAAGATTCGCTGGAGAAAGGATAGGCCACCCACTCCAGTATTCTTGGGCTTCCCTTGTGGCTCAGCTGGTAAAGAATCCTCCTGCAATGCAGAAGTGCTGAGCTCGATCCCTGGATTGGGAAGATCCCCTGGAGAAGGGAAGGGCTACCCCCTCCAGTATTCTGACCTGGAGAGTTCCATGGAGCCTGGCAGGCTGCAGTCCATGGAGTCACAAAGAGTCAGACACGGCTGAGCGACTTTCACTTCACTAGCTAAAATTTAGCATAGGCAGCAAAGCAAACAGTGCTAGCAATGCCTGGGGCTTGTCATTCATAACAATCACAGGTATGTTTACATCACATTGCTCTTTTTGTACATACTTTGAAATATCTGCTTCAAGAGAGTAGTTGTTATAAACATCTACTAAGTCTTTGGTAGTTAATATGTTAATGAAGAAGCACATATACTAATTACTATGACAACAGTTTAAAATGTCTTTTGATAATCGTGTGCGAAAAGTGAAAGAGTTAGTCACTCAGTCCTGTCTGACTGTTTGTGACCCCATGGACTGTAGCCCGCCAGGCTTCGCTGTCCATGGAATTCTCCAGCCAAGAATACTGGAGTGGGTTGCCATTCCCTTCTCCAGGGGATCTTCCCAACCCAGGGATCGAACCCCAATCTCCTGCATTGCAGGCGGATTCTTTACTGTCTGAATCACCAGGAAAGCCCCTTTGATAATCATACTGTCAAATACTTATTTCTTTGTAATCCTATGTGATGTATTTTATGTATTTAAAAACAACATTCTGAGGAGGGATCCGTAGGTTTCCCCAGATTACCAAAGGGTCCATGAAACAGGGAAGGTTGAAAATGGGACTCTGGGGTGAAGACTCTCCTGCCACCGGTCAGCTGCTGAAATCTCATGTTCTCAGACAAGCTAAGTGTGTGGGGAGGGTGGGGCAGATGAAGTTATAGCTTTGCAGACATGCAGGAGTTCCTGTTCTTCCCAGTGCTCCAGGCTTTGCAGGCCTGTGGTGACATGGATCCCGGCCCTTTGGGTGAAAACCTGTAGGTGCTTTCTGCTCACTCTGGGTCCTTCTCTTCTCTAATTAGGAGTTCGGTCTCAGTAGACTAGGTTCAGGGAGGGCAGACTAGCCCTGGTCTCTGTGCTCCAGGAATAGGGTGTCTCTCTCGCCGACATATTCTCAAGCTTTCTTCCACTCTCTAAGTAGCTGTGCTGCAGACCTAAGCTGTGCTGCTCTGGCAGCTGTGTGTAAGCTCCTAGAAGTTCATCCATGAGTTGGTGACTGCGATGTTGCAAAGAGAAGCAACAGCAGTGAAGGCCCTGAGATGGCTCTGAAATCACAAACCACCGCAAGTGACTGGTGTTCTGCAGCCTAACTTGAAGGGAGTGAACTGACGTACATCTGCGTTCAGCACCAAGAGCAGAAGGACCCTTCCACTCTGCTGTGCAGTTTTCGATGAAGCCAGGCTTGCATTATGAGGATTATTGGCAAGACAGGAGATTCTCATCCATGTGTTGACATGATAGCGCCAAGTTTCAGAGTGCGGCTTCTTTTGACTGGTTTCTGGAGGGTGCAGGGCCTTTTCTGAGCCATCTAAGGGCTGCTGTTAGAGCGCCACCTAGAGGCTTTGGTGAGACTGGTCCATCAACGTCCAGTCTTCCTTCTGGGCATTAACTGCCTTGCACAAGAGTCAGTGCATGTGAATCTGTGTGTGTGTGTGTGTGCATGCGTGTGTGCACGCGCGCGCGCAAGAGCGAGCGTGCTTGGGGCGGCGAGGGGGTGGGGAGTGGTCGGAAGGGAGATCCTTCTCTGCATTAGTGAAATCAAGTGCGTATTTAAGGGTATATGGTTTGAAAATGTCAAGTAACCATCTTGTGTCTCCTCTCAGGGCCAGGTCCTTCTTTCCAACCTGCTGTGACGCCCGCGGCAGCCCGGTGAGGTGTTGCACCCGTCTCGTAGCAGCTCCTGAGAGTTGACTGCTAAATTTTCAGGAATTTTATGGGTCAGCTGCGAAACACAGCTATTATTAAAAATTAAGTGATAGAGTATTACAACTGAATAGATTCTAGTCGAACCAAAAGTAGGGTACACAAATTCAGCCCTTAAGAATTATTTTACTTTCCCAGTGGCTCAGCAGTAAAGAATCCACCTGCAATGCAGAAGACCTGGGTTTAATCCCTGGGTTGGGAAGATCCCCTGGAGGAGGGCGTGGCAACCCACTCCAGTATTCTTGCCTGGAGAATCCCATGGACAGAGGAGCCTGGCGGGCTACAGTCCATGGGGTCACAAAGAATCAGACATGAAGTGACTTAGCACACAGGCGTGCTCTGAGGTTTCGGAGGTCTCCTGTGTGATGGAGATGCTGTATCACCGCACATCTTTTCCCAGCTCCACCACTCGGTGACATCACGTTGGCGGCTAACTGGGCCAGGTGGGGTGTTTACAGCGCAGGAATCTGCACATTCCGCACATCAGCCTTGAGACAGCTGGCTTGGGGGTGCATCCGCTCTGACCGCAAGTGTCCCCTTCGGGTCTGGGCGGGCGGAAGCCCAGCAGTGGGCTCCCGGGCAGGGTGTGACGGTGGGGAGATTAGAGGGATGGGGGAGGGACAAGCCCCTTGCACCGCGGCTCTGTCCACCTGAGGACGCCTTCTAAATGTTTGCCAAATGGAGGGTTTGGAAAAGAGAGGCAAGAACTATTTTAATTCAACAATTTCAGTTATTTCTTTTATTATTATATAGATCATTTTGACCACTTCTCAGGGTGGCAGGCCTGTCCGGACCTGCCCCTAGAAAGTACCCCAGGGGCAGCTTAAATGGGAAAGACTGCCATGCTGGCCCAAAAGTGCGGAGCATGCGCAGTGCCGCACAACAGCCACGTGGTAACCACCGAAGTGAAAGTTGGTCTGCAGCTCCCCTCCCCTGGCTACTCCAGCCTGGTGGGCGGCTTCTGCCGCTGGGCTGTCACAGGGCAACTAGAGGAGATAATGTGACAGGCGATGGTCCCCCCCGATGCTTTATTGGCTTTTGTTTATCCCTTGCGTTGCTTCTTTGATGCTTTGGGAGTAAATCAAATTAAAAGCAAACTTGAACGGAGTCCAAGTTGTGCACATCTCCAATTCTTGAACCCAGTCCAGGTTCCTATTACAGTCATTAAGCAATTTATATGATGCATTGCACCCCCAAATTGCTACACTTGCATCATATTTAAAGATACCTGTTAAATATATATGTATTCCTAAATATTGTTTATAATTCTAACTAATAAGATTACATTAAGTCCATTTGTAGGAATTTGTAGAGTTTTAAGCATAATATTTGGAGATAATTTTAAGGAATAAAACGAATGTATTTTTAATTGTCCTTAAATCCTGATGCTCTCGGCCATCCATTGAATGGATGAGTTTAAGTGCTTCAGGGAATGGATAGGTTTCTGCTAGAGTAATAAATTCATTGCTCAGCTTTGAAAATCAAAGCTGACTTTTTTATTTTGTGTTGCCTCCTTGGCAAAACAATAGTCTTGAAAGCCGGGCTTTGTTAAGAGATAAAGAGGTTTTCTAAATTCCAGAGCTTCCCTCTAAATATGAAGCGTCAGTATCTCCGAGGAGCTTTGATCACAGAATTTCCCTATGAGACACAAATAGAAAGAATTCAGGATATGATGGAAGTGAAGTTCTCTGAGGACAGGAAGGCCAAGGAGAGAGTATTGAGCCCTGCCCGGGAGAGGTCTCGTGGTGAGATACAGTGTGGGAACGCACCTGGGGGATGGGGAGCAAGACACAGGAGCTCTGAGAGAACCCGGAGGTGAGGAGAGGCGTCTGAATAGATGAGCCCGAGCCAGTGCCCCAGGTGTGCACACCTGAGACCAGCGTGTCTCCTACAGAAGGTCTGGGAGTTCAGGTGTCTCTGGAGGGACAGGCAGAGGCGGGAGGGGTGAGGTGGACCGTGAGCAGGGACCTGGGAGCCAGGAGCATCGGCAGAGCCCCAGGTTAGCAGCTGATGGTGCTGGGGGCACTCAAAGGCCAGAGATGAGTGGTATGGCATACCTAACTGGAGGCCAGAGAGGACCCCAAGGACAGCAGTGCACCTGCAGCCCCTCCCCGCACCACCCTAAGGCCACATGCCCGTCCTCTAGGGCACTGACTGCCCCCCCTGCAGCCCTTGGTAGAGTCAGCACACATGGGTGTGTCCCAGGCCTGCCCGTCTGTCTTCAGGGTTTTGTGAAGGGGCCATGGTAAAGACACAGCCACACTCCCTGGAGTCCCCATGCAGCACAGCTCCGCCCTCCACAAGAGGCCATGGACAAAGCGGGCCATGGGGCTGCAGAAGGGCCAGGCTTTTTGCTGAGTCCAAGACTGGCTAGGAAGGGATTGAAATCTGAACCCTGGT
This sequence comes from Bos taurus, assembly GCF_002263795.3. Lineage (NCBI taxonomy): Eukaryota > Metazoa > Chordata > Mammalia > Artiodactyla > Bovidae > Bos > Bos taurus. The sequence goes on along the minus strand of NC_037353.1, from coordinate 37,176,170 downwards.
GTTCCCCGGGGCTTTGGCCTTCAGGGCTCAGCCTTTCCCTGAACAATCAAAGGAAATGGCCCAGGGCCATCTTGAGATAGGAGGGGAGTCAGGGCTCATCCCAAGGGCTCCGGGGATCCCCGAGGCGGCCCGGGGTGGGATCAGAAGGCCGTCATCTCTCATCAGGCACTCTGGAAGTCCAAGGTCAAGAGGCTATTCGGGGAGCAGACTTGTCCTGAAGGTCTGGGCAGGGGCGAACTAATACAGAACAGACAGGAAGCAACTTCTCGGTCAGTGTTAGATTTCCCATTTCTGGAACGTATACTGCTTAGTTCCAGCTATAGAGATTCTCTCTCAGGAAGACAGGCAGGAGTTCAAATCTCACGCCTTCCTCTTGCTTGCTGTGTGACACTGTGTGTCCCCGGGGATGTCACTTCCCTTCTGAGCCTCAGTTCACTCATCTGTAAAATGGGGTCATAAGAGCCCTTTGCAGGTTTGATGATCATGGAGATATTGATGTGAAGGACTTTGACATTCTTGGCGGTGATGAGTACAGTGTTGATGGCAGCAATTATTGTTACTGGCTTCTGGCCCAGCCCCTTAGGGGACCATTGCCAGACTTTCTGGAGGACATGGATGAAGGGTGAATCAGCACTCAATCAGTCCACAAGATGGGAGGGAGGGGGTGGGGAATGCTGGAGTCCTCCAAAGAAGGACCCTGGGTGGGCAGAGTCGCTGGTAGGTGATAAGAAACTGTTAAGAGAGAGGAGGTCAGTGGAGGGGGCCAGTGGTAAAAATCTGGCTAAGGGGGTGGGGTCACCTGAGACCCCTGGGGAAGGAAGGGGAGAAGGACAGGGCATCAGAGTGACCTGGGTCATGGGCAGTGCCTCCAAGCAGCAAGCCAGGAGGCAGGGCTGGAGGACTGGGGAGAAGGAGCTCAAGGCCTGAGTGACCTGCCCTGTGGAATCAGACCAGTGCCATGTGGGTAGGACTCCGACCCTGGGGAGAAGCTTATTAGATGATGCCTCCAGGTTTTCTGGTGGCAGGGCCTGAAAACACACAGATGTGCTTCTTAATTCCCACCCTCCAGTATTTCCTGCTAAGACTCTGCTTCAGAAGGCAAATCCCAACCAGGAGACACCACGGAGGGTACCAGTGATGTTTGCTGTCCCACAGGGTCTCAGGCTGTGACAAGAGCTGATTAAAGCACAGGGACCGAGACTCACTCAGAGTTTCTGGTTCTGTAGGTGTACAGTGGGGCCAGAGCCTACATTTCTAGTAAGTTCCCAAGTGATGTTTATGCTGCTGGGACCACAGTTTGAGAACCACTGACCTAGGTCTTGGGCCAGTATCTTCTGGGATCCTCATAGCATTCTCTCTGCACACTCACCCCCACCCCACTTCATAGCTAATGACACTCAGATCAGAGAGGGTAAGTCATCTGCCCAAGGTCACACAGCTGAACGGTGGTAGAGTCATCTTTTGCAGTTAGGTCTGCCAGAACCTAGCCCTCTGCTCTTTCACCACGATAGTGACCTTCATCCCTGGCACTGTAAATTCCTGAGGCTGGCCTGTTTTGCAGCTTTGCCCTTATCCAGGGCCTGAGTCCATATAGAGCTTAATCACTGTTAGTAAAGTGAAGTGAAGTCACTCAGTCGTGTCCGATTCTGCGACCCCATGGACTGTAGCCTACCAGGGTCCTCTGTCCATGGGATTCTGTAGGCAAGAATACTGGAGTGGATTACCATTTCCTTCTCCAGGGGATCTTCCCAACCCAGGGATTGAACCCGGGTCTCCTGCATTGGAGGGTCTCCTGCTTTAACCTCTGAGCCACTGTTAGCTGAGTTGAATTCCTTCCTGGAGTGGGTCAGTGAGAACAATTTCTCAGGCTGTAATTGATAACTGTTGGCTGAGGCACCCTCTGAGGGCTTGGACTGGGTGTAAGGAGGTGGGTCAGAGTTGGTTTTTGGTTTACTCATTTATTATAAGCAGGGACAGGGAGTGAAGGCGAGGTTTAGAAGTGACAGAGAGAGGTGTCCCAGCTTTCTTCCTAGGAACCCACTGGGAGCAGAGAAAGCAATTCTCACTCACCAGGCTGGCTCTGAGGGGCTTCCCTGGTGGCTCAGTGGTAAAGAATCTGACTGCCAACACAGGAGATGCAGGTTCTATCCCTGGGTCAGGAAGATCCACTGGAGGATGGCTTGACAACCCACTCCAGTATTCTTGCCTGGGAAATCCCATGAACAGAGGAGCCTGGTGAGCTCTGAGGGTCCACGGGGTTGCAATGAGTCCATGGGCTCACAAAGAGTCAGACACGACTGAGCTCAGAATGCAGGCATGCAGGCTGACTCTGAATAAGGCTCAGTGTCCAGGCCTCCTACCCTTCACAGGCCTCTGGGCTAGTTTTGCCTGGGGTTGGGGGGTGGAGTGTCTTGGCCAGAGCTGAGGGTTTGAGAAATAACACGCTGTTTGCTATTTGTGTGTGAGGCCTGTTTCTGTACCAGTGCAGCTGCTCAGCTAAACGAACCTCCGTGCCTCTGCAGGGCCTCACGTAGAGCCCAGGAGTTCGTCCTGGCCTTGAGGGGAGGTGGGGGAAATACCCTGGGCCCGGGTGGGTCTGCTGTGGCCTTGCTGAAAGTTGGCTCTGCAGGGGAAAAGGAGAGAAGGACGGAAGGCCCACGGGGGCGGGTTCACAGCTCGTGGAGTCAACAGAAGCAGCTGGAGCTGCAGGACGGGCATGGCCGGGGGTGGGGCTGTAGCCTCTGGAACGGCTGCCTGGACTGGCGCTGCCATCAGTGTGGACGTGAAGGGACCACCCAGCTCTCACAGGCCTCTCAGCTGTTTCTGGCCCCCAGGCTCTGGGGACAGTCTACCTTCACTATCATCACCCTCCCAACCTGGGGGCCCAGACCCTGTGACACGCTCCCTTGACTGGGGGGCCCACCGTCCACTGCAGAGGGACACTGCCTATCTCCTTCTCTCCTCCCTTCCCCAGAACCCCTGTCAAACACACTGGGTGGGCTGGGATTCCCCGTGATCGGATTCTTCCCCCAGAGTCCCCATCAAACATGCAGGGCGGGCTGGGATTCCCCGTGCCCGGATTTCAAAACTGCAGCCCCACCCCTGTGGATTCACTCCTTCTGGAAATACCCTTGGTGGCCTCTCTGTCCAGGCCCTGGAAATGATTCAGACTACACTTTATGCTGGGTACCCACACAGCTTAAAATCCTTTTTTTTCCATCAGTTCCCATTTCAGCTTCCAGAAGATGCTGGCCCCACCAGGCCTGACACTGACCTCACGGCAGGGCTCATTCCTAGGTTTCTGGTCTGGGCCTCTGTCCCAAATGGCCATCAGGGCTTCCGTCCACCCTGCCCCCCTGCTTGGATGAGCAGGCCTTCCAAAGGAGTGTCTAGTTTTATTTTCTCTATGAGTGTGCCTCGGCTGAGAGTATGTCAGTGGGGCAGCCCAGCCAGGTCCCCTGGGGGGACAAATATCAGTGGCCTTTGACCTGTAGGAAAGGGCATCTCTGGGTTGTCCCGAGCCTGAACCATCTCTGCGTCCACCCGCCACTCTCCCTTGCACCCCCAGCTTTCCAGGAGCCCTGGATTGGCTTTCCAGGATTGGCTTACAAGCCCCTTGACCACACTTGAGAAGAGCCCAGTCTGCTTTCAGCTGCCCCCTCTCCCAGTATACACAGAGCCCGTGCAGAGAGGGAGAGTTCTTCCTTTTAAAAATGCAAATCTCACCCAGAGAGATTCCTGAGTGTCCTTATAAAAGGCTTTCAAGCTGCTGGGGTGTTTATGTTTGAAGACGATTCAGAGAAGCTTGGTGAGAAAGGTAGTTGCCAGAGCAGCGCTCCTTGTTCTGAAAAACAGAGAGCTGGTGGGGAGTGGGCACACAGAGGGGTGGGGAGGGGGAGAAACCTGGCAACATCCCTGTGGGCCAGGTGGGCCTTTAGGAAAATGGGACCCTCCAACATGCCAGCTGTGGCTCTGAGTGGGCCCCGTGGGGTCTCAACCTCTCTCTCATCGCCACCTGCTCCTCCCACCTGGCCCCAGTCACCTGTTCCACCCTTCCCCTTGCCTGGCACCACCCCACCCCACCCCCAGCCACGGGCCTCGTGGCTTTGAGCCGTTCTGCCTCCTTCGTGAATTCACACACCCAAAGAGGACCTGTGACTGGTCCAGCCAGGGCTGTCCACAGGGAGCTGGCTCTGACGGGCACACAGGGTGGTCTCTACAGGACTTAACGCCCCCACCCCAGCCCTGTCTGCTCCTGCCGCCTGTGTTGACAGTGCAGGCAACTTTTCATCCTAGGATGTACTTTGAGCTTCCCCAGGAGGGCTCACTAGGGCCCACATAAGCCGAACTCCTCATAACCACGTGAGAGCCAGGGGTCCTCGCTCGGTTTTTGGCAGCTGTGTGACCATGGACTAGTCACTGACCTCTCTGAGCCTGTTTCCTCCTTCACAAAGAGGGGATAACCACACACCTTGTTCATCAGCCTCTTTTGAGGGGGACACAGCATGTTGAGTACCTGCACAAGACCACACAATAAAAGCAGCGGCGCCTCCCTGCTTGTTCACTTCTTTCGAATGAGGTGGGGTGGAGGTCTGAGTTCAGCATCTCTCTGAGGCAGGGGAATGGCTTGAATGACCTCAGGACTGTGCGACCACTGTCTCCCTTAGCTTTCTCCCAGGGAGCTGGCACTGTCGGGACTGTACTTGAAGTGGAAGGAATTTTAAATCAAGGAGCTTAGGCCTGTGTTTGTTGTCTTCCCCTAGAGGGCATTTTCTTAAAAAAGTTTGCTATGAAACCGAACCTTTGGGGAGTAAATGGGCTTCTTAGGTCATTTCTTTGTTTCTCCTCCTGTTGTCTTTGGAGCCCTGCTTTGTGCATCTCTGGCAGAGCTGATAACTGTTGATAAATCAATAGCTGTTTTACTCTAATTTATCGAGCTCTATTGCCTAAACCTAATTAGCATGTTTCAGCACCACGAATTGCTTCTGAGTCCTGGGCTTAGATGGGAGGATTGATTGTGAAGCTGGCCCGAGCCAGGCAAATCAGGGAAGAAGTGAGGAAGGTGGACAGATCTTACCCAGAGCATCATTCCAAGTGTAAGTAACAGCCAGACTGGAGACATGGCTCCTGAGGGCAAGTTCCTGGTGCTTTGGCCCCCTTAAGCCCCAGCCCCCACCATGGGAGGCCCTCAGTATCTATGTTGGAGACGCACACCCACTCTTGGTAGCTGGGTGACTTGACTTTCTCAAAGTCTCTGTTTCCTGGGCTGGAGCAAAGGACCGATGACCATGTCGTAGCAGGGAAGGAAGAAAAGATCTTTTAAAAGAAGTGAGGCCGAAGTAAGTCAGAAAGGAAAACACCAATACAGTGTATTAACACATATGGAATTTAGAAAGATGGTAACGATGACCCTATATGCGAGACAGCAAAAGAGACACAGATGTAAAGAACAGACTTTTGGACTCTGGGAGAAGGCGAGGGTGGGATGATTTGAGAGAAAAGGATTGAAACATGTATATTACCATATGTGAAATAGATCGCCAGTCCAGGTTTGATGCATGAGACAGGGCGCTCAGGGCTGGTGCACTGGGATGACCCTGAGGGATGGGATGGGGAGGGAGGTGGGAGTGGGGCTCAGGATGGGGGACACATGTACACCCATGGCTTATTCATGTGAATGTATGGCAAAAACCACTACAATATTGTAAAGTAATTAGCCTCCAATTAAAATAAATTAATTAATTAAAAAAAAAAAGTGAGGTCACACCTTGGACCTCACAGTCCCACATGGAGGGCCTGCCCTTCAGGAAGGTTGGTGGCTGGAGAAAGGGAGGGGCTGGAGTGATGGCTGGTGAGAGGGGAGACCCTGCTGGAGGCTGGGCCAGGAGACTTCCAAGGATAGAGACGTGGTGTGGCCTGATTTGTCTCAGTGCACTGTGTCACCCTCTCACTCTCCCCAAATCTGTCTGCTCCCCAGAAGCAGGGGTGTTTGGGGCAGGGAAGAACTAGGCAGCATCTGTAGGTTGGGCCAGTGCAGAGGAGAGCCTGTGCGTGGGAAGTAGAGGGCAGCACAGGGACTTTCAAGACCATTTAGAGGAACAAGCTTGCCAGGAATATGGAGCGGTGCAGGGGTCAGAGTCAGGGTGACCCCAGAGCACTGCTTTCTTAAAAAAAAAAAAAAAATGAGGACTTCTGATGGTCCAGTGGTTGAGAATCTGCTTTGCCATGCAGGGGACTCCATTGACCCCCTGGTCCAGGAAGATCCCTCAGGCCTGGAAGCAACTAAACTCGTGTGCCACATGTACTGAGCCTGTGCTCTAGAGCCTGCGATCCAACCCAAGAGAAGGCACCGCAGTGAGAAGCCCCTGTACCATGCCTAGAGAGTAGCTCCCGCTCGTCACAACTAGAGAAAGGCCATGTGCAGCAGCAAAGACCTGCCACAGCCAGAAAAAGAGAAAAGAAATACCAAATCTTAAAAAAAATTCAGGCATAATTCACAAAACATAAAGTTCACCAGTTTTAAGTAATACAGTTCAGTGGGGTTTCAGAATTTTCTGTGTGGTGCAGTTATCACCACTGTCTAATTCCAGAACATTTCTTTCCATCATCCCAAAGCGAAACCCCATATCTATTAGCAGCCATTCCTATGCCCCTCCCCCAGCTCCGGGCAGCCATTAATCTGCTTTCTCTCCTAAGGATTTGTCTACTCTGGGCATTTCACGTAAATGGAATCATGCAATATTTATCCTTTGGTGTCTGGCTTCTTTCACTTAGCATATATTTTCAAGCTACATGCTGTAGCTCATGTCAGGCTTCATTCCTTTTTATTCCTGAATAACATTCCGCTGTACAGATAAACTACATCTTATTTATCCATTCATCAACTGATGGAATTTGGGTTGTTTCCACCTCTTGAGTATTGTGAGTAGGGCTGGTCTGAACATTCCTGTGCTACTCATTGTATGAAAATGGGTTTTCAGTGTACATCTAGAAGCAGGCCTGCTGGGTCATTTGATAATTCTCGGCTTAACTTTTTAAAGAACTGCCAAATTGTCCAAGGACCACTTTTGTAGCCCTACATGTCAAATACTGGGGTTACAAGAGTTTAGAAGAGGTAGTCACCCCCTATTGAAAGGGGGTAATTAAGGAAAATTTCAAATTGTGGTGCTGGAGAAAACTCTTGAGATTCCCTGGGACAGAAAGAGATCAAACCAGTCAATCTTAAAGTAAATCAACCCTGAATATTTATTGGAAGGACTGATGCTGAAGCTCCAACATGCTGGCCACCCGATGCGAAGAGCCAGCTCATTGGAAGAGATCCAGATGCTGGGAAAGATTGAGGGCAAGAGGAGAAGAAGGCAGCAGAAGATGAGATGGTTGGATAATATCCCTGACTCAATGGACATGAGTTTGAGCAAACTCTGGGAGATGGAGAAAGACAGGGAAGCCTGGCATGCTGCGGTTCTTGGGGTTGCAAAGAGTCGGACACGACTTAGAGACTGAAGAACAACAAGTAAAACAGAGCCAAGAGAAGCTGTCTCAGGACAGGGGAGAAGGAGAAGGAAATAACCTTGAGCTGGCCGAGCACAACTTTCTTAACAGACTTGAGCCCAGACCGGCACAGAGCCCTAGGGGGTAAAGGTGACAGGAAGAATAGGGCCCATCGGCCGCCCCCTAGGGACAGATTTCTGCCATCACTGGTGGGGAAAGCATGCTGACACAGGACCTGGACCATGGGTGAGGGAGGAGTCAGAGCATCAGCCTCCTCCCCTGCAGCCCTCCAGCCCCTTCCAGCCGGCGAGGTCCACCTGGGCCCAGGCCCCTGTCCTCTGCTTGTCTCTGCAGCCTCCTTCCAAGGACCTGTGTCTCCTGGGCCAATTTTCCCTCCAGGTCAATCAGGAGATGAAGAGATGCTCTGGAGCAGGCACATTGGGACCCAGCCCCAGAGGTGGCAGCCCCCTGCTCCCAACCCTAGCCCATCTCAGGATCACAGGTCTGGAGCAGATCTTGGCAGGTGTCCCCGGGGGCACTGCTGCTCTTCACTCCCCACCCAGGACGCTGTTGGCTGTCAGCCTGATGGATCTTTCTGGGGATGACCAGTGGAGGCAAACCTAACATTTCCCTGGGGACCCACGTTTGCCAACATTCCCTTTTCCTTTTTAAGTCTCTGGCATATTATTTAAAGTGAGTCACACAATAAAATTACTAGCTTATTAAATTACAAGGAAAAGACAAGGTGAGAGATGATTTGAACCAAAGATATGTGAATGGCGTCCCCTGCTCCTAGCAAGAATGACTTTGAAGAGAAACATGATTAAAACAAGAGGATTCCCCTGAGCCAGGCCCAGCCGATTGAATCTCGGGGAGGAAATGACAATCTGGGTTACTTTGTTATGCCATTTCCAGGCATTCAAACCCCTGGGGGAGCTTTGGACTTTTATGTGACTGCCTCTGAGAGGGGGTTGAGCAGTCGTGGTGAGGGGCTCAGGGATCGGGCAGCCTTGGCTGGAGATGTAGACTGGCAAAAAGTGTTCCTTTCTCATGAACAGGTCTTTAGATGCTGAGGCCTTGACAGAGGTGTCTGGAGGAGCTTTATGGAGAGGGGTGAATTCTACCCGGGAGAACGGTTTGTCTTCTGAGGCCAGCAGCCATTTTGCTCCCAGGTAGAGTGAACAACCACCCTGGTCTACCCAGGACAGGGGGAGTTCCTGGGATGCAAGACCTTGCTTTCAAACCAGGACAGTCCCAGGCAAACCAGGACCAGTTGGTCACCTTACACGTTCAGAGCGGACATTAGTGCTCAAGCCCAACTCTGAGTGTGGCAAAGAGGTAAAGAGGTGAAGGGTGGGAAAAGGAGAGATGGACACAGCCAAAGCATGAGAGAGAGTGCGTGCCCTTCATACAGGACCTGGTTGCGTGCACTATGGTCTGTACATGCAATGGAATGACAAGTAGCTGCCGAAAGGAACACAGCAGTTCTATAGGCCGTGGAACAACGTCCAAGTTCTGTGTTGCAGGAAGAAAAAAAACAAAGGTGCATAACAGGGTATAGTGTATTCCCACTGGGTAAGAAAACGGAGGAAATACATGTGTATGTGCTTGTCTGTAGAGACACTGATTGTCTCTGTAACAACTGTTAACACTGGAGAACACGAAGACGTCACATTGTAAAGGCCCTCCTCTAGGGGGCGCTATCACCTTTTTGGGAACAACTGGCTACTGGGGATCTCCTGACCCATTTGCTAACATCTGGCTAACGTGTCCTTCTCTTCACGCGTGTTTCTTTTTCCCTTTCAACTTCTATAAAAATTTGAATATCTTTTTCCCCCCAGTTTTATTGAGGTGTTTCCTGATCTGAGTCACGGCAGGAGCCACACTGCTCATAAGCACCTCGCTGTCTGGGGGCTTCCCTGGTAGTTCAGATGGTAAAGAATCTGCCTGCCATGAGGGAGACCGAGATTTGATCCCTGGGTCGGGAAGATCCTCTCGAGGAGGGCATGGCAACCCACTCCAGTATTCTTGCCTGGAGAATCCCATGGACAGAGGAGCCTGACGGGCTATAATCCATGGGGTCACAAGGAGTCCGACACAAATGAGGGACTAACATACAGCTTTACTGAGGTATGAAAAGTGAAAGTGAAAGTGAAAGTGAAGTCGCTCAGTTGTGTCCGACTCTTTGTGACCCCATGGACTGTAGTCTACCAGGCTCCTCAGTCCATGGAGTTTTCCAGGCAAGAGTACTGGAGTGGGTTGCCATTTCCTTCTCCAGGGGATCTTCCCAACCCAGGGATCGAACCCGGGTCTCCCGCACTGCAGGCAGACTCGTTACTGTCTGAGGCACCAGGGAAGCCCTGCTGCTGCGGCTAAGTCACTTCAGTCATGTCCAACTCTGTGAGACCCCATAGACTGCAGCTCACTAGGCTCCCCTGTCCCTGGGATTCTCCAGGCAAGAACACTGGAGTGGGTTGCCATTTCCTTCTCCAGTGCAGGAAAGTGAAAAGTGAAAGTGAAGTCGCTCAGTCGTGTCCAACTCTTAGCGACCCCATGGACTGCAGCCTCCCAGGCTCCTCCGTCCATGGGATTTTCCAGGCAAGAATACTGGAGTGGGGTGCCATTGCCTTCTCCAGGTATAATTAACATATAACATTGTGAATGTTTAAGGTATACAACATAATTTAATGCTTTTATGTGAAGTAATTACTCTAATAAGCTTAGTTGGCACACCCCTTTTGCTTGTTTTACTTAATGCTACATATGCTGGAAATTGCTCCATGTCAATTCAAAGGTATTTTATTCATTCATTTTTATGGCTGCATAGAATTTCTTTCAATGGATTACCATAGTTTCTATTCAACTAATCTAGGAAGATCATTTGTGTTGTTTCCAGTATTTTGCAATTGCAAATAATACCAATTGCAAATTTTATATTGTTGTTTCATCTGTGTAGATAAATGTGGGATTATTGGGTCAAGTTATAAATCCATACGTAGTTATGGCTTCCATAGGGTGGTGCCAACTGATGGATTTTCCCCAGAGTAGGTTATAAAGGAATTCATCACTTCCTTGGCAGCCATAACCAAGGACTTCCAGTGAGTCCTGTGGGACTCAGCCATGGCATCGAGCAAATTCTAACATTAACTCACACATATCCTCCGGTCGTAGATTTCCTTATACGAACACCCCACTAGAGGACACCAGGAAGTGAGAGAGACTCATTGCTGAGTCCCTCCCATAACTCAATGGTCCTTTCAGAATCATTTCCATGGTCCCATCAGTGGGTAGATCTTACCCATACTCTTTTTTTTTCTTCCACAAAAGCCAGCTGTTCCCCCAGCTTTCATAATTCATGATTATTTTGGACAAAAATAAAACTTCAGTCTGTGCGGTCTTTACATCTGACTTTCTTGGGAGACCTCAAATGATCTTTTCTAATTGAGTTGAATCTCATAACCCAGAAAAGCTCTCAGTCTGGAGCACACTCTGTACACGAGGGAAAGAAAAATGCCCCTTTTGTGCTGGCCTGGAGGTGGCCCCACGTTGGGACTGGGGCCAACTATGTCTTTGCCCAGGGCCAAAGCCCCAGATGGAAGGCCCCTTGGCCCCACCCAACTGGAGGAAGTTCCACAGAGGTTCTGAGAAGCTGGGGTGCTCTGGGCAGGGAAAGACTGGATCATAAAACACTGCACAGACATATACAACACACACGTGGAAAGAGTTCTGAAGAGCCCACTGAGGAATGTCAGTAGTGGTTACTGCTGGGTGGTGTGTTCCGGGAGATTTTGATTTTCTTCTTTATGGTGATTTTGTTTGAAAATGTTTCATTGTGTCATTTGAGGACGTTTCATTAGCTGAAAGGTCATTGACTTTTCTTGGTCCACAAATGCCATGAGATGGAAAAAAATAGATCCATTCAAAACAGCAAGTTTCCACCATGCGTAAATTCAAGTGGAATTACTAAGTTGGCAGTGCCAACCCCTCCTAACAGCAGGATGTGTCTTTCTGTCCCGTGCCATCTCTGTCACCATCAGCAACAAAGCTTCTTTATGCATCTACCCCATGCCTAGAGCTATGCCAAAGGTGACCATGATACAGTATTGTCCCTAAGTTGGTGGCAGTTGAGTATGAGGCGCATATGTACACAAATCACTGAGTGTAAAGAGAGAAATGCCCTAGAAGGGGAAGGCTTGGCTTTGTCTGAGGTGGGGGCAAGGTGAGCGATACCCAGGGAAGAGGGGTGAGGGCCAGCTGAGTTTAAAAGAGGGCTCTGGTGCATCTTTCAGACAGCGTGAACATTTGAGACTATGAGATGCAGAGGATGTAGGAGAAGTGGGGTCAGATCCCGAGCGCCTTATGACCTCTGCTGGTCAGGGGTAAAGAGGAAGTCAGGATTTAAAGATTTAAAATAGAGGCAAGTCATGATCAGATTTGCATTTGGGGAAATAAAAACATTTTGGCAGCAGCATAGAAAATGGATTTCGAGAAAGGGGTTGAGACTAGAGGCAGGAAGCCCATTGACAGAGTTTAATCCCCAGAGAGATGGCAAGGGCCTGACCTGAGGAGGTGCTGCAGGGGCTGAAGAGGAGTGAATGTGGGTGTCTGTGGGGGTCTGGTGACCCCCAACATGGAAAAGTAGAGCGGAGGAAGGGCCAGTTGCCTATGCTGCATCACAAACTTGGAGAAGACCTGAGCTTGTGTGTTCAGAGCCCAGCGGCAGTGTCTGGCGTGTAGAGAAGCTCAGTTATATTTGCCTGCCTCTCCCCACTCTTACTTTCTCATATCCATGGCAGTCACCTCCAACATCTCTCCTCCCTTTCCAGATCTGCAAACTTCCTTCTTAGTGTCCATTCTTTTTCTTTTTCCACCTTCACCTTTTAGATTACGGCTGTTTTTTTTTCCTTTCCTTTTCTTAAAAAAATAATTTATTTATTCATTATTTATTTAGTTTTGGCTGCGCTGGGCCTTCGTTACCGTGTGCAGGTTTTCTCTAGTTGCAGTGGTCGGGGCTACCGTGTGGGCTTCTCACTGCAGTGGCTTCTCTCGTTTCGGAGTATGGGCTCGAGAGTGTGGGCTCAGTAGTTGTGGCGCAGGCTTAGTTGCCCTGCGGTGTGTGGGATCTTAGTTCCTGGACCAGGGATCGAACCTGTGTCCCCTGCATTGGTAGGTGGATTCTTAACCACTGGATCACCAGGGAAGTCCCTTCTTTTTCTTTTTAACGCCAGTGAGATTTATAGTTTTCTTTCCCACATGCATCAGCTTGTCTCTGACTTCTCAAGTTTTGTGTGTGTGTGTGTGTGTGTGTATGTGTGATTTAGCCTTCATCTCATTAATACCATAGAAAATCAACACCAAGTACATACACAGAAGCATCCTTTTAGAAGCAGGGAGAGGGGAAGGCTATACATACTTACAATGTAATATCATTTATCTAGTCATTTTGAGCCATGTTGAGCCCCGTTAGGCGCCCAGCGTTGAGACTTGCTTTTCCACCCATCCTGTCTCTAAGCCACCTATCCCAGTTCTACTGATTCAGTTTTAAAGAGTCATCTATTGATTTAATTCTGACTCTAAAAGAAAAAGATATTATCTGCTGAAAATGTGGGAGATGTATATGAAAAAAAAATCACTCACAATCTTAGCATGTAGAGATCACCAGTAGTAATGTGTCTTTTCTTCCAGTGATTTCAATGCACATGTAGTTATTATAGAGAGAGAAGTAGACTTATATTATTTGTATTTATCTGGATATGTGGATCTGCTAGCATGATCATTCAATCTGTAATCAATGGCATCTGACATTTGTTGGTACTTACTGCGTGCCAGTCACCTGTTCTATGCACGTATATTAACTCATTCAATCTTCATACCATTCCTATAAAGCAGATTATTATCCCTGTTTTAGAGATGTGGAATCTGAAATGTCAAGAAATGCTAAAATCACATTGTAAGATATCCAACCCAGGCCTTTTTAAAAAAAATTTCTGTTTCTTCTAAGGTTTTTCTTTGATGTGGAACATTTGTAAAGTCTCTGTTGAATTTTTTACAATATTGTTTTCATTTTATGTTTTATTTTTTTGGCCAAGAGGTATGTGGGAATTTAGCTCCCTGACCAGGGATTGACCCTGCATGCCCTGCACTAGAAGGCAAAGTCTTAATCATTGGATCACTAGGGAGGGCCCCAAGCGTCTGTTTTAACCTGTGACCTCCATTAGCTGCTATTCTTTCTTCCTAGTTTCAGCCTAAAAAACATTCTGTCTCTTAACATGACTGTATTTGTACAGCTTCATCCAGCATGTGTGGACTTGCTGAGTCTCATTCTGGAGTCACCCTGTGCTATTGAAGAGATGGGGTGTTTGGAGGGAAGTCAGGTGACCCCAGGGAGAGGAGCCTGGCTGTCCACACACGTGCGCTCAGCATGGACCTAAGTGAGCCGTTTCCTGTCTGGGGCCTGATCCTCTCCCCATCACTCAGAACCCGGAAGGGTCAGCCCTTCTTCCGGGGGACTTCTCCTCCCAGGGAGGTTCCAGCTACTAATTCAGCTCAGGAACAAGGCGTAATCCAGGACACCAAGGCATCTGTTCACAAGGGGAGCCCAAGGAGTCCTGCAGACCTCCTTCCATTGGCTGATCAGCCCCCTCTGTGCCTGAGTGAATCAGAGAGTGACAAGGACTGCTTGGTTATCAGCCTGAGCACTGTCGGGGTCCCAGGTCTTAAACTTAGCCTAGAACAAGTTATTGCATTTTTCTTGTGTCTCAGTGTACTCATTTGTAATAAGATAATATGGGTATCTTCCTCTGGGGTTGCTGGGAGAGTAAGTGAATTAAACATAACTCACAATAACCCTCATAGTCCATATAGCCCACAATAATCCACATAACCTCCAATAATAATAATAATATAGAGAGTCTAGAACCAAGCCTGGAAGCTCATTCATAAGCACTCAGTAAATATTCAGTTCAGTTCAGTTCAGTTCAGTCTCTCAGTCATGTCCAATTCTTTGCAACCGCATGAATCGTAGCACGCCAGGCCTCCCTGTCCATCACCAACTCCTGGAGTTCACTTAGCTTGATATTAGCATAACTTTATATGCAGAATATCCCAGCCTATATTCATCAGAAATTGCATTTTCTTGTCTGTCTACTTGTAGACACTGTGATTCCTCCAGGGCAGGGACCAGATTTTCCCACTGCTGTGTGGATCCTCAAGGCCTGGTACATACTAGGCCTTCAACATATGCTTGTTTCATTGCACAAATGGGTGAATGAATGAGTGAATGAACTCCCAACATATAAATCTATGAACACTTGAAAATGATTAGCAAAGTCTGAGCATTTAGCAGATTGTCGATGGGGCATGCGACTCAGAACGGGCTGAGAGGTGGCCACAAGCTTGGGCCAGGGGAGAGTAACCCCCACCCTGCATGGCCCTTGCTTGGGGCCTCCAGTACCAAGGCCAGCGAGCTCGGGGAAGGGCAGCGTTCTGAGCTCACTCCTGGGGCCTCAGAGGGCCTTTTGTGCAGACTGACATTTCGTGTCCAAATGTGGAATTCCTTGGCCCCAGCACAAGGTTGAATGTGTTGGCTCTAATGAAGTATTTGCTGGAGCTCTTTTGCTGTCTGAACTTACACACCCTCCGATCAGCTTGTTTTGAGAACTGCAGTTTCAAGAAACAGCAACGCTATTTAGGAACCAAATCAAATGCGGAGGGTTGGAGCAGTGATGGAGCCAGGGTGTGGTTCCTCGCCCCGCCCAGGAAGGGAGGGCTGTCTCAGGGCAGAATTTAGAGAAAGAGGGAGATAGAAAAGAAGGATAAAGCCAAAAAGGAAATCTGAAAAGGACCAACGCCTCCCTCACTACGCATTCACTTAATACAAGTGTTTGATTTTTCTGCATGCCAGGATCTGTTTTCACGCGTGATTGTAGTGGTTATGATCATGCTTCTGCTCTTTTTCATTTCATATTATATTGTGACATTATCCCACGTTGCTACACCTTAATATTTATATTTGTAATCTTATTCAATTGTACTCCTTTAATTTAAAAATACACAGATAAATATGGGTTTTCCAGGTGGTTCAGTGATTAAGAATCCACCTGCCAATGCAGGAGCCTCAGGAGATGCATATTGGATCCCTAGGTTGGGAAGATCCCACAGAGGAGGAAATGGCAACCTGCTCAAGTACTCTTGTCTGGAAAATCCTACAAAACAGAGGAGACTGGCGGGCTACAGTCCAAAGGGTTCCAAAGAGTCGGACACGACTGAGCGACTGAGCATGGATAAATGTAGTTATTTTCTTTTGATGTAGAATACATTTCTATGAATTTTAATTGACTGAAGTGTTTTTAATGTTACCATAATAATTTTCTAAATTGTGAACCTACTAGGTGTACGATGGTACTAGGTATGTATGTTTGTATGAAAGTATAGATTTTAACATAATCTCATCATTATCAGATATATATATATATTATTGATTCATAGTTTTATAATTTACACCATGTTTATTAAGTGTTTAACCAAATTCATGCATGCATGCTAAGTCGTTCAGTTGTGTCTGATTCTTCGTGACCCCTTGGACTGCAGCCTGCCAGGCTCTCTGTCCATGGGATTCTCCAGGCAAGAACACTAGAGTGGGTTGCTGTGCCCTCCTCCAGGGGATCTTCCCTACCCAGGGATTGAACTGGCGTCTCTTATGTCTCCTACACTGGCAGTAGCGTTCTTTACCATTAGCACCACCTGGGAAGCCCTTAACCATATACATACATGTATAAATTACTGATGAGATTGATAACTTTTCATGTGTTTAGCTGTTTGCTTTCTCCTTGGGGATATTTCTTGGTGATCTTTGCATATTTAGTTCTCGGACTTTAATAATCATACACACTGACTCTCCTATTAGATCACATGTAGTGCCAACTATTTCCTCATCTTTCTTCCTTCTAACCTCACTTTGTTTTGTTTCTGAAAAACAGAAACAATTTTTTAGGTTCAATGTTTTGGTTTTTTCCTTTTTCTTTAACTTCTTCTCTTGCTCTGAACATAGAAGCTTATCAGGACACAAGACAAAGTGGAAAATGAAGAAAATGACAGACTTTTTAGAAGGTAAAGTAGACAATACCTTCTTACTTTTCCTCAGACCTTAGCACTTTCCATCCTCAGGGAGAGTCAGGGATTCAGGACAGTAGGTTTCCTCCTCACTTTGTGGGTGAAGACTGCCCAGGGGCAGACTTGTTACGGGAGGAGCCAACTTCCTTCTCTGCCTTCTGTCTCCTGCCAGCTTGGGAGGGCCTTCGGTGGGACGGTTTTAAGCCCTGGCTCTGTAGCCAGTGGGGACTGAATGGCATGTAGCTGACCCGTGTAGGGGTGTGGCAGGAAGAGGCTCACCTGTGGACTCGCCACGTTGCCCAGGAAGGCTGTTCCAGTCCTGTGCATGAGGCCAGCTGTCTTGTGAAGGTGAAATGAAATGTCACAAGTCAAATGGTTGGCTTGGTGCCCAGCATAAAATAAGCAAACACAAAAAGGAACTGATGATGAAACTGTGTTATAGTCATTCTTTACCATGGAACATCCATTCTCTATCACTGAACACTTACTATGTGGCAGCCTCTGCAGGTGACACAGTGCTAAAGAATTCGCCTGCCGATGCAGGAGGTGCAGGAGTCCCAGGTTCCATCCCCGGGTCGGGAAGATCCCCTGGAGGGGGAAATGGCAATCCACTGCAGTATTCCTGCCTGGAAAATTCCATGGACATGGACATACATTCTGCCATGGTAGGCGGGCTACAGTCCATGGGGTTGCAAAGAGTCAGACACGACCGAGCAAACACACGCACACACACACACACACACACACACAGACCCTGGGCCAAGCACTCTACACACATTGCCTCGTTTAATCTTCTCAGAAGCATGAGACGGTGGATGCAGTCATTATTCCCATTTCACAGATGATGAAAGTAAGGCTTCGAGCAACTAAGGTCACAAAAGTGGCAAAACTGGGATTCCACTCCAGGTCTGTGGCAGGCAGGATGAGATAGAAGTGATGATTTTTATGTGCTGTACAAATGGGGAGACTGGATACCAGAGAGCTTGGTGACCTGCCCAAAGCCACATGGGAAATATGTGCAGCCCCTGGTTCTTGGAGCTGGGGCTCTGGAGACCATGTCTGGTGCTGTCTCACTGCTAACATAGTGATGACCTCTGCTGGCAAAGTGCATACCGTGTGTCTGGTGTTCTGGAGTCTTCTTGGTCCTTATCAACCTAGGAGGAGATCCTGGAGAGGGGCTGGATGGGACCCAGGATGGCCTGAGTCTGAGGTTTTGGCTCTGGACACTCAGGCCTGCTGGTCATAGGTTTGCTTGTGGATTCGCGGATGTGGGCCAGCGCTGGGCTGGGAAACATCACGGCGTCCTTGTCCTTGCTCCACTGACCACCAGATTGTTCTTCTCACAAGTGGTTGACATCCTTGGCCAGCTGAGTACGGAAGGCTGAGAACTTTTTTTTTTTAATTTTCCAAATCTGCAGACTTTCTGAGGAGAGGCTGATTTAAAAAAAATCCTACTGGGAACTGTGTATACTATTTTAGAAAGATGCCTCATTCAGGCAAGGTGGGACTCATGACCGGGAACTGGTTGCAAGTAAAAGCCAATTGTAATGGCCAACATTGATGGAAAGCTTCCTTTGCTGAAGAAACTGGATTCAGTATGATGTAATGTATGCTCCAGTGGCTCCAGAGTATGTGGTTTTGTCAACCCTCCTTTACAAGTTGCTTAGAGAGGATAGGTGACTTACCCAAGGCCACGCGGCTAGGAAAGGATGGAGCTGGAATTCAAACCAGTGCATGTGGGCGTGCTCAGTCATGTCTGACTCTTTTCGACCCTTTGGACTGTAGCCTGCCAGACTCCTCTGTCCAAGGAATTAATCCAGCTCCCAAATCCACACCCCTTAACCACTCTGCTCTCTGCCCACTGCCTTCCAGAGCCTTACTCCCTGATGAGGGAGACAGAGGGTAGGTGAGGCCCAGAGCATATTCCTGATAAATTTTGCATGCCTGCGTACCAGTCAAGCTCTGCTTGAATTTTGGTTATGTTTCTGTTTCTGTCCTGCCCACTGATACTAGGAGCTCCTAGAGGGCTGGGTCCATGTCTGGCTGGACTTTGTGTCCTAGCACATGAGGGGTCTGCGTGTGTCTGATGGAACTAGAGAATGGATGGGAAAGAAGGCAGGAAAAGATAAATGGATAGCCAGGTGTCTTTGCTGATTGGCAGTGGGATGTTTTTGGAAATGGTGAGATTTTAATGCAAACTTTAAAAGAAAGAGGGGATGGACCCATTTCCTTGACTTGTTTTAGAGCATATACTTTACTGCCAAGCACTGCTAGTCAGTTCTGGGTGACTCCTGGCTCTGTCCCTTCTAGCTCCGAGACTTTTGGCACGTGACTTGACTTTCCTTAATGTCCCCATCTGTAAATAGAGGCTGATATTAATTTATACTTCTTAGCGAGAGGGCTGAGAACATTAAATGAACATGTTTATATAAAACTGTAAATGACAGCTACTGTGATTTCTTCCTGGGAGAGTCAATTTCATTCAAAGAGCTCAATTTTAGAAATTAAGTAATTCAGGTGAAAGGTACTTGGGGGTTCATTATAACAGTCTCTCTACTTGTGTTGATGCTTGAAATAAGACATTTTAAAAACAAGTAATAGAAATTTGAGATTTTAGTTTTGTTTAGAAAACAAATGCAGATGTATTGTTGAATAGAATGCAAAGTATACAGGCAGTTTTAAAATAAAACACAAAAATAAAGGAACGGTTTAAAGCAGCTCCTTAGAATTATGATCTCAGTGAAGGATACTCCTGATCTCACCAGGCCATCAGTTTCTTCATGTTAAAAATGTTGAGAATAGTGATGCCTCCTTCCGAGTGCTTTATGATTCAAGCAAGATGTGAGGGTGCTTTGTAAACTATAATTCTGCCTTCCACATTCGACGATTTGTTCATTCATTCAGCATGTTTCTTGAGGCTCTGCTAGGTGCCAGGTGCCAGACAAGGTGTGGGGACACAGCCCTGCTCAACTTTCCATGGGATTCAGGATAGACCCTGGCATTCTACTGAGCTCAGCCTGTTCAGGTACAAATTCTGACTCTGCTACTTACCCCTGGGTAACAGGGTGGGCTTGTTTCCTTGTCTGTAAAATGGGGACAATCATAGTGTAGTTCCTTCTTCTGTATTACGATGAAGTTTGAATGGGGCTGTAGAAGTAAAATGCCTAGCCGGGTCTAGCACAGAGCAAGTGCTTAATAAAAATTTATTATTACTACAGCCCACAGTGAGATTATAGCCTAGTGGAGCAGGCTCATAATAAACAAATATAAATGGCTTTAAAGTATACGTGTGCTGGGGAGAAATGGTCTGGAGTGATAAGACATGGAGCAACAGGTGAGGCCAAGGAGGGCCGCTCCAAGGAGCTGACCTTTAAAGCGAGTCAGTCGGATGTAAAACAGGGCAGAGAGGGGGATAGAGGTAAGCAGAAGGTGAAGCAGGAAGATGGATTTGCTGTAGGGTCACAGAAAGCTGGGCAGGTTGTGACCTGATCAGAAATCCCAGGGACATCCTAGACGTTGTGGGTCTGCATGTTTTTTTCCCTCCATTTTTCAGCACCTGAAACGAGTGTGTTATTTTGACTAAATCAGGATATTATGCCAGTTTTCCAGCACTTGGAAGTCAAGCGTCTTGAGAAAGAGGCTTCTTGTTCTAATTGTCACACATGTGTCCTCTGGGCTTAGAGGCCCAGGAAAGGGAGAATGGGACAGGG
This sequence comes from Bos taurus, assembly GCF_002263795.3. Classification (NCBI taxonomy): domain Eukaryota; kingdom Metazoa; phylum Chordata; class Mammalia; order Artiodactyla; family Bovidae; genus Bos; species Bos taurus. Next base: position 37,155,858 of record NC_037353.1, on the reverse strand, counting down.
CTGTGACCAGGATGAGGCTGGCAGGGTAAGTGAGGCCATATCTGCAGGGCCTCATAGACCTGGGAAACAGGTTTGGGTTTGACCCTAATTCCAATGGGAAGTCCTTTGGCGGGGGGATATGGCCAGACGAGAAGTGGATCTCTACAAACTTCCCAGCCATCTGTCAGACGGCTTCAGGAAGGTGAACTGAAGGGAGCACAGGAGTAGCGCTGGATGGCTGGGGGACCAAGCTGATGAGAGAAGAGAGGGGTGGTCTGTGCCAGTGTGCGGATGCTGGCCGTGCAGAGAAGTGACGCTCATCGCTCACTTGTTAACCAGGAAAATGGCCAAGGGAAAGTAAAAACCAAAGGGAGATGTGGAGAAGAAGGCGGGGCTTAGGACAGTTGATAGCCACAGGCTATTTCTTTGTGAGCCCCCAAAGTCCTCAAGCACCCCCCACTTCTCCATCTCCTCACTCAAGGTGCCTGTGCTCAGTTCCCACTTGGCCTGGAGCTTTGTCCAGATTGAAATTCCATCTCAAGCATATGGATCTGGAATTCTCCAATGAAAGGAGTGGGGATGAACAAATCTCAGAGGCTGGGACTAGAGGGAGGTGCAGGTGGAAGGGCCAGCATTGGAGCAATGGCTTCACTTGTGTTAGCCCCAGCTGCTGCCAGGAGATGGTGGTGGTTGGGGGTGGCATGTTGGCTCTGAGCCAGGCACTGTTTGAGTCCCCAACTGCACTGTCTCCAACAATCTTCCTGCCATGTGAGGTGCCATCACTGTCTACATTTTACAGGGAGAGGTAGGGGCTCTGAGAAGGTCTGAAACTTTCCCAGGGTCACCCACGCTTGTCTGATGCCAGAGCCCTCACCAGCCAGTGATGTCACAAGCTGCTTCCCGGACAAGGCAGCCTCCTCCGCACGGCCCACTTGTAGAAGAGCTGCCGTTTTGTTTCGTTGCTAAGCAGCAGAGGCTTTGGAGTTTGGCTGTCAACCTGACATCTAGGGGACCTTGGCTGAGCTTCAAGGTGCTGAGACCCTGAAGCTGCATGAGGGTAGGGGTGTGGGTGAATATTTGGGCATGGTTCTGGGGAGAAGAGCTACAACTCTCAGTTTCCTGAAAGGGTTTTGTGGAACCCTTTCACCCAAATAAAGATAAGAGACTCACTGGCCTAGAGTATACATTTTGGCTGTTGTGTTTCCTCCAGGCTTAGAACAGTGCCTGGTACATAGTAAAACCTCAGTCAATATCTATGAAATGAGAAACTGAAGGCCTATGGCTTTCAGAGGGCCTCCCTGGTGGCTTAAAAGGTAAAGAATCCACCTGCAATGCAGGAGACCCCAGTTCAATCCTTGGGTTGGGAAGATCCCCTGGAGAAGGGGATGGCTACCCACTCCAGTATTCTTACTTGGAGAATTCCATGGAGAGAGAAGGCTGGTGGGCCTCAGTCCATGGGGTCTCAAAGAGTTGGACACGATTGAGTGACTTAACACTTTCACAGCTTTGAGAAATGAAGGATATCTTCTCATGGGTTATTGGGAAAGACTTAAAAGCCCTCTAATGTAACCTCCCTGCTTTACTAGTGAGAAAATCAAGGCTCAGAAATAAGATCCCACCAGGCTGAGCTCAGGGACTTGGGGACCCAAAGATGAATCTCCTTTCTTCTCAGCCCAGTGCTTCTTACGTCTCTTTTCCAGGCAAATACTGTGATGACAAGTCTGCCACCAGGAAGAAAATGCATGATTGCACAGACCCAGAGGGCACATCAGCCTGTCTCTATCCAGTGCAAATGCTCCTGGGATGGACTTGAACCATCTGGATAGGCTGCTGCTGAATCGTGGGTGACCAGGCAGCACCATGATTAGGGGAGACTTGGTTATTCAAGGGCTCTTCCTGGCCTTTGAGGCTGTAGGTGGCTGGATCCGCTCAGATTTATCTTTGCACTGTGTGGAATGCTCTCTGCCCGTTACAGGATTCTAGAAAGTTAGAGAGGCAGGATCCTTGGGGTCAAGATACCGAAGCATGGATATCATTGTCTACACTGACAGACACTGTTAATCATTACTGAACTCCTTTGCAGAGAGCTAGAAAGGGCCTCGGTTCCTCTACCACAGTTCCAGTCAGTCATGACCAATCAATCACAGAGTGAGCTGTCTCCTGCTGGGCCTTTTAAAAATTTATTTATTTATTTGGATGCACCGAGTCTCAGTTGGGGCATGCAGGATCTTTTATTTGCAGCATGTAAACTCTTATTTGTGGCATGTGGGATCTAGTTCCCTTACCAGGGATTGAACCCAGGGCCCCTGCATTGGAAGTGCAGTGATTAGCCACTGGACTAACAGGGAAGTCCCTGGGCCCTTGTAGAGGGGAACCTGGGGTGGGGTGGTGGGGTTGGGGTGGCAATTGAGCTGAGCTTGGAGGCAGGGGGCTGGAGTCTGGCCCCAACTCTGTCTCTAATTATGTGACTTTGAACCAGAGATTTAGTGTCTCAGAGCCCCAGTTTCCATTCCATTGTTGATTTATTTGACCATTTATTTATTTCTCCAACAACTATTTATTGTACACCTACTGTGAGACAGGCACTAGACTGTGAGCCAGAGAAGATAAAAGAAGTAGTTTTTCTCTGTAACAGGAAACCTTCTGGCCCTAATAGTCTATATTTCCTTGCAACTCTTGTGAAAGCTCTCCTGGCCATGCCATCATTTCAGTTTCCCTTCCCTGAGCCGTGTTTCACTGTGCAATGTCCCCCTTGGGATGTGTCTTCCCAAATGTTCCATTTCATTATGAACCAGGAGCTTGCAGAACCAGGATTTGAGCGACGGTTCTGAGAATGTTGCTGAGAGAGTAACCACAGACATTCGTTCTCCTGTTTAAAATACTTACCCAAAATATTTGGATAACCCTTCATTACCTGAGCTGGCATTTCTAAAGTTTACATTGCAGGTTTGAGTGACTGTAATATCTTGAGAGATCATTTCCTCTGGCCCTTGAATTTCTCTCCTGCAAGAGTCATGCAGCAGCCCACGCTGTATACGTGAAGTGTGTTTTGGAATGTTAATGGAGGTACTGATTCACACCAGATGGGATGGAAATCCAAGGGAAAAGGATGTATAAACGGTACATGGTGATTCGGCTATGAGGCTGGATTTTTAAAATGTACTAAAGGTCAGAGGTCAAGAACCTGACACATGTCCAGGCTTTCCCCGTGGGTTTCTATGTTGCCTTAGCTCATCTGACTCTTGCTCTTGTTATAAAGGAGTCACTTTTAGGATATTTAGCTTATAGACAAAATTCTGGTGGCATATCATAAAATCCAGAGCAGCCTTTTACTGGAAACTTCCCACATAAAAGCTCAGATTTGGATGAGTGTCAGTGTTTCTCAAATTTAAAAAAAATTTTTTTCAGATAAACATTAAAAAAAAAAACAAAAAAAAGCCACTCACCCTCGAATCTTCTGTGTGTCTTTGCCAGCCAAGAAAATTTTGCTTAGATCCATTCTATAATTTATGATACACAAAGAAGAGGCATTTTTGTGGTTCAGATTTGCAGATTAAATAATAAGAATTCCTATTTACTGCAACAGATGTAGCCCAGCCCTATGCTGAGAGTTTTACATACATTATCTCCCATAATTATCCTACTGATGATTATCAGCATTTTTACAGATGAAGAAACAGACTTAGGGAGGTGTGTCCCCAGGTCACCTGAAGTGGGCAGGGAGAGGCTCAGCTCAGATTTGGACCCTGGTCTGGCTGATGCCCATGAACCATGCTCTTCTCCACTCTGCTTCCTCCAGTTGTACATCCTCTGTCCTGGGTCCCCATGAGCCCACAGGACCAGCACCCTCCGTGGTGGGGTCCATCAGCAAATGTTTTGCAGTCTTGTCTCAGCTGGGGGGGCCTGGAGGACTCAGCCACCAGCCTCTACCACCCACAGTGGTGGTACCACACACACCTGTCATGTGTCAACCCCTTTTCACAGTGGGCGGTGGGTGCAGTTGACAGACAGTGTATCCTGACTGCTCGGTGGAGTGGTTAGCTAGGTGGGCCACTGGGCTCCAGCTCCTACTTGCATGAATTAATATTAAAGGAGGGAGGGTATGTCTTTGTTTGGGTCAAAGAACAAAGAAGGAGGCTATGGGTGGGAGATGTCTGTGGGTTGTTGAGTGAAAAGGATCTTGGAAAGGATGAGAAAGGTGAGGGCCTGACGTTAAGGAGGCTGTTTTTCTTCCAGATTCAACTGTCTTGAAGTGTCTGTTCCAGGCACTATGCCAGAGTCTGGGGGATACAAGGCCTATCCCCAGTGGTAGGCATGACCCACCTACCCTTGGGTTGCTGCAGCTGGAGGTGGAAATGGGCAGCCTGAAGTTGGAAAAACCTGAATTCTCCTCTCAGAGTTATAGTCTCAGCTCAGGAGCTTCTTAACAAGGTGGGCTTTCTGGGCCTCAGTTTTGTCATCTATATAATGTCTTAATAATACTGAACCCTGAGTTGTGGTAAGTGCTAGGATAGGAAGTCTTGGGGATTCAGGTGCAGAGTACAGGGGAGGGCCTTATGCTGTCTTGGAGGGCTTTCTGGAAGAAGTGATATCTAAGCTGAGACCTGGAGGAGAAGAGGGGTTTACCTAGCAAAATGAGTGGAGAATGGGCTCCTAGTGGAGACACTGGCTTTTTGGAAACCTGAGGACAGATCCGTGTGGCAGGAGTGACCGGCATGAGGGCGCTGGAAGGCGGTGACTTGGCACTGGCCAGGGTCTCTTTTTGGACTCAAGGGTCCAACTGAGACCTGAAATTGATATTGGTAGAATGGGGGCATCGTCACTGCCCCAGTGGCCCAGAGGGCATAGAATTAATCATATGGAGGCTGCTGTGGGAGGGGAGCTGGATGGGACTTGCTGCCAGGTTGTTATTGTTTAGTCACTAAGTTGTGTCTGACTCGTTGCAACCCCATGAACTGCAGCACACCAGGCTTCCCTGCCCTTCACTATCTCCCAGAATTTGCTCAAACTCATGTTCATTGAGTCACTGATGCCATCCCATCATCATCCTCTGTCCCTCCTTATCCTCCTGCCCTCAGTCTTTCCCAGCATCAGGGTCTTTTCCAATGAGTCAGCTCTTTGCATCAGGTGACCAGAGTATTGGAGCATCAGCTTCAGCATCAGTTCTTCCAGTGAATATTCAGGGTTGATTTCCTTTAAGATGGACTGGTTTGACCTCCTTGCAGTCCAAGGGACTCCATGCAGCCAAGTAACCTCTCATAGATCTGGACATTCTCTGAAATGTCTGGGAAAGCCCCCAGGAGTCAGTGTAACATCCCAAAGGAGGGCTTGGTCCTTCCAGCCAGGCGAAGGCCTGGTGTGTTCTGATTTCACTAACTGAGTCAGTCCATCCACCGTTGAGCATTTGTTGAGTGCTCGCCATGCCAGGCACTGCTCTGGGCACTAGAATACAGAGGTGGGCACCTCGGTCCAACATCCTGTCTTCATGGAGCTTCCTTCCCTCCTCGTTGAGAGGAGGCAGCTGCTTACACGGAATGGCCTGGGAAGGTGGCAGTTCCCAAAGTCAGTGAGGGAGCAGGGCCCATGACTCTCTTGGGGAATGTGACCAAGGAGAGCAGAGGCCCCGAGAGGGGGCCAGATTTGGGGTGTTCAGATGGGTGGGGTGTGTGTTTTGGTTTGAAGGAGGGGAGAGCTGAAGGAGTGAGAGTCAAGAGGTGTTGGAAGGTCAGTTCCTGTCAGCTCTAGTGGCAACAGAAGGGTAATGGCTCTCTTTCTGGCAGCTGTTGGGGAAGATACCATGGGCATCAAGGGAGGGCAGAGGGGGACCTTCCTGATGTCCAGTGGCAAGAGATGGACCTGGTGGTCCAGTGGTTAAGACTTCACCTTCCAATGCAGGGGGTGTGTGTTCCATCCCTGGCTGGGGAGAGAAGAGCCCACATGCCTCACGGCCAAAGCAACCAAAACATATGGCAGAAGCAGTGTTATAACAAGTTCAATAAAGACTTAAAATGGTTCACATAAAAAAAAAAAAAAGCCGGACTTGGCCTTGAATCCAGCTCTTCTGCTCATGGCCGGAGGAAGCCGAGCAGATGCCTCAGCCTTTGTATGCTTCCATATCCTGGAAAACGGCGAGGGCCACCTCCACGATTAGGTGAGACCAAGCCCAGCTTGGTCTTGTGTGAGTGTGCTCACCAGGGCGATTCCTAATTACCTTGATGATTATTAAAGCCACAAGAGGGCAAGCCCAAGGCAGCGTGTGCCTTGCCTTTCACGCTCCCTGAAAATCAAACAGTCTGCTCTGTGCCCACAGCGCGGGCCTGCGTGTCATCGGCCATCTTCCTCACTTGCTTTGCTGTCACTGCAGCTGGGGGTCAGCAGAGAGGGCAGATGATGCCCAAGGCCTTTCCACAGCAGGTGGCAGGAGGCTGGGGGCTGGGGGCTGCCCACCGCTTCTGACAGCTCATTGTCTCAGCGAGCAAGCTGCTTTGATAAGGAGAGGGTGCTCTCTGGATTCAGACAGGCTGCTCATTGGAAAAGACCCTGATGCTGGGAAAGATTAAAGGCAGGAGGAGAAGGAGGTGATAGAGGATGAGATGGTTGGATGGCATCACCGACTTAAAGGGCATGGGTTTGAGCAAACTCTAGGAGATAGTGAAGGACAGGGAAGCCTGGTGTGCTGCAGGTCCTGGGGTCACAAAGAGTCAGACACAACTTACTGACTGAACAACAACAAAATCCCAGCATAAGAGAGGCAGGGGTGAATGGGAGAGATTGAAAGAAGTCACAGGAGAAAAATGGACCTGGAGAGGTGAGCAGGGCAAACTGGATTCCTAAAGAATGGACTGAGGAGGCAGAACAGGACCTAGGGGTCCGACCAGTGAGGGGGCCCTGCAGGCCCATAGACAGTGAGAAATGATGGGTCCTGGACTAGGAGTTGGCTGTGAGGACAAAAAGGAGATTTCCAAGGTCAACCAGGCAACATTTGACTTGGAGACTGAACAAACTTGGATGGACACAGAGGGAGCAGTGAAAACTGATGCCCAGGTGTGTGGCTTGGCAACTGGTGGGTGGTGCTGCCTTTACTGAGCCCCAGCACCCAGAAGGGAGGGCAGCAGAGGATGAGTTGGGCTTTGGTTGAGTGGGAAGGGCCTGGAGGCACCCTGGGGAGACTCTCAGGAGATCTGGAACCCTGGAGGAAGGTACAGCCCTGGGTGTGAAGGTGAGAGTCTGGAGATAAATGGAGGCGCATCCTGAGTGCTGAACCGCATGGGCAGCAGACAGTGTCAGACTCTCTGCAACCCCATGGACTGTAGCCCACCAGGCTCCTCTGTCCATGGGATTTCCCAGACAAGAATACTGGAGTGGGTTGCCATTTCCTTCTCCAGGGGACCTTCCTGACTGAGAGATCAAATCTGAGTCTCCTGCATTGCAGGCAGATTCTTTACCACTGAGCAACTGAGGAAGCCAAGCAGACAGTGTAGAGGGAGGAGAAAAAAGAGAGGTGTGAGTATGTAGAATACCATGGGAGCCTGGGGATAGGGGCAATGTCCTAGCTTTCCTTGGACTGATGGCTTTGGACTGGGACCTTGAAGGATGTGTGGATATGTGCAGGTGGAGGAGGAAAGTGAGCGGGGTGCCAAACGTGGAGATAGAGGCAGCTTGTGGCCATGGCTGAGGAAGACTGGTGGAGGAAAGTCTTTTGGGAAAGAGACTACTGAAGAGGAAGTTTGGGCTCCCTATGGTGAAAGGTGTTGAATGTCTCTCTCAAGAGTTAGGGTTTTTTTTCCTATAGAAGAGGGGAACCCAGCATGGTTTGAGCACAAGAGAAACTCAGTCAGAACCGTGTTTAATAGCTCTTTCTGGCATCACTGCCCAGGCATGTGTCCATGTGACACTGATGCTCAGTGGACAGAGGGCTGGGGGCTGCCCTTGCCCTTTCATGTTCTAACTTAAGGAGCCTCAGCCTGGCCATCTTTGCGAAATGGGGACATATGAGCAGATCAGGAAGGCAGCTGTAGGGTTGATGCAGGGCCAGTGGCAGCCCTTCTGCTCTTCGTCCTAAGCCTGGTTGTCCAGGTTATCACCCTAAAAGCTGCTTCAACTCTTCCTCTCACCCATGTTTGAGTGCTACATACTTCTGGCCTCCAGATCATCTCTTGGGTCTGCCTCTGAGCTGGTGGGACATTGTCTCAACAAGCAAGCAGCCTTGGTAGGGAGAGGATTCTCTAGGGGAAGACACTGTTCTCTACTCTGGGAGCCCCCTTCCGTATGCTTCTACTGCCCACTGCCCTGCCCAACTGGCCTTTGTCCACTTTTTAAAAAGCCTCTGACTTAATAATATCTAATATTTATTGGACTGCTTATCATGCGCCAGACTCCAAGTGAAACATATTAAATGCATCATCTCATCTAGTCCTCTTCAGTCTTAAGGAATTGGCTTCTCCGGTTGTACCCATTTCACAGATAAAAATACTGAGGCTCTGAGAGGTTAACTAACTTTCCTGTGGTTTCATACACAGCCAGAGACTATACATTTGGGATTTTTAAAAATTTATTGGCTGCACTGGGTCTTCATTGTTGCACAGGCTCTAGCTTCTCATTGCTGTGGCTTGTCTCGTTGCAGAGCACAGGTTCTAGGGTTTGCGGGTTCAATAGTTGTGGCACACAGGCTAAGTTGCCTCCTGACATGGGGGATCTTCCTGGACCAGGGGTTGAATCTGTATCTCTTGCATTGGCAGGTGGATTCCCAACCACTGGACCACTAAGGAAGCCGGAGATTTTTAATGTACGCAGATAGATAATAAGTTCATCGTTTTAACTCATCACGCTACCATTACTTTCTAAGCAGACCCTGGTCTCCAGGCTCTCCCTGTAGACCTCTGCCTACCCCATCCTCCCTCAGTCGAATGCATGTGACTAAAGGCTAAGTGCCCTTTGGGAGCTGTGGCCCATCTCAGAGCGGAGAAGCTGGTGGTTTTGACCTGGGTGGGATTCCAGCCTGGGCAGTTACTTGCTATGTGTGTTCTTGGAATCATCATTTAACACCTTCAAATCTGTTTCCTTATCTGCAAAATGGGGATCTCTAGTCCCGACCTCTCAGAGTTTTCCAGAGAAAATGAGATAAGGCTCTTAAGGGTTTAGCATAGTGTCAGGCACTAGGGGAAGGATCCAGTAACTGTGATCATTAGAATCTTATCCTAGCCTCGTTGCCTCTTTGCATAGCGGACTCAAAAGCCACCTGGCCAGGATCAAACAGGTGCGGGTGGCGCGTGTGTGGAGCCAGAGGACAGGGAGAATGAATCACTGACTCCCAGTCCCTGAATTGTTAATGTCGTTATTCTCAGATTGTAAGGAGGGCCCGGGCGGAGCCCATATATGGAAGATTCGGTTCAGCCTCTGCAGCAGGCGCCTCCCGGTTCCGAGTTGCCATGGAGTCAGGCAGGTGGCCTGGAGGCTGATGCCCGCGGCGATGCCCAGAGCACGGCCCTCGCGCTTATCCTCTGCCTGCGGCCTGAGCGCTGGCGGCGCCGGGTTCCTCCTTCACGCGGATCCTTGACGGTTTCTCTGGGACCCTGGGGGAGCGGGCGTCCTCTGGAGAGTGGGGTGCCTGTGCGGTGCTTGGTGCAGGACTTCGCACCCTTCGGCTCCAAAGGCCGAACGCGCCGCGGGGCCAAAGGGACCTGACATCCAGTCTCTGCCGCGCGCCCATCAGAGCGCCCAGAGCGCGCCTGCATCCGGCCAGCTGGCAAGACACCAGGCCCGGGGCGCGTCCATCACCCCGGGCGCGGGCGCCTCAGGGGCGAGCCCCGGAAAGGAGGGGCCCGGCTAGGCGCGGCGGGTCCGGGCGGGAGGACCCCGGGCTCTCTGGCTGGGCCGGACGCCGCGCCTTCTTTCCCCAACTGGCCGGCGGGGCGGGGCGGGGCGCGGGGCGCGGGGCGCGGGGCGGGCCCGGGAGGAGCGCGGGGAGGAGCTCGAGCTGCGGCGGCGGCCTCGTCAGACCAGTGCTCCCGCTGCCCGGCTGCTCAGTCCCGGCCCGAGCGCCGCCGAGAACACGCACGGGGACCTGCACGGGCTCGGACGCCGCGCCGGGGGCTCCTCTCGCGGGCTGGGGCTGCGCGACCATGGCGGACAAGGAGGCCGGCGGCGGCGACCCGGGGTCCCGAGGTGAGCGCGCGGTGCGGGGTCCTGGGGTGCGGCGGGGCGGGCCGGGGAGGGAGGGGGCGCGATCGGCCCGGCGCCCCGCAGCCCCATCGCGGGTCCCGGGAAAGTAGGCGGCCCCGTCCCCGCCTTCCCCAGCCCCCTTCCCTCTTAGGGTCAGGGGCAGCACCGCGGCGGGGCCGGGAGTCCGGCGGGGGCGGGGGGGACTAGAAGGTGGCCCGCCGGTCACGTGCTCCGCTCCCCGCTGGGGTGCGGACACTGCGGCGAGGACCTCAGCCCCCTCCCGGACATCTCGCTGCCCCCGCCGCGGGATGTCGCCTCCTGCGGGGCCCAGTGCGAGTCTGGAAGAGCATCGTCTCCCCTGTGCATCCCCTGAGTGCTCTGCGGGGGACGCCCGCGCTAGCCATTTAAACGGCCTGCCTCGGGTGATACGGTGTCCCCGGCCGCTCATTTTCGTGATTCAGCGAGGCGGGGGTGGGAACCAGAGGGAGTCAGAGATTTGGACCTGTTCTCTCACCCCGCCGAGGCCGGGAGCGGCGCGCCCTGAGTGCGGGCTGTAGTTCCGGGCCCTACTGCAGCCCATTCTCAATCGCCGCCCATCCCCCGGGGATTCTCAGGGCCGAGGAGGAGAGAAGCGGCCACCTCTCGCCCGGGATTGCGGAAAGGAGACTGCGCCCGGTGCAGAGGACAGACTCTCGCATTTCGCAAATGTGCCAGGGCTGCTTTCTTGGGGGAAGCGTGGCTCGGGCTCAGAAAGTGAGGGGAGGGAGGGCGGGTAAGGAGAGAGACGGGACCTGGAAGCAGGGGAAAGCAAAAGGGCAGCTCTTGGAGCCCAGAGCTATAAATCAGGGCTTCGCCAGTAGAGGAGACGGGCTGGCCAGGATTGCGGGTCGCAAGTGGGGAAAGTTGGGCGCAAGGAGGCTGCCGCGCGTCCCTGACCTGCAAAGCCTCAGCAGGAGCAGCTGCGGGATGAGGAGCGAAGCCCGGCGGCTGTTTCCGGAGCTACTAGGCAAGCCTCTTAGCGCGGATGAAATCGAAATGCCCGAGGCATAAGAGAAAATGCATCCAGCGGAGGAGCGCCCGGCTCTGCGGGGACCCGACTAGAGCTGGGGAAACTGAGTCAAGGGTCAGCACAACCGTCCCGAGAAGTGTCCTCCCGGTCCTGGGGTCTGTGGCGGTGTCCCCCGCCCTCTGCTGCGCTTGGAGCCGCACCTGCCCCCTCCCCAGCCCATTGTTCCTGCGGATCTGGGAGGTGCCTCCCAACTCGGCACTGCAGTGGTGGGGGAGCGCTGGGGGGAGGGAGATCCTGACACCGCTCACTCCCGGGAGGGACGTGGAGAGTCCAGGCGGGGCCCAAACGCAACATCCCGAATCTGCCCCCCTCCCCTCCTCTTCCTGGGGAGGAGGTGACAAACGCCTGCAGTGGGCTGGAGGATGTCTTTTGTCTGAACATCACTCAGCAACTGGATTGATTTATCTTTTCCCCACCCGTTCCCTTTAAATTGGAAAAAAAAAAAAAAAGGATGAAAGGGAGGGACATCAGAAAGGCTAAGGATTGCTAAAGCTTAAGTTAGGGAACCAGCTTCTTGCTTTTCCTGTTAGAAGAGTGAATGGCTGTACCCAGTGCAAGGTGGGCCATAGGGCTTGTCAATCACAGAGTGAGCAGAAATGTGCACTAACCTCCCCCACCCCCACTCTGTCTGGTAAAAATGGAATTTAGCACCTTTACCCTGCACATGGGCTTCCCAAGTGGTGGTAGAAGTAAAGAACCCACTTGCCAATGCAGAAGAAGTAAGAGACTCAGGGTTCAATCCCCGCATCGGGAAGATCTGGAGGAGGGCATGGCAACCCACTCCAGTATTCTTGGCTGGAGACTTCTATGGACAGAGGAGCCTGGTGGGCTACAGTGCATGGGGTCACAGAGAGTAGGGACACAATTGAAGCGACTTAGCACACACCTTGCACACACACACACACACACACATACACACACACAGGCACTGTGTAGTTGTCTCTCCTCCCCATCCAGGATGTGGATACATGCTGGATGTGCTGGGCCACCTGCCACTGTTGCCTGTCCTTTCTAGAGTGTCTTTTCACTTTCAGGGCTCTACGGTTCAAAGTGCACAGTGACAATTTCAGGCACATGGACTTGGGATACAGAAAGAGTGTCCCTGGTAGCTCCTTGCTTCTCTCTGGCCTCCACCCCTTCATCTATAAAATGAGAGATATTAATAGTATCTCATAAGAGCAAAGCCTGCTTAGCCACCACCTGACACATCTATTCCTAAGGCTTCCTCACTGCATATTCTGTGCTGGGCAATGAACATGTGTTATTTTATTTTTTGAAGCTGCACCAGAAACCTGTGACCAGCATTGCCCTTTTACTGGGTAGGAAATCTAAGCCTAGGTAGAATGACTTATCCAAGGTCACACATCTAATAAGTATTGATTTGGACTCAGGTTGTCTGATTCCAGGGCTCCAGCCCTTCACCACCATCCTGTATAGCCCCTGTGGGCCAGTGATTACCATTCTGTTAGGGACATAAAGATGATTGTTCTTCAGGGGATTATTTCAAGGTTTCTTTTGGTGCCAGAGACATCAAAGTGGTTGGGACCTGTGAGCAGTGGGAGCCCTGGGTGCTGGGGCATGCTAGAAGGGCTGGCCATAAAGCTTTTACCAATAAATCAAGTGGGAATGGTCGTGGGGAGGTGCCTATGAAACAAGTATATCAGGTTGGTAGTAATTGAAGCTGGGTGGTGGGTACATGACCATTCATTACTATTCTGATTGCTTTGTATGTGCTTGCAAATTTCTTTAATAGAACATTTAAACTAGTTAATTTATAAAATCAGAAGGGCCACCCTTTAACCCCTGGAGCTTTGGACCGAAAAGGCTGAGATGACCTTCAGTCTTGCCCCAGCCAAGAGCTGAGCTGGTTGACACTTGGAGTCCTAGAAGGATGAGATGAGATGCAGCAGGGCGGGGGTGACTGAGGCTGGACTAGCTCCTGTGGTGACCGAGTCAGGCCTAGATGTGATCAGTGGAAGCCAGGTAGTTGGCTCCAGGCTTGGGGGAGGGTAAGAAAATGCACAGTCAGCAGGGGTTTTGCCAGGGTTGAGGGTAACTCTGAAGGTGGTGCTTTGGACTTTGGAGATGGGATTCTGACTCTTTGCAACCCCATGGACTATAGCCCACCAGACTCCTCTGTCCATGGGAGTTCCCAGGCAAGAACACTGGAGTGGTTACCATTCCCTTCTCCAGGGTATCTTCCTGAGCCAGGGATGGAATCCTGATCTCCTGTATTGCAGGCAGATTCTTTACTGTCTGAGCCACCAGGGAATCCTACCATCCTGATAATCATAATAAAAGTAACCATTTAAAATAATGACGTTTACTGAGGACTTAGTTTATTCTAAAATCTGAGAGTATTGAATTATCTTATTTAGCCCTGATCACATTTGTTATTGCTTCCCTGGTGGCGCAGTGGTAAAGAATCCGCCTGCCAGTGTAGGAGATGCAGGAGACTCAGGTTGGATCCCTGGGTTGGGAAGATCCTCTGGAGAAGGAAATGACTATCCACTCCAGTATTCTTGCCTGGGAAATTCCATGGACAGAGGAGCCTGGTGGGTTATAGTCCATGGGGTCGTAAAGAGTCGGGCACTGTATGGAGACAACAACATGGAAACTTACATTACCATATGTAAAATAGCCAATGGGAATTTGCTGTATGTCTCAGGAAACTCAAACAGGGGCTCTGTATCAACTTAGAGGGGTAGGATGGGGAGGGAGATGGGAGGGAGTTTCAAAAGGGAGGGGATATATGCATACCTATCTGATTCATGTTGAGGTTTGACAGAAAACAACAAAATTCTGTAAAGCAATTATCCTTCAATTAAAAAATAAACTTAAAAAAAAAAGAGTCCCAACACAACTGAGCAATTGAGGACGCACACACATTTGTTACTGGAAGAATGACTCTACTAGGGGGCTCTTTTACCCCCAATTTGCTGAGGAAAAAGCTGCCAGGTTGGCATGGCACAGCTGGAAATGGGCTGAGGGAGGGTCAGGAGGTGGTATCCCAGCACATGTGGGGCCCCCAGAGAATTGTGCTGAGTGTCTGGGCGAGTGAGTATGTGACTAATAGAGCGTGACTAGTCGCTCCACTTTCCTGTGGCCACTAAACTACAGGTGGACGTGGAAGCTGCTGGTTGTGGCTCCCAGAGGAGCCGAGAAAAGGTTGAAGTGATGCTCTGGGTATCATTAGGTAGGGCTGTAGGCATGGGATTCACATCCCTGTCCATACCTGCCTGGAAGCTGTGTCCCCTGTCACTGTGATGTACCCCTTGTGCATGATTGCCAAACCGTCTCCTGCATTTCCCAGAGCCCTGTCCTCTCCTTTGGCCCTCATGCAGATCCCCCTGTCTGGAACATCCTCACTTTTCTCTAGCAGACTCCCGCTCATCCTTCAAAACTCACTTCAGGTAGCACTTCCTAGACTCCTTCTTCTGTGTGGTCCAGAACCTTTGGTACTAACCCTCAGTGACCCCAACTCATGTTCAGTTTTACCTGTGAATATTCCACTGATTTCCCCAACAGCCCTACGTGTGCGTGCTGAGTCACTTCAGTTGTGTCCGACTCTTTGCGACACTATGGACTGTGTCCTGCCAGACTCCTCTGTCCATGGAATTCTCCAGGCAAGAATACTGGAGTGGGTTGACATGCCCTCCTCCAAGGGATCTTCCCGACCCAGGGAAGCCCAATAACCTTATGAGGTTGGAGAGTGTTATTATTAACCCATTTTGTTGATGAGGCAGTTGAGGCCTTTGAGGAACTTGGTATCTTGAATGCTAGAATTGGAGCCTAAAAGCTCGTGCTCTTTCTCTCAGTCCCTTTTCTCTCAATGTGAGCAGGGACTATGCCTTTCATTTCCGTACTCTTAGGAAGGGTTCCAGTCCCATCTGCTGCTAGTGCTAAGTCACTTCAGTCGTGTCTGACTCTGTGCGACCCCATAGACGGCAGCCCACCAGGCTCCCCTGTCCCTGGGATTCTCCAGACAAAAACACTGGAGCGGGTTGCCATTTCCTTCTCCAATGCATGAAAGTGAAAAGTGAAAGTGAAGTCTCTCAGTTGTATGTGACTCTTAGTGACCTCATGGACTACCAGGCTCCTCCGTCCATGGGATTTTCCAGGCAAGAGTACTGGAGTGGGGTGCCATTGCCTTCTCTGACCATCACTTCATGGCAAATAGATGGGGAAACGGTGGCTGACTTTATTTTGGGGGGCTCCAAAATCACTGCAGATGGTGACTGCAGCCATGAAATTAAAAGACACTTACTCCTTGGAAGGAAAGTTATGACCAACCTAGACAGCATATTCAAAAGCAGAGACATTACTTTGCCAACAAAGGTCCCTCTAGTCAAGGCTATGATTTTTCCAGTGGTCATGTATGGATGTGAGAGTTGGACTATAAAGAAAGCTGAGCCCTGAAGAATTGATGCTTTTGAACTGTGGTGTTGGAGAAGACTCTTGAGAATCCCTTGGACTGCAAGGAGATCCAACCACCCATCCTAAAGGAGATCAGTCCTGAGTGTTCATTGGAAGGACTGATGTTGAAGCTGAAACTCCAATACTTTGGCCAGCTGATGCGAAGAACTGACTCATTTGAAAAGACCCTGATGCTGAGAAAGATTGAAGGCAGGAGGAGAAGGAGACGCCAGAGGATGAGATGGCATCACCGACTCAATGGACATGAGTTTGAGTAAACTCTGGGAGTTGGTGATGGACAGGGAGACCTGGCGTGCTGCAGTCCATGGGGTTGCAAAGAGTTGGAGACGACTGAGGGACTGAACTGAACTGAACTGAGGAAGGGCATACAGTAACAGAAGGCATTCAACAAATGTCCTACTGTGTGTCAAGTGCATCTCAGTCAGCAAGCTGTGAGGGAGCACTGCAGTAGGGAATGGCATCTACAGTCCTGCCCACTCCACAGGGGGGTGGGCGCTTCTAGAAACTCAGATGCTCAGCAGTGGGTGGAAGCTGGAGAGGGAGGTGGGTGGGGCTCCGTCAACCCTTGAAAAGATGCGACTTTGATTCCAACAAGGCTGTGAGTGACGACTCAATCTTGTGGGGGCGAAATGCTCTTCTCACACAAATAGGCCTCTTTGGTGAGGGAGAAAGCGTCTTTCTTATCGCGGCGCATAATTAGAATGGCAGGGAGGAACCAGAGCTTTAATGAATGAGCAGCATGTGGCCGGGAGCACTCGCCTCCCACCCGGGTCTGGGCCTCGCCAGGAGAGCAGGGTGGGCCAACGAGATGACCTGGAAGAGCAAGTCCTGCTCAGAAATGACGCTGACCCCACCGCAATGGACTGGACTCTGCAAATCCTCCCGCATTCCTTTTATTGCAAAAAAAATCCCAGTCCCCGCTCTTGGTCAGATGTACCCTAGAGGTGCAGAGGGCTGGAGGAGCAAAGTGGCTTTGGAGCCCTAAGACTCCTGGTTGGTTCCACCTCAGCTTTCCTTGCCTGGTCAGTGAAAGGGGCGTGTGATGCCTGCTGGCTCTGTTGTGGAAATAGTGAAGATCATGGGTGGGCAGAAAGCTCTTTTGAATGCCTTTCAATACCTTTCTCAACTCTGCAGATTCCATTGCTGGGGAGCAAGAATGAGTGCAGCTGTCATCCAGGGTTGGTCTGGAACAGGTGGTGTCAGGAGCCACACTTTTCGGCCACTGGACACTCCCTGGTGTTAGTTACCACGGGTGGTTCTCTATCCAGGCTTCCTATTAGAAGTACTTGGAGAATGTTTTAAAATTCCTGGTGCCCTGGTCCTGATGCCCATCCCAGAAACTATTCTATCTGGACCTCTTTGGGGGAGCAGACAAGTTTGAGAATCAGTGAGTTTTCACATGTGTGCATTTCAGACTTGGGACTTCAGCACATGGTGGGAGGAAAGCCGGGAGCAGCTGCCATGGTCCACTCCCCAGTGCTGGACTGTCTGAGTCAGCAGGGAGTTTTCAGCACCAGCACTGTGTTAAATCCTTCACTTTTATCATCTCATTTAATCCTCATAAATTCTCCATTAAGTGCGTGATTTTACACAAGGGGAAACTGAGGCTGAATCGAATTAAGTGCGTCGCCCTCTCTGTGACCTTGCTCTTGTGGGCTCTTGCTAGAAGAGAGCTCAGCCTCTCCGAAAAGCCTCTTCAGACACCTCCTATCTTCAGGGAACTGTTTCTCAGTCTTCAGTCACTTGTGTGTGTTGTGAGTGTGGGCTCATTGGTGCCCAGCTCTTTGCAACCCCATGGACTGTAGCCCTCCAGGCTCCTCTGTCCATGGGATTTCCCAGGCAAGAATACAGGAGTGGGTTGCCATTTTCTTCTCTGTCGGCCACTTGAGGTTCTCCATTTTTGATTCCACCATGTGTACTGACTGCCCAAACTGTAATGTACTGTATGATTATTTAAAAAATTGACCTACTGTTTTTGTAATGCACTTATTATAAGAGTCTTATTTATATCACTTCCACAATAGAAAACTTGTATCACTTGCCATAAACAGAAGGTAAAGGGAAAGTGAAAGTGGCTCAGTCGTGTCTGACTCTTTGTGACCCCATGGCCTATACAGTCCATGGAATTCTCCAGGCCAGAATACTGGAGTGGGTAGCTGTTCCCTTCTCCAGGACGTCTTCCCAACCCAGGGGTTGAACCCAGGTCTCCTGCATTGCAGGCGGGTTCTTTACCAGCTGAGCACCAGGAAAGCCCAAGAATACTGGAGTGTGTAGCCTATCCCTTCTCCAGAGGATCTTCCCAACTCAGGAAATCGAACCGGGGTCTCCCTGCATTGCAGGAGGATTCTTTACCAACTGAGCTATCAAGGAAGCCCTAACCATAGCCCAAATGGTTAGGGCTATGGAACTTACACAGAGTTAATAAACTTTAGTCAGATGCTGCTGCCCAGAGAAGGTTTTGTGCTAAGACTGTGCTCTGGGGGCAGATGGAGACTGGAGAGTTTTACAGGCAGTCAAGGACATGGGATCATTAGACTCTTTCATAGAATCAGACTCACGAGGAACTTGAACAGGATGAGAAAAGCTTTAGGAATCACCTGGGGAGGGGTCATTAGAATTCTCATTCTTGGATTTTCTGAAATTAGGCCCACCAGGGAAATGGGGCCTGGGGATATGTTTGAACAGCCCATCAGTGAGTCTTATAATTGGGTGAGAATTAGTATGAACTGTGACTGCCTGGTCCCTGGCCACCAGGGAAATTGGGGCCCTCCCTTGGGGTTGGGGGTGGGGTGTCTCTGCACTGGAGTGTATGGCTCTGGGTTGGCCAGGTGGGAAAGAGAGAATGTTCCAGTGGGAATTTACAGGGGACGTCACCTTGGATTCCAATCCTAGCTTCACTGTGTACCAGTAGTGGGATGCTGGGCAAGTTCCTTACTCCCCCTCCCACCTCAGTTTCCACATCTGTAAAATGGGAATAACCTTTGTGCCTACTCCAGAGTGGATTTTATTTACTCCTATAACCCTTGCTAAGTGCTGAGTATACTTCCTGACTCACGGTGAGTGTTTGCTGTTGTCCACTATTATTGTTCACTATTATGAATCCTGTGGATGGAGCTCCAGCAGTTATCAGAGGCTGAGTTTCACCCAGGAGGCTCAGAGGAAAAGGATGGCTGAGAAGGGGTACTGCCAAGATCTCAGTGCTGGGAAGGAGCAGACCCAGCCTGAGCCCCAGGCAGTGTGGCTTCTTGTCCAGCAGGCCCCCGGCTTTGGAGGAGACTTCGGTGTCTCCACCACCACTTTGGTGTCTCAGGATGCTGGCCGTTTGGTTTCCACTTGGTCCTTTACCAAGGCTCTGAGCTCCACATGGGTTTCTGACTGGGTCACCAGTGAGGAATGAGGACTCTTTGTATCCAGGACTCTATCCAGGGCTCCCCAGCCTCCGCCCTCAGATGGACAGTTCCTGTCTATGCCTCCTGTCAGTGACAGTATTAATAATGACTCCGTTCACTTTCTGAGTATCTCAGTTTGGAAGGTGAATTATGTGGTTGTGTCATTTATCCTTGTCCTTTTCTCAGCCACCTGGACCTCAAGTGGGACGAGGAAGGCAGGAGGGTGTATGGTTAAATCTGTGCTTTGGCCTCTAACACTTCTGACTTCAGATGTGTTTAACATCTGGGTGTAATGTTGCTGGGCCTCAGTTTCTCCTGCTGAAAACAAGGATGATTAATACTGCTCCATTGGGATGCTGTGACAGTTGGGGTGCTATGAGAGACTATATGTCCAGGGCTGGGCAGAAGCCTGGTGGGGGCTCAGGAAGTGGCTACAATTGATTATTATTATTGTTGGTTTGATTGGGGAGATGTAATGGCTAGACATGGGACCTGGAGCCTGGCTGCCTGGTTTCATCTCTGGGCTGTGTCCTTTGCCTGTCATGTGGCCCTAGCAAGTGGGGCTTCCCTGGTGGCTCAGATGGGAAAGAATCTGCCTTCAATGCAGGAGACTTGGGTTCTATCCCTGGGTCAGGAAGATCCCCTGTAGAAGGGAATGGACACCCACTCCAGTATTCTTGCCTGGCGAATTCCATGCACAGAGGAGGCTGGCAGGTTACAGTCCATGGGGTGACAAAGAGTCGGACACAACTAAGGGACTAACAAAGCAGCAAGTTACATAACCTCTTAAAGGCTCAATTTTCTCATCTGTGAAATATAGATTAACTTCATATGGTTTTTGTAAGGATTAAATGAGTTTACACAAGAAAAGCACTTAAAGCTAACCACAAAGTAGACACTAAATTAATATTAGCTATTATTATTAGCTGTTATTGTTCTTATGAATAATGGTTCCAAGTTACATTCCTGTAGCCCAGAAGAATTATCCAATGTATTCGTTTCCTATTGCCATCGTAAAAATGATCTCAAAGGCAGTGGCATAGAACAACACAAATGTATTATCTTATAGTCTGGAGGTTGGAAGTCATTCCAAAGTGGGTCTCATTGGTGTAAAATCAGGGTGTTGTCAGAGCTGTGTTCTTGTGGAGGCTCTAGGGGAGAACACGCTTCCTTGCATTTTTTAGCTCAGAGGTCACCTGCATTCCTTGACTTGTGGCCCCTTCTTCCATCTTCAAGTACATCATCACTCCAGTCTGCTTTCCGTGTATGTCTTCTTCCTGACTCGGCCCCTCCTACCTCCTTCCTCCAAGGACCCTTGTACAGGAATCTCTTATTTAGGCCCATCTGGACAATCCAGGATACTCCCCCTCTTCCAAGATCCTGAATTTCATCATATCTGCAAAAATCCTTTTTTTCTATATTCACAGACTCCAGGGATTAGAACATAGGCATATTTGGGGGACTGTCTACCACAGTCAGAAAGATTTAGGTGCAATAGTTAGACAACCTTCAGCATCATCAGAGCAATGTGAATGTTGCAAGCTTTTCCCCCTCTGGGTTGCATATCTGTCGGGTTCCTCTTGAACCTACTGAATGATGCCCTCTTGGAGTTTGGGTTGTTAGTCAGCCCTTGGCTTTTTTTTTTTAATTTAACATTTTTTAAAAAATTATTTTTGGCGGCATTGGTTTTTGTTGCTGTGTGCAGGCTTTCTCTAGTTGCACAAGTGGAGGCTGCTCTTCATTTCGCTGTGCAGACTTCTCACTGCTTCTCTTATGGCAGAGTATGGGCTGTAGGGTGCACAGGCTCAGTAGCTGTGGTACAGGGACTTAGTTGTTCCACAGCATGTGTGATCTTTCTGGATCAGGAATCAAACCTGTGTCCCTTGCATTGGCAGGCAGATTCTTAACCACTGGACCACCAGGGAAGTCAAGCCCTTGGCTTCTAACAAATCCTGGTAGGGTGTTCGGAGACACTGCCATTCTGGGGGCTCAATTAGATCCTTCTCAGGAGCCTAAGGAATCACTGATACCTGAATCAAAGACTTTGCCCAAGTGGGGGAAACTATTAAATTAATAACAAATTAGTGAAATGTCTGCAAAATAAGTGGCTTCCTGAGGAGTCCTATAAAATCACTTCTGCTGAATCCTAGTGCTAAAAGCAAGTCACCAGGCCAGCCGGATGCAAGGAGTGGAGAAATAGACTCCACCTCTTAATGGGAGGTGCTGTGAAAAATTTGTGACTGTTTTTAATCTAATAGAGTCAGCTTGACTCAAATGTTAAAAGTACAAACCTTAAATCTTGTACATTTTCAAGCAACTTGTTGGTTAGATTGTCTCACTTTTTAAGATGTTCTGCGAGTCCATGGCAATTGTCCAGAAATCAGCCCTTTGTAAATCAGATGTTCAGTTCAGTTCAGTTGCTCACTCATGTCCAATTCTTTGCAACCCCGTGGACTACAGCACACCAGGCTTCCCTGTCCATCACCAACTCCTGGAGCTTACTCAAACTCATGTCCATTGAGTTGGTGATGCCATCCACCCATCTCATCCTCTGTCATCCCCTTCTCCTCCTGCCTTCAGTCTTTCTTAGCATCAGGGTCTTTTCCAGTGAGTCAGTTCTTCGCATCGGGTGGCCAAAGTATTGGAGTTTCAGCTTCAGCATCAGTCCTTCCAATAAATATTCAGGTCTGATTTCCTTTAAGATGCACTGGTTGGATGTCCTTGAAGTCCAAGGGACTCAAGAGTCTTCTCTAACACCACAGTTCAAAAACATCAATTTTTCGGTGCTCAGCTTTCTTTATAGTCTAACTCTCACATCCATAATCAGATGTTACTCACAGTCAAATGATCTTAAAAGCCACTTCCAATGATCTTACTCTGGAAATTGTTACAGCATGTATTTCTATGATTGACAAATGGGGAGATGATGTGGGTATAGATGCAAGTTGTGTTGGCTCATTGGCAATTTTTCCCAGTGTGTTTATGTTTTGGTAGATCAGGGTGGGCTTTCTCATAATTAAAGATCAATCTGAATTAAGAAAAAATTGAAAATGTATAGAGGCACCTTCCTTTAGGGCAAGTCGTGACCATTTTCATAGCTTTCCATTCCCTTAAGCTGTGTGGGGAAGCTCAGAGAGCAGATGAAGGAGCTGGAACGCATTGTCCTTATAAGAAATCAGTGGTGCAGGTAACCTTCTGGATGGGGCTTTTCATTTTGATGAGATTGGTCTCTGTAAGAAGTGAGTGCCCCTGAGATCCTTCATCTCAAAGGAGGAACAGGAGCCAACGACTGATTCACTGGGCAGTGTTGGGTTCAGGGCCCATTGGCTGCTGGACTAGGATGTCCCTAGGCTCTATAGATTGTAACTGGTATGCACCAACCCTGTTTTCCCCCCACAGCCTATTATTTTTAGTGTGCATTTTTGTCAAATGTGAAGATTTTCAAGAAAATACATGGCAGTGTAGCAGAAATGTCTGTGCTCATTTCTGCTGTGGGATGAGCGTCGATTTAAAAATATTGGTCCTGTGGTGGAGAGGGACTCAAAGAAGCCAGCCAACAGGAAGAGCCTCTGGGCACTGCTTTCATTTTCACCTCTTTGCTGAGCATATTAGGTCTTCCCAGGTGGCCCAGGGGTGAGGAATCCACCTGCCGAGCAGGAAACATGGGTTCGATCCCTGGGCTGGGAAGATCCCCTAGAGAAGGAAGTGGCAACCCACTCCAGTATACTTGCTTGGGAAAATCCCATAGACAGAGGAGCCTGGTGGGCTACAGTCCATGGGGTTGGAAAGAGTCGGACTTGCACATGCACGCGATGGAGACTGTTTTACTTCCTGAATGTTTTGCATACCTTTTGGGTAGTTTTGCCTACTAAGTTCCAGTATGACCATCAGGAAAACCAAGGCTCCAGGAAGGTAGTGAGTTCTCTGGGATGGAGCTCTTGTTCCTCCAGCCCACTTGCCCTCCTCCCCACCTGCCCCCCAAGACCTTGGAAGGCAGTGGGTTTTGCTGGTCTTCTTTGATTGCTATAAACTGGCAGTAACGTGATTTCCCTTGTTGCCTTCTGTTTTTGGTAAACCAGACCCTGTGGTCTTGTTGGTTTCTCAGTGACTGGGAACAGGTTTCTGAACCCAGAGTCTTGGTCCTGTTTGGGACACAGAAGATGTGGATGGCAAGCTGGAGCCTCCTGATGCGGAGGCCCCAGGCTGGCCTCTGTCTGTTTCTCCCCCAGGTTTCCGTGGGCTAAAGGCTGAATTCCTCTGGTCACTTCCTTCCTTTCTGTTCCTTTTCTCTTTGTCCTTGAGGAGCCATCTCTGCCAGTTGGAATAGGAAACTGTTTACAGCACAAACGTCAGGAGTCCTGTTCCCAAAGAGGAGATGAATGTTGTTGAGAAAACAGTTTTTAGGTGACTTCTGCAGCCTTTTGAGACCTGGGTTGTTGATGACTGGGTTGGGCCTACCCTTTCATCTTACAGGTGGGCAAAGGTCAGGGAGGGCTAAAGAGACTGCCCCCAAACACTTGGCAAAGCCAAGTGGAATAGAATCCAGATAGCTCCCACCCTCTACACACTTTCCAGCTGAACCTAGAGGTCGCCTCTTGTCGACTGAAGAATATACACACTCCTGGGCTTGAAGTCCTAAACATTTCGGCTGAATAAAACATGACTCTCTGCTTTTAGGCTGCATGTGTGTTTTTTAGTCGACATTCCTTAGCACAACAGTCCAGCCAGCCTCTCCCCATCAGTCAGAGATGGCACGCCGATCCAAACCTCTTTGCCATTAATAAATTATTGACTTGTCGCCACCCCCGCAGCCTTTTCCTCCTGTAGGAGGAAAATTACCCTCCTACAGGTAGTTATGGTGCTGGTAACCAAATAAGTCATCTGCAGGAGATGGTTTCTAGGTAAACCATCTATTTATTCTCCATATGGGTGGAGAATAAATGTACGCCCTACTGGAAATTTTACTCCTTTTTCTTTAATGGAGGAAATTGCATTCTTCCATGTAAGTATTTCATAATGAGTGGAGTAGTTGACTTCTGGGCCTCTCCCATGAAATGAAATGCAAACTCGTGGGGTGTTCCCCTGGTGCACACTGGGCCATGGCAGCCATGTGGTGCTGGCCAGCTGGACCGCTCTGAAGGGGCTGTGGGCATCAGGTCAAGCTGTGGTTTCCTGAGTTAGGATGTAGCAGAAGGGACACATCATTTGTCCAATGATGCCAAATACATCAACCGACGCATTTGCTTCAGCAGATGTTCTGTCTTAAGTACAAGGAGTGATGTGAGGACCCTCCAGGGAGGCCTATTACTCAGCTGTGGGAAGGCCCATCAAGGATGTATCACTAAAAAAAATTAAAAATAAAAAGGATGTATCTGGCCAAATCCACAAAGGCCCACTAAGGGGATGCTGGAGCAGACTGATGGAACAAGGCTGAGGCGTGACCTTTCCTCTCTACACCAGCTCCCTGGGGTTCTCCTCCAGGAAACAAGGGGGACCTGGGGATGGCAGTGGTGTCTGTCCCTGTCTTGGGAACCCGGCTGGGCCTAGTCCCTTCAGAGCCAGATATTTAGGGCCACACAATTGCCCTTGAAAGGCCTCTGCTGGTTTCAGACCAGCCTTCGAAAGATGTCTAAAGATATTAGCTACAGGCCATCCCTTGGTGTGGGCCTCTGATGATCTTGGCCAGGACACCAGCTAGGACCGGTGCTAGGAGGATGGGAGAAGGGAGGGGAGTCACCTGGATCCAGATAGTCCCTGAAGGGAGGGCCTAGCAGGTGGAATGGGGTGTGAGGGACCCCAGATGTCCCCCATGGGCAGTAAGGCAGAGGGGCTTTGGAATCAGCTTGTTTCAAAGCCTGATGTCACCTCTTATTAGCAATATGATCTTTAGGCAAGTCATTTAGCTTCTTTTATGCATAAAAAACACCAAACATACCCGGCCTGGAGCTAACGTGGGATGGGAAATTGGTGGAGTGAAACAGGCTTAGCTGAGTTAGGAATTACTGATCTGAGTCCTGGCCCCACACTTGCTGGTTGTGTGGCCTGGACCTGAACGGTTTATTCAACCTCTCTGAGCTCCTGCGACCCTTTCTGTAGAGTGTGGGTAACCACCCCTTACAGGATGGTCTGGAGAATTAGATGAAAGTCAAGCACATGAAGGGTTTTCCCTGCACACAAAACGTGCACATTCAGTGTTTGGCAACTTTACTATTTAAAGCACCCACCAGGTACATAGTAGGTGCTCACAAAGGCCATTTAAGGGAGTGGGCCTAACGAAGCAGGTGCAGCGTGGTTCCCCGCTAAGGAGATTCTTTTTTTAAGTTGCACTTACTGAGGTGTCATTCACAAAAGGTAAAACTCACAGTTTTTCGGTCTCAGTGTGATGAGTTTTGACTAGTGAGAACAGTCATGTAACCACAACCACATCAGCACATAGAGTATTTTCAAGTGGGGGAGATTTTGTCATCCAGAAATTGTCCACACAGATCCTTCTGGTTTGGGGGGCCCCTCCTTAGTTGGGGAGGACCCCAAGGCCCAGACCTTGCCCATTAAGAAAGGGACCCCCAAGGTCATCTCACTGACAAGACCCAAGCCTGCACCCTGGGGCTATCACCTGCTCAGGGCTGGGCTGGGGCTTCAGCAGTCCTTCTCTGCTGGTTCCTCATTGGTTTTGAGAAGGGAGAGGGGAACCTGCAGGGTGCAGAGGTCAGGCCCAAGTCTGGGCAGTGCTGCCAGGCAGAGGCTGATATGCCTACTCGAACTGAGGCAAAGGCCACATCTGTGTGAAGTGCCATGGCTTGTGTGGCTTGGCTCAAAGTGAAGGTCCCATGGTCTTGCTTGCCAATGGCCATCTGTGCAGGGATGTGTTGGTCTGTGAGGCTCATTGGCTGGCACATGAGGACATTAAGATTGGTCCCATTGGTTGTGGTTTGAGTATGGAGGAATGTTCTACACCTGACCCTGGCCACAGTGCCTGGAGTTGCCGCCATCTTCCTTTGGGTTAAGCATTTCTTCTCCCTTGTCGTCTTTCAAAAGATTACTTCTCTGAAGAAAAAACTCTTAGGTAAGCAATGGAAAGTAGACTTGAATTTTGTGTGCCCTCTCTGATGAGTTGGGAGGAATCTGGAATGCTGTGTTGAGAGATTTTCTGAGGCCACCTCTGTCTAGTTGGAAAGAAAATGGTAATAGATGCTGTGTTTTCCAAATACCAGCCTTTGGGCTGGAAATGGCTCTGATGTGTGAAGCCTAATGGGTATGTGAGGAAGTTGCACAGATAACTGTGTCATAGGTTTCCATGAGGCTAAATCTACTCCATCCAGAAAAGAGAATTTCTGATATGCCCTTATGATATAGATTGTTATATTAAAGGTAACCACATTGTTGCACAGTCTCCTTCTGCTTTGACTGGGGTCTTGGCCAAGTGACTTGTTTTGGCCAGATGTCCACAAACATGAAGCCAGCAGAGATTTGATGAGCATCTGTGCGCTGGGACTCGCCCGCCTGTTACATTGCTGTGTAGGACACCTGGGCTGTCCTGCTGGAGAGGCCACATGGAGGGGACTGAGCCTCCCCACCCAGCAGCCCAGGAGAACATCAGTCACAGTGAGTGAGGCCGTCTTAGATCATTTAGCCCCAGTTAAGCCTTCAAATGACTTTCATGCATGAGTTGACCCCAGGTGGGAAGCCCAAATTGCAGAGTTCTGTATAAACAAGTGATTGTCATTTTTAGCCACTAAATTTTTGGAGTTAAAAAGCTTTTTTCTTAATAGCAATAGATAACTAGTAGAAGGCAATAGCACCCCACTCCAGTACTCTTGCCTGGAAAATCCCATGGATGGAGGAGCCTGGTAGGCCGCAGTCCATGGGGTCGCTAAGAGTCGGACACGACTGAGTGACATCACTTTCACTTTTTACTTTCCTGCATTGGAAAAGGAAATGGCAACCCCCTCCGGTGTTCTTGCCTGGAGAATCCCAGAGACGGGGGAGCCTGGTGGGCTGCCGTCTATGGGGTCACACAGAGTCGGACACGACTGAAGTGACTTAGCAGCAGCAGCAGTGCAGAGTCCTATTTTCCTTTCTTTTATGGATTGAATATAATAGCAGATAATAGATGTAATAAAAAGTTTTTATGTCTGTCCTTGGCAAAATAAAAACTTAACAATACTTTATTAGGCCCAAATAGGGGGATTTAATGCTTGGTAAATTAAGCCGTCAGGGAACCAGAATTAGTGGAGATCTTGGAGAGGAGTTGCTGGGTCCTCAGGAGCCATTAACACTTAGTCAGTTTGACTTTGATGATCAGAGTGAGAAATGGTTAAAGCTGGAGGGTACAATAGGGCTTTCAATATCTATGAGCCGACCTCTTCAATTTTCCTAATAAAGAAACAGAATCCTCGAAAGTGGCAGTCACATGAAGAGCAGACAGTGACCTAGTGGGAGAATAGCATCATGATGTCTCTCAAGGCAAGGGAAGGCTCTGCTAGTCTGGGTTGAGATATGAGGACCAGGAAGCTGACGGTACAGACAGTGGGCTGGCAGCACCCAGCGTGGGCCCTGGAGGGGACCTGGGGGGAAGGGATGGTCTAGTCCCAAGGGGAATGGTGAACAGTGGTGCCAAAGACCCAGCAGAGACCTGCTGTGCTGTGCTGTGCTGTGCTTAGTCGCTCAGTAGTGTTTCTGAGTACTTCAGACCTATCTCAGGACAGACTGCTGGGAATATGTGTGTGTGTATGTGTGTACACATAAGTATGTGTGTGCGTGCAGGTATGGCAAGAGAGGAAGAGGGAACAACAGAGATGGAGGAGAGGGAAGGAGAGGGACAAAGACAGAGGAAAGGAGAGACTGTAGAAGCTTCTAGTAGATCTTCCCTTGGGTTTTGTATGGTTCATTAAACATGAACCCACAAAGACTTGGCTAGCTGTGGACATTGATTTTGCCCCACCACTGCACTCCTTGGGTCTTCCCTGAATATTCACCAGTGAGATCCCTAAGTGTTACATGCTTGGGTCAGAGCCCGAGGTTCTTAGGAAGGAAGATGAGCCCACAGGATGGGATGTATCAGGTTCAGTAGGAAAGTCAGAATTCACTTTCTCCTACTTATTTTTTGATCTAAGCCTTGTGCATTGAATGAATATTTATGTGGAAAAAGCAGACTTCCTCACTGAATTATATATGTATATTACATATATATTTATCTATCTTATGAAATAGGCATGTATTCCTGTAGAGTAAGACCTTAAGATAGAATACAGCATGCTGAAGAATGCAGGGGGGTCATGCTAACATTGCCCCTCAAAAATCTTGGTGGATGGGGGTGGGAAGGGTGAGGCCACTTTCTAGTAAAATACTAGCAATGAGATTGAAATAAGCAGCAAAATATAAACACAGAAGCCAAAAATATAATGACCGTGGTGGAGAGGTGGCCCGGCTCATCCTGTGACTCATGAGGGAGTTGTCAGGGGTTTCGTGTCCCAAGATAGCAGCCCCCCCCGCACCTCCTTCTGCCAGCAAAACGTCTCCCTCTCCATACCTCTGCCCATGCTCACAACTAGTTTTGCCGTTCACCCTCAGAAGAATTTGTGGATTGGTTTCCATCTGTGAATATGCTTATCACTCAAGGTGACCCTGTCCTGCTTCCCCCGACCCCTAGATGAACCCTCAGGGCCCAGAGCCCATGGGCAGCCGTATGGTCATCCCACACACACTGCCAGCTCCAGGCTTGTCCCCAAATGTGACAGCCGAACGGCAGGATCCTGACCAGGATGTGACTGATTAAAGCTGAGGGCAGTGCTGGGGGAAAAGCTGGAGCCCAGAGGACCTAGGAGCCAAGGGTGGTGCCTGGGACCCAAGCAGGATGCCTGCCCCCTTACAGGGTGGCAAGATGTCTGTCTCAGCACTGAGGATGGCCCACTTCAGATAGGGGACATTTATTTGGGGACATGTGGGGGTTAACTGGGCTTCCCCTGTGGCTCAGTGGTAAAGAATCTGCCTGCAAGGTTGGAGCCGTGGGAGACTTGGGTTTGATCCCTGGGTGGGGAAGATCCCATGGAGGAGGGCATGGCAACCGACTCCAGTATTCTTGCCTGGAGAATCCCATGGACAGAGGAGCCTAGTGGGCTTCAGTCCATGGGGTTGCCAAGAGTTGGACACAACTGAAGCGACTTAGCACACACTCATGCACAGGGGGTTGACTATTAGAGCCAGAGCAATACCCACTGAAGTCCTGGGCCTGGAGGAGGCTGAGGTCAAGGCAGTTCAAGAGCTCCTTCCAGGCGGGTCCCTGAGCTGAGCCCTCATCTCTGAGAGGAGGCAGTGTGGAATTGTGGGACCGGCTCAAGTCCTGGGCTAGCTCTGCGGCAGACTCCTTGTGAGCCTTGGGCAGGCCTGGAAACCTTCTTGAACTTCTGTCTCCTCATCTCTAGGGTGGAGCTGGGAGATAAAGCTTACCCCATGGGATCACTGGGGAGATTTGCCAGACAGAGAGTGGTCCCCAGAGTATGGGAACCGGGTGATCACTACGAGCTGATGGAGGCTGGGGTCCTGATGCAGAAAACAGGAGTAGGTAAGAACTTGTGCAGGAGTACCGAGTACCTTGGCTGAGCAGCAGGGCCCCCGGGGAGGGGGAAGCCAGCCTCAAACCCTGCTCAAGCCCCCATCCCCGCCCCTATCCTCAACATCTCCTCTGTCCTCATGATGTCTTGGGCAGGGACTGGGAAAAAATGAAGATAACTTTGGTTCTCGTAACAAAAGCGTTGCACATTCATCATGGAAAATCGAATCCAAAGGATGAAAGGCAGAAACAGCCAGGACCACACGCCCACAGGCAGCCCCTGTTAGCCCCTTGGTGTTCAGCCGTCCAGAGTTGCCACTTCATGCGAGACAGAGCCAATAGACGAGCTTTCACAAAACCCAGCTCCGTGGGGAAGAGGGTGTTATCCTCTTTTTATAGACGAGGACACAGAGGCTTGAAAGGATATGGTTCTTGGTTAAGGCTCCGTCGGGAGAGAGCAGGTGGTGGACCTCATGGTTTCTGAGCTTGGATTTTTGTATTCTTCAAAAATCCTTGTCCTGGGTAATTTTTCTAACACTCCCTCACGTGCTTTGCCTCCAGCCACCAGAAAGCCGCTCCACAAGACCCCTGGGGTCCCTTTCACCAGTCATCCAGGGAGCAGGAGGGGCTGGGCACTGCCCTGGTGCAGGCTCTGCATGGGCTTGAGGGGCGAGGGTTCTGGAAACGTGACCAAGCTGTCTGTTCTTAGAGCTCAGGGCTGTGCTGCCTGAAGGGCCTGGGCTGTGGGTGGCTCAGCAGAGCTGTCTGAACCTGGACACAGGTCACCCGGGGCCCAGATAGCAAGGTGCTGTCAGGTGGGCATCTGGCAAAAAGGCAAACTCGCCTGAGGGTCCTTCTTTCTGGGGGTGCCTTAGTGGCAGGAGCAGCAGGGACCTGGGAGCGGGGCCTCTTGTCCCATCTGGAGTGTGTGCCTCCATGCAGGAGGGCTCACTGCAGCAGTCTCGTGGGCCCCTTAGGAGCAGCCAGGCCCCTTCTCACAGAAGCAGCTTTGTGTCCGTCTGGCAGTTTCCCCGCAGGCGCCCGCGCCCTGCAGAGAGCTCTAGGGGATGAGGTGCTGCCTGCTGCTGCGCCTTGAGGAGCAGGTAGGAGGGGCACGGTGGGGTGTGCCAGGCGGCAGGCTGGAGGCCTGCGGACAAAGGTTTGCTCATCCATTTGAATTCATTGCCTATAATTAAAATGAAGGAGAGGGACTTCCCTGGTAGTCCAGTGGTTAAGAATCCACCTGCCAATGCAGGGGACACAGGTTTGAGCCCTGGTCTGGGAAGATCCCACATGCCATGGGGCAACTAAGCCCATGTGCCACAACTATTGAGCCTGTGGAGCCCATGGGCCGCAACTGCTGAGTTCACTTATTGCAGCTCCTGAAGCCCCCCAGGCCCTGGAACCCATGCTCCTCGACAGGAGAAGCCACCGCAGTGAGAAGCTGGCGCACTGCAACTTGAGAGTCAGCCCCACTCGCTGCAACTAGAGAAAGCCCACACGCAGCAACAAAGACCCAGCGCAAACAAAAGTGAAAAAATAAATAAAATGTTGTAGAATGCATGAGGGATGTCACCTAGCCACCTGGATTTCTGACTCTTCCGTTGGGTGGAGTTAAAGCATGCTGACCCTCTGGACCTCACTTGGGTCCCCAGCGTGGGCCTCCCATCACCTCCACAGTCCCTATCTTGAGTTTTCATTTCTCACCCCACTCACATTGTTTCCCTTAGAGCCGAATTAGGGGAATGTTCTCCTACCCACATGTAACTAAGAGGGGGTCATCAAAGGACAACCGCTCCCCTTAGTTCCATCCCCCGTCTTCGGTGACCTTGGGGGGCACACAGGGCTTGCATTTGGCTTTCTCCTTCCAGCTGCAAGTAAAGTTTTCTATCTCCTCATGCCTTGGTTTCTGGAAAGCAGTTGATAATGCAGGGCAGATGTGAAGATTAAGTGAGATGGTGCCGGCAATGCCATGCCCCAGATGTAACACCCACAGCCCAGGTTACAGGTGTCCTTCTTGTATGCTGTTTATTTTTATTATTGGTATAATTTACATACTGTAAGCCTACACATGTTAAGTGTTTAGTTCATGGGTTTTTACCCCTTAACACATACATACATACATATATATATTTATATACATATATATATACACACACACACACCATATACTTCTGTGGTATACACAAGTAGTAGTCATGTATGGATGTGAGAGTTGGACTGTAAAGAAAGCTGAGTGCCAAAGAATTGACGCTTTTGAACTGTGCTATTGGAGAAGACTCTTGAGAGTCCCTAGGACTGCAAGAAGATCAAACCAGTCAATCCTAAAGGAGATCAGTCCTGAATATTCATTGGAAGGACTGATGCTGAAGCTCCAATACTTTGACCACCTGTTGCCAAGAACTGACTCACTGGAAAAGACCCGGATGCTGGGCAAGATTGAATGCAAGAGGAGAAGGGGACAAGAGGATGAGATGGTTGGATGGCATCACCGACTCAATGGACATGAGTTTGAGCAAGCTTTGGAAGTTGGTGATGGACAGGGAGGCCTGGCATGCTGCAGTCCTTGGGGTCACAAAGAGTCGGACACGACTGAGTGACTGAACTGAACTGATACTTGTGTGATGAGCCCAATGATGGCCCTTCAGGATGTCCATGTCCTACTCCCCTGGGACATTCACATGCGGTACCTTGCATGGCCAAAGGGACTTTACAGATGTGATTCTATTAAGGGGTTTGAGAAGGAGAGATTGTCCTGGATTATCAGGGGGCTCATTGTAACCCCAAGGGTCCTTATACATAAAAGAGGAGGCAGGAGGGTCAGAGTCAGAGATTGGGAGGTGCTATGCTGCTGGCTTTGAAGATGGAGCCAGGGGACACAATCCAAGGAACACAGGTATCCTCTAGAAGCTGGGAAAGGCAACGGAATGGATTTTCCCCTGGAACCTTCAGAAGGAGGAATGTAGTCCTGTAGACACTTTGATTTGGCCTGGTGAGACCTGTGTCAGACTTCTTACTTCCAGCACTGTCTGGTGAAGTCACTGAATTTATGATAATTTATTACAGCAGCAATAGGAGGCAGATACACTGCATAACTGCCATGCAAGGCAAGACAGAGGACATCTTCATCATTCTAGAAGGTTCCCTTATGCCCCATTCCAGTCTCTATCTCTGCTGTGAGTTAACCATTGTTCTAACGACACCTTTCACCTTACATGTGCCTGAACTTCATATGATTGGAAGCTGAGAGCGTCTGTTCTTTCACGTTCAAGGTCTTCCAGTCAATGCAGTGCTTCTGAGGTTTGTTCATGTTGCTGGGTGTGTTGGATTCTGCTCCCTTTGATTGCTGAGTAGTATTTCGGTGCACAGCCGTACCATACTTTGTTCATCTGTTCTCCTGTGAACGAATGTTTGGATTGTTTCCGGGTTTGGGCGATGATGAAAAACCTGCTGTGAACCTTCTGGAACAGAGCCTTTGGTGGATGTGTACACAGACTCGTGTCTCTCGGGTAGAGTCCTGGTGGTGGAGTTGCTGGCTCACAGGGTGGGGATGGTCAGCTCAAGCAGAAATGCTGGGCTGTGAAGCACAAGTGTGGCTCAGCCCGGCTGGCCACCTCACTTGCCTGCAGTGGTTTCTGGGGTGGGCACGTGGTGAGGGAGGGCCTCCTCTGGTCCAGGCGGCTTAGTGGCTCTCAGGTGGAGAACCTCAGCCAGCAGGTGTGTGCCCTGGCACTGGGGATGATGGGTGTGCCTGTGCTTCTTGGGGCTTCCCAGGTGGCACTAGTGGTAAAGAACCTGTCTGCCAGTGCAGGAGACATAAGAGACGTGGGTCCGATCCCTGTGTTGGGAATGATCCCCTGGAGGAGGGCATGGCAACCCACTCCAGTGTTCTTGCCTGGAGAATCCCATGGACAGAGGAGCCTGGCGGGCTACAGTCCATGGGGTGGCAAAGAGTCAGATAGGACTGAAGTGACTTGGCACACACACACTCCTGCTCCGCACCCAGCTTGGGGCTGGCGTTTTCTCACAGGCCTTCCCTAGTGGTCTCCACACAGCCCTGTGATGAGGAGTGGTCATTAGCCCAGGTTGCAGCTGTGGAAACTGAGGCCCAGGGCAGAGTCCCGTCGGTGGCAGAGCTGGTGAGGGTGGAACCGGGTGTTCTTTTTCAGCCCGGCTAACTCTGTGACCTTGATCCCGTCTCCCACCCCTGGAAGAGTAGCTCAAAGCTGTGCCTGGTTGGAGGCAGCCATGAGGGTCAGCTCCTCCTACAGGAAGGTTAGTGGGGCCTTTTCTCCCTGCGCACAGGTGCACAAGAGGGCCGGGGGTATGGCAGATGGCTTCCCAGATGGCAGAGAACACAGCCCAGCTGGTGCAGGGGTTGTCTGGGGGCTGTCATGATGGGGGAGGCAGTAATGAGGGGCTAATGGAGCTGTCTGATTGGTTAAAGAGTTAGGTCTGATACGAAGGTGGGGGAGAGCCACGGCAGGTGCCTGAGGCTGGGGTAACCTGATGAGATTGGTGGTTGTGATGCAATCCGGGGGGGCAGCCTGGAGGCAGGGTGCAAGGCCTCTGGGAAGCTCTCCACCGCTGTGTCATTGCTTGTGCTCTTCCTTCTGCCTAGAGCTCCCTCCCCCCATCTCATTCACTCAGCAAATTTGCCCTTCAAGAGGCCAGTCGAACCTCACCATACTGGGCCTGCCCCCTCCGACCTCAGTCCCCCATGGCACTTACCATGGTGTCTAATAAAGAGTTCATGAGCAAGATAGAAGTTTCCAGTGTTCTTAATTATAATATTTAAATGGAAATCACTTGCTCTGTAGTGGCCTGAGAACTCAGAGTCGGATCCTCACACATTAAATACTCCTGTGATGTGTAACCACTGGACAAGACAAATGGTGGCCCAGTGGGGTTGGGGCCGGGGAGGGTGTGGGCAGACACACGGGGGCTGGAGCCCTTGTCCGCTCTGTTGATGGACTTGCCAGGATGCTGAAGTGATGCCCTGTGGCCCCTGCCAGCTTCCCTGCTGCACGGTTATTTCTGGAAGTCTTCTCATTCACTAGCTCAGACTGTCCCCAGACTTGTGGCCACACCTTGGGGATCTTCCTGTATTAGGTCTGTGGAGAGAGAGGGGCAGGGAGACAAGGCGGGGGGGAACGGGCTGTGTGGATGTCCCCGTGACCAGCTGCTGCTTTCCCAGCCCCAGGCATTCCTGTGGGCCCCTCCCGGAGGTCACTGCCCTGTGCTCAGACATTCCAGCTCAGTGGGCGGGGATGTGCCTGGAGTGGGAGGCAGGCTGGTCACTCTGCATCTGACCATTCTGCTCCGAAGAGGAAGTAGCCGCTGATTAACTGAGTTCCAGACGGAGCTGTTAAAGATAATGATGAAGTCTGAAGCCGTCACGGCGTACGGTTAGACTTAGTGCAGCAAGCAGGTCTGGGTGCCGGGAGGGACAGACCCTGGGCACAGCAGCAATGGAAAGCCAAGAAACACCTCTCTGGGCTTATGGAGGGTGGGATGGCTTCCTAAGCCCAAGGTTGGGCAGCTGGCCATCCATAGGTAGCAGCCAGGGTGCAAAGTCCCATTCCTTAGCCCTCGGTTCTTGCCTGCCTGGGCGCTAGAGATTGAAACCCGGGATCCTGGGAAGCCACGTGGCCCAAATACCAGGCGTGCACCAGGGTGTGGGCACCCGAGTTGGAGCTGAGTGTTTTGGCATCTGGGGCCCTCTGTGTGGCCTCCTCATGGCCCCTAAACATAAAATGTGTATTATTTCCTGGGATTCACATGGTTTTGATGCTTGCTATCCCCTCCTCAGCTCAGGAGAGGGTTTGGAAGGACTCACGTTTGCATTGCTACATGGTGGGGATGGGTGGGGGGTGCTACGGAGATTAGCAGGAGTTTGTGGTGTGTTTCCTCCTATCCCGCTGTAGGGAGAAGGCAGTGGCACCCCACTCCAGTATTCTTGCCTGGAGAATCCCGGGGACAGAGGAGCCTGGTGGGCTGCCGTCTATGGGGTTGCACAGAGTTGGACACGACTGAAGTGACGCAGCAGCAGCAGCATCCTGCTGTAGCGATTCACACCAGGAGTGTTGTTGTTTTGTTTTCATTGTAATTGGACTTGCTTTTAGTTCAGAGGAGAAAATGGATCAAAGTTCCATGGTCAGCACCTGCTCGGTCTGGGACAGGAGCTGGCTCTGGTGTCTTCATGCGGAAGCTCTGCTAGGTCATCATAGCTGCTTGGCGTTATGTGGCTCTTGGGGTGCTCTGGGGGACCCTCTGGGTCCTGGGGCTTAGGGTTTCCTGCTGCTCTGTGGAGTAGCCTGAGGAAGTAAGTAAGCCTCATTCTTGGGAAAAGTCCCTAAGATGGTCTTTATGTTCTTTGGGAGAAGAATATACTCTTTGGTCTTTATATTCTTCGGGGCTTCCCTGGTGACTCAGATGGTAAAGAGTCTGCCTGCAGTGCAGGAGACCTGGGTTCAATCCCTGGATTGGGAAGATCCCCCGGAGAAGGGAATAGCAACCCACTCCAGTATTCTTGCCTGGAGAATCCCATGGACGGAGGAGCCTGGTGGGAGACAGTTCATGCAGTCGCAAAGAGTCAGACACAACTGAGTGACTAACACAAACTTCTGAGCAAATTCTGTCCTAGGGGAATTGTCCACTAGTTTTTCGTTCTTCTTTTTCCTTTTAATCTCCCATGACTGCTCTGGAAGTTAGATATTCTATTTTAACTCTTTTCAAGCATAGTTACTCTTGAAATTGTGCCATGTAAACTTAATTTAGCAAAGTCCAAGTTCCAGTTTACTGATTCCATCTTTGTGAGAATGTCAATCCATGTGAAGGTTTTGTATGAAATAAGAATTCGGGGGTTTACACTTAGTCTTTAAAAATCTCTGGTAGGACTTTCTCTCCCTCCAGCTGACATGAAGTCTTCACCCAGCATGTGAGGGGTGGTCTGTGATGGGTGGGTGCCAGGGTGCCTGTGCCGGAGGGCATTTGTCCTCCTTGAAAGCCCTGCTTCAGGCTGCAGTGGATGGGCCATGCTGGACCTCCGCAGGGGCTCTTTTGAGCCCTTTTGTGGTCTTTCTCTTCTCTTTTCCTTTATATTTTGGAAGCAGGAATTTCTTAGACAGACTCTTGAGTACCGCTCGGCCCAGGACCCAGGCCCAGGCCACAGGCGCTTGTGAATAATTAACAGAAGACTGTTTTCACTCTGGTGCACTTGGCCCTCTTGCTAAGACGAGGCTGTGACTCCTGTCAAGGGTTAGTGTGGCTGCAGGATATCGGGCGCTTCTCCTGCTGTTTATTCTATCCCTTGAAACTGCTTATCTGAGGGGAAGCGTCGGCAAGCCCTCTGTCCGCAGTTCTCTGTCAGAATGCCTGTCCCTTGGGAGTCTAGCCAGCCGGCTTCAGAGCATCTAGGGGAAAAGTAAAGACACAGCCGGTGACCTGGGGCGCTGACCCCGCTCTGTGCCCACATTCTAATGTTGCTAAAGAGCGGGGTGTCTGGGGACAGACCAGTGCCAGCTGTTGCCCCCGGCCTGGCTGTAGTCAGCAGGCATCCTGGGAGAATTGCTGAACCCTGCCTTGTCAGAAAGGTTGGCCTCTGTCCAGGGAGAGAGCAGCAGTCAGGATGGCTGAAGCAGCTGATGCCACCCAGGAAGGAGGGCTGTGCTCCTGAGGGCAGGCTGGCTAGGGGACAGTTGTCCTTACAAGGTGGTTTCCTGCAGCTCTCTGATTTTTTTTTAATTGGGATATAATTCACATATTATAAAATCCGCCTTTAAAACAATTCAGTGGTTTTAGTATATTCACAAGGTTGTGTAACCATCCCCGCTATCAAATTCCAGAGCATTTTCTTCACCCCCAAAGAAACTCATGTGTGCGTGCTCAGTTATTTCAGTCATGTGCGCCAAGCCCCTCTGTCCATGGGATTCTCCAGGCAAGAATAGTGGAGTGGGTTGCCATTTCCTTCTCCAGGGGATCCTCCTGATCGAACCCTCATCTCTTAGGTGTCCTGCATTGGCACACAGATTCTTTACCACTAGCACCATCTGGGAAGCCCAAAAAAACTCATACCCACTAGCAATCCCTCCAAATTCCCATTCTCCACTCAGAGCTCTGAGTTTTCACTGCTCTTTGCTGCAAGTTACCAATGGTACAGGTTTGGGCCAGTCCTAGGGTCATGGAGCCTCAGGACTGGAAGATGGTGGAAAGAAGGAGCTTGGGCATTGGAGACAGGTACTTACTAGCTATGAGATTTGGGGGATATGCTTACCCTCTCTCTGCCTTGGTTTCCTCTGCTGTTAAATGGGACTAATAACTACCTATTTCTTACCTTGCTGGGTTGTTTGTAAAGATAAAATGAGACACTATAAGGAATAATAATTACACTTGTTAAGACCTTGACCTGCATTATTCTTATTGAATTCTTATTAATTCCAGGAAGAATTATTATTATCTCTGTTTAATACAGAAGGAAAACTGAGCCACAGGGAAGTTTAGTTATTTGTTCAAGCTTGCACACTATGAATCAGTTTTTAGCTGCAAAGTGTGGAAAACCTGACTTTATCTTGTTTCTAGAGGAGGAAATCAGTTGTCACCATGAATGGGAAATTCAGAGGTCTAGTGGGCTCCAAAGCAGGTATTTAGCAGCTCATAGATGCCCCCTGAAGAATAAATGGAGGTTCTTTCTATGCTGGCTGCATCTTGGGCTGGTGGCAAGATGGCGGCCACAGGTGCTGGCCTCTTGGGCTCACTTGAGGGTCAGGGCATTTCTTTCCCAGGAGCCTCCTTCATGCTCCAAGCTTCATGCTTCAAGCAAACTTCCCTTCATGCTCCATCAGTCCAGAATGGTGAGTCACAAACCCATTCCCACATCCATCACTGGAAGGAAAAAGGGGTTTCCATGGTTGGTTCAGACTACTCAGGATCTACCCTGGATCTTGGAAAGAGTCACTCCTCCCCCCTAGTCATATAAAATTGGTGTTTAGTTAAGAAGGGAGAGGCTTCTCTGGTGGTTCGGTGGTACAGAATCTGCCTGCAATGCAGGAGCCACAGGAGACATGGGTTTGATCCTTAGATAGGGAAGATCCCCTGGCAACCCACTCCAGTATTCTTGCCTGGAGAATCCCATGGACAGAGGAGCCTGGTGAGCTATAGTCCTAGGGTCGCAAAGAGTCAGACACAACTGAATCGCCTTAGTGGATGCGGCTGTACACACAGATCAGTAAGTAACTGAGCTGGGATTTGAACTAGTCCCCACAGGTCCAACACTCCTGAGCTTCATGGCAGTGCCACAGAGCTTCTGCAGCTCCCAGCGGGTAGTGAGTCCTGTGCGCAGTGAATCTTGGTTGAATGCCTTAATCCGTACAGCCTGGTATCCACTCCTCCCCAGTCCCACGTTCTCTCTTTCTGACCCTCTGTTGCTCTTCTATGGAATGGTGGCCTGGCTTCCACTTGAACTCCTCTAGTGATGCAGAATTCAGTACCTTTCCAGGCATTTCCGTCCCTTTTTTTATAGTAAAGTGCCATGGCTGCCTTTCATAGTGCTTTTAGGTGAATTAGAAAAAGATCTGCTCTGAGTGCAAAAATTAGAATAAGGTGTTCATTCTGGGCAATATAGCTCTTCAGTGCATGGCTTGGGAGGGCCCCTTTGTGGTAAGAAAATGGCACCTCTGCCCAGGGGTGGATGTACCACTGTTTGGGGACATTTCTTCTATCAATACACTCCTTAGAGGGGTATGTAAGGTGCATGGAATCCAGAGTGCAGCAGGTTAGTACTTGGGTTCTGGTTTGGGGAGCAAGTGGGCTAAGGGCAATCCTCCCTCCCTGGAGGTGGCACAGTTCTCTTATCAGAGGGTTCAGCTAAAGGGAGTGAACCAGCTGTCTGTCTCTTCAACCCTTACCCCCTATTCTGCTTCTCCCTCTTCTCCCTTCCCCAGGGACAGACAGTGAGTGTCTGGGAGGTGAATTATGCCCGTCCAGGGCAGACCAACAAGCTGGAGTGCCATTGCCCCTGGCTTTAGTCTCAGTAGAGTCAGTGCCAGCTGTGTCACGGCCTCTGTGGGTTGAGCTGTCCCAAGGCTGTTCACAATAGAAACTGGGGAAGTCTAAACCCTGGCCTTCCAGGTGCCCAGGCAAATGGAATCTTTTCCTTGGTGGGAGAGTGATTCATTTTTTAACCTGGTCAATTCAAAAATGTGCTTCGTTGTATTCAGGTCAGTTCAGTTCAGTCGCTCAGTTGTGTGCAACTCTTTGCGACCCCATGAATCGCAGCACGCCAGGCCTCCCTGTCCATCACCAACTCCCGGAGTTCACTCAGACTCACGTCCATCAAGTCAGTGATGCCATCCAGCCATCTCATCCTCTGTTGTCCCCTTCTCCTCCTGCCCCCAATCTCTCCCAGCATTAGAGTCTTTTCCAGTGTGTCAACTCTTCACATGAGGTGGCCAAAGTACTGGAGTTTCAGCTTTAGCATCATTCCTTCCAAAGAAATCCCAGGGCTGATCTCCTTCAGAATGGACTGGTTGGATCTCCTTGCAGTCCAAGGGACTCTCAAGAGTCTTCTCCAACACCACAGTTCAAAAGCATCAATTCTTTGGCGCTCAGCCTTCTTCACAGTCCAACTCTCACATCCATACATGACCACTGGAAAAACTATAGCCTTGACTAGATGGACCTTTGTTGGCAAAGTAATGTCTCTGCTTTTGAATATGCTATCTAGGTTGGTCATAACTTTCCTTCCAAGAAGTAAGCGTCTTTTAATTTCATGGCTGCAGTCACCCTCTGCAGTGATTTTGGAGCCCAGAAAAATAAAATCTGACACTGTTTCCACTGTTTCCCCATCTATTTCCCATGAAGTGGTGGGACCGGATGCCATGATCTTCGTTTTCTGAATGTTGAGCCTTAAGCCAACTTTTTCACTCTCCTCTTTCACTTTCATCAAGAGGCTTTTTAGTTCCTCGTCACTTTCTGCCATAAGGGTGGTGTCATCTGCATATCTGAGGTTATTGATATTTCTCCCGGCAATCTTGATTCCAGCTTGTGCTTCTTCCAGTCCAGCGTTTCTCATGATGTACTCTGCATAGAAGTTAAATAAGCAGGGTGACAATATACAGCCTTGACATACTCCTTTTCCTATTTGGAACCAGTCTGTTGTTCCATGTCCAGTTCTAACTGTTGCTTCCTGACCTGCATACAGATTTCTCAAGAGGCAGATCAGGTGGTCTGGTATTCCCATCTCTTTCAGTATTTTCCACAGTTTATTGTGATCCACACAGTCAAAGGCTTTGGCATAGTCAATAAAGCAGAAATAGATGTTTTTCTGGAACTCTCTTGCTTTTTCCATGATCCAGTGGATGTATTAGGTTGGTTAAAAAGTTTGTTTGGGTTTCTCCGTGAGATGTCACAAAAAGTCCGAATGAAGTTTTTGGCCAACCCAACAGAGGCCAAGAAGGCCTGAGTTTAATTGCCCAATGAAAAGGACCACGTGGCTCCCCAAGTTCTCCTTGGTTATTCTGAAAATGCCCCTGAGATGAGCAGATGGCCTGAGCGGGAAGTCAGGGCCAGACAGTCTCACTAACCCATGGCAGCAAAGCCCTCATGTTTCCCATCATTAAGAGCTTTCCTAAAGGTTCTGTTTGCCAAGTTCCTGTCTGGTGAGACATTTTATCCTTGATTAACGAGCCCAGAGAAGCCTGATGTAAAGGAAATGCATTTGCTGCCCTTGTGCATAAGTGAAGGCTCTGCCTGTCCCCTGGTATAAGAACATGGCTGTTTTTTCTTAACAGCTGTTGGACCTATTTGATGATGATGGTGGAAAGGATAATAAATACCATCTAGGTAGAGCTTCCCTGATAGCTCAGTTGGTAAAGAATCCGCTTGCAATGCAGGACACCCCGGTTCAATTCCTGGGTCTGCTGGAGAAGGGATAGGCTACCCACTCCAGTATTCTTGGGCTTCTCTGGTAGCTCAGCTGGTAAAGAATCCACCTGCAATGCGGGAGAGCAATGTGGGAGACCTGAGTTTAATCCCTGGGTTGGGAAGATCCCCTGGAGAAGGGAAAGGCTACCCACTCCAGTATTCTGACCTGGAGAATTTCATGGACGGTATAGTCCATTGGGTCGCAAAGAGTCGGACACGACTGAGCGACTTTCACTTTTATCACTTAGGCACATGCCATGCACCAGGCTTTGTAGACATTATTTCATTTATTCATGCTTTATTTGGCAGTGATCCTCAATATGTATCACCATCATCATGATCCCTCCCCTCTCCATTTTCCAGGTGAGAAAACTGAAGTTTGAAGAGGCTCAGTAGCTCATTTTAGGGCATGTCTCTGGGAAGTCCTAGTAGGACTTGAGGCCAGGCTTTCCTGACTCTGAACCT
Source organism: Bos taurus (assembly GCF_002263795.3). Classification (NCBI taxonomy): domain Eukaryota; kingdom Metazoa; phylum Chordata; class Mammalia; order Artiodactyla; family Bovidae; genus Bos; species Bos taurus. The sequence goes on along the minus strand of NC_037353.1, from coordinate 37,113,887 downwards.
CTGTGTTATCATAGCTCCTCCCACCCTGGTATTTGCATTTGAAGAATTATGATTTTTGAAGTGGAGAGCCCCTTGAGGCTATGGAGCCCAAGGAAGGGCAAACCACACAGTCTTCTGAGCCTGGAGGCAGAGACAGCTGCTGGGGCTTGGAGGTGCCCTGTGATTGTGACCCCCTGACTTCCCCTGCTTCCGAAATCGGGATTTACGGTAACACCTCTCTCGTAATTTCAGCTTTCAAGAGAAACAGTACCTGTGTGGGGCCTGGTACTGGGTACGGTGCAGGGGTGCAGACCAGAGGTGGTGAGCTCTGAATTCATCTGGGCTGCATCCAAACAGTGCGGGCTTCTTTCTTAACCTTTTAGACCGTACTTAGTTTCTCATCCATTGAGTGGGAGTGATGACAGTACCTCTAGCCCCCTAAACAGCAGGCTTCCTCCATGCGTGTGTGCTAAGTTGCTTCAGTAGTGTCCAACTCTGTGGACCCCACTGACTGTAGCTAACCAGGCTCCTCTGTCCATGGGATTCTCCAGGCAAGAATACTAGAGTGGGTTGCCATGCCCTCCTCCAGGGGATCTGCCCCACCCAGAGATTGAACCCGCATTTTTTATGTCTCCTGCATTGGCAGGCAGGTTTTTTTTTTTGTTTTTTGTTTTACCACTTGGAAACCCTAGGCTTCCTCCAGAAACACTTGTAAAACTCTTAAGTGAAAGTCACTCAGTCATGTCCAACTCTTTGTGACCCCATGGACTATATAGCCCATGGAATTCTCCAGGCCAGAATACTGGAGTGGATAGCTGTTCCCTTCTCCAGGGGATCTTCCCAAACCAGGGATCAAAGCCAGGTCTCCTGCACTGCAGGGAGATTCTTTACCAGCTGAGCCACCAGGGAAGCCTAAGAATACTGGAGTGGGTAGTCTATCCCTTCTCCAGAGGATCTTCCCTACCCAGGAATTGAACCAGGGTCTCCTGCATTGCAGGCAGATTCTTTACCAGCTGAGCTACAGAGAAGCCCATATAGTGAAAGTGCTAGTCACTCAGTCGTGTCCGGCTCTTTGCAACCCCATGGACTGTAGCCCTCAAGGCTCTCTGTCCATGCAGTTCTCCAGGCAAGAATACTGGAGTGGGTAGCCATTCCCTTCTTAAGGGAATCTTCCTGACCCAAGGATCAAATCCGGGGTCTCCTGCATTGCAGGTAGGTTCTTTACCATCTAAGCCACCTTTAAAAACTGCTCTTAGCATGGCATGAAGCTCGCATTCAGTGAGCACCGACCATGACAGCTTTCCTAATAGATTTCTGAGTTTGTATTCTAATAATTTCAAATTAATAATTTGAGTTTAATAAACTTGCAAAATAGCCTAAATTAAAAAAAAAAAAAAAAAAACAGACATAAATATCTGACTCCATGAAGGAATTCAGCTAATGGTGAGTGTCAGTCGTTATCTATTTCCAAGGGCTTACCTTCTTCGTTCATTGAAATAGTAGGGACAGAGGCCCTGGGAACCTGAATTCCCACTTCACGGAGAGAAGATGTGCCTGAGAGGTGCGGTAGCTTCTCCAGGCTCACAAGCCGGCGTCCAGGCTCTCCACCTGCTGCGCTGTGTTCTGCATCCTCACCAGGAGCCATTTTGCTTCCTTACTTTCCTCTGAGAACGGCGGCCAAGGAGCCAGCTTCAGTGTCGCTCCTGTTCTCAAGCTGCCCTGATTCTGGGGAGACACAGCCCTCGAGCCTGTGGCCCAAGCTGACTGCTCTGCCTGAACATGGAGGACACTCTGCCTGTAGCCCATCCCCGCGGGACACCCCCTCCCTTTCTGGCATTTGTTCTTTTAGCACAAAGGGTCACAGGGTGACATCTGACATTGGCATTGCTGCTGGCCATCTCTCAGTCGGAGGGAGGAGATGCCAAGGCCTTCACAGAGGCCTGGGAGCCCAACGAGTCTGAACACAGCTCAGAGGGTGTGTCCTGGGCTTGGAGAAACCCTGCCTGTCTACAGGGGCAGCTCTTGATTTCTCAGAGCATGGAGGGACCCAGAAGTGTGCGGGGTGCAGCCCCTGCCTCCTCCAAGACCCTGAGTTTGCAGCACTTGTTTCAGCCTCGGAGGGCCTTGTATCTGAAGCTGGGCAGGAGCTCGCCTCAGAGTGGGAGCCACTCAGCCGGTGGCCGGACGTCTGCTTTGCTGCCTGCAAGGGGGTCTGGTGGCACCTGCTGAAATTGACTCCTTCAAGGGCTGTCCCCACAGGCCCAGCTCCTGAGAAACCACCTGGACCTGTACCCCTCACCCACTGGTGACCCGGGTCAGAAACCTTCCTAGGCCTTTAAAGTCCACATATTTAGGTTTAAGTGAACATATATTCTTACTCGCTTGTTCATTCACTTGACAAATGTCTGGAGCGCCTACTGTATATGGGCCAGGTGCTGTCACTGATAACACAGCATAAGAAAAACATCAATCGCACCCTCTCAGCAGGAGGCAGATGGACATAAAGCTGGTATATGAAAACACCTACTCTTTTATCAAAGTTTAAAGCATACAAAAGGAGGGCAAATAATGTATTCAGTCCCCCATGAATCTGTCACCAGGTTCGATCATGATCAGTTTGTGGCCAATATCGTTTAATCTCTGTCCCTCCCCTCCCGTATTATTTTGATGAGCATCCCAGATATCATGTTGTTTCATCTGTAAATATTTCAGAATGGTTCGCTAGTGGATAACTACTCTTAAAAACTACATAATTCCACCATTAGCAGTAATTTCTTCGTGTTATCAGTGTCTGGTCAGTCTTTACATTTCCAGTTGTCTTTTAAATGTTGTTGTTCCTCTGAATCATGGTCCAATAAAGCCCCAAGCATTGCAGTGACTGGAGTTGCTTTGTCTTTCTTTTAAGCTATGGCAGTCTATTTCTGGGGCTGATCCAGATGGCCTGCTGACTCAATAGAAATGCCTTTACTCAGCATCCCCAGACCCACTGGAGTAGAAACTTTGAGGGGAGAGGGGTCTGCACATATGTTTTAATAAGTGGTCCAGGTGACTCTGATGCACCTCAGAATTTGAGACCCTTTGATCTATAGTTTCCCCTCCTTCCTTCTTGTGTATTTTCCTTGTAACTTATTTCCTGATGAAAACTAGCTGTTGTTCTTAGTGTGTCCACGAGTCTGGGTTTAGCTGGTCAGTCCCCAGACAAGCAAGCTCGTCTCTCCTCTGTTCAGAGAGAACAGAGAAATCTCTTCTCCCACAAACAGAGGGGACTGACTTTCGGAGGGGGAGTTCCCAGGAGGATGGGGTGGAAGTGGGGTGCACTCCAGGCAGGGGAACGGTATGTGCAAAGGTCGGGAGGCTGGATAGAGCACACGTGTTTCAGAGTCTGTGAAAGGACTAGATGGGGTCAGGGCTGAGGGCGATGGAAGGAGATGAGGCTGCAGAGGGTGGTGGGGTGGACTTTTAAAGGCCCAGGTGCGAGCTATATGCTAGATTTATCCTGTGGGGGATGGGAACAGAAGGCCCTAGCCTGGTCAAGTAATATGAGCAGACCTCAGCTCTGACCAGGTGCCTCTGACTGCAGGGAATCCTGATTGGATGGAGAGACTCAGAGTGGGGAGACTGGGAGAGGTGGTGCCGGAACCCTGATAAGGGTCAGCAGGGTCTGGACCAACATTGTGACGGTGAGGTTGCAGAGGAAGGCTGACTGTGAGAAATGCTAAGAAGTAGGAATGACAGAGGCTTGGGAATGCAGTGAGAAGGGAAGGAGCAATATAGATTTCCCTTCTGGGAGCTATGGTGGTTGCATTGACCAGAGGGGACATATGAGGAGAGATGGATTTCGTCACACATGCACACATGTATGCCTACATTGTTGGGGGTAACTAGGTGTGTTATTACTAATATCCTGACCCAGGGGAGGGGATGTTTGATGCCTCAATTGGAAAGACGTCAGTGGCCCTCTAAGTCTATAGATAGTCACTGAGTCCACTTTTGGGCACACAGAAATATCCACCCACCCATCCATCCACCCATCTGTCTACCCACCCATCTATCCACCCATCCATCCCTCCATCCATCTACCCACACAACCACCCATCTATCCATCCATCTATCCACCCACCCAGTCATCCATCTATCCATCCACCCACTCAGCCATCTACGCACCCACCCACCCACCTAACCACTCATATACCCCCTAACCACCCACCCACCCATCCATCCATCCATCCATTCTTCCACATGTCCATCTATCCAACCATTTATCCATCCAACATATACTGAGTGCCTGTAACAAGTCATGAGCTGAGGAATCAGAGATAAAGAAGGCATGGCTTTGCCCAGATGAGCCCAGAGTCTGTGAAAGAGAAGCCAAGTGGACAAAAGTATCTTAATACTGTGTATGGGGTGATCTGGTGGAGCCTCTCCAAATGCTGCGTCCCAGTGGGCAGGGGCTGTGAAGCTGCTGCATATAATTCGTGAAAATTAATAGGAAAGCTTGTTGGTTTATAAGGCATTTCCTCACCTCCCCACAGCAGCTGGCTGGACACACATGTGCCTGTGAACTTGTGGTTAAGAGAGAAATTATGAACTGTGCCCCACTCATGGTCTGAGGTTGCAGGAACTTGGGGATCTCACTGCCTCTGGGGAAACCTCACTGCGCAGGTCTCTGTCACTGGGGCATCTCATCTCCTCAACCATTTAGTGAAGGGGAGGGTAACTGGAAAATGCTGCTCAGTGTCAGGATGGGTTGATGCAGGCCCCCACTGCCTGATGCTGTTTTTTCTGCCACTATAAATGCATATTTCTATAATTATTATTCAGCATTTAGAGAGAAGCTATTTTACACTCAGTGTTCTTTGAAGCTCGGAGGGTCTCCTGGTTCACACCAATAAAATTTCCATTTACTCTGAACATCAACCATGGTGATTAAAAAAAAAAAAACCCATAAATTATTTACTGAAATGGAAGTTGAGTTTACGGTAATAATGCATTAGTTCAGCTAGCCATGCAGTCTGTTACAGGGTAATAAAAAATTTTTATTTTCTTTCTTAAAAGGTATTTGCCAGTAACCTACACATGACCTTGAACTGATCAATTGTCAAAGATGGTACTACAAGGAGGGAATATAAGGAAAGAGAAAGGGAGAGCTTTTTTTCAAAGAGCCTGATTTTAGGCAATTGTTAGCAAATACCTGTTGTCTCACTGTTATCAGGAGAAAAGAAATGAGCATATAGTGTTTTTAGAAATCATAAGGACTAAATCTTAAAAATCCTTTGGAAATTCAGCATTTTTGTGATAGAGCATAAATCTGAAAGCTAGCAAGGAGGCCTGTTTGAAAAATCTGGGGAGTCACCATTGTTTGAGACCACCTGTCGTTTTGCATGAGCCTGGAGCCTTGTAAAATAACATCAGCCCAATGGTTCTGTCTTCATCCTTTAAAATGTATTTATGGAGCAGGATCGATTTAATGTATCTCAGAAAGTCCACGATTCTGCTCACGGCCATTTGCTGACTAATGTCTCCAGCAGAGAACAACAAGCACATTCATGAATTATGGCTGTCCCTGAGGTTCTTTTGTCGACTATTTTTTATTTTAGGAGCGTCTGCTTTGATTAAAGCCATTAGAGCCAGGAGCAAATAAAAAGGTGTCTGGCTTTTACATGTCTCGCGTTTTATAGCAGGAACTCTGATGAAGCCTGTATTTTAATTATTACACCGTTAAGGCAAGTGATGAGTATTAACCTCACAAGTTCAACTAGTTCTTCCTCTATTACCTGCTTTGGGGTCTAAAAAATCCTATGGCAGGAGACTTGTTGGTTGAGTCCAGTTTTTACTTATTGATATCCTCTACTTGGCTGCATAAATATTTTCATTTATTTATATATTCCTCTTTGCTGCAAAAATTAATTTTTAAATGACTTGGTTGAAGAATGTTTTGGGGGCTGAGTCACAAGTTAAGAGTGAACTTAGGAATACCTGTGTTTGTTTATTTAAAATGTTACAAGTACTCTTATTATTTTTCTTTTTTAAAAAAATTATTTTTAATTGAAGGATCATTGTTTTACAATATTGTGTTGGTTCCTGAGATACATCAACATGAATCAGCCGTAGGTATGCATGTGTCCCCTCCTTCTTGACCCTCCTTCCCACCCCATTCACGCCCTCCAGATTGTCACAGAGCAGCGGGTTGAGCTCCCTGTGTTATACGCAGCTTCCCATTAGCTACCTATTTTATATATGGTAATGTATATATCAGAATTTCAGTGTTACTCTCTCAGTTCGTCCCACCCTGTCCTGCCCCTGCTCTGTCCATAAGTCCACTGTCTATATCTGAGTCTCTATTTCTGCCCTGCGAATAGGCTTATCAGTACCATCTGTCTAGATTCCATGTATACGCATTAATACATGACACTTGTTTTTCTCTTTGTGACTTGCTTCACTCTGCATAACAAGCTCTAGAGGAAAACTCAGATTTATTTTTATGGTCACTAAATGAAAAAAGATGCACAGTAGGTAAATGACCTAAGTAATGGTGAATCATCTATGACTAATGTCAAAAAGACCTGAGGATTATTTTCTGGTGGTAGAAAGCTTCCGGTCTCTTCCTCCTCCACTTAATTCTGTGGCTGATACTTCACATTCTTGAAATATTCTGTGTTTTTCTGATTCCATGATGTGAAATCATCAAATCCCTCTATGTTACTGCATTTCAGGGTACTTAGTGCTTAAAATGGAAGATGCTTTGAGGATCTGTTTAATCTAGTTTAAACAGCGGAGTAGGTATTTCTTAGAACTCCCAGATGCCTCGGCTCTGCCCTGGACCACACTTCTGGTAAAGCATTTTTTCTTTAATCTGTTTTACCAGCCCCTATCCCTACCTTTGCAGATGGGCATCAGTTTTCTTTTCATCAGTTTCCTTTCTCTCTTCCAAGCCTGCGCTCTAAAACTCTCTATTCTTTTCAGGCTTTCAGCATTGCCTTTCTCTTCTGCTCTTGAAATGCCAGAGTTACTCCGTGTATACTGAACTGGAATATCATGTAGGTGGGGATTGTCTCAGGGCAGATGTTATTATATAGGCTTTACAGAGAAGCATAAACAGGGTCACAATTAATGACAGTTGGTGTTTCTTACTGTAGATAATGGCCAGGTTTAAGTGGTAGCCAGAACACACAGCACGGACCTTGTACATTAGATATTCCATGTTATTAACTCTCTCCTGCTGCTGCTGCTGCTGCGTCGTTTCAGTTGTGTCCGACTCTGTGCGACCCCAGAGACAGCAGCCCACCAGGCTCCCCCGTCCCTGGGATTCTCAAGGCAAGAACACTGGAGTGGGTTGCCATTTCCTTCTCCAGTGCATGAAAGTGAAAAGTTAGAGTGAAGTGGCTCAGTCGTGTCCAACTCTTAGCGACCCCATGGACTGTAGCCCACCAGGCTCCTCCATCCATGGGATTCTCCAGGCAAGAGTACTGGAGTGGGTACTATTAGCTTCGATCTGCCAATTATCCGTAGAACAACAGATAATATTCCATTGACCCTGTTGTGTTTCTTTTAAATCACCTATTAAATGAAAGCTCTCAAGATTGGTTGGCATTGAAGCATAGGTAGCCAGTGGAAATTTGCTATGTGCCGCAGGGAGCTCAAACCCAGTGCTCTGTGACAACCTAACGAGGTGTGATGCGATGGGAGGTGGGAGGGAGGTTCAAGAGGGAGGAGACATACTTATGGCTGATTCATGTTGATATATGGCAGAAATCCACAAACATTGTAAAGCTATTATCCTCAAATTAAAAAGAAATACATTAAAAAAAAAAAGATTGGTTGGGATTATTAGCACACCAGAAAAATTAACACATCCCTCAGGGGCTAAAGTAGTCATTTCCATATTCTTTTCCCTAAGAATTTTCGAGCACCCCTTTGACATATTAAATAGTTAAATAAAGAAATATTAACTTGAGAACAAAGTCATCACTGCAGACTCTGTATATTCCTGTGGCAGATCGATGCACATAAACTGGTGAATTATCGTTGATTTGGGATCTCTAGAGCTACAGATATGGGCGTGCTTCATATGCAAATGTCTATAAAGATCTTACTCCTCCATACTTTCCACGCAAATCAGTTTTAAATCATCACACAATGTAGCTGCATTTTAATTTCTAATGGAGAACAGCCGTGACGTTCAATTGCCTCCAGGCCTGGCTGAGCAATCATGTCAAATGATTTATTTCCACTGAACCAGAGGCAGGGTGGGAGGGAGATAGAAGGAGGTACAGGGAGAACCAAAAAAATCCTTGATTCTTGTCCTCACATATCCCGGAGTCCTCCTGGGGCCCAAGGCATGTGTTCTGGGTGCGGCCCAACACATGTTCTTTTACAAGTCAGTGGGCCATGCTCTGAGAAGGGCTGAGTGATGGGATAATTAGAACCAAGCAGTCAGCGGGGTGGATAGTTTGTCTGCTGATAATAGCTTGTTTGCTAATTGCCAACACCAGATTTTCTGGGCAATTAGACATTTGGTTTCTTCCAAGACCTTCTGTGCAAATGTGGACACATGGCCCCAGGCCTTCCAGGTAGCAGGTGGAGAGAGGGTGGCTCCCGGTACAGGATGGCATCTCTCTGATGCCACCTGCCCCAGGGGTGGTGGGGGCAGGGTAGACTTTTCACTAGTAGAGATGTTGAACTTCCCCTGCTTTTATGGAAGGAGGTACCCTGTGCTGGGTGATGAGCAAGGAAGCTGAAGTTTGTGGGCTGGTCCAGGAGCCAGGATTATGTCTCCATTTTCTTTTCAAGAGCATTGAGCCAGGATGCTAGTAGAACCTGAAACTGCTTCCTCTCTCAGATGAGCAAGTTGATTTTTTTAAAATAATTTTTTTATTGTGGTAAAGTATATATAACATAAAATTTTCCATTTTAACCATTTGAAGGTGTGCAAATCAGTGGCATCAATACATTTACAATGTTGTGTAACCATTACTACTCCTTCTAAAACTTTTTCATCATCCAAAATCGAAATTTTGTATTCCCCATCCATCTTTGCTCCCTCAGCCCCTGACTACCTCTAATCTACTGTCTCTATGAATTTGCCTATTCTGTTTTTGTATTGGCTATCTATATTTCATTTACCTGTTCTGAATACGAGGTGCTATTTGTCCTTTTGTGTCCAGCTTATTTCATTTAGCATAATTTTTTCTAGTTCATCCATGGTGTATCATCTATAAGAACTGCATTCCTTTTTACAGCCGAATAATAATCCATTGAATGGATGTACCGTATTTTTGTTATCCATTTATCTGTTGATGTATACTTGGGTGGTTTTCACTTTTTGGTTTTTGTAAATAATGCTGCAGTGAACGTGTACATACAAGCATCCTTGTTTTCAGTTCTTTTGGGTAGATACTCAGGAGTGGAATTCCTAGGAAAGGAATTGGGTCTATGGTAAGACTATATCTCACATTTTAAGAAACTACCAAACTGTTTATCACAGCAGCTGTACCATTTTGCATTCCCACAAGATATATACAGGGGTTTCAATATTTCCACATCCTTGCCAGCATTTGCTATTTATTTTTAAAAAATATATAGCCATCCTAGTGAGTGTGAAGCAGCATCTCATTATGGTTTAGATTTCCCTATTGACTAATGAGTGCATTTCTGTAATGACTAATGAGTTAAGCATCTTTCACGTGCTTATCGACCATTAGCATATCTTCTCTGAAGAAATGTCTGTTTAAGTCCTTTCCCCCACAGATTGATTTTTGGTCTCTGTACTTAACTTGCTTCTGCGCCTTTCTCCCAAAGGTTGGAACTGAGCCTCATCGGAGGAGAGGGAACAGATGCCTGCAGAGTGGGGAGGTGGCTGTGCAGATTCGAGGCTTTGCATTCCCTCTTTCATGATTCCTTTTATTCCCTCAACTTGTTTGGCACCCACTGTAATGATGCTGTTTGAGTTCTCACCAAGCAGGAAAAGAAATCAGTAAGCGCGTGGGATTAACCAAAGTGATTTGGCAGCAGATGCAGATGGTGCCACTCCTGGTGCCTCCGCAGAAGTTGACAGGTCTTTCTCAGATACCTCATAGACTCTGGGTTTCCTTGACCACATATTGTTGTAACAAATTACTCATTTTTTCCCAGCAGGTAATTAGTCTATATACTGAATGGAGCAGTATTTGCAGAACTCTTTGGATGGTACCTGGGACTTGTCGATGCCAAGAGCCTGGCCATCACCTCTACAGGGGAGCCCACCATCCTTGTTTTCTTGCCCTGCAGGCTCCCAGTCCTGGGCAGTGTGCAGGGAGAGGGGATGGAGCTTCCAGCACTGACCAGGGCCAGGGGTGACTCCTCCTTGGGAACTCATCCCTGGGGGAGAGCCACGGGGCTCTGGCAGGGTTTCAGAAGTTGCCTGAGTAATTGTAAGAGCAGCAGGGGAATCAACCAAATGATGTTCAGGCTGCCTCGCTCCTGGCTTTTCTCTCTTTTGACCTCTGTCTGTTGTGGGACCCTGACTGTGGGCCCAGGAAAGCTAATCTATATGTCTTTCTGCTGTGGTTTTTCTTACTGAATGTCCAAATCCTTCAGCATCGCTGAAGCGAGATGAGTTCCCTGTGTTCTGGCAGGGCCTCATGAAGGAAGGAGGGAGGAGGTGATGCCTCTACTAAGCAAAGAAGTTCTTTCTGGAAGTTGAACCCCTGTCCTCTATTCTGGTGATTAGGGTTGTTAATCTTGGGTGGGGTCCCAAAACCCTTTGGAAACCTGAAGGCTGTGGATGACCTTCTAAGAAAATGAACACAAAATTTGCACATCATCTCAGGGGGCTACAGTCTTCTCTGGTCCATATACTGGTGCCTGGGTTAAGAATGGGCTCTAAAGAAGGTAGGTTTAGGGACTGGACAGCCTCTGTGCTAAGTGCTGAGAGATTGACTGCACTTAGTGAGAGGCTTGGTGGTCATGGGGAGAAGAGGAGCGTCTCATTTGTTCAAGTTTTAAATACCAAATATGGGGCAACCAGATCAGATACCCTACCGCTCTGAGTGGAGTTCAGCCTGGCCCCACGTTAGCTGGCTTTCCAAGGACGAGAACACTTCCCGCAGGAGCAAAGCCACGCAGTCCTCATTTCAGCTCTCCAGCTCAGCCTGCACCACCTCTCAGGATGCACTTGTCTTTCCTTTCAGAAACAGTCCCCACGTCTGCATATTCATCTCCGGCCCGGAGCCTGGGGGACACAGGAATAACACCTCTGTCCCCTTCCCACATTGTGGTAAGAAGTGTGTATGTGTGTCGGGGGTAGGGAGGGGGCAGTATATGTGCTGATTACCTTTGTTTTCTGAGTCAGCTTTCCCTACTCTGGGTCAGAAAAGGCTTTCCGTGGTGTGGCTGGTGCTTCTGCAGCCATTGGCCTGGGTGTGAATAACATGAGCGGGCAGTGGGAAGCAGCTCTTTAAAGACTCAGGGCTCAGAGACTGCGGGGCACCCTCTTGAGAGGACGTGGCCACATCTGGCCGGTGGGAGAATCAGTGAAAAGCAGTGGTTTTTCTAGTGCAGTTAAGTGCTGTGACCAAAAGCTGTGGCTGTAGCTGCTTCTGTATCAGCTTGCCCGGGAGAGTAGACCTGGGTGGCGGGAGTGGGGCGGGGGTGGCGGGAGGGGGGCGCTGGAGACTGCGCATTGGTTCCCACGCTGCCCCAGATGGGTATTGTGGGGCACCTGTTCAAGGAACTTACACGTAGCCAACCAGAGAGAAGTACCTGGAGGGAAGGGCGGTTTTATACGAGCTGCTCAGACCTGCAAAGAAGACACTGCTGAGAACTTCAGAGCCGTCACTAAGGAGGGATGCCAGCTTGTCCTGGTTTTCCTGGCACTGTCCTGGCTTCCATGGAAAGGCCTGTGTTCTGGAACTCCCTCAGGCTTGGGGAAACTGAGAGGCTTGGGCACCGAAGAGCCGGGTCCTGTGGTTTTCAAACTTTGTACCCTGAGGGTTCCCTGGAAAAGCTTCAGAGTCACATAAGGGGATGGGGCGCAGTGTGACAAAAGGCCAGGTAGGTGGGGCTCTCACCCCCTGCTCTAACCAATCAATACTCTTCGATCCCAAGTTGATTGGTATAATTTGAAGTTCTGTGGATGTTAAAAAGGAAGTCTACACTGCTTTAAAATTTTTTGGGGAAATCTGGAATGACTTGACCTACTCACTTGACAGATGAGGAAAGGCTCGGGGCCCCAAGGGTCACATGGCTGACTGTGGCAGGACTGGGCAAGGTTCCTGGTATGCTGAGCCCTACACCCCTGCCCTACACACCCAGGCAGATGGAGGGGTCACCTGGAGGGTACACAGGGCACAGCTGAGCGGGGTCTGGAGGTCTGTGTAGGGCCTGGGGGAGGCCAGTGGGGGGAAGACAGCGTCACTCGGGGAACCACTGGGCTTCTGGTTCAAATGGAAGCGTTTCTGTAATTTGCCACGTTCACGCATGGTTGATAAAGGATGTGGTGCACACGTGTAGGCAGGTGACCTCCCCAGTGACCTGGCCTGGCCCTCCACTCAGGAGGACCTTCCATTTCTCCCTGAGTTGGTCGGGGGGGCGCGTGGACAGGAGGCAGGCCTGTCCTCTCCCCAGGGCTCACCACGTGGCAGACTTGAACCAAACGTGGAATGTCCTTCTGTCTGCAGTGGGTGCACAGCAGGGCAGGGTGGAACCTTCCAGAAAGCTGGCCTTGACTGCCCCCACCCATGCCCTGTACCCTACTTGGTGTATCTCACAAAATGATGTATCTTACAGAATGATGCCGACCCGAACGTCTCTGAGCAGCAGACGTTTCTCGTGGTGGTGGCCATCGACTTTGGGACCACGTCCAGTGGCTATGCCTACAGCTTCACCAAGGAGCCAGAATGCATCCACGTGATGAGGTACGCATCAGAGGGGCAGGGGCTAGCGCCAGTCACTTGTCACTGTGGAGACTTGGGGGCGGGCTCTGGGGGAGGGGAGAGGGAATCGTCCAATGAGCAGATGAATGGTACTTAGTAGGCAGGTCTTTTCCTGGATTCTGGCCCTGCTTGGCCTAATCTCACCATGCCACTTTGGGCAAGCCGCTTCTGATCTCTGGGCTCCAGGTTCCTGGTCTGTAAAGTCATTGGTTTAATTCTGACTTAGTTGGTTTGGGAAAGCGCCTAGAGAGTATGTTGGAAACTTCCAGCATGCTTCCTCGGCAAGAGGCACTGACTTACAGGATGTTTGTGATGGAGGAGATCCAGGTCTCTCTCTGTGTGACCTCAGGCAAAGGACTTCCCTGGTGGCTCAGACAGTAAAGGGTCTGCCTACAATGCGGGAGACCAGGGTTTGATCCCTGGGTTGGGAAGATCCTCTGGAGAAGGAAATGGCAACCCCCTCCAGTAGTCTTGCCTGGGAAATCCCACGGACAGAGGAGCCTGATAGGCTATAGTCCATCGGGTCGCAAAGAGTGGGACACGACTGAGTGACTACACTTCACTTCACTTTCAGGCAATCAATGAACCTTCTAAAGCTCAGTTTCCTTATCTGTGAAATGGGGATAACACAGTACCTGCTTCTCAGAGTGTGCGTGCAAATGTGGTGAGATTTCCTATCAAGTGCTTTATTGTTGTTTAGTCACTAAGTCGTGTCCAACTCTTTGCTACCCCATGGACCGTGGGCTCCTCTGTCCATGGGATTCTCCAGGCAAGAATACTGGAGTGGGTTACCATTCCCTTCTCCAGGGGATCTTCCCGACCCAGGGATCAAACAAGAATACTGGAGTGGGTTGCCATTCCCTTCTCTAGGGGCTCTTCCCGACCCAGGGATCAAACCTGCACTGCAGGCAGATTCTTTACCATCTGAGCCACCAGGGAAGCCCCCATAAACTAGAATCAACATTTATCGGCTGTATCGTTGTTTTAAGAAATTTATCTCTAAAGGGAGAGTCATACAGTGAAAATTGACAAAAGAGAAAGGAGCAGAAATAACTTTGAACTTGCTGGGGAGGAATTCTTACAAAGCCTTCACAGAGTTCAGGGTCTCTAGGGGTGTTATCTTAGTAATTGTAGAGGTTTTGGAGGAAGGTTCTACCTGAATTTTATTTCAGTCAGAACATATTAATATCACCTTGATCCAGACTGACAGAATTATGAATGAGAAAGTTTAATTTTTATATTTAAATAGGAATGAAGAATTGAACATTTGAAGGGCAAAAACGCTGGAATTCCATTACCTACTGGAAATGTCAGTGTTCATAGTCCTGGAAAACCTATTTCTGAAAGGTTGTGTGTGGAACGCATCCCTGGTCCAGGCACCAGTGTCGGCCTGGGATGGTGATCATCTCTGCATCTCAGTGGGGTCACCATGGGGACTTGGCTCCCTGGGTGGATGGGGCTTGACTGGGAAACTGGCCAGGGATGACTCCGGCCCCATCTGCGTGGCAGGTCTAGGGAAAGGCTGGCTCTCCGTCTGGACTGTGATGGCGGTGGCAGGTGTGAGCCCAGCCAGGAGAGCGGGCTGGGGAGAAAGATGCTCTTCCCCTAGTGCACTGTGTCTCCCCCAGAGGCTGCTTGTAGGGGTTGCGTGGCAGGACTGGAGCCACCTGCTGAGCCAGGACCTGGTAGAGGAGACAGCATCCTGTCTTTCTGGCAGCCAGGGCTTCGCTGCTGTGGCCCCAAAGAAGGGAGAAGCATCCAGTCACCTGTCTTCTCCACTCTCTTTACTTTTCTCCTTCTTTCTGTCTGCGAGGAGGATGGAAGCTTTTCTGGGGCTCACCTACCCACTGCTTGCTCCATCACACTTCCCATCAGTTCCAGGATCTAATCCCATTGCATCCTACAGTCTGTACTCACCCCTCCTGGCTTCTGGCTCCTCTTCAGCACACAGACATGCAGGGTATGGTCACTTCCCTCCACCAGAGCTGTTCTGATGAGAGCCGTTCCGATCAGCACTCTCATCCACCTGCCACTGTGACTGTCACCCAGGATGGGGGTGCCTGGGTCTGTTTCTTGCCTGGATCTCTTCCTGCCTTGCACCTTCAAGCCCCACCTGGGAGTTCAATTCCAGCACTTTCAAATAAAGCTCTCCATGTTTCCTCCTGCCTACTTCTTGGCCGGGACTGCTGGCATTTGTGAGGGGCACTCTCTCCTCCAGACTCCCCAGCTTGAAACCTGTGGGGTGCCCTGGCACCTGCTCACCAGTGAGGCCATTTGGCTTGGTTCTCCTTCTGGATGGTTCCTCCCCATTATCCCCTCTCTCTCTTCCCGGGGCTCTCTATCCTTGTACGAGCTCCCTCACCTTGAGACCTGAGCTTTGTTCTCAGCCTCCTGGCTTCCAGGCTCCCTTCCTTTAGTCCAGTTTGCTTTGGGTCAACAACAGCTCTGAT
This sequence comes from Bos taurus, assembly GCF_002263795.3. NCBI lineage: Eukaryota > Metazoa > Chordata > Mammalia > Artiodactyla > Bovidae > Bos > Bos taurus. The sequence continues at coordinate 37,098,547 of NC_037353.1, read as the reverse complement.
TCTGTCTGCCCCTGCTCTAAAACCTTTAGTGGCTCCCTATTACTCACTGATTAAATCTCTCACTCTTCAGGGTCCTCACTGCCTTTCCAGTCTCGTTTTCCCCACCCGAGCACAATCACTCTCCTCATTTACATGCTTTCTCCAACCCACACAGTCACCTGGCATTCCCATACCTGCCCTGTGCTTGCCCCTCTCTGAGCAGCCTGCAGTCCGTCCCTCTTTCAACATCTGGCTGTCTGTCCATCCTTCAAGTCTCCCCTGAACCCTGCATTCTTTCCAAGGCCCCCGTCTCTCTGCCTCCTTTGACCTCTCTGGGCTGTCTTCCCAGACCCTTCCTCTCCATCTGATGAGGCAGGTATTTATGTGTGTGTTTCTCCCCTGCCTGTTTCAAAGAGGATCCATCTGCTATTGAGTGTTTGCAGATTAAAAAGCCAAAATGCACACCAAACACACACAGACACAGTTACCTACTATGTTGCGAGTTATTTGAAGGCAGAAATATAAATGTTTTATCTCTGTGTCACCAGCAACTGGCACAAAGTAGCTGCTCAGTAAACTTTGAGTGAAAGGATAAAATAGACTTTGTTACTGAGCAAGAACCTGGCCCTTGTCCCTTTCATTTTACTTATTAACTCAAATTGTGTCTCTGGGCACCACTCAACCAGCTAAAATGAGGGCACCTGTAGCAGCCACTGTGAGCACCCACATCTGTACCAGCCTTGCACACAGTAGATGCTTACATCCGTGCAAGAAGGCCCATAACCTCTGCCTTTCCTTGGTGGCAGGCGATGGGAAGGAGGCGACCCTGGGGTGTCCAACCAGAAGACTCCGACCACCATCCTGTTGACACCAGAGAGGAAGTTCCACAGTTTCGGGTATGCCGCCAGGGACTTTTACCATGACCTGGACCCCAACGAGGCCAAGCAGTGGCTGTACCTGGAGAAGTTCAAGATGAAGCTGCACACAACTGGGGTGAGCCAGCCTTTCCCGGGCCCCAAGTGCCCGAGAGCCGAGGTTCCTCCAGCCCTCCCCGATCCCTGGGGGCCCTCAGGTTTCTCCCGAGCAGAAATGAATGTCCACTCACCTGATTTTAGAAATAGCCTGGAGCACGCCACACTTTGGACCACATGGTACATTTTCGGATGCACACATGGACAAGGAGATATTCAGAATATTTAGCAACTTGTTTGCTTTGGAAATCAACCCGTCAGAGAGACACTGGCTGGATGGAGCACAGGCATAGGGGGCTGGGGGGGCCCTGCTGTTCTGGGAGATCCCCCTTCAGTTGCTGGATTATGGGAAATCAAGGGGTCCTGAAGGAAGAACTTGGGGGCTGGGAGGCCTTTTTGGGGCTCAGGGTAGTGGCTATTAGTGAACCAGTTTGGAAGTAACAAAACAGCTAGCTCATTTAACCCTCTGTGTGGGGAAGGAGTGGCTCAGGAAATCAACCCTCCCCGCAATAATTGGAGGTTCAGTGCCTGAGGCAGTTTTGCTCCCTACTTTCCAGGGTTCAGTGAGATGGCCAAGTCGATTAGGACCCTCCCCTGAGCTTCATCAAAATGTTGGTCCATAGGATACAATTTTTTCAGTTTAAGCAGCTTATCCCTTAAATTTTCCTTAACATGCACAGTTAGAGATGAAGGATGCCGATAGTGTTTCGGACCACAGACCCTGAAGCCAGATGGTCTGGGTTTAAATCCCGCCTCTGCCACCTTTGCGATACTTGATCCAAGTTACTGAGCCTCTCCTGCCTTGCTTTACCTTATCTGTGAAATGGAGACTTTACTTGTGCTTTTCTTATCGGGATGTTGTAAGGATTGCTATGCTATGCTATGCTATGCTAAGTCACTTCAGTCGTGTCCGATTCTGTGTGATCCCAGAGACGGCAGCCTACCAGGCTCCCCCGCCCCTGGGATTCTCCAGGCAAGAACACTGGAGTGGGTTGCCATTTCCTTCTCCAGTGCATGAAAGTGAAAAGCGAAAGTGAAGTCTCTCAGTCGTGTCCGACTCTTAGCGACCCCACGGACTGCAGCCTACCAGGCTCCTCCATCCATGGGATTTTCCAGGCAAGAGTACTGGAGTGGGGTGCCATTGCCTTCTCCAGTTGTAAGGATTAAAGGAATCAAAATACACAAAGCCCTTATAACCATGCCAGCCCTTAGCAAGTTAAAGTCAATTGCTACCTTCTATTAGTATTGCTTTTATCTGTCTACTGTTAAGGGTTTGCAGGTGACAAAACAGATGTTACTGGGGAGATCTTGCAGCCAGCACCCAGGGCTCTGTGTTCGTGCACGTGGTGGTCTCTCTCTCAAGCAGACCAACATCTGCTCGAAAAGCGTCCTTCCTGTTTCACCTGATGGGATTCGGTGCCTTATAGTAGTCTCCTGCAAGTGGAAGCCCAGAATTTCTTCAGTTTGAATTTTTCAATTCCAAGCCCTTGTCTTCCTGGTGGCTGGAAGCGGCCTGGGAGCCACCACCCCAAAGCTGGGGTGTCTTTGCTTAACCCCAGGTGTTGGAGTAGTGAGCTTGTGCAGATGGATTGAGATGACGGGCAGGTCCCACAAGGCCAGTTTAGCACTTGATACTCCTTCACGCTCCAAAGGCAAAGGCTAATTACCCAACCTGGATCAATCCAGAGGCCACACTGATTTTTTTCCCCCAGTGGTGATAAGTCTGCTGGTTCCAGGAGACTTAGGGGCTTCCTCCTGATATTTGCTCTGCCCATTCCCACCCTCTGGGGGCTATTTTCATCGTTTTTTAATGACCTCAGTCCATCTGGCATCTCACGGAGCATCTTCCACCCGAGGATCACACGCAGCAGCTGCTGTGGCTTCTGGCAGGAGAAGAAGGCAGTGATGCTGGGCTCTCAGTGGATTAGACAGCACAAGCCTTAAAATAGGAGCCCTTCTATTTTTGTGACTTGGTTGGCAGCTCATCGGGTAGTGAAAGCTTCATGCCTGTTTAGTGCCATGCACATCAGCGAGTTGGCATGATTATCTAGGCCTCGATTAGGAGGGTTCCCAAGGGTGACCATGTGTGTCCATGTGTGGAAATAGTATGTAAATTGCATCGGGAGTGGCGGCTGCTGCCTTTTCTTTCTTCCCCAGCTCTGTTGCTGCCCCAAGACCTCTGCTCCCAGAGGGTCCAGAAGAGGGAAGAAAAGAGGGAGGGAGGGCAGCAGTGGAGATGGGATTGGGGGGGGGGGCAGCCAGGGCCTTCTACACAGTAAGGGGGCGATGCTGCCAGCCCTGTCCTGGGGGCATGCCATCCTAGTCTGCAGGAAACACAAACATGGTTCACTGGGATTCCTGGGTCTCCGAGTGGCAGTGCCTAAAGCCAGAAGGGAGGCTTTCTTCTTCCTATCTCACTTCATTCTCCCCTCCAGGACCTCACCATGGATACAGACCTGACAGCAGCAAACGGCAAGAAAGTCAAAGCCCTTGAAATCTTTGCTTACGCCCTGCAGTACTTTAAGGAGCAAGCACTGAAGGTAGGCACATACCAGAGCCTGTACTGTGGAGGGGCACAGAATGTGGGCTTCGTATTCAGAAAGCAGGATGCAGCCATGTGCGCTGCTGGTGGGGAGGGAGCATGGGGCAACTGCTGGGGAGAACAGCCTGGCAGTTCCTCAAAAGGTTAAACACAGGGGCTTCCCTAGTGGCTCAGTGGTAAAGAATCTGCCTGCCAGTGCAGGAGACGGGAGTTCGATCCCTGGTCCGGGAAGATTCCACATGCCGCAGAGCAACTAAAACCCATGTGTCACAGCTATTGAGCCTGTGCGCTAGAGCCTGAGAGCTGAAACTACCGAAGCCCACACATCCTAGAGTCTGTGATCCACAACAGAAGAGGCCACCGCAGTGAGAAGCCCACACACCATGAGAGTAGCCCCTGCTCACTGCCAGGAGCAAGAAAACCGTGCAGCAACGAAGACCCCGCACAGCCAAAAAATAACTAACTAAAAAAAAAAAAAGGTTGAACACAGAGCAAGCTGGAGGTTCCAACCCTAGGTGTGTACCAGAGAAAAGAAAACATATATTCACATAAAAACCTGTGCATGAATGTTCATAGCAGCACTGTTCATAATAACCAAAAAGGCAGAAACAACCGACATGTCCATCTGTGGATGAAAGGGTAACTAAATGGGATCCACCCACACACTGGAATATTACTCAGCCTTAAAGAGGAATGAAGTACTGACGTATGCCGTGACACAGATGAACCTCGACGACATGATGCGAAGTGAAAGAAGCCAGATACAAAAGGCCACTTAGCGTAGGATTCCATTTGTAGGAAATGTCCCAAAGAGGCAAATCCATGGGGACAGAAAGTAGATGAGTGATTGCCAGAGGCGGGGGGGTGTGGGAGTGAGGAGTGACTCCCGGGGGTATGGGTTTCTTTGGGGGATGATGAAGTTAGACAGTGGGAAGGTCATACCACCTTGTGAATATACTCGCACCCACTGAGCTGTACACTTTAAAGGTGAGTTTTATGGCATGTGAATTATATCTCAGTAAAACAAACAAAAGAAAGAAAGATAGGGGACCCACGTCGCAACTGTGTGATCCTGGGCAAGGTGCTCAGCTTCTCTGATACCCACATACCTAACGTGAAGAAGGAGGCAGGCACCTTCCCTGGGGGTCGTTTGATAATAAGTGAAAGGTTGAATGTTAAATGAGCCCCTCCCATGGGGCTCAGGAAGGAGTAAACACTTGGCAAATAGTTGCTGCTGTCTCTCTCCATGGCTCGCACCCCAGACCCCATGGAAGAAGCTGACCCGGTGAATAAGCCCCCTTTGGTTGGCCTTTCACAAAGGTTTGTTCAATGATGGCTCAGAATGAAGAAAACGGCTAGTTTCCCAGGGGAATATAGCAGTCTGCTCAGAGTCCCCTCCCATGGGCATGGTGACGAGTGGGTGTAGATCAGGGCATTAAAGAGCCTTGTACTGAGCTCGGTCTCGAAAGAACTGGGAACCTTAGAAGCATTTGGTATTATGGGATCAATAGAAGAAGTGTGGGGCTTCCAGGGTGGTTCAGTGACAAAGAATCCACCAGCTAAAGTACGAGATGTGAGTTTGATACCTCAGTCGGGAAGATCCCCTGGAGAAGGAAATGGCAACCCACTCCAGTATTCTTTCATGAAGAATCCCATGGACAGAGGAGCATGTGGTTGCAAAAGAGTCAGACACGACCTAGTGACTAAAATAACAAAACAAACAGAAGAAATTTAGTGAATTCTTGAAATAGAATAGAATTCTAGAAATAGGACTGCGTACGTGCATGCTAAGTCGCTTCAGTTGTGTCCCCAACCTTATGGACCGTAGCCAGCCAGGCTCCTCTGTCCATGGGATTCTTCAGGCAAAAATGCTGGAGTGGATTTCCATGCCCTTCTCCAGGGGATCTTCCAAACCCAGGGATCAAACCTGCATCTCTTAAGTGTCCTGCATTGGCAGGTTATTTACCACTAGCGCCACTTGGGAAGTTCAGAAATAGGGCTGCTGCTGCTGCTTCAGTAGTGTCTGACTCTGTGCGACCCCATAGACGGCAGCCCACCAGGCTCCCCCGTCCCTGGGATTCTCCAGGCGAGAACACTGGAGTGGGTTGCCATTTCCTTCTCCAATGCATGAAAGTGGAAAGTGAAAGTGAAGTCGTTCAGTCGTGTCCGACTCTTCGCGACCCCATGGACTGCAGCCTACCAGGCTCCTCCACCCATGGGATTCTCCAGGCAAGAGTACTGGAGTGGGGTGCCATTGCGTTCTCCGCAGAAATAGGGCTAGCAGGAGCCAAAGAAGTGAGAACCTAATACTGCTTTCATCCATTCGAGTACCTTTTGTTTTGAGTACTTCGTGTGGGCCAGGTCCTCTCTGAGTTCTGGTTGTGTGGAAACAAACTGCAATGGAGTATGCAGTCAATTGGTGGGTGTCGGGAATTCAGTGAAGGCAGAGATTCTACCCAAAAACAGTAGCAGGGAATCCCCCCGGTGGAGAGGGCTTGGGGGCTTCTGACACGCAGCAGCTGGCAGGGCAGGTGTTTCACCTGGTGGAACGGCCCAGGAACAGCTCAGGGGAAAGAAAACATGGCCAACCACTGCGGGGAGCAGGCGGTTTGGAGCAGGCGAAGGGCAAAGCTGCAGAGAGAGCGGGACCAGTGAGCGGGGGATGAGATGGTGCAGAGTCTCGAATGCCAGCAGAAGGAATTCTTCCTGGGCCGTGGGGAGCCCTCACGGGACTTCTCTCAGGGCAGTGAGTGGTCTCGAGGGCAGTGTTAGAGGAGGGAAGACCGCCGTGGTCCTCAGGGCCTGCAGGGGAAGAAGAGTGACCTGTTGGCAGCTCTCTCAGACCCTGACGCAGGCCTGAGGGCTGAGGGAGAGGCTGACACGCCACCTGCGGGCTCATCTGAGGAACGTGGAAACCAAGAAGATAAACGGGATGTGATGGAGGGAGGGAGTGTTTCCTTCATCAAAGGGGGTGGGGAGAGGACTCTAGGGAAGGGAGTGGGAGGGAGACAGAGGTGGGTTCACTGGGAAGCAGGTGGCGACCAGTCAGAGGCAGGAGCAGGGAGGCCAGTGGGGACCCATGGAAAGGTAGCTGCCATGGGTCCAGTTCAGTTCAGTCGCTCAGTCATGTGCAACTCTTTGCGATCCCATGGACTGCAGCACACCAGGCCTCCCTGTCCACCTCCAACTCCCAGAGTTTACTCAAACTCATGTCCATCGAGTCACTGATGCCATCCAACCATCTCATCCTCTGTCGTCCCCTTCTCTTCCTGCCTTCAATCTTTCCCAGCATCAGGGTCTTTTCCAGTGAGTCAGCTCTTCGCATCAGGTGGCCAAAGTATTGGAGTTTCAGCTTCAGCATCAGTCCTTCCAATGAATATTCAGGACTGATTTCCTTTAGGATGCACTGGTTGGATCTCCTTGCAGTCCAAGGGACTCTCAGTCTTCTCCAACACCACAGTTCAAAAGCACCATTTCTTCGGCGCTCAGCTTTCTTTATAGTCCAACTCATATGCATACCTGACTACTGGAAAAACCATAACTTTGACTAGACGGACCTTTGTTGGCAAAGTAACGTCTCTGCTTTTTAATATGCTGTCTAGGTTGGTCATAACTTTTCTTCCAGAGAGCCAGCGTCTTTTAATTTCATGGCTGCAGTGAAAGGGAGCCGCCGTGGGTCCAAGAAGGCCTTAAAGCAGGGGAGGAGGTGGCCCTCTGTGGGCCTGAAGAGAGGAATTCCAGGGGCCTGACTGAGTGCCCAGAGGAAGATGCAGGCATGAAAGGAGGCCGGTGGGGGCAGGGTGTCTTCAGATTAAGACAAGGAGCCTCGGGAACTCAGGGAAAATGTAGGACTTGAGAAAGTCTGTGACTTTGGCGTGTGTTTCAGGTTGGCCATGACGTGAGGACAGGCCTGAGCAGTCCGTCTTTCAGGGGAGGGAGGGATGGGAGGGGACAGAGGTCATCAGGCACAGTATGGGTGAACGGGGGGTGGTTGTGTACCTGTCGGCTCAGCCAGAGCCTTCAGGAACTTTCTCCCAGCAGGGAACACATTGTGAAGAAAAGTCTGAGGAGATGTATAGGAACTGGGTCCTTCACAAGAGGCTGGCAGGTGTTCAAGGGGCAGGTGGATTCAGAGCAGTGGACTGCTGCATGTTGGACCTGAATAAGCTCGAGTAGATTTTCTCAGAAATCACATCCCTGGAGCGGTCTTGTTCATGAGGGACAGTCGGTGAAAGTGCCATGACAGGAAATGTTCAGTCAGTGCCAGCTTCCTTCCCTTCCAATCTGGTCTCCACCCTCTGGTGAGCAAACAGCCCAACCAGACAACTTTCCATATGGCTAGGAAAGCCCGTCATTCATCTTTGAGCCTTTTCCTGTTTAAAGAGTTTAAAATAGGCTGGACGGTTAATATAGGCGGTACCCTTAGCATCCCTCTCAACCCATTACAGTCTCACCTACTTTTACAGCCCAGCGCAGACCTACAGAGAAATCAGTTCAGTTCAATTCAGTCGCTCAGTCGTGTCCGACTCTTTGCGACCCCATGGACTGCAGCAAGCCAGGCTTCCCTGTCCATCACCAACTCCTGGAGCTTACTCAAACTCATGTCCATCGAGTTGGTGATGCCATCCAACTGTATCATCCTCTGTCATCCCCTTCTCCTACCTTCAATCTTTCCCAGAATCAGTGTCCTTTCCAAGGAGTCAGTTCTTCACATCAGGTGGCCAAAGTATTGGAGCTTCAGCATCAGTCCTTCCAATGAATATTCAGGACCGATTTCTTTTGGGATTGACTGGTTTGATCTCCTTGCAGTCCAAGATTGCCATCTTGACCTCCTGTCAGAAAGTGAAAGTCACTGTCATGTCTGACTCTTTGTGACCCCATGGACTATACAGTCCATGGAATTCTCCAGGCAAGAATACTGGAGTGGGCAGCCATTCCCTTCTCTAGGGAATCTTTGCAGGTGGATTCTTTACCAGCTGAACCACCAGGGAAGCCCTCAAGGAAATAAAACATCAAAAAAATAAACACAAAAAAAGACACAAACAGAAAATGACTGTTTTACTAGCAATCCTACTGGACATATATCCAGAAAAGATGAAAGTATACATGCAAATTTAAAAAGATACATGCACCCCAAGGTTCATAGGAGCATTATTTATTATACAGTAACAAAGACATGGAAGTAACCTAAATGTCCATTGACTAGATGAATGGGTAAAGAAGATGTGGTACAAATAAAAATGGAATATTACTCAGCCATTAAAAAGAATGAAATAATGTCATTTGCAGCAACATGGACGGACCTAGAGATTGTTGTATTAGTGAAGTAAATCAAAGACAAATATCATATATCACATATGTGTAGAATCTGAAAAATGATGCAAATGAACTTCTCTATAAAACAGAAGTAGATCCACAGACATAGAAAACATACTTATGGTTACCAAAGGGGAAAGGGTTGGGGAGGGATAAATTAGGAGTTTGGGATTAATAGACACTGTGCTGTGCTATGCTTAGTCGCTCAGTCATGTCTGACTCTTTGCAACCCTGTGGACTGTAGCCCGCCAGGCCCCTCTGTCCATGGGGATTCTCCAGGCAAAAATACCAGAGTGGGTTGCCATGCCCTCCTCCAGGGGATCTTCCCAATCCAGGGATCAAACTCAAGTCTCCCATATTGCAGGGGGATTCTTTACTATCTGAGCCACCAGGAACGCCCAAGAATACTGGAATGGGTAACCTAACCCTTTTCCAGGGGATCTTCCTGTCCCAGGAATCAAACTAGGGTATCCTGCATTGCAGGCGGATTCTTTACCAGCTGAGCCACCAAGGAAGCCTTTAACAGACACTACTATGTATAAAATGGAAGAAAACAGGACCTATGTATAACACAGGGAATTTTATTCAGCATCTTATAATAACCTATAATGGAAAAGAATTTGAAGTATATATATATCTACATACATATGTATGTATCTATCTACATATATCTATCTACATATGTAGATATATATATACGTATATATGTATGTATATATTTCTGAGGTAGCTCAGTGGTGAAGAATCTGCCAGCCAAGCTGGAGACATGGGTTCAATCCCTGGGTCAGGAAGATCCCCTGGAGAAGGAAATGGCAACCCACTCCAGTATTCTTGCTTGAGAAATCCCATGGACAGAGGATCCTGGAGGGCTACAGTCCTTGAGGTCACAAGAGTCGGACATGACTTGGTGACTAAAACGCCAGCACCAGGTTTGAGTTCAGATTTGTCTGGGGAATGTGGGAGCAGGAGGGGAGGGGCAGGTGGCGTGAGCATTGATCAGAGGTCTTTTGTCTTCATGGACCTGATTGAGACCTCTGATGCTTCTACCCATGCTGTTTATCCAGGTGGGTCTCACTGATTTTTTTTTTTAAGTATAGTTGATTTGCAATGTTATGCCAGTCTCTGCTGTACAGCAAAGTTATACACATCTATACATTAAAAAATATATATTCTTTTCCATTATGATTTATCCCAGGAGACTGGACATAGTCCCGTGTGCAGTGCAGCAGGACCTTATTGTTTATCCATTCTAAATGTAATAGTTTGCATCTACCACCCTTAAACTCCCAGTCCATCCCTTGTCCTCTCCCTCTTCCCCTTGTCAACCACGGGTCTGATCTCTGTGTCTGTGAGCCTGTTTCTGTGTGTAGATAGGTTTTACATTAACTGAAAGTCAAGGGCAGCACCATTCTTGCTAGGTCATGTTGCTCATACCCTTCCCAGCCTGCCAGGAAACCCCTGACGATGTGCTGGGCTTGCAGTAAGGTGAGTGAGTGACAACTCTGATAACAAATGCCACCAGCTGCTAAACATTCCTGTAGGCCAGGCACTGTTCAGATCCGAGACCAAAAGTAACAATTTTGTTAAGACCTTTCTTGGCCTTTAGCGTCAACATAGACCCGGGTCTGGGTGCAGAATTTGTCTCTGCTCCTTTCTAGCAGTGGTCAGTCATCACAGAGATACTGAACACATCTAGGCCTTAGTTTGCCATCTGTAGAGAACGGGCTGTGCCTACCTTTTCCAGACAGGATTCTCAAATGGGTTCATGGAGATGAGGTATGGAAGGAGCTTAACAAGATTGACATGGCAGAGGAAGCTGTCAGGAAGTGGAGCTCTGAGAAAACGATCAATCCTCCCAACAATGATATGAGCTTACTCTTATCCCCATTGTGCAGATAAGGAATCTGAGGCCTGAGAGGTGGTCACTTGCCCTACATCACAGGACTAGGAAGTGACCAAAGGCCTCAGATCTGCCCGCCTCTACCCGCAGCCACATCCAGTGAATGAAGGAGCTGGTTAGCTCCCTGTTTGCTGAAAATTCAGACAACGGATTCTTGTTCCTGATGCTGGTTAGGTTCAGGGGACTGCAGAATAGACGCCCCAAAAGTTCGTGGTCAAGAAATCTGGATTTTCAGCGAAGCCGCGGGAGGACCAGTTCTGCCTACTTGACCTGCTGCATTTTCTCTGGCTTCAGGAGCTGAGCGACCAGGCGGGTTCAGAGTTCGAGAACTCTGATGTCAGATGGGTCATCACAGTGCCTGCCATCTGGAAGCAGCCGGCCAAGCAGTTCATGAGACAAGCTGCCTACCAGGTGAGTGCGGGGCTGGGGGCAGGTGGGGGCCCAAGATGTACATGGTGCTGGCTGTCACCCCACTCAGCTGTCCCCCAGCATTCAGAGGCCTCCTCAGGAGGCAGCGAGAGGTCACCCACAGCCAGGAGGTCAAGAGCCTTCTCATTCCTCAGCTTCCTCCCTGGCAAGGATAAGGGGTCTGATGGACAAGGGGAGGGGCTGGCATTGGTTTTCTTTCTGGCTTTATTCATTTCCAGGTCTTGTTGTCAAGGCCTGTCTCTCTGAGGTCAAGGGCTGCCTCTCTGAGTAGGTAGCGGGGGAGTGTAGGGAGAAGCCCCTTACAGTAAGGAGGTCAAGGGGGATGCCAGGCTCCAGGGCAGGGGGTGTGTTGTCCTCTGGGCTTTGGCACCTTGGGCAGTAGGAACACCAGCAGCACCAACGGCCAGCCCATCCTTCATGGGTGCTGGAGGGCATCACTGGGGCCACAACCCTAACCCTAACCCTCGTGGCCTCCACCCCTCACACTTGCAGACAACTTGTGCCATGGAGGGGCTCCCATGAGGGGCTGACTTCATGGTGGGAGTGGCCAGCCATACTGACCTGCTATTATGATCCCGGGACAGAGTGGGATCCTTTTGTGCTTAGTCCCCTAGGTTAATAAATGTGTGCTTACCCTGGGAGTCAGCTTCCAGAACCTTCCACCTGAGCAGGCTGGGGAACATTACCCATGTCCTCTGCCATGCCTCCTGGAGTTAGCTGCCCTTCCCAGGAGACGCACCTCTAATGCTGAGTGTGTGGCCACAGACTCAAAGGAAAGGATGGACCTTTCCTTTCAAAAACCTCAACTGAATCCACCCTGAGCACTAACCCTGGAGAAGGAAATGGCAACCTACTCCAGTATTCTTGCCTGGAAAATCACATGGACTTCCCTGATGGCTCAGACAGTAAAGCATCTGCCTACAATGTGGGAGACCTGGGTTCAAATCCTGGGTCAGGAAGATCTCCTGGAGAAGGAAATGGCAACCCACTCTAGTATTCTTGCCTTGGAAATCCCATAGACAGAGGAGCCTAGTAGGCTATAGTCCATGGGGTCTGAAAGAGTCGGACACGACTGAGCGACTAACACACACACACACACTGAGCACCAGTCAGATGGGCCTGGGCGTACCTTAAATTGTCCTCCATGCCTGGGCTTTACTCCAGTTCAGGGAAGGACAGTGTCCCCTCCTTACCCCACCCCTGATCCGCTCCTTCCCTCCACTGCCCCAGCCTGTCTCCTCTGCTCTCCCTTTGCTCTGTTCAGCGTGAGAATCTGGTTCAGTCTATGCATCTGCCAAAAATAGATTTGTTTTTATAGGGACAAGGAAAGCGGGTAGAAGTTCCAGAAACAGACAACTTCTTTAAAAAGGAAGAGATCCAAGTGCAGTTTCACTGCCCACGGGAGCCCTGGGCATCAGGGAGCTCTTCCTAGGTGTCAGCCCTCAGGCAGAGTCCAAGGATCCAGAGACGGGACCCGGGGACCCAGGTGTCTGCTGAGACACACTGTCCAGGGGCCTGAGTTTTCCCAGGAAGGATCCTCAAGATTCATCGTTTGGACTTTTTTCATTTTCCAGCCCTCAGGAAGACTTCCGCAACAAACATGTGACCTGGAAACGGGACAGTTCTTATTTTTAGCCTGAAAAAGTAAGAGGTGCAGAGACTGGTAGATTCATCAGGGCTGTGGAGTCCTGGGCCAGCTCTTTAAGGGATGCCTCTCTGGGTGGGTAGCTGGGGAGTGTAGGGAAAGACCCCTTACACTGAGGAGGCTAAGGGAGAAGCCAGGCTGGGGTGGATGGGGTGTCCTCTGGGCTTTGGCACCTCGGGCAGTAGGAGGGCCAGCAGTTCCTGGGCAGGGCCCAGGTGACAAGCGTGGATGGAAGGGATGGGAGGATTTGCTTCCTGAGGCCAGGAGATGCCCTGCCAGTGGATCTGTCCTCTCCTTACCGGGTAACGTTTGTCCTGGCCACTGTTTGTGCAGCTTAATTTGGGGCTCTTTTTGATACTTGTGTTCAGTTTGCAGTCACTGGATGGATTTGAAGATGGCAGGGACCAATTGTTCATTCATTCTTTGTTCACTGTTTCATTTATTCATTAAACAAGCCTGTGCTAGCAGCCTGCTTTTCCAGGATGCAGTAGGTGCTCAGGGGCCCTGCTCTCAAATTGCTCACATCCAAGTGGCTCACTGAAGCCATTTGTACTTCTGGGAAAGGGTCTGTAACATGTTAGGGGCACCCTCTTTAGCATATCTTCTGGAAGAGTCTTCAGGATAAAGTGAATGGAGTTTGCTACTCTCCCAAGTTAGCATTTCTCCAACTCTTCCTTCCTCACCTCCCATTTATTATACAGAGTGAGAATGGTGGCTGTTAATCTTCTTATGTGTCAGCTTGACTGGGCTTCAGGGTATCCAAATATTTGGTCAAATATCATTCCAAGTATTGCCATGAGGGTGTTTCTGGATGAGATTAACATTTTACATTGATTGACTAAATAGACCAGATTGCCCTCTCTAAGGTGGGTGGGTCTCATCCAATCAGTTGAAGGCCTGATTTTGAACAAAAGGCTGAACCTTCCTAGATAGAGTAAGAGGGTATTCCTCCTGCCTGCCTGCCTGCCTTCAAACTGGGACATTGTTTCCCCTGCTTTTGGCCTCTAACTGGACTCTTGCTTGGTCTTGAGCCTGCTGGCAAGGGAATTATACTGTCTGCCCTCCGGAGCCTCCAGCTTGCCGACTGAAGTCTTAGGATTTGTCAGTCTTCCACAATCATGTGAGCCAACTCCTTATAATAATCCCCTTTCTACATATACAAACATTCTACTGATTCTGTTTCTCTGAAGAAATCTGACACATACAAAACCTGAGCAAAAAGGATAGTTCCTGGCCCACCCAGCTTCTGAGACCTGAGCCTTCCCAGCAGCCCTTCCACCAGAAGCCCGGCCCACCGGCCTGGCTTCACGCAGATGAGCAGGCAGGGTGAGCAGGATGGTTTTCCATCAAGGCAGCTGGGAAACTGGTCAGCCCACCCTGCTTGCATGTGGCAAATGGAGCCCCTCCTTCCAGGCTCCTGGGTGCAAGTTCATGGCATTGTCATGTGGCTGAATGTCAACCTCCCATCAGCCTGGTGGAGGAGGAAGAGGCCTGGATGAAGAGAGAGACAGAAGCAATCCTGGGGAGAAGCAGGCCTGCAAGGGGGGTGGGCCTGGGGCTTGAACTTGAAGGTCTGTGATTCACAGCCAGTGAGGGCTGCCCAGCACTTGACATGGGGGCAGCTTCATCTGTGAATCCCCCCAAACCCCTCTTGTGTCAAGTGATTGCTGAAGAAGTGGGTTAAAGCTCCATCTTTTATGATCCACCTTCTTGGGGCAGCTTTAGACCCTTTAAGAGCATTCACTGGAAAGATGGCAACAGAAAGAACAGCTGATGCCTCTTCTGAGGCCCTCAGAAAAGAGCTAGAATAGGAGACAGTTCCACTGTGTCCTGCATGAATCATGCATAGGAAGTAGTGTAGTGTATTTCTAGATGAATTTTGCTTAAAATGTGTAACTCTCATAGGTTCCAGAAACCTGTTAAATAAATTATATTGCCATACCCATGATGATCTCATCTAACACAGAGCTTGCATTTACCTCCCTTTCTGAACAAGCAGTGAAAGATAATCACATCAAGAAAGAAACCCAACCCGGCACTCAGAAGCCCTGTGGCTGTAGCTCTTTGCAGGTCGATCGATGCCAGGCCAGCCAAGCACTCAACTAGGCTGGGCCTTTTACGCAGCTGTGGACACAGCCCCTTGGCAGATTTTCCTGGCTGACTGCAGGGCCAAGGAGCAGAGAAGTCGGGGTGGTAACCGCCCTCGTCCTTGGCCTCCCTGGAGTGTGGTTTTCTCACCCCGCCGCCCCTCCCAGTGGAGCTTGTGACCAGGAAACTGAGCTCTAAAAACTAATACTACGACTGAGCTGTTGCTGGCCCAGATGCGGAGAGTCAGATGGAGGAGACTGCTCTTGGTTCAGAGGCTTTCTGACTGTAGAATCCTCAGGTCATGCCTGCAAAGCTCTCTTGAGAGGGGCCCGAGGATCGCAGAAAGCCTAGCTGGAGGGATGGGCGATTCATTCATCTGGCAGCTGCCCTCTCAGCACCTACTGTGAGCTTTAGGGCCAGAAGACCTGACAGCTGCCCTTGGAAAACACCCCTTCTTGCAGGAGAAGTTAGACAGGTCCGCACGGATCGACGGTGGGAGGCAGAACATGCCACGTGCTGGGCCGGGGGCTGTGCAGAGGGAGAGCTCACACTGAACAGAACTGTGGCCTTGGGATACCAGCTCCAGGGGTAGGGTTACTGGAAGCGGAGAGTGAGCTCTTCCGTCCTGGCTGACCCTGAACTGATCCCAGGCAAAGACCCCCGGGGTCTCTTGTAGCCCCTAGGCCAGGGGGCTTCTGCTGAGGACAGGGAGTGGTTTTATAGACAAACTAAGCTTGCATTTCAGGGCACGGCATCCTTCTGCTCAGAGAGAAAGACATCTGGGTTTGCAAGAGGCTGGCGGAGATATCTGCATTTCCTCCTTTACTCAGAGTCTCCCGGCAGCTCCGAGAAGCCTCCTGGGGAGATGGAATCTGTGTAGAGACAGCTGTCTTCTCTGGCTTCTCTCTCCGCTCTGCCTGTGGCCTCCCTGAGCATTGGCTGGTGGGGACATGGCACCTCAGTCTTGCTGGGGAGCAGGGACGGGGGCTGGTTCAAGCAGAGGAGTGTGGTTACTTGGTCCTGGGCCTCCCAGACACTGCCGGGCCACCCCCCACCCCTGACCTTGCCTTTTCCTCCCCTCTGGTTTGGGGTCCTCTTCACCTCCGCTTCCATCTGCATCTTTACCCAGGTATCGTGGGGAACTCCTTACGGAAATGGGTCAAAGCTTTTGCTGTGGAGCTGAGCCCAGTCCAGCTGGGGAGGGACAGATGAATGGTCCCCTGAGGGGTGCAGCCCCGGCTCTTTGGGGGCAGATTCGGATCAGTCTGCTAGTCTTTTACATCTTCAGGATGTGGGAGCATCCCGGTGGGAGGTGGTCTCAGTCAAACACCAAGGGACCCTCGGACGCCCTTGAATTGTATCATTCTACTCAAGACCCCTCACTCCTCTGGACTTGATGTGATTTTCCATGGATGTTTCACATGTAAGTTAGCCTATTCAGAATTTCTGGGAAGGCCTGGAGAGGAATGAAGGTGTCTGTCTTCTCTGTTCCTTTGTCCCCTGCAGTCCCCATTGCCCCAGACAGGCCCTGGACCCAGCTATTCTCACCAGCCATGTAGGCACCGCCTGGCTGTACCGAGAGACAGGAACGTGCCTTTCCTCCTTGACACCAAGTCCTGGGCGCCCTCTGCTCTGCCCTCCGCAGCCTCCTCCTATCCTGAGCTTTGCAGGAGAGGCTTGTGTATCCCGGGCCCGCTGTTGTTGTTCATCTTTCCTTCTTCCTCAGTCCACGTGGTGGGAGCCGGGCCTGTGAGCTCCTGGTCTAGAAGGGTCTTGGCTTTATGAGGATGGAAGAACCAGGCCACGAGCACTGTGCGGTAGACAGGGCTCCTCCTGCTGTCACTCTGGAGTTTTTCTTCTGGGATCCTGGGGAGAAAGGTTCAGAGGTTTCCCTGTTCCTGGCAGCACTTGCCGTGGGTAACCCATGGCGTCTTTCATCAGGCACCTTAACCCTCGGCTGCCTTTTTACTGAGGATGTCTGATGAGATCCTGTGAGAAAGTGAAGCTGGGGGAGGGGGCACTTTAATCCCTTGGACCAGAATCTTGGCACACACCTGCGTCAATCACCCACTGACCTGTGTAAGCTCAGGGCAGACCTGGCCTCTTCAACCTGGGGGCCCGGCTGATGGGCAACAGATCCTGCTTGTGTGGTTGGGCTCAACTGAAGCAGGAAGGAGGCAGGTTCCCGTGGAGGGTGAAGCCACGTATGGTTCCATCTGGTTTTGTGAAGGACAGTCTTCCAGAAGGGTTCTTCCCTTGGCAGACATTTAGTTTTGGCAAAGTAGAGACTTTGTCACCTGCCGGCTAAGGGTATCTGAGACCTAATTGATTGGTTCATTTGGGATAATACGGTTATTCGGGAGAACAGATGGCAGCAGGTATAGGCAGTCCTGTCCCAGACTAAATGAGTGGAGGTCGCACCTTCAAACCAGTTCAGGAGGGGAGTGTTAGGGGCACCCAGGAGTTCTGTCAAAGCATGGAGGCCTGGGCCCCACTTCAGTAACTGGAGTTACTAAGAACAGGAGAGCTCAGAACCAGTTCTAGAGCTAGTCTGTGGGGCCTGGGCTGGCTCTCACTTCTGTTGGCTACCCTGGAGCCTAAGACTGTCCCAGTTTGGGCACTGAGAGATCAGTGTCCCAGGAAACCCAGGACAGTTGGTGACCCTACCTCTCCAAGCCTTGGTTTCTTTCTGCATAAAGTGAAGGAGTTGGATAAAAGGTATCTGCAATTTCTAACCTCAACTCCCCTCCCTTCCTTGCCCAATAATTGACCCTCCAAAGCCCCTTCTGCTCATGATCCTAGGCTGGCTCTTCCCCATGGGTCATTTACGAGTGTGATGTTAGGCAGACCCTGGCTGACAAGATGAGCCTGGGGGCCTTCTCCTGGGGCCTGGGGAGAACTGGGGGCCTTCTCCAAAGTGGATATTGCACCCAGGGAACATCCCGGGTTCCCTCGGAAATGGCAGCAAAGACAGCAAACACAGCGGTGCCAGAACGAGCTAGTTTTAGTTTCCCGTCATGTTGGCAACCAAGGGCATCCATACGCATGGGCAGCTTCAGCAAGCAAGCACACCTCGTGCTCCAGGTCAAGGCCAAGCCGGTCTGTGTCTCTGCGCAGCCTCAGAGGGGTGTTCCCGAAGCCCCCTGGCTGCCCTTCGAGAGGCCTGGAGGGGTTGTGGCTGGAGCGAGCCAGGCGTCACGGGGCAGACGCACATCTGCTGTGAACAGGAGAGGGGCTTTGCACAGGATAACTGCCAGTGGGCTTTTCCCCGCATCTACGACCTGAGGACCCTGTGGATTCCAGGGTGAGGGTGAGGGGCTTTCTCCTGGAGCCCCCTTGGTGCTCCGGAGTTAACAGGTCAGATGCCCACATAGCAGATTCAGATTCTCGCACAGCTGAGGCCCGGAGATGGTCTTTCTGTTTCCTAGGCCACCAACCATTGGTGTTTGCTAGGCCTCGGTCCTACCATTTAGTTCTGGAGCCGGAAACAGTCCATGATCGCCCTTCCATCTGGGGTTGGTTTTCTAAGTTTTGAGTCCTTTGCCCCTTTGGGCTTCTCAACTGTGGACCAAGCGGGCCAAACATGCAGGCGGCCTTGAGGCTCACAAAGCCTGACACTTGCCAAGAATACTTGTACGCTGACAACCGACTCCAGTACTCTTGCCTGGAAAATCCCATGGACAGGGGAGCCTGGCTGGCTGCAGTCCATGGGGTCGCAAAGAGTTGGACACGACTGAGCGACTTCACTTTCACTTTCTTTCCTTTGCCCAGTCTGGGATGTTTGGGTACCTGGCTTAGGGTTCAGCACCCAGTCACCCCTGATTTTAGGCTCTGCAGGGGCCTGTGGAGGGAGTTTCCCCAACAAGCAGAGGATGAGTGCCCGTTCCTTGGGGGTGCTCACACCCAAGGTAGGGGTGTCCACAGAGGGGTCCCAGCCTTGCCTTCTGTCTTCCAGGCAGGCCTGGCCTCCCCAGAGAACTCGGAGCAGCTCATCATTGCCCTGGAGCCCGAGGCAGCCTCCATCTACTGCCGGAAGCTGCGGCTGCACCAGATGACCGATCTGAGCAGCAAGGCCGCGGTCAACGGGTACAGCTCCAGTGACACAGTAGGAGCTGGGTTTGCACAGGGTACCTGCTCTCTCTCTCCCCTCCCCGCTGGCCCCTCTCCCCTCCCCGCTGGCCCCTCTCCGGCCCCCTGCATGTGTCTCTGCCTCAGAGTTTGCAAAGGCCGTCAGGAGCCCTCAAGATGCCAGGAGACCTCAAGATGCTTCTGGAGGAGGCTGGAGTTAAGTACCTCTGTGCTCAGCTCCCCCCTCCCCCAACCTGGCCCCTCCAAGGACACTGTAAACTCAGCAGTGGCTACCCCTGTTCATCACCCACCCTAGTGCCTAAGAGGAGGACCCTTCTCTCCCAAGAACGTGAGAGCAGTCCAAGAGTGGCTCTTGGCCATGCATTTTACTCAGCTTTTAAGTCTTTCCTATTAACTGATTCTTAATCTAATTCTACTGGCCTGTTATTAATGCCTCCATTAAGACTGTTGATTTATTGCTGACTCATTCATTAGGGCCACTTTGTATGTGATGTGCTCATTGTGAATCTTAACTATAAACCTGGCGAGAGTTGAAGCTAGAGGTGAAAAGGGTGGACTTTCCCTGAGGGGTTGACGCTCATTTAACTGTGGGAAGGAGCATTGCCCAGGGAAACCCAGGTTGGGCATTTTCAGGGCCTTTTTTCTCTCCAATATTGGGTTGGCCAAAAATTCTGTGACAATTTGTGGAAAAACCTGATATTGACCTATATGCAAGTTGCTCACAAGCTTACTGCTCAGAACTGTTTCCCTGGAATGTAGGGCTGTCCAGGGCCATGGTGTCTGCAGATACCCTGGGCCAGTTAGAGCCACGTGGGTGAACACAGATGCTAAGGAGCTGTGGGGGATGGCACTGTGCACCCCAGCTCTGAGCTCTCTGCCCAAGTGAGGACTTCAAGGGCAACCCCCGCTGCCGCCCCCCCGCCCCCCCCCGCCCCCCCACTGCCATCACTGCAGCCCACTTCCATCCTGCCCTGGAAGGCCCAGGTCCTGGAGGAGGACAGGGATGACATGAGTGAGGACTGTCACCAGTTAGTCCCGAGCTTTCCTTGATCCTCAGCTTGAAGGCTGTTTCTGCACTGCCTGGGACACTGGGCCCCAGGCTCACCCTTGGCGGGCACACATTCCTGTCCAGACAGGGCTCTCTTCCTCTTTACAAGGTGACTCTGCCCCAGCGGCCATGCTTTTCATTTTTAACCTAGGATGGAGGAGTCTGTGAACCTGAGCGATGAGACAGTGGCAGGAAGTTCACTTGTCACCAGGCTGCTGCCCTCTCAGCCTGCCAGGGCCATGTGTTCGCCGCCTGGATCTGATTCACCCAGAGCGAACGGAAACAGGCTTCCCTCCAAGTCTCGGGGCTCGAGTTGCCTTTTTCTCACAAGGCTAGCCTCACTGCTGACTAAACCCAATGCATTCACATTTTAAATATTCAGGATCATTGTTTTAATTGGAAAAAAGAGGAATGTCTGACTGGGCTATTTCATATACTGATCCTTACTCAATTGTTCATAGACAGCCGCTCATGCCAGAATTAGCTGATTGAGCACAGCTCTCCTTGAGACTTCTTAAGCACAACATTCACATAGGAGGACCCGTTAGAATGCCTGCCTTTCCCAGGAGCTCAGGAGTTTCTGCCTCTCTTTCCTTTAACGTACCCTATCATGCCCACACTGCTCCATGTCTGTGCCCTGTGCCTGGTGGAATTTGCTGTTGTTTTCTGTGCTCAGAGCAGTGTCTTTGGTTTTTGAAATCCTCATGTTGTTGGCTACCACCCCTCAGAGGGTCAGTGAGGCAGGGGTTCCATCTTAACCTTGCTTTTTGCTGAGAACCTCCCTCCCAGAAGGACAGAGTGCTGTGTGGGAAGGCCTGGCAGAGTGCTTAATCAGGGGGTACCCAGGATGGCATCAGTAGCCTGAGCCCCCCCACCTCGGGCCATTCTCTGCCCTCTGATGCCCCTCCCTGATAGACTCTGTCTCCAGCACTGCAGGGTTTACTGTTGGTATTATTCGACTCCAAAAGGACTTAACGATATTAATAAAGGCTACATTTTTCACAATCTTGGGCATATTTGCCTGAAAAACAGGATTTTCTGAGTGCTCAGAACATGTTTTATTAGCCTCACTTGGCCGTTTTTTACACATGCCATTTTCTTGGCCACCTAGGCTGTTTTGGAAAGTCAGTCCCCACTGCAAAGTGTTCAATGTAAGTTCATCTGGAGCTGGGCATAGGAGAGAAGCCCTGAGTCCTGGGACCCCCCACCACCCCAAGCCTGCCGGAGCTCTTTAATCAGGGACGGCCTGAGGAGCTTAAGGCTGGCCCGATCTTGATGTTTGTCATTCTAATCCCCAGAGGAGATGCAGCCTTGTGAACACTGTGCTCCTTGCTGAAGGAAGCTGGAGGGTCAAGGGTCCTTTATTGGATAACAAGCAGCAGATGGATTTGTAGGGCTGAGGGACTAAAGATTTGGTGGGGCACAGAGTGGTGGATTAGAGCCTTTGTCTGTAAAACCAGGATTGCTCTGAACTGTTCATGGTGGGGGTCATTTGTTGAGTTCACTGTCTCATACTTGGTGCTTTGCCTTCCTCATCACCTACTGTGTGCCTGGTGTTACAGTGGGTGCTGACAACAAATCAGAGGGCCAGTCCCTGCTCAGCCTGCGTGGAGCTTGGGCCAGGTAGTATCATCCCATTTTATGGATGAGGGAACTGAAGCCGAGAAAGGTTAAGTGATTTGCCCCAATTCCCATCGTGCCTGTGCTCTGGTGCTTCCCAGGCTGCCTCTCACAGCATCTTTCCCTCCTCTTAACATTCCTATTCAGCGTTTTCAGACTTCACTCTAAATTGTTAAGTCTCAAAGGCAGGGGGTCCACCGTCTGAGGGTTCATTTCAGGCTGCAAGACAGAGTTGTGGGAACGCCAAGTCCCTTGACCTCCCTGACCTGGTTTCCTCATCTGAGCACAGGACGATGATTTGGGCCCTGTCCGTCTCAAGGGGCTGTCGGGAGCCAGCGGGAGATTAAATACCCATGCAAGGCATCACAGCCACTGAGTACCCCAGCCACCCCTAGGTTGTCCCGCATTGTGCGGGAAAAAGGCGGCGCCGGCTTCGCTAGGTTCAGCCGCGCCACCTTGTGGCGGAAGAGCATATCGACTTCAACTGAGTCTGGAAAGGGCTCCAGGCCGGTTTATCCCAGACCCAGATAGGAAAACATACCCCGCATTCCATGTATCAGACCAAGTTCCTTGATGTGAAATTATTTAACCAAGCGCACTGCAGGCCATTTGGCAGACAGCTTCCTCCCTAGGGCAGCAGAGCCAGGAAACTGACCTATTTTATTTCCATTCCCCTGAAACGGTTCCTGGAGGAAGGGAATCTCACCACGGTGAGCTTTTCAGCAGGGCACTGGCTAGCTCCAGGCAGATGAATAGATGGAGGCCGGTGGAAATAGCTCCTTGCTGTGGAAGAGCTGGCTTTGTCATTCCCCATGTTGTATTTATGTAATCATTCTGATCAAGATCACCAAATGTTCTGTTCCCAAACCTCCCATGCTCTCTCACCTCCACTGACTAAAGGGACTGCGGCTCTTTCATGCTTTCTCACCCGTTGTTATTTTCTTTCTGTTGGCCACTAGCTAAGGAACACATACGACGTAATCGGCAGAGTCGGACCTTTCTGGTGGAGAATGTCATAGGAGAAATCTGGTCTGAGCTGGAGGAAGGTAGTGTCCTTGAATGTCCTTTGCCCCTGCTGGTGTGTGTGTGTGTGTGTGTTGGCAAAAATGCATTCCTATTTGTTCTTTTTACACTTTTGGAAAATGTTCCAAATCGGTTTTACAGACCTGCTTGCCCAGGGAGAGCTCTTTTTGGAGCTGTAATTTTGCATGTTCTAAAACCATATAGGCTCTTCAGAACAAAAATAGGAGCTGGAACTCACCAGTTCCAGGGTAAGCCTTGTGTTATAAACAGCAGGTCATTCGATGGTGCTGTTACCTTGGCAGGAAGTTGTCAATTTGTACATGCCAGGTTTGCGGTGTCGTGTGACATGAATGCTTTAGTCTTAAAGATTCATTCGTCTGTGTTCACAGTCCATGCTAACTGGCATTTCTGGGCAGACATTATCTCATTCTCTTTAGTCATGAATAACTCGCTGTGCTCCTAATTAGCAAAACCATTATACTAATGGGTGTTGATGGAGCTTAGCTGGGTACCCCGTCATCACCTGCCAGATTGTTCCAGGACACAGTGGACAAGTGGTCTGTATAAAGGATGGCTGTTTTGTACCAGGTGACAAGTATGTGGTGGTGGACAGTGGCGGCGGCACCGTGGACCTGACAGTCCATCAGATACGGTTACCAGAGGGACATCTTAAAGAACTGTACAAAGCAACAGGTAAGCCTGAGAAAATGAGGAAAATGGCTAATTTTCTCATACCTGAGCTGTTTTACTCATTTCTGATTTCTCTCAGCATCTCACTCTTTCAGTGCCATCAGCACGTGAGATTATGAGCAGTATGGATGTGTGAGACCAGAGGGCAAAATGCCATTAAATGGCCTTTAAACACAAACTGCCATAACTTGGGTCCGGGCCTAAAGTGAGCCTGTTTCAGATCCTGGCCATGATCATCACCTGTGATTTGGTGCTGTGGCTAAGTTTTCCATGGAGATCCCAGGATGAGACCACCTAAACCAAAGAACGTGCTTGTCCTTTTAGTGGGGATGGAAAGGATGAGTAATTAGGACTTGGTGAGGTCTGCTGGCTTCACAGACTCAGTCCTTAGATTTCTTGGGCAGGAATACCACGATGTTCCCAATTAGCTAAATGCATTGATTTTATTTAAAATGTAAATAATTTTAAACCAATGGTTGACGAGTGATTTTTATAGCAAAGTTTTCCCATGTGGAATAAGAAGAACCTAAGGGTTTTAAAGAGTAAGTAAAAACACACAGCTGCGGTCTGCTGGCTAAGTGGGCCCACATTTGGGCTACTGTCTTTGGCAAAACCCAGGGTAGGCTGCTACTCAGACTTCGGATTCTGTTTCTATTTTTAACAGAGTGCTCTCCCATTTTGTTCTTGACCTAGGTGGACCCTATGGATCTTTAGGAGTAGACTATGAATTCGAAAAGCTTCTGTGTAAGATATTCGGAGAGGATTTTATTGAGCAATTTAAAATTAAGCGTCCTGCGGCCTGGGTTGACTTAATGATTGCATTTGAGTCTCGAAAAAGGGCGGCTGCCCCAGACCGAACTAACCCACTGAACATCACCCTGCCCTTCTCCTTCATTGACTACTACAAGAAGTTCCGGGGACACAGCGTGGAGCACGCCTTGAGGAAGAGCAAGTGAGTCGGGCTCACGTTTGGCTCAGGACAGTCTAGGGGGTAGAAGATGTTGATGGGAGGGAGGAAGGGGGTGTGGACTCTGAGTTCCAGTCCTACACGCTTGCTGTGTGACCTTGGGAAAGTGATTCAACTTTTCTGGTCCTTAGTTTTTTCATCTGGAACATGGGCATGATAATTCCACTTACTTCAAAGGGTTGCTGTGAGGGTGAAATGAATTCATATACGCTTAGCACAATGCCTGGGACCTGGAAAGTGCTATCTATGTGTTAGCTATGATTATGCACTAAAAAGATGAGCTTTACGAAAGCAGGGAAGTTTGGCTCCTGCTTTGTCCCCAGAGTCCACAACAGAACCTGTTGTGGGTTCTGTTGTGGGTTACTGAGCACTGAGTAGGTGCTCAGTAAATATTTGTTGAATGAATCTGTCTTTTGCATTAGATTTTGGGTTTCACTGTATCAGGAGAGGGTTGGCCAGAGCCCAAAGTAAAGAGAAACGGAAGAGGTTGTGCCTTAGCTTTTAAACTCCTAAGGGTCTAGATCCTGGTGGTTTAGGGTATTACTAAGGGATCTTTGGACTTTCAGACCCCCTTCCCCCCCTCAGATGTGACAGCTATTCTTCCAAGGCCTGTGACTTGGGTATCCTTTCTACACTCTCACTCTCTCTCTGCCCGCCCCACAGTGTGGATTTTGTCAAGTGGTCCTCGCAGGGGATGCTGAGGATGAGTCCAGACGCCATGAATGCCCTTTTTAAGCCAACCATCGACAGCATCATTGAGCATCTCCGTAAGTGATCAGCCAGGGCTTGGCCACTTGGTGGGGCAGAGCCAAGAATGGGGACTGGTGTTTCCAGCATCACCCACCAGTATATGTGAAATTGGGATGGCAGGGGGTCCAGGGTTTGGCGCCACAGGTCAGGGTCCCAGCAGGAGTGGGCAGGGCCTGGGCATGTACGAGGGTGGCTGAGAGCCCCTACTCATCTGGGCTTTCTGTCTGGCTTCAAAGGTCAGAGAGCTGGGACGTCTAAAGCAGTATATCATCGAGTGACTGGCCTTAGTGAAGGGATGGTCCTTGCTTTATCAGAATAGATTAGAAACCATAACCTCTGCTGGGATGGAGGAACGGTTATGTAAACCAAAGGTCTATCCCCACCCCCGTCACCAAACACACACCAGAGCCCTCACCTGGGGACACAGTAGACTCACCAAGGCCTCTTCCAGTATCCAGGGCCTCTTCCGGTATCCAGGGCCTCCACCTCCCATTCTGTACCTGGCCAATCAGAACCCCCAGGGGTGGGGTGGGAATTTGATGAAAACCAAAGAATAATATTTCTGACAGCCTGCCTTGACTCAAGAGAACCACAGGTTTGGAGAGGGTAAGGGGTATTCATTTACACCTAACAAAGAACTGCTTAAACTGATCACCATCTAGCTGTGAAAATGAGTTTCTACTTAGCAGTAGCTTGAGTTTTTATTCCTGAGCATACTGATGTACAGACCTCCTTTCTTTAAAAGTAATATAGACATATATTTACTTTTGGCTGTGCTGGGTCTTTGTTGCTGCCTGAGGCCCTTCTCTGGTCGCAGCGGGTGGGGCTGCCCTCCAGCTGCGGTGCGCACGCAGGCTTCTCATTGCAGTGGCTTCTCTTGTTGCCGAGCACAAGCTCCAGAGTGTACTTCCCAGCTGTGGCACACGGGCTTAGTTGCCCTGCGACAGGTGGAATCTTCCTGGACCAGGGATCGAACTGGTGTCCGCTGCATTGCGAGGCAGATTCTTAACCACTGGACCACCAGGGAAGCCCATCAAACCTCCTTTCCTTAAAGGACTAGCTCTACAAAAGTATTCTGTTTGAGTTCAGACCAAGAGTGTCCTCCAGTTGGTCCATTCCCCGCCTTCTCAGGCCACCCAGTCCCCCTTGGCTCTTGGTGACAGGTCGCTTGTCCCCTCCTCTTCCCTTTCAGGGGACCTGTTTCAGAAGCCGGAGGTGTCCACAGTCAAGTTCCTCTTCCTGGTGGGCGGCTTCGCCGAGGCGCCCCTCCTGCAGCAGGCGGTGCAGGCTGCCTTCGGCGACAAGTGCCGCGTCATCATCCCCCAGGAC
The DNA here is from genome assembly GCF_002263795.3 of Bos taurus. Taxonomy (NCBI): domain Eukaryota; kingdom Metazoa; phylum Chordata; class Mammalia; order Artiodactyla; family Bovidae; genus Bos; species Bos taurus. The sequence goes on along the minus strand of NC_037353.1, from coordinate 37,072,161 downwards.
GTGGGCCTCACCATCCTCAAGGGCGCCGTCCTCTTCGGCCTGGACCCCGCGGTCATCAAGGTGCGCCGGTCCCCACTCACGTACGGGGTGGGCGTGCTAAACCGCTACGTGGAGGGCAAGCACCCGCCCGAGAAGCTGCTGGTGAAGGACGGCACCCGCTGGTGCACCGACGTCTTCGACAAGTTCATCTCCGCCGACCAGTCCGTGGCCCTGGGCGAGCTGGTCAAGCGCAGCTACACCCCGGCCAAGCCCTCCCAGCTGGTCATCGTCATCAACATCTACAGCTCCGAGCTGGACGACGTGAGCTTCATCACCGACCCCGGGGTGAAGAAGTGCGGCACGCTGCGCCTGGATCTCACCGGGGCCAGCAGTACCAACGTGCCCGCCCGCAGGGAGATCCAGACCCTCATGCAGTTCGGGGACACCGAGATCAAGGCCACGGCCATTGATATAGCCACTTCCAAGAGTGTCAAGGTTGGGATCGACTTCTTAAATTACTAACCAGCCCTCCCCGCCACCGGTCCCCTCCGTGGACTTGGCTCACCCGCATCTGCTGACCTCAACCCTGACTGTTCTTTCCCTGCCCTTGACCCTTGCCATCACCCATCTGAATTCCAGCGGGGAAGATGAGAACAGCCAGGGCTAGACATAATTAGGGGATGTTTCTGAGGGCACACTGGAGTCAGAAAAACTGTCGGCAGTGAAGATGGAGGTTGGGGAATACGAAATTTGAGCATCCTAGAAGAGCAGCTAGTGTTCACAGGTAAAAAGTGGTGAAACGCCCACCTGACAAGGGAATCAGTACATTTCTGCAGCAGTGATTAGGCTGGGGTTGAAGAGATCTCCCTTCCGTAGAACTTAGGATGCCCTATCACAACCTTTCCAGATTTGAAATAAGATCTTTGAGCCAAGAGGAGACTCTTCATCTCTCTGAGACTTTCCTTTTTACGTATTTTGGATGGCAGTCCATATAAAATACCACCCATCTGCAGTTAATTCCTTTTCATCATCATGTGATTGAAAGTGGTGACTCAGTGGGAGCTTGGAGGGTTTTTTAAGCCGGTGGGAGAAGCCTGCCTACACTGGGCACTATTTTAGGTTCTCATAATTTAACTTCCAAATAGGCTCAGTGAAGAATAACTGCAGCTTCAGCTAATCCGCGAGGATTTGTGAGTGGGAGCACTGACGCCTCAGCTTTTCAGCAGGTGAAAATTTGCTTCAAGGGAAATGGATATCGAGCTACTGACATATCCCAGGTTATTTATATGCTGGGAAAGAACTCCCCAAAGGCCAAATCCTGAATTCTGAATTCATAAGTAATTCAAGTTAACCTCAGTAGGATTCTGTGTGAGAAAATGAAGTCGCAAGTTGCCTTGTTCACATCACCAAGCCTGGGCGCGAACACGGGAACAGGCTTTGAAACAGCCCCTTTCCTCAATGAGCACACATATTTTCAACTAACTCCCTCCTCCCGGCTCGCCCTCATCTCCCTAAGAGTTTTTGGCCATTTAATTCCACATTTGGGGAAGACTACATTAGTGATACACAGGCAGAGAATCTGTTCTACAAAATATTTCATTACAATCTTCCGTTTCTAAACTTGAACTGAAGATTCTACCTACAGGCATTCAGAGATCGATACTGAACGAATGAAGCTGGTTTTTGTTTTTGTTCAAAGCAGATCTGTGGATCTCCCCTGCAAGAACTGCCTGGGGACTTCTTAAAAACAGGTTCCTGGATCCTCTCCCTTTTATGAACTCGAGTCTTGGAGAGGGAACCCAAATCTGCAATGTTTAGTAAATGCCGCAGGGGACTGTGGCTGAATTGGAATCTGAAAACTCCCAACTTTAGGTTTTTTGAAAGCTGGGGCACGGACTGCAGCCTCTGGTTAGGTTCCTTGAGGGGGAGGATCTACAAGTGAAGGGCCAGGAGCCCACCCCTTGCCCTCTGGGGAGTGGGGCTGGAGCTCCACCTGGCTTGGGGATGGCAGGAGCTGGGAGGAAAGAGATTGGAAGAAAGGCAGCTGAAGAATGGGGCAGATGAGCCAACTAGTGTGTGTGCCTGCTCCCCATCCTTCCCCACTTGCAAAGCCAGCCTTCCACTTTCAGGAGCCAACTGCAGGAAAAGAATCCAGAACCTGACTCACAGCCCGTCTGATCTGTCAAAGCTGTCTTTTCCACCTGCTGGAGTTCAGTCGGTTTTAAATCACTGGAGGCATGCATAATAAAAGAGGGGAAGATGGTTGAGCCACTAACTTTGAATGTGAGTTGGATTCACAAACCCATGATCACAGCCCATTATCATATGCAGATTTTAAACAGCATTTCCAATTTCATTTTAACGTGTCTCCTTTTTCACATCGCTTGCTGCAGAATTCCCTACTAGAATGTGAAACACGAACACACCAGAGAACTGGAGAATGCTAGACACATCCTTAGGAGCCGGGTTTTGCATCCAGGCACGAAGGTGTGTGCACTAGGGTCCTCTTGCTGCCTGCTCTGCTTCAAAAGCTTAATGTTATGGGTCATTCTTTGGTGTTGCCAGCCATACTCTACAAACAAGACTTTTCAATTGAGTTATAATATAATTTTATGTACATATAATATTAGAAAATTGTACAGAATCTTGATTTCTACAATGTGCTTTTCTTGTTAAAAAAGAAAAAAGGGAAAATGCTCATTGAATTTTGTTGATGACATTGCTGCCTTTAATTTTCCATGGCTTCATTTCTTGACCATGCTTAATTTGTACTGATGCTAAGCTATGGACTGTGTGTGTAGACTCAACAATAGACAGAGGTGCCTAGGGTCAGAGTCCTCTAAGAAACAGACCAGATGCATCGACAGCTTCATCAGAGCTTTCTACACATGCACATCCTTCCCAAAGGTTCACAGTTTATATTTAAAGAAGCATAATAATGTATTGATTCTCCTGTCCTGTCTTTGAGAGCTGAACTGTCTGGCTCTGTAAGCCACATGACTGTGTAGAGCAACCTCCAAAAAATGTGTCCTGCAGGGTTGTCAACCTCTCGTTTTGGGGCAATGCAATCACTCTGAGGGCAAAATGGTGATGTTTTCAGGACACTAGAATCAAAGGAAGGAATCAGGTAGTACACAAATTCAGCCTTCCTACTGGATTAAGTGTGAGTAATAGAGTCAAGTCCTTTTTGTGGCTAATGCAAGGCCTTTCCCACCTTGTGTTAAGGATGTCTCCTTGTCCACTATTTCTCTTCAAAGAAATGGTTGAAATTTGCAGTGTTGGCAAAAAGATAATGGAGAGAGGGTGATGATTTTACTGGGTTTTCTTCTGGCCTCAGAGATGCAGTCCTAATAATCACACTTAGAATCCTCAGATCCATCTCTCCCTTCTCCACGCCCTCCCCCCCCAAATATTCTAGAGTAAGAGCACTGGATGGGTACATTTGGGCACGTTTTCTCATCTTAGAAAGTTTCTAAAAGGCCTGTTGTCTTGACCCATCACTCAGTTGTCCCTGGCATATTATCTGAGGTTCAAGTGTCTTAGAAGAAGACCTGTCAAAGGATTTCCTTTGTACACAGCAGGCATTAATAAATGTTGAACGACAGACAAGTTACAGACAGACACGTAGGAAAAAAGAGACATACAAGTGCTTTTGCAGACTGATGGCTAAGACGAGTCCATGTTACAGAGCCTGCCCTACCCCTAGAATGTTATTTAGATCAAGTTTAGCTTTTAGAGTCCAGGTCTGGTTAATTGCCAGAGTGGCAAAGAATCGCATGCACCAATATAAACAGGAGTCAAAATGCATTATTAGTTGAAGATCGAATCACACATTGTAGAGATGAAATAGCTGTGATTAAACTGCATATTTATGCTGGGAAACGGCTTAAGTGGATGACTAGTATAAAAGTTGTTGGCCATAACATCACATCTCTCATCTGCTTGGAATACGGAACTATATTCTAAAATATCAGCCATTGGGGTCTGTTCACTAAAGGATAAATTAAAACTTCACAGAACTTTGCAGCAGTTCACAATTTGATTGTATCTGCAGACTCTTCTTCACAGATGTCTAATAAAGCAAAACTCTGGATCTCATGTGGCCTGGACTTTTTGTTTTTGTTTTTTTTTCATTAAATTTGTAAATGGAATTATAGCTACTTACTGACCTTCCCCTTTACCCCATCTCGGGTGGAAGTTGATTTTCATGTCCTTTCTTAGGTGTTACAAGCTTTATTAACTTTCACTCCAATAAGACGGGCTTCCCTGATGGCTCAGTAGGTCAAGAATCTGCCTGCAAAGCAGGAGACACAGGAGACATGGATTCGATCCCTGGGTTGGGAAGATCCCCTAGAGGAAGAAATGGCAACACACTCCAGTATTCTTGCCTGGAAAATTCCATGGGCAGAGAGGTCTATTATCTTGATCCATTAGTCAGTTGCTTCTGACATATTATCTGAGGTTCACGTTTCTTAGAAGAAGAACTGTCAAAGGATTTCCTTTGTACACAGCAGGCATTAATAAATGTTGAATGACTGACAAGTTAGGGATCCCATAGATAGTGGGCTACAGTCCATGGGGTCGCTCAGAGTTGGATACAACTGAGCGACTAAGCATACACACCATAAGACTGGCTCCTCTGTTTACTGGGAACCAAACCTTCAACATCCATTAGCCCCCTTTCTCTTGAAGCCAAAGAAAGCAGCCCCACCAGAAAGAAGGCAGAAAAACCACAGTGCCCACTGGCAACTCCACTGCACCTAAAGGAAAGTCATGTAAAAAGAAAAGCAAAAGGCCAAGGATGGATGACTTGGCTTGTCCTCTGGTGTCCCAGCAGGCACACCTAGCTGGCTGCTGAATCTAGGGTTTTGTGTTTATTCCAGACTCTAAGTCTGGGTCAACCTCCATCCAGAGATGGCTCTAAAACTTCTGGATAGCCAGAGGTGAGCCCTAGGATCCTGTTGTTGTTGTTCAGCCACTAAGTTGTGTCCCGCTCTTTGTGACCCTATGGACTGCAGCACGCCAGGCTTCCCTGTCCTTCACCATCTCCTGGAGCTTACTCAAACTCATGTCCATTGAGTCAGTGATGCCATCCAACCATCTCATCCTCTGTCATCCCCTTCTCCTGCCTTCAGTCTTTCCCAGCATCACAGTATGGGTTCTTCCTAAGGGGGTAGCTCCACTGAGGTTTCATCTGAAGTTCAGTGGCCCTGAGGAGAGGCGGGGAGGTCTGGGAGGTGGAGTGAAACATGTATTGTGAAAGGAGGGCCATCAGGCTGTCTGGATGGTTTCCTCATCTGTAGAGGGAAAGCTGGAACTGGCAGTCTGTTCAGGCCATGCAGTCCCTGGTCTGGGTCACACAGTGAGCATCTTGGTTTCAGTCCAGTGTGAAAGTTCAGCTCCCATAAAATGAGGCTGGTCAGAAGGAGTATGGTACTGCCTGCCCAGCATCCTTCATTGGGTGTTTGGTCCCCTTCTCACGCTTACCTGTCCTGGTCCGCCTGGAGATTCTCCTAGTAAGGGACACCAGGCTGCGGGTGCAGGGGTGTAAGAAGCCCAAGGGAAGCCGCCTGGACAGAGCCTTGGCTTCCCTCCCAGGCTGCTCCCCCCACCCCTGCCAAGGCCTGTTCCCACCAATCCTCTCCCCCAAGCCCAGGCTCCCCAGTGTCCACATAAGAAAAGCTGGCTTTAAGACGGATTCCTTACTGCACTCCCCGGCCCAATTTCCACACCCAGAGCGGCTTCACCTGCGGGAGACCATGTACCCTGAACAGAGAACAGCTTCGGAGGCAAAATCCTTGCTGGGAAAATCCCTGGATTTTACCCCAAGAGCGGACGCTGAGCGAGTCTCCTCTGATTCCAGGGGGGGCTTCCAGTCGAGAGGTAGAAAGCTGAGGAAGGGGGAGGGGCAGGCTGGGGGTGCGACTCCGCCCCCTTTCTCCTCCCTTAGTCCCGCGATTGGGGTGAGCGAACAAAGGCCGGGAGGCCGGGTGCTCCGGTGGAGGCCAGGAGTGGGTAGGAGGCCCCGTGGGGCTGTGATCCAGGCCAGCCCAGGTGAGGACCCTGGAGTGGGGCAAGGGTGGGGAAGCGGGGTGTCCGCGCTTTCTGATTGGTTTTCCGGCCCCACCCCCAGCGTAGCTCCTCCCTAGCCTCTTCCCTTCTGCCTCCTCCAGGCAGGCCTCCAGTAGTGGTGAGCAGCCCATCACCCACCCGCGCAGATCGCCGCCGTATCCCCAACCACGCGCACGCACTCCTGTCCCCACCGGGCTTCTCAGGTGGCTCAGCGGTGAAGAATCTGCCTACCACGCTGGAAACGTGGGTTGGATCCCTGGGTCGGGAAGATCCCCTGGAGAAGGAAATGGCAACCCACTCCAGTATTCTTGCCTAGGAAATCCCGTGGACAGAGGAGCCTGGCAGGCTATAGTCCGCAAGCAACTAAACCACCACCACCACCACCAATCCTGCGCCCAGAGTTTAGACCGTCTGACCTCCTTGGACTCAGAAATCTTCAAACAAGTTTCTTAACCTCTTTGTGCTTTTATCATCTGTAAAACCGGGACTGAAATAGAAATTAACCCTTAGGGCAGCGGTGAGGATTTAACAAGGCTTCCCTTAGTGGCTCAAATGGTACAGAATCTGCCTGCAGTGCTGGAGACCAGAGTTCGATCCCTGGTTGGGAAAGATACCCTGGAGAAGGAAATGGCAGGAATGCAGTCCTGTCTTCAGCTGTGTGGTGGCAAGTGAATGTCTGAACTATTAAAATTCCCATCACTGCTGAGTATACCCTGATGGAGACCCTCTCCTCTACCCCTGAGGCCATTTGTCCTGGCCACGAAGGCATCATTTCTGAGATTAACTGGCTGGTCAGGGTAGATGCCAGATGCAGGACCTGGCCTGTATTAAGGCAAGCACAGGCCATCCTGGAAGGAGGAAGGGGTCTGGCCCTGGAGACAGCATCCATGTAAACTGATGCTGTGTGGTACCCCACCTGCTGCCCTCCGCAACCACCGCTTGGACTCCATGCCAACTTTAGAGACTTCTGATGGCAAGAGCGATCAGCCACAGCTTACTCCAGCCACAGCTTACTCTAATTCTTCATTATATCCTGTGCATTGAATGTTTAGTGGCATCCTTGGCTAATGCCAGTGCTTTCTCTCTGTCCCAATTCCCTGGCAAGGTTAGTTTTACTCCCAAGGGCTCTGGCACATGTGCAGTGAGTTCTCTAGGAAGGGACTTCCGATGAGATGATTTCATTCCCTCTTCCCTTCATTAACAGAGCAAAATCATGGAGTCTTCCAAGACCTTCATGAGACAGATGCCGATCACACCAGGCTACAGTGGTAAGTGGTGACGGGCCCAGCAGGGGGACCATTTCTGTCTCTTCCTTGCCCCGTTATCCATGTCTGACCAGTTTAATGGGCCAGTAAGGCACTTTAGCGTTTAAGAGACCTGTTGAAAGTGCTCCATTGTTGAAGATGGCAGATCACTGTGTTCTGATAAGTGGAGAAATATAATCTAGGGAGAATTCCATGGACTGTTCCATGGGGTCGCGAAGAGTCGGACATGACTGAGCAACTTTCACTTTCACTTTCAAATCTCCCAGGACATGGTCTGGTATCCAGGAAGCACTTATCTCATGTCTCTTACATGCATTGGACCCGGGTAGACACAGATGAGTAAACTGAGGCTCTGCTCTTCTTTCCAGTTGTGCTATTCTCAAACACTAGGGCTGTCCTTATGGTCCCATTTCTTCCTGTGTCCCCTAGAGGGAGGTGGCCAATTACTCTGGTTTGTTGGGAACGGTCACAGTTTTAGCCCTGAAAGTCCTGCATCCCAGGAAACCCCTCAGCCCTTGGCAAGTCAGCAGAACTAGTCACTCTATCCGAAGGCTTCTCCTTCTCAGCCTTCTGGGCTACTGAAAATTTACTAAATCACATCACGGTGGGTGTCGAGCCTAGTGCTCCCCAGAAGCCCTCTGCTCTCACATACAGGTATTCTCAGGAGGTGAGATTCATGGAGAGTATTCCAAGGCTGCCCATGCTCACCTTGGTCCTACTGGTTGGTTAAGAGAATAAGCTTTGGATTTTAATAAACTGGGATTCCAATCTCTTCCTGGCCATTATCTATGTGATTGTAAGTAGGTTACTTACCTCTGTATGGTAAGGAGAAATTTCTATAAAATGGTTGTTTTAGTTTTCTAGGGCTGTTGTATAAAACAGCAGATATTTATTCTTTTACAGTTCTGGAGGCCAGGAGTCTGAAATGAGGTATGGGCAGGACCACACTCTTTGATGGGCCCTGGTGTTCCTTGTCTTATGGCAGCATCACTCCAGTCTCTGCCCCCATCTTCTCGTGACTTTTCTCGTGGCCATCGGCTCAGTGTCTCTGTGTCTTTGTTTCTCAGATCACCCTCTCCTTTCTTTTAGAAGGAAGCTAGCCATTGGATTTGGGAGTCCATCCTCAATCTAAGATGATCTCATTTCTGAAACCTTAATTACACCTGCAAAGACTCTATTTCCTGATAGGTTCACCTTCAGGTTTCAGGGGTTAGGACTTGGGTAGATCTATTGATTCAGCCCACTATATGGGGTAGGGATAGGTTCCTCATAAGACTATTGTGAAGATTGAAGGAGCTTTGTTGTTGTTCAGCCACTAAGTGGTGTCCAACTCTTTGCGACCCCATGGACTGCAGCACGCTAGGCTTCCCTGTCCTTCACCATCTCCCGGAGCTGGCTCAAATTCATGTCCATTGAGTGGGAGATGCCATCCAACTATCTCATCCTGTGTCACCCCCTTATCCTTTTGCCTTCATTCTTTCCCAGCATCAGGATCTTTTCTAATGAGTTGGCTCTTCGAATCAGGTGGTCAAATTATTGGAGTTTCAGCATCAGTCCTTCAAAATTCAGGGTTGATTTCCTTTAAGATTGACTGGTTTGATCTCCTTGCAGTCCAAGGGACTCTCAATAGTTTTCTCCAGCACCTTAGCTCAAAAGCATCAATTCTTCGGCACTCAGTCTTCTTTACAATCCAGCTCTCACATCCATATGTGACTACTGGGAAAACCATAGCTTTGACTATACAGACCTTTGTCGGCAAAGTGATGTCTCTGCTTTTTAATATGCTGTCTACGTTTGTCATAGCTTTCCTTATAAAAAGTTCAGTTCAGTTCAGTCGCTCAGTCGTGTCCGATTCTTTGAGACCCCATGAACCACAGCACGCCAAGCCTCCCTGTCCATCACCAACTCCCGGAGTTTACCCAAACTCACGTCCATTGAGTCGATGATGCCACCTAACCATCTCATCCTCTGTCATCCCCTACTCCTCCTGCCTTCAATCTTTCCCAGCATCAGGGTCTTTTCAAATGAGTTAGATCTTTGCATCAAGTGGCCAAAATATTATGTGAAACAATCTTTCACATTCTCAATTTCACTAAAGGAGCTGACATACATTTGAAATATCTTGGCCTTTAGCAAGACTCAATAAAGGTTGTTTGTAAAAAAAAATAATAATAAAGGTTGTTTGTATTTCTGTGTGTGTGTGTGTGTGTGTGCATACATATACACAATCAGGTAAAATCTATGCAGATCAGAGTAGACCCTGATGAAGAAGAACCACTGTGATGAGGTCCCTGGGTGTCTAGGGTCTCCTCCATGTTGTTAGTGTATCTTTTAATTGTCTTTTAATTGTCCAACATGTCTTTTAATCTCCCAAGTCCAACTGGGAGCCTGGGTAGTGGATGGAAGGCTTCCAGCACTGTCAAGAACAGTCTAATAATTCGAGTCCTCCAGAGGAGATTTCTTGCCAGTGCAGAGGGTGAGGGTTACTGCCTTCAACTCTGAGGCCAGCTTTTCTTACCTGGGGATAAAAGCAAAAATGTTGAGCTTCAATAATGAGACTTATATATTTATTTATTTATTTGCAATTTAAAGCTAAGCCTTAACCAGTTTTTTTTTCATTCTTTGTTCTTTTTAAAAATGGCCTTATTATGACAACATTATAGTACTTAGGATTCAGCATCCAGTTTAAATAAATAGTTGTGTTTTACCCATACTAATTGTAATGATTATATGTTATTTTGTGGGAAATGCTGAAAAATTGTGCTCAGGGTGGGTCTCACAGATAATGAATTTACCTTTTTGTGTAATAGGTCTCAGCTTTTAATAAGCCCGCAATTTTCTGATGGTCCGGCAAGAAAGATCCCAAATTGCATTTGGAAAGTGTCAAGGAAAATAAGCTTTCTCTTTAAAAAGATGAATAATTTCAATTACTCCTCAGACTATCATTTTGGCCCATTAAATGCTTTCCCCATTTGCCATTCGGGCTGACATCGGGGGCTTTGCTATCAAAGAACATTACTGTCATCGCCTTTGTGGAAACGGGCTTTCCCTCCCCACTCCAAGGTCATTTTTTGTGGCCTTGGGAGGACCCAGCCACAGTGGAAATAATAGCATGGCTTGTATTCATGGCCTTTGAGGAAATGCATCGTTGTCGGCCAAGGAAGAAATGGCCAGGGCTGGGCAGAGATTCTGGGGGTTTGGGCAGGATCTGAATCTCTTGCTGAAGGTTGTGATTCCCTCCTCGACTCTTGCAGGCTTCGTGCCCTACCTGAGCTGCCAGGGCACCTCCAGCGAGGACAACATGGCCAACTGTCTGAAAATCTTCCAGGAGAACACACGGCGGTGTAAAGACCAGCTGGAGGAATTCCACTGCTCTGTGGCCACTGCCCCAAAACTGAAACCTGTCCGCTCGGAAGGGACGGTCCTGCGGACACTGCACCAGTATTACCGGCAGTACCATCCCTTAAGTCTGGGTACTGGCTTCTGGACACTGGCTCCCCCTTCACCCTGGGCCCCATTGCAGGGCCTGACTGGCTCACTGAGCAGCCACCAAGAGTACCGTTCCAGATCCCCAGGCGTCTATGCAAAGTGGAGAGGCTCAGTTGCTTAAAAGGAGAAAGAAACATATCCAGGGGGAGAGGGAGACAGCTGGAGAAGAGGGTTCTGGTACTCAGCTCCCTGGGTGGTCATCACGGAGGTTCAGAGAGCAGCTGTGGTCTCAGTGTGCATGTGTGCTAAGTCGCTTCAGTCGTGTCCGACTCTGACCCTAGGGACTGTAGCCCACCAGGCTCCTCTGTCCATGGGATTCTCCAGGCAAAAAATACTGGAGCGCATCACCACGCCCTCCTCCAGGGGATCTTCCTGATCCAGGGATTGAATCCACATCTCTCATGTCTCCTGTATTGGCAGGCGGGTTCTCTACCACTAGCGCCACCTGGGAAGCCCCTGTGGTCTCAGTAGTTATGGCTTTTTAGTTGCTTTCTCTGTGCCCAGCATCGTTATTTCATTAACCACCCATGACAGCCATATGAAGTCGATACTATTATTCCCACTTGAGCATAGTGTCCCTTGTCTGAGGTCAGACTTGGGGTTTGAACCCAGCTCCTCCAGGTGCTAGCTGGGCAGGAAGGGGTTTTGCACTGAATAACAACCATAATAATAGTGGAAAAAAAACAGCTGATGATATGACTGTATAATGTTAATCATCAAAACAGTGATTTATCCTAGCTGGTTTTTAAGGTCTAACACCCAACAGGAAAAGTAAAGGACTGATTACCTTTATTATTATTACTGTAACTGGGGACTTTTCAATACATGGTAACTCACATGTTTGTCATGCTTTGGAAATTTCCCAGCCATTTATAAGAAGCACCAGCCTAAGAGTTTGGGCTTTAGCCCAGCTCTGTGACTCTTTGCTGTGTGACGTAGGGCAGGTGACTTCCCATCTCTGGGCTACAGTTCCTTCATCTAAGGCAGGGAAGGATGGACTAGACACTCCCTAGGGTGCCTTCCAACTCTGAGGTTCTGGGACTCTCTGGTCTAATTCAATTCTTACAGCAACTGGAGGAGACAGAGGGCAGGCAGTTATCTTTCATCTCACAAATGTAAAATTGCAGAAGGTCAGCCCACCAGGCGGCCAGAGCTAGGTGTGATGTGCTTTTTCCTGACCTACATGCTTCTCTTGATTCCCTTAGTTAAATCATCAAGGAGCATCAAATGCCTGAAGCTTTTGTGTTGTTGTTGTTAGTCTGAGAAAAGAGTGGGATCCGTTTAAGAGCAATAATGGGAATCAGAGAAACGCGGGTCTAAATCCTGGCCCTGTCACTCCCTTGCTCTGTGACTCGGCCAAGATTCTCTTCACCTCTCTGAGGTCTCAATGTCCTGCTCCATGAAAGTGTTGGTGATAATAGCACCGACTTCTTAGAGTTTATAAGACAATGAGATGAGAGAGAGAGCCTATGTAAATCCCCACCAAACGCAGACACACAGAATAAACCAACCAGTGGTAGCTGTCCTCATCACATCTCAGGGCCTAGGGCTCTCCCCAGGGCTGATTGTTGGGATGCTGATTGGCTTGGGAGTGCCGCCCACTGGATGGCTTCTCAAAGCCCTCAAGGAAGCATGACATCTTTTTCACAGAATGCAAGAATATAAAGAAACCTCTCCATGAGCCCCCTATCCCCGGCTGGGCAGGCTACCTGCCGAGAGCCAGGGTCACTGAATTAGGCTGCTCCACGCGGTACACCGTCATGGCCAGAAACTGCTACAGGGACTTCCTGGACCTCATGGAGCGGGCCAAACAAGCACACCTGAAACCATATGAGAAGTAAGTCTGGCTAGGGTGGTAACTGCAGAAAGCCAGAACCAGGGGAAGAGCCGATCAGGGTTTCTAGATGCCCCCAGCCCAAAGCTACGACTGATTTTTTTGTGTGTCTGATTTGTTTTTGCAAGGCGGCCATGTTTATAATTGCAGGACCTTCCAAGTAGGAAGCCACATCCTGCCCCCCAGCTCCCCACTTGCACCCAACAAGCTCCAGGAACCCTGCTTCTGGCCTTTGCTGGTTTGCAGCGAGAGGCTGGGAGTAAAAACCAACAGGGCCCCCCACCCCCGTCCTGGCAGCGACCTGAGGCTCAAGGTTGCTGAAGAAAGGATGGTAGGACACTGCTGGGAGTGGGGCTCTTGTGGCCTCAGTTTTCTGTTCTGTAAGATGGAGATGATGATCCTTGAAGGTAAATTGTCAGGATCAGAAATGAATATACTGTGCTCATATGGGACCTGCATAGATTATACTTATTTTTATCAGTAAAAGGAATAACTATGACTTTTGTTCTTACTTTAGAATATATGGAGTTAAGTCCACACCACCTCCTCCTACTCCTCCTCCAAAAGTTTTGTTGCATGAAGGGCTGCTGCCAAAATATCCGGATTTCTCTATTCCAGGTAAGAAGGGACTTTCTTTCCTGGCCTGCTGTTTTTAAAGCGGGCAGGATGTTTGCAGTAGCCCCTCTGCTTCGCTGGACCACCTGCCTTCGATGCGTGGAGCTGGTTTCTCTTTCAGGTGCGCGGTGTCCTACCCTCAGCCGAGCCTTGATGGAGGACCCCAGGCCCCTGATGACGTGTGGCTGTCCTCAGAGGCCAAGTGTTTGGTGCAGTGGGAAGATTTATCTAGAGCCACTGTCTGGAGGAAAGGACATGGAAGGGTAGGAGTGGAGAGCTTCCTAAGGAGAGGCGAATATTACCGGGGGATCAGAAGCTTCCCGTCCTCACACGAGAGTGCTTCACACACCCGACAGACATAGGGGAAATTTCCTAAGAATCCTTTTCACTGCCACCTGCATCCTGACCGTTGGGCAATAATATGTCATTCTTGATAAAGGCCTTTTATCATCATGTGAGAATAAAGAGGAAATACTGCTCAACCTTCTGAAGCTTTCTGTAGATTTTCTGCAGGTTCCGTTGACCCTGATGGGTGGGACCATCTCTTCCTGACCCCAGGGTAACATTGTGTGCTTGGTAACATTGTGGCTGAAGCTCTAGCCCAGCCCTCTAATGAGTCGGCCCCCATCAGTCACCTTGGGTCATGGTGTGGCAGTCCCCAACATGGGCACAGAACCATGCCCACCCCAACCCCATTGTTTCAGAACCCCAGGCCAGGAAAGCCATTGTACTGGTTTCCTAAGGCTGCTGCACGGGTACCACAAACCGGGTGGGATAAGACAGCAGAAATTTATTGTCTCATAGTTCTGGAAGCTAGAAGTCCTCTTTTAAGGTATTAGCAGGGTCATGCACCCTCTGAAACCTTGGGAGAGAATCACTCCTTGCTCTTCCTCACCTCCTGGTGTGTGTGTGTGTGCGTGCACACATGTGCACACGCGCATGAGTGTGCTTAGTAATATCCAACTCTTTGCAATCCTAAGGACTACAGCCCGCCAGGCTCCTCCATCCATGGGATTCGTCAGGCAAGAATACTGGAGTGGGTTGCCATTTCCTTCTCCAGGGGATCTTCCTGACCCAGGGATCAAACCCAAGCCTCTTGTGTCTCCTGCATTGGTAGGCAGATTCTTTACCTCTGAGCTACCTGGGGAGCCCACCTCCTGGGGTTTGCTGTTAATCCTTGGTGATCTTTGGTGCATAATTCCAGTCTCTGTCATTGTGTGACTTCCCTGTGTCCCTGTGTCTTCACATGGCCGTGTTCTAGTGAGGACACCAGTCATACTGCCTGAGGGCTCACCCTTCTCCAGTATGCCCTCTTCTTAATTACAATTACACCTGCAACCATCATATTTCCAAACAAGTCACATTCTGAGGTACTGCGATTAGGGCCTCAATTATCCTTTTGGGGGAGGGTGGGAGTCGGGGGTCTGGGGGAGACACAATTCAACCCTTAACACTGGCTGAATTTCTATCACTGACAGGCACTCTCACTGACTTTACTCTGAAGCCATTGGCATAAAGAAGAAATCAAAAGTAGTAGTTCCTGGGGTCATAAGGCCATTGTTATTAATATCAAAAGTTTCAAAACCGCCTGCCAGGCCAGGAACTTCCCCAGTTAAGACTTTGCCTTCCAGCGCAGGGAGTGTGGGTTCAGTCCCTGCCTGGGGAGCTAGGATCCTGTATGCCTCATGGCCAGAAAACCAAAACATAAAAACATAGAAACAATATTGCAACAACTTCAATAAAGACTTAAAAAAAACTGCTGGGGCAAAAGATGAACTGAGCCACTCTTGGGAGTTTTCCCCCAAGGTGGGAATTTTCACCTGGGCTCTCTGGATCCCCAAGTTTCCATGGGTAGAAATCAGTAGTCATGTCTTTGACTCTGATGGGAAACAAAGAACTGAGATGAGAAAAAAGTTACACTTTTGTTTTCACTAACGTCCAAGTGAAATATAATATTTCCTTTGTTGATGAATGTAGGCAACAAACCACGCTGTACCTGTCACCTTGGCCCAAAATAAATCCCAGATCTTTTCATATCATATGACATTTGTTGCAAACAGCTTGAAATAATGTTGATCAGTACTTGTAATTATAGTTGTTATTGAAGATACTGTATCTACTCTCTAACATTGTTCTTCAATGTATGTATAAGCAAACACTTATCACAAATTTTTTCTTTTTAGTTTCTTGATAGTATTTCAATATAATTAGTTTGCTAATTATATTTCTCATGTATTATACTTTACACATTAAAAAACATTGTTCTGAGAAGAGGTCCAAGGTTCGCCAGACAGCCAGAGGGTCCAGGGCACAGACATGGAAAGGAACCCTACCTGGGGAACAACTGAAGACGTGTGTAAAAGATGAGTGTCATACAAAACAACACCCCAAACCCAATGGGACGTGACATTACAATGCATCCTGTTATTAAAAGATGATGTAGGACGTCCCTGGTAGTACAACAGATAAGACTCCACCTGCCAATGCAGGAGACACAGATACAGTCCCTGGTCCAGGAAGGTTCCACATGCCGTGGGGCAACTACGCCCATGCACCACAACTCCCGAGCCTGCATGCTGCAAGTACTGAAGCCCGCATGCCCTACAGCCTGTGCTCCACAACACGAGAAGCCGCTGTAACGAGAAGGCTGTGCCTCGCAATGAAGAGTAGCACCTGTTTGTCGAAACTAGAGAAAGCCACAAAGATCTATAGCACAGCCAAAAATAAATCATTAATTAAAAAGATAATGTGATAGGAGAATGCTACTGTGAAAAAATATTTATGGTAATAGTACGTGAGAAAAGCAGCGAACAACAAACTCATGAGTACACACACACACAGACACACACACACAAACACACACATAATAATTCTGTTTTTCTGTTTAAAAATAAGGTCAGAGGGGTAAAGGGAGCTAACCCATAATACTAACATTTGGCTGATGGTATTATTTGTGTTTTTTACCTTCTTGTGTTTGTCCCAATTTTCTACAGCCAACAGGTATTGCTTTCACATTCAAAAAATATTGTTTTCCTTATTTGAATTGATAAAATCCTCTTTTGAAGAGATTAATAAATAATCTTTTAGAGATCCCGTGTTTAAAGGAAAAAGCTACTCAATAGAAAGTAGTTGCATGATCTTTCAAGGGCTAGGACCTAGTTAAGTGAATAGTTGGGGGCTTTTCCAGCTTTTTTTTTTTTTTTATACCCTGGGAGAGTGATCCCACAGTCCTGGGAAGGAGATTGATCCCTCATCTGCTTCAGGCTGCTGGTCCAGGCTGCTGCATGCATACTGGCCCCTCAGAAATGAAGAACACAAGAGGCAGTTATGCCTGTTCCACTCTCCCTAACGTACAGAGTTTGCAGATGTCTGTTCTGGACCTAAAGTTTTGAAGTCTCTGCCCATGAAATTAAGGGATCAGTTCAGTTCAGTCACTCAGTCGTGTCTGACTCTGCAACCCCATGGACTGCAGCATGCAAAGCTTCCCTGTCCATCACCAATTCCCGGAGCTTGCTCAAACTCACGTCCATCGAGTCAGTGATGCCATCCAACCATCTCATCCTCTGTCGTCCCCTTCTCCTCCTGCCTTCAATCTTTCCCAGCATTAGGGTCTTTTCCAGTGAGTCAGTTCTTTCCATCAGGTGGCCAAAGTATTGGAGTTTCTGCTTCAGCTTCCAATGAATATTCAGCACTGATTTCCTTTAGGATTGACTGGTTTGATCTCTTTGCAGTCCAAGGGACTCTCAAGAGTCTTCTCCAACACCACAGCTCAAAAGCACCATTTCTTCCGGGCTCAGCTTTCTTTATAGTTCAACTCTTACATCCATACCTGACTACTGGAAAAACCATAGCTTTGAGTAGATGGACCTTTGTCGGCCAAGTAATGTCTCTGCTTTTTACTATGCTGTCTAGGTTGGTCATGGCTTTTCTTACAAGGAGCTTCTGCTGCTACTGCTAAGTCACTTCAGTTGTATCCGACTCTGTGTGACCCCATAGACGGCAGCCCACCAGGCTCCCCCGTCCCTGGGATTCTCCAGGCAAGAACACTGGAGTGGATTGCCATTTCCTTCTCCAATGCATGAACATGAAAAGTGAAAGTGAAGGTGAAGTCACTCAGTCGTGTCCGACTCTTCGTGACCCCATGGACTGCAGCCTACCAGGCTCCTCCATCCATGGGATTTTTCCAGGCAAGAGTACTGGAGTGGGGTGCCATTGCCTTCTCCATTACAAGGAGCAAGTGTCTTTTAATTTCATGGCTGAAGTCACCATCTGCAGTGATTTGGAGCTCCGAAAAATAAAGTCTCTCACTATTTCCATTGTTTCCCCATCTACTTGCCATGAATTGATGGGATCAGATGCCATGATCTTAGTTTTTTGAGTGTTGAGGGTTTTTTAAATTAATTAATTTATTTTAATTGGAGGCTAATTACAATAATGTAGTGGTTTTTGCCATACATTGACATGAATCAGCCATGGGTGTACATGTGTCCCCCGTCCTGAACCCCCCTCCCACCTGCTTCCCCATCCCATCCCTCAGGTTCATCCCAGTGCACCCACCCTGAGCACCCTGTTTCATGCATCGAACCTGAACTGGCGATCTATTTCACATATGGTAATATATATGTTTTAATGCTATTCTCTCAAATCATCTCACCCTCACATTCTCCCATAGAGTCCAAAAGTCTGTTCTTTTGGACTACGTCTCTTTTGCTGTCTACCACATAGGGTCATCATTATCATCTTTCTAAATTCCATATATATACATTAATATACTGTATTGGTATTTTTCTATCTGATTTACTTCACTTTGTATAATAGGCTCCAGTTTCATCCACTTCATTAGAACTGATTCAAATGCATTCTTTTTAATAGCTGAGTAATATTCCATTGTGTATATGTACCACAGCTTTCTTATCCACTTGTCTGCCGATGGACATCTAGGTTGCTTCCATGTCCTAGCTATTGTAAACAGTGCTGCGATTAACATTGGATGTACATGTGTCTCTTTCAATTCTGGTTTCCTCAGTGTGTATACCTAGCAGTGGGATTGTTGGGTGTATGGGAGTTCTATTTCCAGTTTTTTAAGGAATCTCCACACTGTTCTCCATAGTGGCTGTACTAGTTTGCATTCCCACCAACAGTGTAAGAAGGTTCCTTTTTCTCCGCAACCTCTCCAGCATTTATTGTTTGTAGACTTTTTGATAGCAGTCATTCTGACTGGTATGAGATGGTACTTCATTGTGGTTTTAATTTGCATTTCTCTGATAATGAGTGATGTTGAGCATCTTTTCATGTGTTAGCCATCTGTATGTCTTCTTTGGAGAAATGTCTGTTTAGTTCTTTGGTCCATTTTTTGATTGGGTTGTTTGCCTTTCTGGAATTGAACTGCATGAGCTGCTTGTATATTTTTGAGATTAATTTGTCAGTTGCTTCGTTTGCTATTATTTTCTCCCATTCTGAAAGCTGTCTTCACCTTGCTTAGAGTTTCCTTCGTTGTGCAAAAGCTTTTAAGTTTAATTAGGTCCCATTTGTTTATTTTTGCTTTTATTTCCATTACTCTGGGAGGTGGGTCATAGAGGATCCTGCTATGATTTATGTCAGAGAGTGTTTTGCCTATGTTTTCCTTTAGGAGTTTTATAGTTTCTGGTCTTACATTTAGATCTTTAATCCATTTTGAGTTTATTTTTGTGTATGGTGTTAGAAAGTGCTTTAGTTTTCATTCTTTTACAAATGGTTTACCAATTTTCCCAGCACCACTTGTTAAAGAGATTGTCTTTTCTTCATTGTTATATTCTTGCCTCCTTTGTCAAAGATAAGGTGTCCATAGGTGCATGGATTTATCTCTTGGCTTTCTATTTTGTTCCACTGATCTATATTTTTGTCTTTGTGCCAGTACCCTACTGTCTAAATGACTGTAGCTTTGTAGTATAGTCTGAAGTCAGATAGGTTGATTCCTCCAGTTCCATTCTTCTTTCTCAAGATGGCTTTTTCTATTTGAGGCTTTTTGTATTTCCATACAAACTATGAAATTATTTGTTCTATTTCTCTGAAAAATACCATTGGTAGCTTGATAGGGATTGCATTGAATCTATAGATTGTTTTGTATAGTATACTCATTTTCACTATATTGATTCTTCCAATCCCTGAACATGGTATATTTCTCCATCTATTTGTGTCATCTTTGATTTCTTTCATCAGTGTTTTATAGTTTTCTATATATAGGTCTTTTGTTTCTTTAGGTAGATTTATTCTTAAGTATTTTATTCTTTTCATTGCAATGGTGAATGGAATTGTTTCTTTAATTTCTCTTTCTTTTTTCTCATTGTTAGTGTATGGAATGCAAGGGATTTCTGTGTGTTAATTTTATATCTTGCAACTTTACTATATTCATTGATTAGCTCTAGTAATTTTCAGGTGGTGTCTTTAGGGTTTTCTATGTAGAGGATCATGTCATCTGCAAACAGTGAGAGTTTAACTTCTTTTCCAATCTGGATTCCTTTTATTTCTTTTTCTTTTCTGATTGCTGTGGCTAAAACTTCCAAAACTATGTTGAATAGTAGTGGTGAAACTGGGCACCCTTGTCTTGTTCCTGACTTTAGGGGAAATTCTTTCAATTTTTCACCATTGAGGATAATGTTTGCTGTGGGTTTATCATATATGGCTTTTAGTATGTTGGGTATGTTCCTTCTATGCCTGCTTTCTGGAGGGTTTTTATCATAAATGGATGTTGAATTTTGTCAAAGGCTTTCTTTGCATCTATTGAGATAATCATATGGTTTTATCTTTCAATTTGTTTATCTGGTGTATCACATTGATTGATTTGTGAATATTGAAGAATCCTTGCATCCCTGGGATAAAGCCCACTTGGTCATGATGTATGATCTTTTAAATACGTTGTTGGATTCTGTTTGCTAGAATTTTGTTAAGGATTTTTGCATCTATGTTCATCAGTGATATTGGCCTGTAGTTTTCTTTTTTTTGTGGCATCTTTGGTTTTGGTATTAGGGTGATGGTGGTCTAATAGAATGAGTTTGGCAGTTTACCTTCCTCTGCAATTTTCTGGAAGAGTTTGAGTAGGATAGATGTTACCTAGTCTCTAAATTTTTGATATAATTCACCTGTGAAGCCATCTGGTCCTGGGCTTTTGTTTGTTGGAAGATTTTTGACTACAGTTTTTATTTCCATGCTTGTGATGGGTCTGTTAAGATTTTCTATTTCTTCCTGGTTCAATTTTGAAAGGTTATTACTTTTCTAAGAATTCGTCCCTGGGATGGGTCTCTGTCCCTAACTCTTTTTTCTCTCTTTTTGTCTTTTATATTTTGTCCTACCTCCTTTCAAAGAGAATGGGCTGTCTTTCTGGGTGACTGGTGTCCTCCACCAGCGTTCAGAAGTTGTTTTGTGGAAGTTGCTCAGCATTCAAATGATCTTTTGATGAATTTGTGGGGGAGAAAGTGGTCTCTCCATCCTATTCTTCCGCCATCTTAGGGCTGCTGCCAAGTGTTGAGTTTTAAGCCAGCTTTTTCACTCTCCTCTTTCACTTTCATCAAGAGGCACTTTAGTTCTTCACTTTCTGCCATAAGGGTGGTATCATCTGTGTATCTGTAGTTATTGATATTTCTCCCAGCAATCTTGATTCCAGCTTGTGCTTCTTCCAACCCAGCGTTTCTCATGATGTACTCTGCATATAAGTTAAATACGCAGGGTGATGATATACAGCCTTGACGTACTCCTTTCCCAATTTGGTACCAGTCTGTTGTTCCATGTCCAGTTCTAACTGTTGCTTCTTGATCTGCACACAGATTTCTCAGGAGGCAGGTCAGGTGGTCTGGTATTACCATCTCTTTCAGAATTTTCCACAGTCAAAGGCTTTGGCATAGTCAATAAAGCAGAAGTAGATGTTTTTCTGGAACTCTCTTCCTTTTTCCATGATTCAGCAGATGTCGGCAATTTGATGTCTTGTTCCTCTGCCTTTTCTGCATCCAGCTTGAACATCTGAATGTTCATGGTTCATGTACTGTTGACGCCTGGCTTGGAGAATTTTGAACATTACTTTGCTGGCATGTGAGATGAGTGCAATTGTGCAGTAGTTTGAACATTCTATGGCATTGCCTTTCTTTGGGATTGGAATGAAAACTGACCTTTTCCAGTCCTGTGACCAGTGCTGAGTTTTCCAAATTTGCTGGCATATTGAGTGCTGCACTTTCACAGCATCATCTTTTAGGATTTGAAATAGCTCAGCTGGAATTCTATCACCTCCATTAGCTTTGTTCGTAGTGATGCTTTCTAAGGCCCACTTGACTTCACATTCCAGGATGTCTAGCTCTAGGTGAGTGATCACACCATCGTGGTTATCTGGGTCATGAAGATCTTCTTTGTATAGTTCTTCTGTGTTACTCCAGGTATCTCTTGACTTCCTACTTTTGCATTCCAGTCCCCTATGATGAAAAGGACATCTTTATTGGGTGTTAGTTCTAGAAGGTCTTGTAGGTTGTCAGGGAACTGTTCAACTTCAGCTTCTTCAGCATTACTGATCAGGGCATAGACTTGGATTACTGTGATATTGAATGGTTTGCCTTGGAAACAAACAGAGATCATTCTGTCATTTTTGAGATTTCACCCAAGAACTGCATTTCATATTCTCTTGTTGACTATGATGGCTACTCCATTTCCTCTAATGGATTCTTGCCCACAGTAGTAGATATAATGGTCATTTGAATTAAATTCACCCATTCCAGTACATTTTAGTTCACTGATTCCTAAAATGTTGATATTCACTCTTGCCATCTCCTGTTTGACTACTTCCAATTTAGCTTGATTCATGGACCTAACATTCCAGGTTCCTATGCAATATTGTTCCTTATAGCATCAGACTTTTCTTCCATTACCAGTCACATCCACAACTGGGTGTTTTTTTTTTTTTTTGGCTCTGGCTCAATCTCTTCATTCTTTCTGGAATTATTGCTCCACTCTTCCCCAGTAGCACATTGGGCAGCTACTGACCTGGGAAGTTCATTTCAGTGTCATATCTTTTTGCCTTTTCATACGCTTCACGGGGTTCTCAAGGCAAGAATACTGAAGTGGTTTGCCATTCCCTTCTCCAGCGGACCATGTTTTTTTTTTAATTAAGGAATACCGAGACTGAAATCTGGGGCATTCCTGGTGGCTGGAGCTTTCCTGGTGGCTCAGATGGTAATTTGCCTGAAATTCGAGAGAGCCGGTTTTAATCCCTGGGTCGGGAAGATCCCCTGGAGGAGGGCATGGCAACCCACTCCAGTATTCTCACCTGAAGAATCCCATGGACAGAGGAGCCTGGTGGGCTACAGTCCATGGGGTCACAAAGAGTCAGACACAACTGAGCAACTAACACTTTCAGGACTGAAACCACTTTGTGTAACAGCCCTCATCTTAATTTCACTCATGGGACTGAATCATGTCAATATTGAAGTCACTAGCTAATTCATTTGGCACTGATCTTTAAAAATGACTTGAGCAGTAAAACAAAAACAAAAACCAACAACCCAATGGCAGAAATAACCAAATTGAACAAAGGCAATTAAAAGATTGTCTAATAGTATGTATCTAATTTTTCTACAACTTCATGATTAAGATCACCAAGTTCAATATGCAAATCAAACTCCTTTTGTTGAAACAGTTCCGCATTGCAATTCTTTCCCTTAATCTTTATCCTTTGTTTCTCCCTAGCCTATAATTTCTGGAGCATCATCTGTCAGGGGAGCGAGAGGTGATTTTACTGCGTAGCAAATTATCATTATTAGCACAAGCTGCATCTGTAATGAGCTCACTCTTGCCGCTAAAAACAATTCTATTACCTGATGAGACAAAATCCCTTGGATCTGGAAATGCTAAAGAAACGGAGGGTATGGGTTCGTATGTTTTCTTATGACAACGGGGCCTTTTGTGGGGATTGTTTGAATTCTGTGGCAGTTAAAGTGCTCCTTTGGGGTCCCTTCTCTCTCTTTCTGTGGGAGAATTGACAGTTTCTCTGTATTCTGGATGTTGGGAGGGGATGCCTGTCCCCGTCCCATGACTGGTGGCTCTAAACAGGATCTCAGCTATGGCTTTAACCTTGTTCCAGCATGGCTGAAAAGCATGTGGCCAGGAGTCAGACGGTCCTTGAGTTCAGATCTCAACTCTGTTGTTTTTTTTTTTTCTTTCCTGGCTGTGTAACTCTGGATATTTTCCTTAATCTCTGAGCTTCATATTTCTATCTAAAAAAACTAATGATTTTATTTATTTTTTGGCTGTACTGGATCTTCATTGCTGTGTGGGATATTCTTTAGTTTCAGTGAGTGGGGGTTACTCTCTACTTGCAATGTGCTGGCTTCTCATTGCAGTGGCTTCTCTTGTTGCTGAGAACTTGGGCTTCAGTATTTGTGGCACGAGGCCTCAGTAGTTGCCAACCCTAGGCTCTAGAGCACAGGTTCAATAGTTGTGGCCCATGGGCTTAGTTGCCCTGTGGCACGTGAGATCTTCCCGGACCAGGGATGAAACCTGTGTCTCCTGCATCAGCTGGCAGATTCTTTACCACTGAGACACCAGGGAAGCCCAGATTTCTATTTTGATAAAAACGGAAGATAACAGAAGAGCCAACCCAATTTCATGAGTTTGAAGAGATTAGGTATATAAATCTGACCCACCTATGCTCAGTAAATATTATCCCTTATCTTTGGGGTAAAGGAACTTGGGGTACATTGCTGGAGCTGACATGGATTGAGAGTGGGCAAGTGATGAGTCCACATACTGGGTTCTCAATGGAAGAGGGTTCAGAACCTAGGGCTCCTGGCCCCTAGTGAACTGCTCTTTTCACTGCTGTACTTTTCTTCCAGGCATTCTAACCCTGCGAGGCAGGCAGAACAGATGTGATTGGCCAAAAATAAAACAGCAGCAGCCGCCTCATTAATATGCTTGCTCACGTCAGATTCTGGTCCTTTACCTGGAATAGCTTACTTAATTGGTATTGTTGTTTAGTTGCTCAGTCGGATGCTTAGTTACCCCAGTGGACTGTAGCCTGCCAGGCTTCCCTGTCCATGGGATTTCCCAGGCAAGAATACTTAAGTGGGTTGCCATTTCCTCCTCCAGGGGATCTTCCCGACCCAGGGACCGAACCCCATCTCCTGCATTGGCAGCATTGGCAGATGGGTTCTTTACTATTGAGCCACCAGGGAAGCTCTTAATTAATACTACTTAGTATATATACTTTCATTTAACAGATGAGGAAACTGAGGCACACAGAAGTTAAACAATTCACTCAGGGCCATTTTTCCCAGAAAAAAATGCCGGTGGCCATTCAAAGGCAGCTGATCCATCCCTGATAAAAATCGCATGTCAGTATTTGGATACAAACTGGGCTTGTCTGGATTCTCCAAAGACGGAGAAGAAGCACGTGCCCATCCCCCCTTTCCTGACCAGCATAGGGAACCACCAGGAACAGGCACCAAGCACTCCATGACCTAGAGGAGCTGGCCACCCAGCCCCAGGGTCTTCAGGCCTTGTTTCTCGTTTGTGTTCCCCTCAAGGTCACACCAAAGACAGCTTTCCCCAGGTCTCTCTTGTCTGCCTTGGACGCATCCCGCTGCCCTCCACACTCCCAGACTCCAGCTTCAGTTGACCTCAAATCACTCCTATTTGCTTAAGCTCAATCCAATTTTGGCACATGCTCTTAAATTAGTTTAAGAGCATTTCAGACTAATTTTATGATTTGTGTGCACACTTATCATATCTGCAACCTTGTAACGTTTTATTTCCCTTGGTTGTCCTTTTCCTCCTTTTACCTACCTTTGAACATTTTGAAGACCAGTGTCTTGGAGAAGGAAATGGCAACCCGCTCCAGTAGTCTTGCCTGAAGAATCCCACAGACAGAGGAGGCTGGTGGGCTATAGTCCATGAGGTCACAAAGAGTCAGACACGATCGAGCGACTAACACTACTACTAACCAGTGTCTCAAAAACCTTTCTATGAGGTTTATGGCCATGAATGTAGTGTTTTGTCTGGTGCTACCTCAGCCTCCTGCTCTGAGGGTATTCATCCTTTCAATGAACAAAAATCACTGCAGCCCTTCTTTCTAAACCTGGGGACTGAATGCTTTTTCTGTAAAGGGCCAGATAGTCAATATTTTAGGTCATATGTTCTCTGCTGCAACTATTCAGTTCTGCTGTTTGCACAGGAAAGTTGAGATAGACAATATGTAAATGTATATGTGGCTGTGTTCCAATAAAACTTTATTTATAGACACTAAAATGTTAATTCCATATCATTTTCATGTATCAGGAAAGATTGCCCTTTTGAATTAAAAAAATTTTTAAATGTGAAAACCATTCATAGCTAGCAGGCTGTACAAAACCAGGTGGCCTGTGGCCCTAAGTCACTGACCCCTGCTCTAAACCAGAACTTAACCCAAAAGGTTGATGCTAGTCAGGATTAAGTTGTAAGTGCTTTCTTTAGTAAGCAGGATAGGTCAAGCAAGTGCTCTTCTGAGAGAGACATCCTTCAGGAGGATCACAGATCGATCCCCTTGTGCCCCAGAAAACACAATGTAATTCAAACTCACTCCCAAGAGGGAGAGGACGGGGGTGATGTCAGTCTCAGTTTAGTCAGGAGAAGGTTTGTGGTTGCTTGAGAGAAAAGGTAGAAATAAAAACCTGTAGAGGTTTTTCATACCCTGCGTTAAAGTTAAAATCTAATTTAGATGAAAATGGATGCATAGAAATTAACCATGCATACGAGGCTTTCGTCATTAGGCTGTGTACCCTCTAACGATAGCTTTACCAAATTTATTCCCTTGGCTTGAAAATAAAGATGCTTTTTGAAATTTGATTTTGTTGTTTTACAAATCGTTTTAGCTTTGTGAATCGTGCAAACTCCATTTCTGATCTGCCTCAAACAAAAACAGAGCATTAAAGTGTTTAAGGTTCAATCAAAGGCTCGCTGCGAGCGGCACAATATTAAAATAACAGAAAAATCAATTCAATATTTATTTGGAACATGATTTGTCACAAATAGCATTCTAATAGATAACACTGATTATATGGTAGCAAATGTAATTTATATATACCGAGGTCTGTGCCTTTGTCAGAGTCATCATTAAGGAATTTGACACGTATGCAGGAGAACAATAAATGTCAACTGAAATATATACCAGTTAGATATAAATGGGATGCTGAAATGAGTGATGCTGGCATATGCTATACTTACAGGTAATAATACACAGTCTAAAGTAGCTTGCGTTTTCAAACAAGAACTCTTTTTATGTTGTCATTTAAAATATCTCATATTTCTGAAGGTCAGGAATAAATGGCACTATTAGCATTAAAAGCTAGTCAAAGAAAAAGTAATTTGTTGTTCATTTAACATACCATTTTGTGAAAGAGCTTTGTAAAATATTCACATTTTTTTCCCCCTACAGAGGCTTAGAAGACAGGATGAAGATGCTGGTTCTTAATGGAGGGCTTTGTGCTGCATCTTTGTTGCTGTTAACATCCTGGTTCAGTGAGATCTTTGTAGAATTATGAGGTTTGTGCCTGAGCCAGTAAACGCTAAGAAATAAAGCTGTTTACTTAGGCGTGGTCTTGGCTGGCTCCATCAGGGTGCTGTCTGGGTGCTGGATGTGGTCCTTATCAGTAGTAGCCACCGGCACAGGGGTGACGGCCGAACACTGAGGACAAGACTGTCCGGAGCTGATGATGGAGAGTTTTGGTGCAATAGACACAGGGCCCCGAGAGTAAGAGGAGGGAAGCTCTTACTCTGTGTCTTGGGAACAGTAACAGATAAATCAGGGTTCAAGTCCAAATGCAGAGGGGGGGCCATCTTGGGGTCTTAGAAACCTTTCATCTGCGACCCTGCCTACCAGCTGCAGATCCCGAACTCCAAATTATTGTAACTCCCCTCTCCTTTTTTCTCTTAAATTTGGATAAAAAGTGAAAACTACCAAAAAATAACATTGACCAACACCATTGTAATTACCACCTGGAATTGGCCAAGATAAGCCTTTTGTCATAATGCTTCAAATCCCTTTGTTAATTAAAAATATGACACCACCAATAAAGAAGGATTTTAAATGGCCTTGTTTTGATATTTTGGACCACATTTGTGGCAGAGAATGAGATGGTTAGATAGAATCAGCGACTCAGTGGGTGTAAATTTGCGCAAACTCCAGGAGATAGTGGACAGAGGAGCCTGAAGTGTATACTACAGTCCATGGGGTCGCAAAGAGTCGGGCATGACTTAGTGACTAAACAACAATAACAACCACATCTGCAGTGAGTAGCTGTATTTTGTGAACAGAAATGTATATAAATGGTAACTTCTGTGTCTAGATGCTATCTTCCTGATGCTTGCTTTTCTCTTCAACAGAACATTTGGGAGATGTACTTATGGTGATACATGTGGACCCCAGCTCCTTCTCTGTTGTTGCTGAAGTTGTATTTTGGGTAATTGGATGGGTGCAAATTACTTCCCTGGTGGCTCAGATGGTAAAGCGTCTGCCTACAATGCGGGAGACCTGGGTTCAATCCCTGGGTCGGGAAGATTCCCTAGAGAAGGAAATGGCAACCCACTCCAGTACTCTTGCCTGGAAGATCCTATGGACGGAGGAGGCTGGTAGGCTGCAGTCCATGGTCACAAAGAGTCGGACACAACTGAGTGACTTCACTTAAATGTACCTAAAAAATTCATTTGTATTCCCTCAATGACTAGTGGAAATGAATCTCAAACATTTGTGATCCAGGTATCTCTTTATGTGTTGCCTGCTTATGTCATTTTGTCCGCTTTCCTATGTGGCTGGTCTTTCCTTCATGTATTCTGAATACCAATCCTTTGTTGAGTCCACTTCATATACCTTCTCTGAGGCTGTGCTTGTCTTCAGTCCTGATCTTTGGTGTCTATGTCACTCTTACAGAATAGCTCAGGGCTGCCTGCCCTTCCTGCTTCCTTTATTGATTGTTTATCATGTGCTGGGCACTGAACTATCTTATTTAATCATCACAGCCACCCTGTGTGGGGGAGAGGGGATACTGTTATTCCTGGGAGGTTGAGAAGGGAAGGAGCCAACCCAGGTGATACAGGCAGAGAGAGAGCTGGGAACCCAAGGCCAACTCCCTCTTCCTTCAGAGCCAGGCATTTAAGTCCTGTATCATTTAAAAGAGGAAAGATGGCAAAGTGTCCTTACGAACTTTTAGAAGGAAACACATGTGGCACTTCTCAGCCTTAGCTGTGAGTCTCCCAGGAGTTTTACAAACTGCTGATGCTGGGCCTCAACTCAGAAATCCTACTTGGTCTAGGGTGTGGCCTGGACATGAGCTTTTTTTTTTTTTTAATCTCTCTGAGCGATGCTGCTACATAGCCAAGGCTGAGAACCTTTGTTCTTTAATTTGTAGTTTTATTGAGATCTAGGAAGTCTAAAAGGTATCAGACAAGGACCTATTTCACAGCATCAGGCTGAGAGCGTACATGCTGTATAGGGCTTCAAGAACAAAACATTTTTGAAAATACAAAGGAAAAAGGAGAATGAAAGAAAACCCCCAAGGTACTGAACTCAGACCCTTTAGTTCTGCTGCAAATAAGAGGCTTTCTTATAAAGGGAGGGGCAGACTCCTTCTGGCTTCATTCTTAGAATCTCAGGGGCTGAATCACCAGCCATTCTCTTCAATCCCCAATCCCTGCGAGCACAATGCCATTCACAAAATTGCTAAAGGAGCAATTTCTGCATTCTCAGAACTGAGTGGTAGCTATACCCACTCTGCCCAATAAGTGTGCCTTCCTCTGCCATCCCCAAGCCCTGAAAATGCCTCCTTCTTCCTCCAACCAACCTGTTTAGTCACGGGGGCCCCAGGTCTGAGTGAGCAGGTCAGCTGGGGGCCGTTGGGAGGCCAAGTGGGCTACACTCTGCTGTGATCCTGGCAGCTCTGCCTGTGGCGGCACTGAGCCCCCTAAGTTCTGAGCACAGACTCCCCATCCGCTCATTGGCCTTGGATGAAGACCACATAGGCCGAGGGCCTAGCCAGCTCAGGAAGGAAAGCTGAAACCTGACCCTGACCCAGTGTGAGGTCAGGGAGGTGAGTCCTCTGGGTAGCCCGGGGTTACAGCATCTGCAGAAACTTTGTAGGACCTGCGGCCAGGCTGCAGTTACAGGCCCTGTGAGTGGCTGCTCTAGGCCCTCCCACTGACTTTCTGGTTTTCTCTCAGGGAGAGGGATAAATTGGGTGAAGTATCTTCCTGCAATAGCACAATCCAATTTTCTTTTTTCTTCTGGCCCTGCCCCATAGCATCTGGGATCTTAGTTCCCCAACCAGGGGATTAATTCTCACCCCTGCATTGGAAAAGCAGTCTTAACACAGGATGGCCAGAGAAGTCCTCCAATTTCTTAGTATTATAGAACTCTTTATGTATTATATTTTTTGAAAAAAGCTTAAAATCAACACACAATTTGGACAATTCACAGAAAAAGAAACACAGAAGGCCACTAAACACTGAAAAAATATTCACTTTTCATTTATCACAAAACAAACACAAATTGTAGCAAAAGAAAAAGCACTTTCAGGTACCTAATAGACAAAAAGCTAGACAATTTACCAAGCTGGTGAAGGTGCAAAACCCTCTCGTGTTAGAACAAACCATATGGAATTATCAATATTTGACTTTTTTGGCTCCCA
Organism: Bos taurus; assembly: GCF_002263795.3. Taxonomy (NCBI): domain Eukaryota; kingdom Metazoa; phylum Chordata; class Mammalia; order Artiodactyla; family Bovidae; genus Bos; species Bos taurus. The sequence goes on along the minus strand of NC_037353.1, from coordinate 37,042,240 downwards.
AGAGCAATAATTTCACATAGTTCAGCCTATCGTGTTGTTGGTCAGCATGTAGATTGGAATGCAATTTAGCAACACTGATCAAAATAAACATTCTGAAGGAGATCAGCCCTGGGATTTCTTTGGAAGGAATGATGCTAAAGCTGAAACTCCAGTACTTTGGCCACCTCGTGCGAAGAGTTGACTCATTAAAAAAGACTCTGACGCTGGGAGGGATTGGGGGCAGGAGGAGAAGGGGATGACAGAGGATGAGATGGCTGGATGGCATCACTGACTCAATGGATGTGAGTCTGGGTGAACTCCGGGAGTTGGTGATGGACAGGGAGGCCTGGCGTGCTGTGATTCATGGGGTCGAAAAGAGTCGGACACGACTGAGCGACTGAACTGAACTGAACTGAAACATTTCTTGGACAAATTTATATCATGTTAGAATATCATAAAAGGATCACTGCATGAATATTCCTAATAGGAAAATTTTGTGTGTCCATCAGCAAAAACAACCACACCACATACATCCCTCGATGGACTCTGTGAAGCCACACAAAGAATGAAGACAACCTTTCTGGACCATTAGAGAATAATATCCAAATTTACTGTTAGTGAGAAAAGCAAGGTGAGAACAGTGTGTATTGTATGTTTCCATTTGTTTGAAAAGGGAAGTGACTAAGAAAGTTAAAGTACAAAAACTATAGACTGTTGTCCAGAATAAAAGCTACCTGGCTATAAGGCTAAAAGACCAAGATTTGAGAGATTCAAGGCAAGAAGCAGGCAAGACCTTCATTCAGAATTGTTTCTATGATCCTGGAACCAACAGAACTACTATAAACAAGTTCCCATCTCTTGACAACCAGAGGTTAAAGTAAAAAAAGGTTGCAGCCCTGTTTTTGAACAATGCTTGGGGATCCCAGAAAAAAAAATGCCAAGAGGTTTACAAAATGTTGGATGGCCAGAAAGAGGAAAACTTCTAAGAAGTAAATCAAAACTAAAAGAACAAGTACCTTGTATGTATAGAACTTATACTTATCCAGAGAATTTAATTTTTCTGAAAAAATTAGTAGGACACTTATTGTTGTTCAGCTGCTCTGTCATGTCTGGCTCTTAGTGATCCCTTGAACTGCAGCATACCAGGGTTCCCTGCCCTTCACTATCTCCCGGAGTTTACTCAAACTCCTGTCCATTGAATTGATGATGCCATCCAACCATCGTCGTCTATTACCCCCTTTTCTCCTGCCCTCAATCTTTCCCAGTGTCAGGGGCTTTTCCAATGAGTTGGGTTTTCACATCAGGTGGCTAAAGTATTGGAGTTTCAGCTTCAGCATCAGTCCTTCTAATGAATATTCAGGACTGATTTCCTTTAGGATTGACTGGTTTGATCTCTGTGCTGTCCAAGGGACTCTCAAGAATCCTCTCCAGCACCACAATTCAAAAGCATCAATTCTTCAGTGCTCAGCCTTCTTTATGGTCCAACTCTCACAACCATACATGACTACTGGAAATACCATAGCTTTGACTAAGGGAATCTTTGTTGCTGTCTACATTTGTCATAGCTTATAAATTCTTTTTTAAAAAAGGGAGATATAGGGCTGGGATCGGAGAAGGCAATGGCAACCCACTCCAGTACTCTTGCCTGAAAAATCCCATGGATGGAGGAGCCTGGTAGGCTGCAGTCCATGGGGTCGCTAAGAGTCGGACATGACTGGGTGACTTCACTTTCACTTTTCACTTTCATGCATTGGAGGAGGAAATGGCAACCCACTCCAGTATTCTTGCCTGGAGAATCCCAGGGACGGTGGGGCCTGGTGGGCTCCCTTCTATGGGGTCGCACAGAGTCGGACACGACTGAAGCGACTTAGCAGCAGCAGCAGCAGCAGCAGCAGGGCTGGGATATGTGAGATAGGTGTGCAAATATTCTATACAGAAACTATTTCAGGGAGAACTCAAGTTGTCTCTGGGAAGAGGAAGTGAGAGGCCCTAGGGCATAGCTGGAAGGACAGGACCTTGGGTAAAAGCTCACTTCTGCATTGTTTACATTTTGTGCCATGTTCGTGTAGTAAATTCTTTTAAAGCTCTTCTCCTTCCATGGTGGAGGCAGATTCCACCTAGATTACCCCCAGAGTCACTCATGCCACAGGCTGCTCTTACATGGGGTCTTACACGGGGTACCCCAGGATACTGCAAGCTGAGTGGGCAACATGTGGAAGCAATCTTTTCAAGCAGGACAGAATTCCACTGTCTAAGGATATAAAATCCATTAGGACAGGATACACAAAGTATCCTGGAAGAGAGAGATGGTGGAGGAGGTGGACCAATAGAATGTTTTAGGCATTATCTGTGGCCAAGTTGGCTCCAGTCCCCCAAATCTTTTCTAAAATGTGACCCAGAACGTGCAGAATGTCAAACTAACAACATCAGAACAAAGCCATTGAAATTTTATTATCAGAAAGATTAAAGGGGCACCGCATTTTTAACAAGGGTAGAGGGTTTGTAATGCATTTTCTCGCATTGTGTCGTTGCTGCAAAAATTATACCTGTGGAGGAAGACATTTCTGGCATTAGGCTCTTTGGCTTGTTGAAAAGTGACTTCAGGTAAGTAAACAGTTTTTGGCTAATCCGCTGGAATTCAGACCCCTTTGACTGAAAAGCTCTGCTACCCGAGGCAGAGTCCAAGTGATGCTCAGAAAGCAAACCCCCTCAAAGAATCTCCTCCCCTCCTTGGACTTTTAAAGAGCTGAGAGTGAATCAGTGGTCAGATCAAGGATTTTCAAAACCCAGGGGGTTATCACCGAGCTCTCTGTGCTATACAGCAGCTTCCCACTGATTATCTACTTCACACATGGTAGTGTATAAATGTCAATGCTCCCCTCCCAATTCATCCCACCCTCCCTTTCTCCTCACTGTCCCCACATGTCTGTTCTCTACATCTGTGTCTGTATTCCTGCCCTGCAAATAGGTTCATCGGTACCATTTTTCTAGATTCCATATATGTGCATTAATGGATGATATTTGTGATGACCTAGAGGGATGGGATGGGGCTTCCCAGGTGACACTAGCAGTAAAGAACTTGCCTGCCAATGCAGAACACCTGGGAAACTTCCCACAGTTTGATCCCTAAGTTGGGAAGCGCCTCTGGAGGAGGGGATGGCAACCCACTCCAGTAATTCGTGCCGGGAGAATCCCATGGACAGAGTAGCCTGGCGGGCTACACTCCATAGGGTTGCACAGAGTCGGTGAAGTGACTCAGCACACACTCACAGAGAGGTGGGACGGGAGTGTAGGGTAGAAACTCAGGAGGGAGAGGGGTACAGGTATGCATATAGCAGATTCACTTTGTTGTAGCAGAAACTAACACAATATTGTAAAGCAATTACACTCTAATAAAAAAATAAAATAGCAAAAGCAAAGCAAACAACAAAAAAAACCCCAAAGGATTTTGAGCCTGGCAATGATGGTCCTCTTTTAAGGTGGACTTTCTTTTCATATTTTTAGATATAGTTAGGTACTCTCCCAGCTCCTACCAGGTAAGGTTCTGTTCCCTCTGAATGAGAAGAGTTTGCCACTATGAGCTAGATCCAATACACGCCATAGTCTCCAAACAAAGCAATTTACATTCCTAACTGCTCCCCAGCTGAAATTAACTCAGAGGTTTCCGCCAAGTACTGCCCAGGTGTCTTCCTTATTGTTTAAGATAAAAGTTTAATATTTGCCTGTTTCTTTTTTTCATGGGTCTACATGATTTTATTTTTCTTTTCTTTTCTAAAAAATGTATTTATTCTTAATTGAAGGATAATTGCTTTATAGTATTGTGTTGGTTTCTACCAAACATCAACATGAATCAGCGCTTCTTGAACATATGCCTAAATACTGATGCCTTGCTCCTGCCAACGTGAGTTTGGCTAAAGGAAATTATTTATTTTTCAAAAGTAAATTGATGGATAGGTGGAGAGTTGAGATGAATAGTTGGGTAGATGAATGGATAGTTGGCTGGATGGCCAGAAGCATGAGACGACAGGTGTCTGTATAGATGGCTGGATAGAGGAGTGGACAGATAAGTGGATGAACAGAAAGGGCTGGATGAATGTGTCAGCGGATAAATGCATAGATGTGTAGGTTGGTGATTGGATGGATGAATGGATGGACTGGTGAACAGATTGATAGCTAAATATAGAAAATAAAACTTAGATGGAATAAAAGATACGCACTCAGTCCTATCTTCACCACCTTGCACTGTAACTCTGGAAGCCCCTAGTTTGGGCCAGAAGAGATTTATCACATTGTTGTTCCAAAGGAACTTGACCTTCTGGACTTTTCCAACATTGAGGTCCACATCAATGTCATGCGTATGACTTGCATTTGGTTGGAGGGATCCTCTGAAAACATAGACATAAAATATTTTATCAGGTGTATATATAAATACATAGGTTGATAGCAATCTATTGTTTCTCCAAACAACAGCCACTGTTGCTGGTTTTCTCCAAATAAATTGTATAGCTTCATACACATCCAGGGACTGGTAAATCACAAAGGTGTTTGTAAACAATACAACTTTTAAAAATATTAGACTCTAGATTTTCACTGTTTTGTTTTTCCCTGGGATTCCCAGGTGACACAGTGGTAAAAAATCTGCCTGCCAATGCAGGAGACTCAAGAGATGTGGGTTCGATCCCTGGGTCAGGACGATTCCCTGGAGTAGGAGATGGCAACCCATTCCAGTATTCTAGCCTGGAAAATTCCATGGAGAGAGGAGCCTGGTGGGCTACAGTCCATGGAGTCGCAGAGTCAGACATACTGAACGACCAAGCACACACATACAGTCTGTCCCTAGAGGGAAGTTAAGTATTTGGGGTTGCATATTAACCCTGTTGGTTTACTGTGGGACTAATTAATGCAGTATCTTATGTTCAAAGATGCCTGTGGGTCAGCTGAGGTCATTTGTTATCACCTCATGTGTAGCACAGGAAGTGGTCAAAGAACTTTAACACGAAAATTATTATGTAGAACTTAGTGCAAAAAACAATCTATTTGTACAGCATTGAAAGTGTGAAAGCGTTAGTTGCTCAGTCGTATCTGACTCTGTGACTCCGTGGATTGTAGTCCACCAGGTTCCTCTATCCATGGAATTCTCCAGGCAAGAATCAATGGAGTGAGTTGCCTTTCCCTTCTCCAGGGGAGTCTTCCTGACCCAGGTCTCCTGCATTACAGGCATATTCTTTATATGAGCCACCAGGGAAGCCCTTTTACAGCATTATTATGCATTTGTCCAACATACATTCACCAAGCACCTCACATACCCAGCAGAAGTAGGCACTGAGGCTACAGCGATGAGAAGGTGGCCTCAGGCTTCCTGTGTGTGTGTGTGTGTAGGGGATGAAGTGTGTGTGTTGGTGAGGAGGGAGTTGCCACGCAAATACACCTGGCCTGAGGAGAATTTGATATTCATAAAACCTAAGTCAGGAAGCAACAACTGACAATTCAGAAGTCCACATTTGTCTCATGTTAAATAGTGACTTCTCCCTCTCTCCTCTCGTGTGTAAATGGGGTGATTGAACCAGATCTAAGGCTTCCATCCAGCTTTGACATTTCAGGATTCAATGGTTCTCTGTCATAGGTGGCTAGGTTTATAAAGCAGTTTATACCTAATCTCATATGAATCATCTACCATGGAAAGTCTGGTCATTTCACTTTACTATCAAACTTACTTGAAAATTTGATATTGTTTTGAGTTTCCATTACTTCCATACAAAGCAATTCTGATGGACCCCCTCACTTTCTTTGTTCCAGCCAGTGTGACGGATACCCTGTATCTCCAACCTGTCCAAAGAAATGCAATCATTAAATTAACTCATCTTGTTGAAAGAAATGACCCTATGGAGGCAGTCTTGTTCCAAGCTGAGTCCTCTGTGGGTGAGGGGGAAGAATGACTATGCATGATGATTTTCTTCAGTGAGGCTTGGTGTCCTGAGATTCAGGTTGCTCTCCCTGGCCTCCCCCAACCGCCAATTTTCTGGTATTAAAAACAACACTACAGGGTCCATTCTTGAGCACATATTCTCATTCACACATGCAAGTGTTTTTCCTAAGTAAATTCTGGGAAGAAGAATGGCTGGGTTAAAGTCCTATGCATGTAAGACTTTATAGAGACTGCCAAACTGTGATCTTTCATGACAAATACTGTGAAGATTGCATGAAGTGTTTTATAAAGTGCTACATAACTTTTTAAAATTTGAAACTCCTTTGAACAACAATTGTTCTTCATTCGGCTACCATTACTTATAACACATGAATCTTGATCATTTCACTATCTGGTATTTTTTAAATGAGAAGCTGGGCAAAACAACAAAAACACAACATGATTATGTGTATGTAGGGGGACTGATATGACATATAATTAGTGGGGAGACTTCTTGACTTACAGTGACTTTGCCCCACCTCACCTAAAGGAAATCAGTCCTGCATATTCATTGGAAGCACTGATACTGAAGCTGAAGCTCCAATACTTTGGCCACTTGATGCAAACAGCTGACTCATTGGAAAAGACCCTGATGCTGGGAAAGACGGAGGGCAGGAGGAGAAGGGGACGACAGAGGATGAGATGGTTGGATGGCATCACTAACTTGATGGACATGGGTTTGAGCAAACTCTGGGAGATAGAGAAGGACAGGGAAGCCTAGCATGCTGCAGTCCATGGGGTCACACAGAGTCAGACACGACTGAGCAACTGAACTGAACTGAACGCTCTTCTTCTGTTAATGGATCTGTCCTTCTGGCCACAGGGGTGAGTGAACTTGTAACCCAGCGTGGGCCAATCACTATACTTTATTCCATTGATCGGGATTTTTGGCTAAAGGGTAAACTTGAGACCTAAGACAAATGCCATTCTTCTGTCCTTCCATTATAGCTTAAAATGGTTGGAGCTGAGTTTCTGTTAAATTGCTACCGAGGGTCCTATGAAGGCTGAAACACCTTTAAAATTATTTGCAAGAATTTTTAAATTCGTAAAATGGAAACTTACTTGTAAAGTTACCACTGCTCCCTGTGTTCAGGAAAAAGGTTTGTCCCACAGCACTGGTTTTCCCCTGGAATTGGTCAGCATAGTGCCCCATTTTGGGACATCCTCCCGCTGGACAAGGAAAACAGCCACCCTGGTGAAAGAAAACAGTTTGTCTGTGGGCCGAAGGCCTTAGACTCATCACTCACTCTATCAACAATTCATCTTCTATTCCATCCATCCAGCCATCCCTCATCCATCTTCTCATCTACCTATCCACCTTTCCATTCGGGTATCCATTCTGTGTCTGTCCCCAGGACCCCACACTGATCCATGCACGCTTGCATCCATCTACCCATCCATGCATCCACTGGGAATTTTCCAGAATGGAAAGCTGGGGATCTAGGGAAGGCCCAGAACAGTTCAGGTCTGTGCTATTCCTCTCCTGCCCATCCTACTCCTGGGAGGAAGGCTCTCCTCAGCCATGGAGTTACATCTCTGCTCTGTTCCAAGTCACAGGGACAAAATCACCACCACCACCATCTTCCCTGGGCCCCTGGTGTGCCCTACCTCCTGAAACTCTTCGTAGGAGGCACATGGGTAGCCGAGGAAGCCATCAGGGTTGAGAATACTGCTTGAGTAGTACTTGTAGCTTCTTAAGTGACTGCATGCCACAAAGTCTTGGATTCCTGGGAAGACAAAGGCCACAGAGGCTCACAAGAGGCATTAAACTTTTGAAGCCTGAACCATTCTGACTGAGAGAGGAATCAGCTCTGCATTTCACAGGTGGGTATCACCGCTCCTGAACACCTTGGCCACAGTTCAAAACTTCTATCATTGACCTTGACATACTTGGCAAGTAGAAAATTTGGGGGCTTGTTTGTAGTGGTGGTTGGCTGGAGTTGCTTTCTGCACCCTGGTACTGTCCATTTTCTGGGGAGGTCCTCCTCAGGGCTAGGCAAGTGTTAGGGAGTGAGCAGTTCTAACAAGCACCTTTATCTAATCCTCCAGGGCCAGGCATGTATCGTAAATGACTGACGAAAGCTTGGGGGCTTTGGAGGTGTGCCTAGCTTCCCAGGTGGCTTCCCAGTGGCCCAGAGCAAGCTCTAGTCCACTCATTACCTTGAGTTGAGCGGCCTCCTGTGGCATCTTAATATTGCTTGAACTTCATGTGAAAGAGCAGAGTCGACAAGACAACAGCCAGCATCCGTTGCCAGTCGGTGGAGCCTTTGACCTCCCCTCTACTCAGCACCTGGCAACCCACTCCAGTGTTCTTGCCTGGAGAATCTCAGGGACGGGGGAGCCTAGTAGGCTGCTGTCTATGGGGTCGCACAGAGCCGAACACGACTGAAGCGACTTAGCAGCAGCAGCAGCAGCAGCTACTCAGCACCAGGCACCTCCTGGTGTGTGTGTTTGGGGGTTCCCAGGAGGCTTCCCAGGTGGCTCACTGGTAAAGAATTCACCTGCCAAAGAGGAGACCCAAGAAACACGGGTTTGATCCCTGGATCAGAAAGATCCCCTGGAGAAGGAAATGGCAATCCACTCCAGTATTCTTGCTTGGACAATTTCATGAACAGAGAAGCCTGTCGGGTTACAGTTCATGGAGTCACAGAGAGTCAGACATGACTGAGTATACATATACATATATATATTTCAGCTTTCACATGAAGCCAGCTTTTCTGTCTACCGTCTCAGGCTGAGAAATTCCTCCTTCTTACTCCTCCAGGCACAAGGTAAAAGCCATAGAAGGCAAGGTCACTGTGGCCTCTGACCACTCTCACTGCATTTTATCGATCATCTTTCTTTTTAAACCGAAGTCCTCTTGTTGGGGGAAATTGCTTTTTTTATCTCTCCAGCTTTTAATACTTGGTACCAAACTTCCCATGGAGTGATCCACAGTGACCCTGGCCTACCTGGTGGCCACTTCTGGGAGGTCTGCTGGGCTTTATCCCTCAACACGGGGGAAAGGAAGGTTGCACTTTGTGCTGGGGGAGAATTATCACCTCACAGTGCCCCCAGTCCTGCGTGTCCCACACCAGCACTCATTACCAGACCACAGAACCTGTTTTGAACTTAATTGTTTCTTTCATCCAAAATTGCTACCCAGGGATTGCATAATAGAGGAGCAAGTGGATGTAATTGTTCCTCAGTGCCTGCGCCAGGGTGACCTGGTGTGCACACAATAGAAACCTGCTCCAGCATCTAGGCTGTTCTCTCTCTCCCTGTCGTCTCTCTAATTAAACGTGGACTCCTTCCTATTATGTGTGCCCAGCCTGTCACTTCTGGGAGAGGGCAGCCCTCATTGTGACTCTGGTGTTCATTCTGCGAGCAGATCAGCAGAAGAACACCCCTGCTCCACTCCCCACCACCACCCCGCCCCGCCGCCACACACACACCAGGAGGTGCCTGGTGCTGAGTAGCTGCTGCTGCTGCTAAGTCGCTTCAGTCGTGTCCGACTCTGTGCGACCCCATAGACAGCAGCCCACTAGGCTCCCCCGTCCCTGAGATTCTCCAGGCAAGAACACTGGAGTGGGTTGCCAGGTGCTGAGTAGAGGGGAGGTCAAAGGCTCCACCAACTGGTGATGGATGCTGGCTGTTGTCTTATCGACTCTGCTCTTTCACGTGAAGTTCAAGCAATATTAAGATGCCACAGGAGGCCGCTCAACGCAAGGTAATGAGTGGACTAGAGCTTGCTCTGGGCCAGCACAGGGTACCAAGGAGAGGCCCAGAGGCCCGGGACACAGCCTTTGGCCTTGGGGAACTCCCAGCTCGGAAAAATAAAGACTGAAATGAGATGATCTCAGACTCAAAGTTTCCACTTTCAGGGAGGAGAGGGAAACCTGTTCTCACTGAAGGGGTGACAGGCATAGCCCAAAGCCAGAAAAAGGGATGGCTGGCTGATAGCAATGGTGCTTCAGGTCACGTAACGTTAGGGGCACTGAGCCTGATTTCTTAGATGAGCAGACACACACACAAGGTTAGCCCCCCTCTCCCAGACCCCCGGCCTCTGCCTCCTCACACGGGCCTCCAAACCCCCAGGGCACGCCCTCCTCCTTCTCCCCATTGTCTTCTTGCCAGCTCACTTCCTTTCCATTCCTAGCATCTGACAACAGCAAATGGCAAGAAAGTCAAAACCCTTTCACATCTTTGCTTCCACCCTGCAGTTCTCCAAGGGGCCGACCCTGGAGAGAGCATAGGAGCCAAAGCCAGAACTGGGTCCTAGCCTATGGGCAAGGGCAGCCCATGTCTCAGCATCCTGGTGCAGGGCGGGGGGTGGCACAGGCTGGGCATGTGGTTGGGCTTCGCAGTCGGAAAATGGCCTTGGGCAAGTTTTATCACTTTTCTGAGCCAGTTTCCTTGTCTGTAAAATGGGGCTAACCAGAATCATTATCTAAGGCCACTGTGGTGAAAATGCCACTGTGGTGAAATGTGTGGTGTCAACACCACACACCCTGCCTTCTCTCCAAGTGGAGCAGCTGGGCTCGCTTCTCTCATTCACGTACCTTGCCATATTCCATTTATGTCTATGATGGTTGACAGGATATTTTTCTGACATCCAGGCATTTCCTTTCCTCCATTTGGGTAGAAGTCCAGGTGGCCCACCTTTTGTCTTATTCCCAAACCTGAAACATTGGAGCAGAGGTGAACAGGGAGCGGGAGGAAGGTGGTTCCAGCTCAGGTGATGGCTACAGAAAGCATTCAGCTCCTTCCAGTGGGAGCAAGAAACTGCTTGGCAAATTTTGTCCTCGGCACGGCCACCCTGTCTCTGGCTCCGTAGAAAGTTCTCAGAGATGAGCACTTGGCAAGACAAGAAGGGAGGAGACAACGCAGCACAGAAGATGAGGGGGAAGGTCGGCTCTGGGTGAGCGGGCACACGTGTATTTGTGTGTGTCTGTCTGTCTTAGACAGACTGAACAACATGACTGAACAACATGTTCAGTCAACAACAACTGAACAACACTATTATCAGTGTCCTAATACCATTATGCACCAGAAGACACATGTCAGGGCTGGTGCAATTTTTATGACTTTACTCATTTAAAATTTTTGGTTTCTACATTATAGTGTTATGCTGAGACCACATAAATTATATTGCTGTATTGAGAACCAGAGCATAGTGGTTAGGTGGTTTGGATTTTGAAGCCCACAGGCCCATGATCACATTCTGGTTCTACTTACAGATCTGTGATCCTGGGCAAGCATTTGACCTTGTTGAGCCTCAGCTTCCTCAGCTACGAAATGGTAATAACAATACCCACTTTTCAGGGCTGTCACAATGATTAATGAGTGAAGGTCTATAAAATGTTCAATGCAGCACATGATAAACCTTCCGTAAGTGATAGCATCATGAAAACATAATCTTCATTGGCACATTTCATGAGTGGTTTTGCAAGAAAATATTGCAAAAAGAATGTTGATTTTAGAAGAATTAAAGATGATATTTAATCTCTGACAAAACAAACTTTAACCAAAGCGTTGCCATAAGAAGAAAAAAAATTAACTTTGCATTTTGTAAGTACAGGTCAAACGTCAATAATAAATACATCTGCCACTCTCGATATTGGCAGACCAGGGAAGAATGTAGAGTTTGTAGAGTGGGTGAGCCTCCCGTGGCCTATAGACGTCTGCTGTCCGATCGGGGCCTCGGGTTGTTATCATCGGCACTGAACTGTTGGTTTGTGACTGACACCTATTTTGGCTAGTTGGTGCCCAACCTGTTTCCCGTGGCTACCTGTTTTGTATACCACCCTGCGGTATGTGTGGGGGGTTGGGGGAGGGTGGCAGGGGTTGCACGGCTGGGCCTGGAACTGCTCCCATCAGTTACAGCCTTGGTCCCTGAGAGGTGAGGTGAGGGGACTCACTCAGGAAAGGGATTATGGAGGCAGAATCCGTGTGAATCACATCCACAAACATGGCATCAGACGGGTCCAGCCGAACCTCCTCGGGCGTGCCCTCGAAGCATGGCTGAGCCGGGTCCAGCCCTGAGAATGGGAAGGGGAGGTGGACAGGGAGGCCGCACTCTAAGACCAACCAGGATCTAAACCCTGTACCCGCGAAATCCACGGAGATCCCTGGACAAAGGGGGCCACACCCCAGCAGTCACAGTTGGAAGGATTCAGAAGGCTGCCAGTGGGGTCGTTGGCTGCCAAACAGTATCAGGAAGTCCCCACCGTCTGGCTCCATGGAAGATCGGGGTGGCGCCCTTGCCCCCCTCGTCTCCCTTTTTCTTTTTCCCCTCACTCCTTCCTGTGGGGCCGCTACCCTCCAAATCTGATCTCCTGGGCCTGACCCGGTCCTTGCCCAGCCTCTGAGTCCCACACAGTCTGTTCCCTTGTGTCTTTGCTCAGGCAGCCCCCAGCCTGCAGCTCACCTCCCCACATTCTCCTAATCTGAACCTCGCCCCTCCAAGGCCCCCTCAGATCCCAGCTCCTCATGGAACATGTGGCCTCTCCTTTCTTGGCCCATCTCCGCCCCCTCCTTATTGTATAGACTTCTTCTGATGTGTTAATTCTACTTTGGATTTTATTTGCCTACTTAGTCGTTTGTCTCCTGCACTAGACTATGAATTTCCTGAGGCATGGAGTGAAAAGTCACTCAGTCTTTTCTGACTCTTTGCGACACCATGAACTATCCAGTCCATGGAATTCTCCAGGCCAGAATACTGGAGCGGGTAGCCATTCCCTTCTCCAGGGGATTTTCCCAGCCCAGGGATCGAACCCAGCTCTCCCACATTGCAGGCAGATTCTTTACTAGCTGATCCACCAGGGAAGCCCTTCCTGAGCCAAGGGCCGTGACAATTTCATCTTCAAATAGAAGCTGAGGGTGGAAGAAGCAGGGCATCCAGGACTCGATGACCTACATCTAGTGCTGGTGCTGCTCAAAGTGCCTGTTCTCCCTGAACTTGGAAAGTGGGAATGATAACAATAACCCCCCTGGCCGGGTTACCCTCCCCCTTCCCCCCTCCCATCTCCTACCCCATCCTACATCACCCTGCGCCCCTACCTGTGATCCTGCCCACTTGGCCCCCCAGCCTCCTGCCGGCCTCAGCTGCCAGTTGTGCACCCAGGCTGTGGCCAATGAGATGCACGTTCTCCGGGCCATAGCCCAGCTCGGTCTGCAGAGGGGTGGAGCGTCAGTTACCAGAGGAATGAGTAGAGACATGCGCTGGCTCTGGGGGAGCAGGGATGGGGACAGGACCCGGCCTGGAAGCTTGGGAGGAATAACCTCTGGCTCCAGGCCACCACCTAGGACAGCGTGACTCGGCCTCCCGCTGGCCACAGTCTGCAGGTCCTGGGGTCCAGCTGGCTTGTGAGGCACTGGTGCTGACCAGCAACCACCGTGTCATCTGCAGGCCACCTTGGCCAGGACTGGCTGTGCACACTGCGAAGTCCCATCCATACCCCACCATGGACCTCCCCACCGGAGTCCCCCATAGGGGCCAGTTCAGAGCGTGGTTCATGGCCCTGGCTCTGGGGTTCTCCAGAATCAACCTTCCCGAAGGCTGTAAGGGACCTTCCCAAAGGATGAAGACTCCACTGGGCTGAGAGCTGCCGGGCAGCCCAGCTCGCTCTCCAATTCCCAGATCAAGCTTCAAGGAAGGCTTATCTCAAAAAGGAAAACTGAGGCTCAAAGAGGCTAGTCTGCCCTGGGCCTCACAGCTAGGGATCTTCAGGACAGCCGGGGACGGAGAACTTTGCAGCTTCCTGAAGCAAAGGCCTTCCTTGGCTCCTGGCTTCCAGGCTCTGCCTCACCCCATGGTCCCCAGGCTGCCTCTGGGTGCTCTGGGGTGCTGACCTGGCCCTCTCCCTGACCCCTCCCCACAGCATGGGGCCCAGGCAGGGGTTTACCGACAGCCCTTGTATGAAGAACGCTATCTCTGCTCCCACGACCCGAGTGTTGTGGACGGCTTGGGTATACTTTGTCCACGCCCCGTGCTCCCAGTCCACACAGATGCAGTTCACCTTCTCCACTTTAAACATTTTCTGGGGAAGACAAACCAGTTTATTAACAGCCACCCGTTGCACACTCCAGAATCAGGAATTCACATCTATCAAGCACCTAGCTTGTTTGTGTCAAGGCTTTAATATTCCTCACATTTGTCCTGGTCCTCACCACAGCCCTATGAACTGGGACTATACTTATTCCCACTTAGCAGATGTGGAAACTGAGGCCTGGAACAAAGTAACTTGTCTAAGGTTTTACAGAAGGTCATTGACACAACCATGTCAGAAAGATGACTTACTAGGTCAGGGATTAGCAAACTGCTACCTGAGTGACAAATCCACCTGCTTTTATGACTGTGTGTGCTCAGTCACTTAGTCATGTCCTACTCTTTGCCACACCATGGACTGTAACCATCCAGCTTCCTCTGTCCGTGGGATTTTTCCATGTAAGAATATTTCAGTGGGTTGTCATTTCCTTCTCTGAGGGATCTTCCTGACCCAGGGATTGAACTCATGTCTCTTGTCTGCATTGTCAGGTGGATTCTTTACCACCACACCACCTGGGAAGCCCAAAAGTTTTACTGCAAACAGTCACATCCATCTGTTTACCTGTTGCCCACCCCTGCTTCATAGCCACAACAGAAACCATATGAACTACAATCATGCGACCCACAAATGCTACAGTATTTATTACCTGCTCTTCTACGAGGAAGTTTGCAGACTCTTACACTAGATAGTTGAAACCACACAGAGGCTGCTTTCATGTTCCCAACAATGCTTTGTATTGAGGGACAAGTCTGATTAGATGAAATTTAGACAGAGGTAGGATATCACTCTACCGTATACATGCATCTTTTGTGTCATGTGGTATTATCCAAGCACAGATACTGGCCCCTTGGGAGGAAAAAGAAACAACTTTCCTGGTGGTGCAGTGGCTAAGAACTCCCCCTGACAATGCAGGACACAGGGGTTCAATCCCTCGTCAGGGAAGATCCCACATGCTGTGGGACCATTAAGCCGGTGGGCCACACTACTGAGCCCACGCTCTACAGCAAGAGAAGCCACCGCAATGAGAAGCCCGCAGACAGCAATGAAGACCCAGCACAGCCAAATAAATAAATAACAAAGTGAAGTCGCTCAGTCGTGTCCGACTCTTTGTGAGGCCATGGACTGTAGCCTTCCAGGCTCCTCTGTCCATGGAATTTTCCAGGCAAGAGTACTGGAGTGGGTTGCCATTTCCTTCTCCAGAGGATCTTCCCGACCCGGGAATTGAACCTGGGTCTCCCAAATTGCAGGCAGACACTTTACCATCTGAGCCACCAGGGAAGCCCAAATAACAGAAAGGGTAACACTATTTCCTTTGTCCATTCGGGGAGGCCTCCATTTCATAGAGGAAATGAACACTTTTCCTTTGTTCGTTATTATTCATTGAGGCTGGGAAGAGTTGGCTGGAGATTAGGACGACATGGTGGATCGCATGCACCAGGCTGTCCAATTTCCAGGCCTACACCGCCTGATGGGCCTCAGGAGACACTTGTGAACATCCAGCCAAAGGGGAGCAGAGAACCTTGAGAAGGAGCTGCTCAGGTCCATCCCAGTGCAGCCTAAGCCTCTAAGAGCCATGCGTGGGCACCTCCTACAAGCTAAAGTTGTAGACACAGGGAGTTGTGGTATCTTGAGCATGGAAGACCTGGTTTTGCATTCCACCTCTGGATTCAACTTTGAGCAAGTACTGAATTTTGGGGGGCCTTAATTTCCTCATCTGTAGAGTGAGAACCATAACTGTACCTACCTCACAGCCAGGCTGGGAGGGTTAAACAGGACAAGGACTGACTGTGGAATGATTGGCACAATGCCAGAGTCACGGTAACTTTTCAGGAAATGGATGGTATGAATAATAATTCATTACCAGTATTCACGATCACTTTAAAGTTGCACTGCCCAGTACCATGGCCACTAGCCACTCGTGGCTCTTCACAATTGATTACAAAGAAGTAAAATTTAAAATTCAGTTCTTTGGTCACATTAGCCACATGTCAGTTTCTTGAGCCCAGGTGGCCAGGGGCTCCTGATTTGGGCAGCCCAGATATAGAAGATTTCCATCATCACAGAAAGTTCTACTGGATAGCAGTGCTGCAGGGGATAATGCATTTTTTATGCTGTGCACACAGGGGTTTTTACAGAAACCACCAGAGACAAATGCCAGGTAATTGGCTGTCATCTCCACCTCTGGGACTTTTTGATTGGACTCTGGGTCTTTCCAGCATCATAAGGAGATGTTTGGGTAGAGGTTGGTGAGTTGGGAGAACTTGAGAGTGGGTGCCCCTGAGAATCTGAGTTTTCCTTGGTGGTTTTAGGAAGAGCCTGCCTTTCCCTGGAGGTCGTCCTTTCCCAGCCTTCAGGGCTGCAGTGTTTGACTCCGTCTGCTGGTGGCGTTTATCTCACCAGATGAGGAGGGTGGGTGCCTACCTTGCACAGGTCAGTAGGCCAGCCCGAATCCCCATCATCTATAAAGCCGTGGATGACGAAGCGTGTCTTGCGGTCCAGTTGGAAGTTTGAAGCCCTGACAGTGGCTAAGTCAGTGATATTGATCCGCTGGTTAAATGAAAAAAGATGAATTTGAATGTTGGCCTTTCTAAGCCACAGGCCCTTAAGAGCCCATTCCCGTAAGACTGAGGTCACAGGTTCAACTCCCATGAACCTGGGTAAGTCTAGAAAAGGAGTTCCTGACCTATTTGGGTTTGAGGATAGAATTCAGAATGTCCAAGTTTATGGGTCTTTATATACTGAAATGGCAACCCACTCCAGTGTTCTTGCCTAGAGAATCCCAGGGACAGGGAGCCTTGGTGGGCTGCCGTCTATGGGGTCGCACAGAGTAGGACACGACTGACGTGACTTAGCAGCAGCATATACTGAAATACAGTGTTTTTTTAAATGATGAGCAACAAACCACAGTAGTCTTAGCCATACTCTGTCACCAGTAGAAGTCACAGGTATTTTCATTTAATATTATAGTTGTTTTAGATGTTTAAAAATATCATTTGTACTCATTACTATTTAAAATGACAGAAGTTATTAGACCAACCCCTGCTACTGCTGCTGCTAAGTCGCTTCAGTCGTGTCCGACCCTGTGTGACCCCATAGACGGCAGCCCACCAGGCTCCCCCATCCCTGGGATTCTCCAAGCAAGAACACTGGAGTGGGTTGCCATTTCCTTCTCCAATGCATCAAAGTAAAAAGTGAAAGTGAAGTCACTCAGTCCTGTCTGACTCTTAGCGACCCCATGGACCAACCCCTAGACCTTGTTATTTAGGAAGATAATAAAGCAGTTAACTATTACCATATACTAGCTTATTTTACCATATCCCACATTAATTTTTTTAAATGTTCTGATAACTATTTCCCAATATAGTTAGTATCCTTTGTGAAGTGAAAATTGCTCAGTCGTGTCCAATCTTTACGATCCCATGGATTGTAGCCTGCCAGGTTCCTCTGTCCATGGAATTCCCAGGCAAGAGTACTAGAATGGGTAGCCATTGCCTTCTCCAAGGGATTTTCCTGATCCAGGAATTGAACCCTGATCAGTGGCAACCCACTCCAGCGTTCTTGCCTGGAGAATCCCAGGGATGGCAGAGCCTGGTGGGCTGCCATCTATGGGATCGCACAGAGTCGGACGCGACTGTAGTGACTTAGCAGCTTCTGTATTGCAGGCAGATTCTTTACCATCTGAACCACCAGGGAAGATGACTCCTTGGTATCCAATGCTGTTTATTTTATGCATTTAAAGCCCTTTCTGTTCCTTGAATCTGTAGCTCCTGTCATGCCTGCTGCTTTAGGCCCAGGGGTTCCTCAGCTTTTCTCTCCCAGGACCTCTTTGGCCATCTGCGGACGTCTACCATTCCCTTTCAGGAATTTTTTTTTTTTTGCATAAATTTCATTTTTTTAATCTACTTTTTTTGTAATGGGGACTCTGAGTGTGGGGTTTATCACTTAGAATCTCACAGTAGGTGACCCTGGGGACCTATATCCAGACACTGTGCTATCTCAAACTTGGTTTGGGGCCAGAGCTGTGAGCTGCTTGAGTTCTGAGCAAATTCTCTTAATTTTTAAAATCTTAATTTTACAATTTTTTTTTTCCATGCAAGCGCTTATTGCACAATCAGGTATATTGCCTTAGGAAGGTCATTCCCCGGTGGGTCAAGTCCATACATCCTGATGTGCTAGAAGGACTCTCATGACTTTACCCTTTCAGGAGCTCCAGTCTCATTCCCTATTTTTAAAAAAACTTTTATTGGAGTATAGTTACTTTACATGAGCACCTGGGGTAAGCTTGCTGGTCGTCACCTGGCAATCTTTTTGGAAACTGAAGATTGCTCCGAGGGTCCCCAACTTTTCTCCTTTGTCATTAAATGTCCCCTGCTTCCCTTCTAGCGCCTAAGGAAGGATTTCTGTCTTCCGGTCCCCCACCCTCTGAGGGGCTTCGCTCCCTCTACTTCTTGGTGCAGAAAGAACCCAGACCCTCCTAGGGACACAAAGGCCTGGGTTTATCCGTAAAAGCTACTCATACCCACTTTCTCCCCCGATCAAGGTTCTAATCCTAGAAGTCCTGAAGTTCTCTGCATAAGTGTGTGAATACGTCACTTACAGTTTTCAGGTTGGGCATCCATAGATTTCATCAGATCCCTAGAGTTCAGTCAGTTCTAACTCTATCACTGGTGAGGAAGCACCTTCTGGAAAGTTCCAAGGCCATGAATAATTCCTTAGACAACCACATGAAGGCTCCAGTGTGGGTGCCCAAATCCTCTCCCACCCCACCACCACTATACGGTCATTTTACGGCCCTCTTACTTGGTAGTTATTTGGGTTCTCATTTGTATATAGAAGAAAGTGAGCGTCGATGTCCTCAGGGGACCAGGGAAATAACTTTAAAGGCCGCTGAAGGATTCCAGTCCATGGTTTTTCATCAGAAAAGCAGCCAAAAGGTTCATAGCAAATCTCCTTTCCTGGGGCAGGAAGAGGAACAAACAGGACCCTTGTGAGGTTCTAAGAAGGAGCAATGTTATCTCAGCTGCTCGTGAGGACTCTTCAGGGTGCAGCCCAGGGCTGACCAAGGCCAATCTCATCTTCATCCTTGCTATCAGTGTTCTTCAAACTTCTGGGTAATAAGAACCACCTGGATGCTGGGGGTGAATGAGCATATACACACTCCCAGGCCCCTCCCTCAAAGATTCTGATTTGGAGGGTTTGGGGTGGGGCCCTGGAAACAGCATATTTAATAAATGCCCCTGTTCATCAGGCAAGTTGGAGAATTGCTGAAAAATCTGGGGATCTTTGGCCCTAAAACTACCTCTTCCAGCAAACTCCCAGATGGCCCTTTCTAGCCACTCATCAACCATCAAGTATTTATCAAGTGCCTATGAATGCCCGTGGCACAGAGATGCTATGTGATGAGGCTGGATGTCTCCCTTATATCTGGCACAGGCCATGCACACAGTAGGCATTCTCGGGCATTTGTTCAATCCATATGTTTTCATGTCATCCCTTAATGCACCTTTTTCCCCCTCAAGTTATTCTCTGCCATTTCAGATTCCCCTGCTGTTCTTTGAAAAGCTAAATGCCCTAAGAACAGAGAGAATTTATTTTCACATCATACTGTATAGAGTAGAGGCTCCATGCATGCAACTGATGACTCAAATAACCTCATCTAAATCTGAAGGTCCTTTCTCCAGTCCATGATACATTTTCACAGTTATGTCACCCCTGGTATGACTAAGGGTGACATAATTTCAAATCTAGAGGATTATGATGGATTTTTTCTCTTAGCCTTCTTCAACTGATGGTGTCAAACGTTGGTCATTCATTCAAAAACTGGTGATAGTTAATACTTGTTGTTTTCAATGTACCAGATACCACACCAGCACTTTATCAGTATTAGCCATTTTAGCCTCCAAATGGCCCTATGATCAAAGAATTTATCTCTGTTTGAAAGAAGAGGAACCCAGGGCACAGAGAGACAAAGGAAGCTCCCCAAGGTCACAGCCAGTGGTGGATCCATGATTTGAACCCCAGAAACTTAACTGGGAATAAAGGTAGGAGCTGGGGTGTGTGTGAAAGTGTGAGAGTATTAGTCACTCAGTCGTGTCTGACTCTTTGCAACCCCCTGGACTATAGCCCGTCAGACTCCTCTGTTCATGGAATTCTCCAGGCAAGAATACTGGAGTGGGTTGCCATTTCCTTCTCCAGGGGATCTTCCCAACTCAGGGATCGAACCAGGGTCTCCTACATTGCAGGGGAATTCTTTACTGCCTGAGCCATCAGGGAAGTCCAGGAGCTGGGGAGCCACAGACAAATCAGATCCAAACCCTGCCCTGAAAGAGAGGAAATGTAACTGGGAAGGAATAATGATAGTGTTGGATACACTGTGGGAAGAGAGAACAGTCCTACCCGAAGGGCTACAGAAGACTAAAGCAATCTTTGCTTCAGGTGAGATATGTGGGGGCTTCGAGGCCAGGTGAAGACACCTGGGCTGTTGGGTGAATAGTGGGGAAGTGCTGGGGATGCTGAACTGGCCAGTGGGGTGGGCAGGGCTGTGCTCCTAAAGGTGTTCTAAGGAGCCAAGTATAAGAGGCTGGGAGACAGCAGACCCTGGGGTGCGGTGCCTGTGGGCCTGGAGAGGGGGTGGGCATTCTGCCCTCTCAGGGGAGTTAAGGCAAAAGTAGGGAGCTGGAGGTGGGGGTGATGGCTGAGTGTGGTTTGGCACAAGTGAGTTTGAGGAGTGGGGGATGACCCTAGTGGAGCTGCCAGGAACTTGGGAGGGCTAAGGGGGTATTGGAGGGCACTAGGCAAGGGGGTGACCCTGAGGAAGAGAAAGATGAGGAGGGTGTCTGGGAGTGACCTTTGGGAATGCCTGCCCCTAGGGCAGCAGGAAGCAGCAGAGCAGTGGAGGAGACCACGAGGGGTCCAGAAGGCTGGGGGAACTGCCAAATCCCACCCGGGGCTCTGCTGTCAGGGGCCGGGTCTTGCTGCAAGGCCAGGGTGGAATTCTAGAAAGATAAGAAGGGGCTGGGGACAAGCTGAGGAGACAAGGGGCAAGAGTCTGGCTGCAGGAGAAAGCCCTCGAAAGGACTGGAAGAGACTATGCCAGCTCTTGGCGAGAGTGTGCTCAGCAGGGTTTGGGGGCCTGAGCCAGGCAGTGAGGGGTTCTGACTGATGGGAGAGGAGGTGCGAAGATGGGACAGCGTGGGAAAGAGAGCAGCTGGGAGGCACCCCTGCGAGGAGCGGGGGATGGGAATAAGCAGGTTGGGGCTCGAGGAGCCTTTGGGAGGTTTTAGGAGAAGGCAATGACACCCCACTCCTGTGCTCTTGCCTGGAAAATCCTATGGATGGAGGAGCCTGGAAGGCTGCAGTCCATGGGGTCGCTGAGGGTTGGACATGACTGAGCGGCTTCACTTTCACTTTTCACTTTCATGCATTGGAAAAGAAAAGGCAACCCATTCCAGTGTCTCCCAGGGACGACGGAGCCTGGTGGGCTGCCGTCTACGGGGTTGCACAGAGTCGGACACAACTGAAGCGACTTAGCAGCAGCAGCAGCAGGACAAGTAAAAACTTGGGTTTCTGCATCTCCCCCGGGCAGGAGGTGGGCCAGGACGGGAGTTCTCAGGGGGACACATCCATGCCTTTCAGTCTGCAGAAGGGCCCTTGTCCACACCCAGGGACTGAGGGTACTGGGGGCCTGACAAGAACCGCCCCCCCGCCCCCACACTGTCCACCTGCCCCAGCTGCCTGCCACCCCTGTCACCCACTCCAGCCATTGGAGAAATGGGACCAAGCTGGATGATGCTGGTCATCTGTGTTGAGCAGGCTGCCCTGTGTTTGCCATAGAGTCAAATTCCCTGAATTGTACTGATGGTTTTATCAAGAAATAAGGATAACGTTATTAATTAGCATGATGAGAATGGTGACAATGATGCCTCTTGTCTGTCTCAGCCCAAGCAAGGCCAGCCCAGGCATGGTCACCAAGGGGTGGTGACTGCATCCTCACCTCTGACTGTGGCCAGCAGGAGAAGACCGATGGTCCAGGAGGGCAGCATCTTCGTGGATGAAGCCAGAGACACGCACGGACACCCAGATGCACGGGCAGGAGGCTGGTGAACAGGGTATGTGTCCCTCAGTACCCTCGGGGCCCTCCCCAGGAACCCTGAAGCCTCCCCGCACAGGGAGGTGGGGAGCACCTCTCTCAGATCCTGGACTCAGCCTCAGCACCCCTCTTCTGGGCCAGGTCTCTCTGGCAGCCCCAGCCCCTCCCACTCTCCCTGCCCTCACAGGGCAAGTGGTTTACCGTGTGGCCCCAGGGCTTCCACGCACAGCCCAGTAGGTTGGTCATGGCTTTTTATAACCAGGCTTGATCCTTTGGATTCCTCAGGAAAGGACCAGAGGGTGGAGGGGGGGGCGGGGACGGGGCGGCGAGATAGGGTGGGGGAAGCCGGGGCAGACAGCGCTCTGCACATGCCTGCTTTGAACCTAGGTTATCAAAAACACACAAAGCCAGCTCGACCAGGGGAGCAGGACTGTTTATGAAGTGAGATTCAAGGAAAGGGAAACTGACTTTGTGGGATCTCAAAGGGCTCTGTTAACCTGAATTCACAGGTACAGTTGCCCAAAGGTTGTGTTCCCCTAGAGATAACGGAGAAACGCTAAGCTGCAGGGCTTCCTGTTCAAAATCCCTAGGGAAACAGGAACCCCAGACTCATCTCATTGACAGGCAGACCCTGGCAAAGCCATGCAGGAGCGGGTGGCTTATGAAGACAGCCCTTGGTTACTTTGGTGGTAGGGTGGGTGGGGAGCATCCTTCTAGAGAACCTGGACAGAGTTATAAAAGCCCTGCGGTTGGAGGCGCTCAAAAGAGTAAAATAAACACTGCTCAAATACAGCTTTGTTTGGAAACAGTATCGTCTAAGACCCAGAGATAAGAAGATTGGAGGTGTTTTCTTTCCTTCAGGGCCAAGAGGAGATCCTGGGTGAATAGCCAGGTGCCGTCCCACTGTTTTAAAAATTGACATTTAATTTAGATGCTCCAAAGTGCATAAATTCTATGTTTAAAACTCAAGTACAGTTTAATGAACTTTGACACATGTGTGAAGATGAAACAAAGTGTTGGTCGTTCAGTCGTGTCCGACTCTGCATCCCCATGGACTGTACCCCGCCAGGCTCCTTTGTCCACAGAATTCTCCACGCAAGAATATTGGAGTGGGTGGCCATTTCCTCCTCCAAGGGATCTTCCTGACCCAGGAATTGAACCTGAGTCTCCTGCACTGCAGGCAGATTCTTTACCATCTGAGCTACCAGGGAACAAATGTATATGCACCAGATTGAAAAACATTTCTGGCAGCCGGAAGTGTCTTGGGATACCACCACTCCCATAACCACGCACCTGACAGACACTAGGTGATCCATAAACACTTGTTGGATGAAAGACTAGGACAGTGGAAGCCAACAGTGAGCTGAATCCATTCCAGGTCTCTCCTGCCTTCTCCTTCCTGCTCTGTGCCCTAGAAGCTCTCTCAATGGACAGCATCTCTGCAGTACTTGCCCTTGGTCTTCTGGTTGGCTTCCATCAATGGGAAGGAGGTGGGAGGAGGGAGGGTTTGGGGTATATCTTCCCCAGGCTCGCTCCCTTCTGTGCTGTGATGCCATGATAGCTGCCCCCTCTCTCCTGCCAGCTTCAGCTCCTCTCAAGCAGCTCGTCACCTGGCCCCCAGCTCTTTCTAGACTCTCTTGACAGCTCCCTCCGGCTAAGCTTCAGACTGTAGGAAAGTAGAAGCTTCCAGGGGTTGCTAATCCCTGGGTGATTTAGCCTCCCTAGTGGATTCCCTTGACCCTGTCCACAATTCTGTGGACAGTCCCTCTGATCAGCCCTTGGAGTGGCTGTCTCTTGCCACTGGGGCCCTGGAAGGTGTGCCTAGCCACTGGACCTCCCCTGAAAGGAGACAGTCCCAGTCCCAGTCTCAGAGGCCCGTGGTCCTTCTGGGGGCTTAGCTGGGTTAGGCACTGCCCCTTCCTGACTCTCTATTCCTGATGACCTTTCCATCCTCATTAGGAAAGTTTGGGATTGTGTAGTTCTTTGGTTTCACCACCCACACTAATAGCAGCCAAGCCTTTCTGTGACTAGATTTAGTTTTTGGCAAAGGTTTAGTGAAACACGTTCAGATAATCCCTGGGTCCCATCCTCTATGCTCTCCTGGTTCCAGCTACAGTTTGGTCAAGGAATCCAGGAAATCTTCTCTCCAAAGGGACCAGTGGTGTTTTGTCTGGTCAACAGCCAAAGAGAGGGCAGAGCTGGAAAGAAAGGGGAAGTTTATATTTCATTTAGGCAAGAGATAATTCTTGATATTTTCAGGTCATCAGGCTCTGTTCTAAATGCCGAGGGCAGGTCGTGATCACGCTTGTCTTCGAGGAACTCACTGAGGCGGATTTGCTCCATATGAGGAAAAACTTCCTAAAGGCTAGAGCCACTGGGAAATAGAACAGAGCTTTGTTGGAGGGGAGGGCCCCCTCCTCACTTGGATGGCGCTGTGACTGAGTAGAGGTGGGCTGAAGCCCAGTGCCGGTTGAGGGGCAACATCGGTGGTCTACTTCTAAGCTTGTTTTCGAATCTGGGATCCTACAGGAAATTTGGGAAACTGCAGCCTAGAGAAAGGACTCACCTTTCTAATCTGAGCAAGAGTCACTCCAAAGGAGCACAGCACCCAAATACCTCTTTCAAAGTGGATGAGGAACCACCCAATATGAGGCTGCAATATCTAAGTCGTGAGATATATGCTGAACAAACACATCTTGGGAAGAGCGTCCAGAGGAGATATTGAGGATGTTAGAGCTAGATATCAGAGGAGAAATAGGTGGTGTTGGTTCAAAAGGTGTCCTGAGAGGAAACAGCAGGCATCAATCAGATTGTAGCTCCAGCCTCTAGGGGCCTTGTGTATTCCCATTCTACAGCCCAGGTGTCAGAGGCTGGGGAAGCAAGGGGTTAGTTAAGGGTGAATGGAAGAGGAGGCCTTGATCTTTTATATATATATAATTTATATAGATTATATGATTTTGTTTATGTGTTTTTGACCGCGCTGGGCTTTCAGTACTGCATAGGCTTTTCCCTCGTTGCAGCCAGCGGGGTCTGCTCTCTAGCGGCGCACAGCCTTCTCATCGCAGTGGCTTCTCTTGTTGCGGAGCATGGGCTCTAGTGCGGGTGTGCAGCCTCTGTAGTTGTGGCTCCCCAGCTGTACAGCACAGGTCTCTAAAGTTGGGGCGCTTGGGCTTAGTTGCTCCACAGCATGTGGGATCTTCCCGGACCAGGGATGGAATCTGTGTCTCCTGCTTTGGCAGGTGGATTCTTTACCACTGAGTCACCAGGGAAGCCTGAGGAGGCCTTGATCTCAGGCACCACCTCCTACAGTGCTGCTGCTGTGGCTCTCTCCTTCTGTAGGTCTCAGTTTGCTGACCTGTAAATGGGGGGGATTCTAGGTGGATTGAAGAACACCATCCCTACACCACGCTGCTCCCCAGGGGCCTGGGCACCCCTGCTGCAGTCACCAGTGATTGGGGACAGACCCACTGGGTGTTCCCTAGCAGTCTGGAGCCTGCCTGGTCTCCGTGGCAGGGTGGCTGGCCCAAAGCAGGCCGGCAGGGCCCCAGGCTGCCTCCCACTTGGCTTCTCACCACGGGAGAGCCAGGTCAGCTCCTCCTTCCTCTTGGCGGGCATGCCCGAGGTTCTGAAGTCCCGCCAGCTATCTGCCCTGGGAAGGAAGTGAAGGGCAGCACCTGTGGGAAAAGTCATTCACTGGCCACAGGTGGCAGGGTCAGGGCCTGGGTAGTGCTGCCAGCTGGCCCAGCTGCTGCCCTGGGGAGGGATGGCTTGGGTCTTCCTTTGCCAGCACCCTGAGGACTTTTGAGACATGTTTCTCATCTTCATCACCTCCTTTGTCTGTCCCCCCTTCCCTTTCCCTGCCCTTGCCCCTGAGGGGCTGACATCACCTCTCTAGGCTGCTGCATCAACCTCCCCACAGCTTCCTTGCAGCTGCTGCTGCTAAGTCGCTTCAGTTGTGTCCGACTCTATGCGACCCGATAGATGGCAGCTCACCAGGCTCCCCCGTCCCTGGGATTCTCCAGGCAAGAACACTGGAGTGGGTTGCCATTTCCTTCTCCAATACATGAAAGTGAAAAGTGAAAGTGAAGTTGCTCAGTTGTGTCTGACTCTTAGCGACCCCATGGACTGCAGCCTACCAGGCTCCTCCATCCATGGGATTTTCCAGGCAAGAGTGCTGGAGTGGGGTGCCATTGCTTTCTCCAATGCATGAAAGTGAAAAGTGAAAGGGAAGTCTCTCAGTCATATCCGACTCTTAGCGACCCCATGGACTGTAGCTCACTAGGCTCCTCCGTCCATGGGACTTTCCAGGCAAGAGTACTGGAGTGGGGTGCCACCGTCTTCTCCTCCTTGAAGCTACCACAGTATTAGATGCTTGTTTTGTGTGTTTGTTCACTCCTTCATGTTCATTTTTATATGATCACAGGCTGGATGCTCTTCCAGCCTGAGGGTAAAACAGGGAACAGAGTATTCTCCTGCCCTGTAGTTTGTGGGACTGATGCTCCCTTGGGTCACAGATGCTGCTTGCCCAAAATAAATACTCAATGGCAATCAAAATGAGCTAACGAAAAGACACATGTTGATGAGGGCTTGTACCAGAACCACATAATTTGAGCTTTCACAAAAGAGAAAAGTTGGGAATGCTGGGTGGAGAGGGATCCAACCTAAGTGGAATCTAGGCTCCTGAGCCAGACATGCAAGGTTGGTTGCTGCTTAGATTGGGCTGTATTCTCCCTCAAAAGATATGATGAGTCCTAAATCCTAGGACATCAGAACATGACCTTTTGGAGTTAGACTTTTTACAGAGGTAAAGTGAAGCCATTAGAGTGGGTCCTAATACAGTATAACTGGCGTCCTGATGAAAAGGGGGACCTTTGGATACAGACATGCACACAGGCCATGTAAACAGAAATGGAGAGATCTGGGTGATGCTCCTGTAAGAAACAGCGAGGATGGCCATCAACCACCAAAAGGAGAGAGACATGGACAGGGTCTCCACAGGGTCTCCCTCACAGATGCCTGAAGGACCCAGCCCTGTAATGGCTTGGTCCTGGACTTTCCAGCCTCCAGAATTGTGAGATCATAAGTTTCTGCTGTTTGTGCTGTGCTTAGTCGCTCGGTCATGTCCAACTCTTTGCAATCCCATGGACTGTAGCCCGCCAGGCTCCTCTGTCCATGGGATTCTCCAGGCAAGAATTCTGGAGTGGGTTGTTATGCCCTCCTCCAGGAGATCTTCCCAACCCAGGGGTTTAACCCAGATCTCCTGCATTGCGGGCGGATTCTTTACCATCTGAGCCACCAGGGAAGCTCTCCTGCAGTTTAAACCACCTCATCTGTGGGCCTTGGTTATGGCAGCTCTGCTTGTGTGGAAGGACACAGAGTCCTGAAAATGAACCTGTTCTTCCCCTCTTCTGAACTTTTGCACCCATGGGTCCCCCTGCCAGGAATATCAGCTGTATCTCCCCACTGAGGAACCTCTGATCCCTGTCCCTACCCCAGGCTCATTCCTCCCCCATCCTCCCTTCTCCTCCCTGGCCACATTTGTGCCTCCATTTCTGGTCTTAGAGTTGACTCTCTGCTCTCACAGCCTGTGACACATTCTCAGTCCCAGACTATATTCGCCAAGGTTACTCAGACCTGAGTAAAGACAGGGACACCATTGTCACAAAAAATTCCCATAGCACCCCCACTCCCCTGGTCCTGGGACATTCCCCTTAGCTTCATTTTATTTATTTATCTATCTACTTATTTACATATTTATTTATTTATGCTGCACCACACAGCAGCTCAGATCTTAGTTCCCTGACCAGGGTTTGAACCTGTGTCCCCTGCATTGGGAGTGCAGAGTCTTAACCACTGGACTGCCAGGGAAGTTCCCCATTGAGCTTATTTTATAGTGCAATTTAGGAAACAAAACTCTTACTGCAAATTACCACAACAAAGAGAAAACTTTATAACTGGCTAAAAAAATAAAAGATTATCATCAAAATGAAAACACAATAAATTCCCAGATAAGAGTGCACCTGGACCTTGGATGAGAGCACTCACCTTTAGAGGAGTCAGGAAATACTGAATCCTGGGAGAGTGTCTCCCAGCTACACAGGAGAAGCACCTGAGGGGCTTATAAAGAGGCCTGTTACCTGGGCTTGTTCTTGAATTGGTCAGGGTGGGCTTGGGATCCTTCCTCCCACCCCAGTTTTTTCAAGCTCCCAGATGATCTGGTTTGTGGGCTGCATGGCGCACTCCTGGAGCTTCCCCAACCAGTCCTGGGCCCTCAGATGCCCAGTTTCCCGCACCTTGGGGTGAGCACACAAGGCCTGGGTTGGGTGAGCTAGAACCCCCCTAACAGGCACTGCTCTGTGTCTGTGGTGGTTGGTGGTTTAGCTCAGTCATGTCCTACTCTTTGCAGCCCCAGGGACTGCAGCCTGCCAGGCTCCTCTGTCTACAGGATTTTCCAGGCAAGAATACTGGAGTGGATTGCCATTTCTCCAGGGGATCTTCCCGACCCAGGGATCAAACCTACGTCTCCTGCATTGCAGGCAGATTCTTTACCCCTGAGCCATTAGGGAAGCCCATTCCTGCTCCCTTCTGGTAGCTTTGAATCTGGGGTCAGACTGTGGCCACACTCCATAGCGTACCTCCCTCATCTTACAGCTCGCTGACTCAAGGATGGAGTCTTCCATTTCATTTTATAGTTGAGGAAGCTGAGACCCAGAGAGGTGGAAAGTCCTGGCCCAGGGTCACCAAGTTTGACGAGAACCCTGACTGCTGACTCAGTGTCTTTTCTTGCTGCTTCTAACCAGACTGGCTGTCCCTCTGAGCACAATGTGTTAACACATTGACTATGAATGTGACGTATTTTCATTGTTCCAAAGGCCGTGTTCACATGCATTCTGAAAACTCACCACCTCTGTTAGTTAAAAAACAAAAAGGAACGGAGTCTAATCAAGCTGGTCCCATGCTGCCCCCGAAATCTGGATTTCACATCTGCTAGGGACACGTGGAAGGCTTCCCTTGTGGCTCACACAGTAAAGAATCTGCCTGCAATGCAGGAGACCCAGGTTCTATCCCTAAGTAGGAAGATCTCCTGGAGAAGGAAATGGCAACCCACTCCAGTATTCTTGCCTGGAGAATTCCATGGACAGAGGAGCCTGGAGGACTACAGTCCATAGGGTAGCAAAGAGTCAGACATGACTGAAATGACTTACACACACAGGGCCACATAGACACTGCAAGTGTCCCCCAGAGTAACCATGGAGAGGCCTAAACACCCGTCTCCCAGGCTGTGTGTTAGGATCAAGGATGTGTGATGCAGAACTTGGACTCCCCAGAGATCACAGGAAATGGGGTCTCACAGCTACACTAATGAGTAGCCAAGGTGTTATAATGTGGCTTCTCCTACTTACTTTAGGTGAAACTTTACAGCATTTAAGCCATGTTAAACAGTTCAAAAGGAGAAGGCAATGGCACCCGACTCCAGTACTCTTGCCTAGAAAATCCCATGGACAGAGGAGCCTGGTAGGCTGCCGTCCATGGGGTCGCTAAGAGTCAGACACGACTGAGTGACTTCCCTTTCACTTTTCACTTTCATGCTTTGGAGAAGAAAATGGCAACCCACTCCAGTGTTCTTGCTTGGAGAATCCCAGGGACAGGGGAGCCTGATGGGCTGCCGTCTATGGGGTCACATAGAGTCGGACACGACTGAAGTGACTTAGCAGCAGCAGCAGCAAACAGTTCAAAATGGAGTCACAGTGGCCAACGTGAACTTCTGTATTAGATGTCTTGCATTTGCTGCGGGATTGTGAGTGTCTTAGAGTGAGAAACTGAGCAGTACTTTAGATAAGAAATTTGATGGAGATAAGAAATGGGATGGGAACATATGTAACTGGAACAGAAGGAGCAATCAATACAGAGAAGATACCGTGTGTGCAACAGTTTCACCTACTGACGCACTCCTTGAAGAGAAACGCTGAGCCCAGCAACTAGAAAAACAAACACCATATATTAATGCATATATGTGGAATCTGAAAAAATTGGTATAGATGATCTTCTTTACAAAGCAGAAATAGAGACACAGATGTAGAGAACAAAGGTATGAATACCAAGTAGGGAAAGGCGGGAATGGGATGAACTGAGAGATTGGGATGGACATATATACACTATTGATGCTCTGTATAAAATAGATAACTAATGCGAGCCTACTATATAGCACAGGGAACTCTACTCAGTGCTCTGTGGTGACCTGAATTGGAAGGAAATTAAAAAAAAGATATATATATATAAAACTCATGTACTTTGCTATACAGTAGAAACGAATACAACATTATAAAGCAACTATACCTCAATAAAAGTTAATTTTAAAAAAGAAGGCTCTTTGCTGGAGGATTTGATCCCACAGTGCTGACCTGTCGCAGATAAGACGCTGCCTGAGGCCCTGTCCGAGCAGGGGGTGACTTCCCATTCATGGTCGTCTCAAGACCTGTGGCCAGACCAAGACCCCTGCTCTTGCTGACATGCTTCCTTCCCAACTTCTTCTTAGAGTGTTCCATTTACTCCCTTTCCTCGTTTCCCTACTCTGACTAAGCTGTGTTGTGTGCTGTTTGTGTTCAGTTAACGAAGGGGCTCCAGGTTTTGTGTGTCTCCAGGTCTGTGATTCTTCCCGGCCTTATCACTGGGCTCTGTGACGCACACAGCATCCAAGGCATTAATCGTGGGACCTTCTGATCTCTGCCTTCCTGGGAGTTTTCTCAGGAAGTATCTCTGATAACAGGACTTAAGCTTATTGTAGGAGAGGAACTTGGGTGGAGAGACCTGGAGGCCCTACTCCAGCTTGGGTCCCCAACAGCTGCCTTCCATGTCCCTGGGGTGTATGGCCATCACTGCACCTGTCGTCAAGTCCAAGGTCACCCAGGTCACCCGAGGCTCAGGGCAGAGCCTCCACTGTGTGCTTATGGTGCGGCCAACAGCCTAAGGGATCCTCAGCAAGTTGCTTTCCCCATCTTCAGTCTCTTCTTAGCTTCCGTGCTGTTTTTAAATCACTTCCCCCAAGTTCTTGCCTGTATCTATTGGTCTGGGGAGCAGGTGAGGCAGGCTGTCCTTGAGCAGGGAGGCCCTCTCACCATCCCCTCCATCATACCTGCTTCCATGTGCCACCCTCCAAGGGTTTCATTGCTGTTGTTCAGGTAGCTAACTTGTGTCTGACTCTTTGTGACCCCATGGACTACAGCATGCCAGGCTTCTCTGTCCTTCACTATCTCTCAGAGTTTACTTAAACTCATGTCCATTGAGTCGATGATGCCATCCAACTATCTCCTCCTCTGTTCCCCACCCTTCTCCTGCCTTCAATCTTTCCCAGCATCAGGGTCTTTTCCATCAAGGGGGGGTCTCCTTACGGCCCCCCTGGAAGTCTGCAGGGGCCTCCTCTTCCTCGCTGGCCTCCCAGCCTGCAGTCTCAGTCGGCGGTCTTCCTGCAAGCCTGGGCCTAGAACCCCCGGCTCTGTGGAGCCTTCCCCGTCTTGCTCCTGCCTCTTCTGGGTCCTGTCCTGGGATGCACCTTGCTTTTGGCAGGCAGAGGGCAGCAGGGCTGTGTTTGTTTACATGCTGGCATGCCAAGAGCACTGCCTCACGGTAGGCCGCTTCCCCTCAGTTCAGTGCCTGGCACAGAGCTGGCATTAGGAGTGTCTGCAGAGTCTGTATCCTGTTGACTGAATTTGCTGCCCCGTCCAGAGTGTGGGTTCATGGCCAGGGCCGGGTCTCTCCTGCTCAGGGCTCCCTCCTCCTCATTACACTGTTTATTGAGCACCACCCCCCGCCCCCTGCCCTTTACTATGAAGCCTCTACTACAGTCGCTCAGTAAATCCTCATCATACTCTCTGCTTGTAAGGACTGTTCTGGAGCCCACTCGCCCTCGAGTTTTGTGGGTTTTTTTTTTAAATACTTTTCTTTCTTTATTTTTAGCTGTGTTGGGTCTTTGTTGCTGAGTGGGCTTTTCTCTAGTTGCAACGACCTGGGGCTACTTTCCACCTGCAGTCTGTGGGCTTCTCGTTGTGGCGGCTCCTCTTGTTGTGGGGCTTGGGCTCCAGGGCGTGAGGGCTTCAGCAGTTGCGGCACTCGGGCTCAGTAGCTGTGGCTCCCAGGCCCTAGAGCATAGGCTCAATAGTTGCGGTGCACGAGCTTAGGGATCGAACTCATGTCTCGTGCCTTGGCAGGTGGATTCTTTACCACTAAGCCATTCAGGGAAGCTCTGCCCTCAAGTCTGAAGCTCAGTAATACCTGACATGCCACCAGGGGTTAGAAACTGCTGTGGTGGTTGGGTGACCAAGAGGGGATATACTCAGGGGAGGCGATGACCTTCCCTCAGACCCCCCCCCCGGGGTTGATCATGGGACAGGCTGGACCACCTTGAACACCCCTCCCTCCACCAGGTAGAGAACACCTTTGTGGGTTAGGACTCATGGTGAGGTCTGGTTGGCTGAGTCATACCCACCCTCCCACGTCAGAAAAATCCCTCTCTACAGGGTCGGCATTGGACACTCCCCTCAGAAGCCATTCCCTGGACCCCTTCTCAGCACTTGACCCTGCCTAGGATGGCACTGCCCGGCAGGCAGAGAGAAGGCTTTGAGGCAGCCTCAGTCCAGGGACCGCAGGGGGCGGGGTGGGGTGGGGACTGGGAGACTGTCTATGCTCTGCAAATGTTCCCACCACAGCCTCTGGAAGCCGGAGCCCCTTTAACCTCACCAAGAGCCAAAGCTTCCGGGTGGGCCCATCACCACCAAATTTACCACCACAAAGAGGTCACGTCCTAGCACAGCCTTCCGCGATCTCAAGGCAGCCAGGGAGAGGCCTGACCCTCAGTCCCAACAACAGGACAGTGATCCTCTCTATGTGCTGGAACAGCGAACACCCCCCTGCCACCCTCCCCAAGCCTGCTCTGGGACTCTTGCCTCACTTGTAGATCAAGGGGCAGGGCTAAAGCTCTGCTGAGGCCCCTCAACGCCCACCCTCTGTTGAGGGAGTTCCGCTGCTTGTTGCCACCCCCTCAGATGAGGAGAAGACAGTGGGCACAAGGACCAAGGAAACTGGGTTGGGGGAAAAGACGTGGTAACTGGAGGTCAAGGGCAGGAAATCCAAATATATGGAAAATGTGCAGGACATTTAAAAATATTCAGTTTCCAAATGTCCCATAGCGGGCAGCTGACATCAGCAACAGAGGAGAGCAGATAGATGCATGAATGGATTTTATTGGTGTCACACGCAGTGGCACCGTGCCTGGCGTTTAACAGGGCATGAGAGTGAGCAGGACGTCTTCTCTCACGGTGTCTTCGCTGCAGAAACTGTATCTGTGGAGAGAAAAGGAAGGCTTTTTCTAAGTGCCGGGCATCCTTACCTGGCAACTGGACTCATTCAGTGGAGGTAATTGCTGATTTACAATTCAAAAGGCCGAGGGCTGCCCTAGGCTGGTAGCTTTGAACAGTGACTGGAGGGCTGATTGCCTGAGGGCTTCCAGTGGGAATGGCTGGCTGAACTCAGGACACGAGCGGGGTGGATGGTCTCTGGACACTCTGGCAGCCAGGACTGTGAGCTCCTTGGAGCAGGGACTGGGCCTCTCACAGCTCTCCTTCTCCACAACCCATGCGAACACCCCAAAACCCTGGCACATGGATTTACAGATGGACTCACTCTTGGCTCAGTCACTCAGAGGACGTGATTCAACTTTATAGTAGCTCCAGAAAACACAGTTGCTACAGTAGACTGAGCTACTGGCTGCAAAGACACTAGCTGTTCACTGTGTGTGCGATGAGAACAAGTATGCGGAGGTGTTGTCACAAGTCCTACCTCACAGAAGAGGAAACTGAGGCACAGAAGGCTCTCAGTTAATATGTGGAAGAACCAAGATGCAGATACAGGTCTAGCTGACGTCATGGCCCACATTTTCTATGGTTGGGTCAAAGCTACCGTGACCTTGCCTTTCAAGCCTGGAGTCGGGGGCCTGGCTCTCTGCTGGGGCTCCCCCCTCCTGCCTTCCCAACATGACAGGAAGCTGTTACTTGAGTCTCACCACCGGTGTCATTTGTAGAAGAGGGCATAGCTCTCTCCCGTGACTAGTGAGAATTCCATGTTGGTAATACGTCTCATGACAATACATGTAAAAAAGCTCTATAATTAATTTAAAAACAATGCAGATTTAAGTGGTGATGGTTATAGCTCTTCTCAGAAACATGGGCTTCTCTCAGGTCTAACCACCTATGAGCTCTGCAGCTTCATCTCTTTCCTCACCTTCACTGGCCCCTCCCCATTTTCCTCTGTATTTCATTTGTCTTTTCGGGAAGCCCTAACCCTAACCCTAACCTAATCATCTTCCGGTTAGCTTAGGTTAGGTTCAGTTCAGTTCAGTTCAGTCGCTCAGTCGTGTCCGACTCTTTGTGACCCCATGAATTGCAGCACGCCAGGCCTCCCTATCCATCACCAACTCCCGGAGTTCACCCAAACTCGTGTCCATCAAGTCGGTGATGCCATCCAGCCATCTCATCCTCTGTCGTCCCCTTCTCCTCCTGCCTCCAATGCCTCCCAGCATGAGAGTCTTTTCCAATGAGTCAACTCTTCACATGAGGTGGCCAAAGTACTGGAGTTTCAGCTTTAGCATCATTCCTTCCAAAGAACACCCAGGACCGATCTCCTTTAGAATGGACTGGTTGGATCTTCTTGCAGTCCAAGGGACTCTCAAGAGTCTTCTCCAACACCACAGTTCAAAAGCATCAATTCTTCAGCTCTCAGCTTTCTTCACAGTCCAACTCTCACATCCATACATGACCACTGGAAAAACCATAGCCTTGACTATACGAACTTGTTGGCAAAGTAATGTCTCTGCTTTTCAATATGCTATCTAGGTTGGTCATAACTTTCCTTCCAAAGAGTAAGCATCTTTTAATTTCATGGCTGCAGTCACCATCTGCAGTGATTTGGGAGCCCAAAAAAATAAAGTCTGACACCATTTCCACTGTTTCCCCATCTATTTCCCATGAAGTGATGGGACTGGATGCCATGATTTTAGTTTTCTGAATGTTGAGCTTTAAGCCAACTTTTTCACTCTCTTCTTTCACTTTCATCAAGAGGCTTTTTAGTTCCTCTTCACTTTCTGCCATAAGGGTGGTGTCATCTGCATATCTGAGGTTATTGATATTTCTCCCAGCAATCTTGATTCCAGCCTGTACTTCCTCCAGCCCTGCATTTCTCATGATGTACTCTGCATATAAGTTAAATAAGCAGGGTGACAATATACAGTCTTGACGTACTCCTTTTCCTATTTGGAACCAGTCTGTTGTTCCATGTCCAGTTCTAACTGTTGCTTCCTGACCTGTATACAGGTTTCTCAAGAGGCAGGTCAGGTGGTCTGGTATTCCCATCTCTTTCAGAATATTCCACAGTTTATTGTGATCCACACAGTCAAAGGCTTTAGCATAGTCAATAAAACAGAAATAGATGTTTTTATGGAACTCTCTTGCTTTTTCCATGATCCAGCAGATGTTGGCAATTTGATCTCTGGTTACTCTGCCTTTTCTAGAACCAGTTTGAACATCTGGAAGTTCACGGTTCATGTATTGCTGAAGCCTGGCTTGGAGAATTTTGAGCATTACTTTACTAGCATGTGAGATGAGTGCAATTGTGTGGTAGTTTGAGCATTCTTTGGCATTGCCTTTCTTGGGATTGGAATGAAATCCGACCTTTTCCAGTCCTGTGGCCACTACTACTTTTTCAAATTTGCTGGCCTATTAAGTGCAGCACTTTCACAGCATCATCTTTCAGGATTTGAGATAGCTCAACTGGAATTCCATCACCTCCACCAGCTTTGTTCGTAGTGATGCTTTCTAAGGCCCACTTGACTTCACATTCCAGGATGTCTGGCTCTAGGTGAGTGATCACACCATTGTGATTATCTTGGTCGTGAAGATCTTT
This sequence comes from Bos taurus, assembly GCF_002263795.3. Classification (NCBI taxonomy): domain Eukaryota; kingdom Metazoa; phylum Chordata; class Mammalia; order Artiodactyla; family Bovidae; genus Bos; species Bos taurus. The sequence goes on along the minus strand of NC_037353.1, from coordinate 37,006,227 downwards.
TTTGTACAGTTCTTCTGTGTATTCTTGCCATCTCTTCTTAACATCTGCTTCTGTTAGGTCCATACCATTTCTGTCCTTTATCAAGCCGATCTTGCATGAAATGTCCCCTTGGTATCTATAATTTTCTTAAAGAGATCTCTAGTCTTTCCCATTCTGTTGTTTTCCTCTATTTCTTTGCATTGATCGCTGAGGAAGGCTTTCTTATCTCTCCTTGCTATTCTTTGGAACTCTGCATTCAGATGCTTATATCTTTCCTTTTCTCCTTTGCTTTTCGCTTTTCTTCTCTTCACAGCTATTTGTAAGGCCTCCCCAGACAGCCATTTTGCTTTTTTGCATTTCTTTTCCATGGGGATGGTCTTGATCCCTGTCTTCTGTACAATGTCACGAATCTCCGTCCATAGTTCATCAGGCACTCTGTCTATGAGATCTAGTCCCTTAAATCTATTTCTCACTTCCACTGTATAATCATAAGGGATTTGATTTAGGCCATACCTGAATGGTCTAGTGGTTTTCCCTACTTTCTTCAATTTAAGTCTGAATGTGGCAATAAGGAGTTCATGATCTGAGCTAACCTAATCATCTTCTGGTCCTCTGCAGGGGAGGCCTGCCCTCAGCAGCCTGGCCTCCCCGTGCCCCTCTCATCCTCCGGGACCCTCTGCCTGCCTTCCCAGCCACTCTCTTTGGGCCCCTCATGGGAAGTTCTTATTGTGTAATTTGACCTTTTGCATGAATTATAAGTCTAATTTGCGAACAGCTACATTGTTAAGCCCTCCAGAGCATCCTCCACTCTGTCTTTGCATCCCCCTCCTGTACTCCTGGCATTCCTGGCACTTTAGTCAGAGAGGAAGGAAGGGAGGAGGCCAGTGTTGGGGGCAGAGAGAAATAAAGGGGAGAAAGCTACATTTTTTTCTTTTGACACCATGTCACTGGAGGGAATTCCTGTCAGCAGATTCCTTGGTAGGACTTGAAACCACAGTAACTTCCACATATTAACTAAAAATAATCTGAGGGGTATCTGAGAGGAGGTTGGACCAAAGTCTTACTTTTCTTTGGTCTCCCAATTATTATTATTTTTTAAAATGTTACTTATTGGCTGTTTTCCCAACAGCAAAATATTTGAATAAGTTAATGAATTCAGCATTTTCATTCCCCAGACTAGTTGGTGAGGTTCGATCTTCCTATATTTAAAATATCTGATGTCCACCATCCAGCTTTTTTTGGAGATTCCCTCTGGAGTTGGCAGGTGGGGAAGCCCCACACAGGCCTCTGGAGAGCTGAGGTGGCAGCTGATGGACTCAGGGCCTCAGGCATGGCCTCAAGCACATTCTGTTCCCTTTCTAGAAAGTGCAGAAAGACACTGTAGGATCCATTGCCCTGGCTGGTTCGGTCTTATATTTTTTTCCTTTCTCAGATCTACCTGTGAGCAAGTCATCTCCTGGGAACGCCTCGCCCTCGCGTTGTAAAGATTCCAATGAGACCACATTCTTCTGACCTGATTTTAACCACATGGTCCCAGGATGCAGGCAATGGTTCTACTTCCTTACAGGGCCTGGGGAACTGGCCTTCAAGCCCCAGTGTTCTCTGGTGGGGCTGGCAGGGGAGGCCTCTGCTGCACCCCCGGCCTGCTCAGTGCTCCCCACCTGCCTCCTCGGTGCTGTGCTGTCTCTGAGAGGACCTTCTTGTTCTGCTGACCACCTGCCTGGGCCAGCCTCTCCATCCTCCCTTCAGAGAGACAAGGAGAACTTCACAGAGGTCATCCAGCCTCTGGACAGCTGTGAGTTCTGCCAACCCTGCTGTCCCTCTGCCCAGGGGAGGGACATTCTCTGGGGCCTGAGGTTAGTGACCCCACCAGACCTCCCAAACCTTAGTCAGTGACCAAGATCCCAGGAGCCCCTTTCCGCCAAGCCACACAGAGGTGTCCTCCTGGCTGGACTTGGGGTCCGAGCTATGGTCATTACCCCCATATCTCCCACAGCTGGGACAGTTTGGGACATCATGGGTCAGGATGAATATTCTGCAAATATGGACACCTCAGCTCTCTCTTGTCTCATCTCAAATTTTATATCTTTTGCTAAAACTGATTTCTTCTTCTATTGCTCTGAGCTTTCATGGATCGTCCCCTCTTTAACATGTAGCCATCCTCCAACCCATATTTATAACTTTATATCCCTCAGAAATTATTTCTTATTTCTCTTATTTTTCCTCCTCAGTTTTCACTGAAAGTGGAGCTGTATCATCTGTGCTTCCCAAAGAGAGTGCTGAGGACCCTGGCTGAACGTTAGCTGACCTTCCGGGGCGAGTTTCCATGACAAATGTAACTTTCTACAAACATCCTCAGGAGCAAGCCAGCAAAGACACTTACTCTGTCTGCTCCTCTCCCTTCTGTGCGGTGATCTTGGCTGCACCCACTTTGGGGAGGGTTGGGTTTATCACGTTGTTATTCCAAAGAAACTTGACTTTCTCAATTGTTCCAACATCAATATCTGAGTCAAACTCACCGGAAAGGGTGGAGCCTGGTTTGATAATCCCACTTGAAATAGAGAAATAGAAACATTCCCATTCACTGCAATAAGTTCTAATGAACATATAAGTCCCCGCCACTTTTCCCTACTCAAGATTAACTAGATAATTTTTCCAAATTAACTCTCAGATAAAGGTTAGAAAAATGAAAAATGCAGTTACAATGCCATCAGTCTCAAGCTACTATTTATTTTATTTTTGGCCATGCTACATGGCATGTGGGATCTTAGTTTCCCAACCAGGGATCAAATCTGTGCCCCCTGCACTGGCGGTTAGGAGTCTTAACCACTGGGCTATCAGGGAAGTTCCTCAAACTACTATTTAAATATTATTTCTTCAAATGTAAGTTCATTTATCTTCAAAACTTCGTTATAGAAAACCTTGTAATTCTTTCATATTTTTCTGGTCGAATTATTTGTGTAATAACAAGTTATCCACTTATTTTAATACAAAACACATGTGTGACTAGGCTAGTCAGAAAACATGATATCTGGGATAACATTAGATTTAATCTTAAAAAATCTTATCTATTGAGAAAGAAAGAATTAAATGCCTGGATTTATAATAAAGAAAAGAACACTTGTTAGCAGAAATCTGAAATTAACTTCAGTACATAAAGTAAATAATTTAAAAGCCATTCAGAAAAATACGCCAAGCATGTCAGCGCATGCATATGAAAGCCTTGTGTATCACCATGTGAGAGAGGGTGTCAAAAAAGGAAATTTACTTCAAGACATTGTATTGACGAGTGTTTCCCTTATTTCCAAACAAAGCAACTTTGATTTGACCAGTGGCTCTTCTTCCAGACAGTGTTATAGAAACACCATATCTCCAGCCTGCACGGGGTATAGAAAAGAGTTCAGTCTATTCACGCGCAAGACAGTGGACCCACATCTCAGATCCCTGTTCCCCATTCCTTACATGGAGGCATTGAGATAGAAAGTTCCACATGTTAACCTACAACTGGAACTAGGCCCTAAGGAGAAGCACGCGTCTAGCAGTGGCCCCACCCCAGTAAAGGGACCACTAGTCACATGTTGCTGCTTAAATTTAAATCCAAATTCAATAAAATTAAAAAAAAAAAAAACCCTCACTTCCCTTAGCCACATGGAAAGTGCTGAATTGCTACACATGGTTGATGGCTGCTGCGCTGGACCGCACGGAGCATCGCCACCACGAACTGGAGTTCTGTTGGGCAGCTCCCCTCTAGAAGGACAGCAGTGTGAGTGAAGGCAAAGGAGTGAGGGCTTGTCTCTGCATTTGAAAAGCAACTCGAGGTTCCGTCCTCAGAGTCTCAAGGGCCAAGCCTGTCTTTCCTTTGCCTCTCTGTGGCTTGAGCAGTCTCCAGCACAGAGGTCATCAAGATTTATATCTGAAGAGCTGTCTTGGCCCCCAGGAGCACACACATGTGCATACAAACTGGCACACCTATGACCACACACTCACACACGTACCTAAGCACACACGTGTGTGTGTGCTAAGTCACTTCAGTTGTGTCCGAGTCTCTGAGACTCTATAGACTGTAGCCCACCAGGCTCCTCTGTCCAACGGATCCTCCAGGCAAGAACACTGGAGTGGGTTGCCTTGCCCTCCTCCAGGGGCTTTTCCTGACCCAGGGATTGAATCCACGTCTCTTATACCTCCTGCACTGGCAGGCAGGTTCTTTACCACTAGCACCACCTGGAAAACCCCATAAACACACACATATACACATGTACACATACACCCACAGACTCATATACACATTCACATTCCCACGCGTGCACACATAGGAATGTAAACACACCCCCCCACACACACCCTTTGCCCAACTTCCACGTGTCCTTCAGGTCCGCAGAGGTGTTTTCTCTGCTCCTTCCTCTGGTCAAGGCTGTGTGCTCTGTCTCCCAATATCCCAGCAGCAATCTGCCAAGCCCAGTGCACTTGGAGCTGCTTGCTCACTTTCCATCTTCTCTGCTGCATTATAAATTCCATACTAGAGTGTTTACATCCTCCCTGCACCCCCTATGTCTAGCACAGTCTGTGATCCATAAATAAATGTTAGTTGAGGAATGAATATATGGCTTTTGAATGTTTAATTTGTTGTTTTAAAATATGGGCATGTATTTCATGCATCACCACATCTGAAGAAGGATTGATTCATCAATGTCTTTTTAAATAAATATGTATACAGTGATGGAAATATTCCCTGTCTTGATTGTGGAGATGGCTACATGACTATTCATTTATCAAAACCCACAGAACCAGCTATACACCACAAAGGCTGACTTTTGCTATACATAAATTATATCTCATTAAACCTGACTTAAAGTACTATATAAGACTTGTATTATATTTATGTATTTGTATATACACAGTCTCTCTCTCTTTTTTATTTACAGTGCAACATCTTAAGGAACTTTCATAGGGCAGGTTGGCACAAAGTGGCTGAAACATGTCCATATCTACCCTTTGTCTGAGCTCATTCAGCTGAATTTGGAGAGAAATTACCCCTTTTCTGATCCCTATTCACCCTCCACCAAACAGTCACCCCTCCCCCACACCCATGATCAAGAGGGACACGTGGACAGAAGGCTGGAAATGGAGAGATTGAAGTTGGGCTTCTAAGTGGGCTGGACAGGCAAAGAGTTGGTATCAAATAAATTTTGAATGAATCGGAAAACAGATGTGGATAAGACAGTTTTTATGATGAAAAGAACAAAAGACTGTGGAGTGGCAAAAATTCAAAGAAGATGGCCACAGAAACATGTAAATCGCTGTTAGCCCATTAGCCATGCTATTTGCATGAGCTCATTTTATGTAGAAATAAACTGGAAGTAAAGCAGACTCTTTCTAAATTCTCAGTGAGTCTTAAATGGGGTAGTTTGAGTGGATGTGTCCTTTTACTAAGATAAAATGTACCTACAAATATTTCATGTTATTTATGTTTATATTTATTAGTATTTATTTATTATTTATTAGTATTCATATTTACGTAAAACAGAAACCAAACCTTTACCAGGGCAGGAAAGTCACAACACAACTTACGAGTAAATTTGCTGGAATCTCCTGTGTTCACATGAACTTCTGCTGCTCCTCACGTGTCTTGCCAGCAAATCTGCCAGCAGATTGTCCCATCTGTGGGACACCCTTCATCTGGACAGGGGAAGCACTTGTTCTAATGAGAAAGATGGACCTGGCTGTAAGGTATGTTTGTCTTGCTATGATCCAGCCATCTTACGGGCAATGTTCTATAGTCTGAGTTTCCTCTTTTATAACTGGAAAGAGAGTGGAGTAGATGGTCTCTAAACTACCTTCATCTAGGGTGTGGTACCCAAACCTGAGGCACATCACGTTAGAACTACTTCAGGAGGTTCAGAAAATATTGATGCCTAGACCCCAGGTTAGATAAAATATGGCTTTCATCAAGCAGTATGCTGGTGAATGATTAATAGGCAACACTGGAACAAAAAGTCTTTTGTAATGTCTACCAATTTCCATGCTATAAATACTGACTGTGGCCAGTTTCAGGCTACCAACATGATGTCACTGAATGGGGAGCTGGGGAGAGATGGTCACACCAGGCTCCAGGGTATCATTTCTTCTGTCTCTCTTGTTGCCAGCTGCACAAGACACAACCCTCCACCCCCAGCCCCCAGCCTGGCACCCAACTTTCCTTCTCTCTGGTGTGTATATTCTTCTCTCACACATTCTACTTTTGTTCTGCTTTAGTCAGAAATCTGCACTCCTTCTCCTTCTAAAATCTATGATTTTCCAAGCAAGATTCAAACTTTGCCTCCAGCAGGAAGCCTTCCTAGATCACTGAATTGATTGCTCTACTCTCTGATTTCCCAGAATCTTCCTCTCCCATATGACTCTTCTAGAATTGTAGCTACCTCCTGCTTAAAGGTTTTTTCCCCTCCACTCCACGGAGGGGTTCACTCCACATGAACTCTGACATGCAGTGCCAAAAAAAATTAGGGATGATCAGAAACTGGTGACAGAGAAGGCAATGGCACCCCACTCCAGTACTCTTGCCTGGAAAATCCCATGGACAGAGGAGCCTGGTAGCCTGCGGTCCACGGGGTCGTGAAGAGTCAGACACGACTGAGCGACTTCACTTTCACTTTTCACTTTCATGCATTGGAGAAGGAAATGGCAACCCACTCCAGTGTTCTTTCCTGGAGAATCCCAGGGATGGGGGAGCCTGGTGGGCTGCCGTCTAAGAGGTCGCACAGAGTCAGACACGACTGAAGCGACTTAGCAACAGCAGCAGAAACTGGTGAAGAGTACTGCAGACCCCAACACAGCAAGACCACAGCACCACCGTGGGACTCAAGGTGGGATAACATCTTACAGACTCAAAGTCCCTGTAGCAAGCACAGAGGTATCCGGTGAATCCATTGGGATTGAGGACGCTCTCCGAGTAGTACTTATAGCTTCTCAAGTGATTGCAAGCCACAAAGTCCCAGGTTCCTGGGGAAGTAAAGGAGGAAGTCTGCACAGGTGGCCGGGGTCCTGTGACAACTTCTCTGCATTTCCCTTCAAGTGGGATGGGACTATATATTCAGAAATTTAAGATAAGTCCAAAATCCAGACACAAAATGACAGTTAACATAGAAAGCCTACTTTCTGATTGCTGGGCAATGTTTTGAACTCTTCACGTGTATTGTCCCTATAACCCTCACCTTTCTTCAGGTGTTTCTCTAGTGGCCCAGATAGTAAAGAATCTGCCTGCAACGCAGGAGACCCACGTTCGATCCTGGGATCAGGAATATCCCCTGGAGAAGGGAATGGCAACCCACTCCAGTATCCTTGCCTGTCCATGGGATTTCCATGGACAAGAGTGGTGGCTCTCATGCAAACAGGGTTTCCCACGGCTAGAGGGGCCTGGTGGGCTACCGTCCACGGGGTCGCAAAGAGTCAGACATGACTGAGCAATTAACACTTTCACTTTTCTTCAAAGATGGGTAACACCCATCCTTAATTACAGAAAGTCATATAGACTCCAGCCTCAGGTTTCAGATTTCAGGTAGGAGCAGTGGAGCTGGGGTTTAAACCCAAGCCTCTCTGGGGCTGGAGCCCAGGCCTCTAACCTCTGTGCTGTCCCGTGTTCCAGGCACCAGGTTGGAGGTTCTTGAGGATACAGTCAGATGTGACATGACCTCCCAGACATGACAAAAGCAGGGCAAGGACATTCTTATGACATAGGCAAATAAAAAGGAAGGCTGAATGGCTTAAGGTGGCTTTATGTGAGCACCCCTTTCACTCTCAGGATGTCTTGCTCCTTCTTAGAAACTTCCTTGGCCCCTAAAAACTCTTGCCAAGTGGTCGCTGTCATAGCACACCTTCAGGACCTGGCCTGAACGTGCTTCGTTGGTACTGATGGAGAGTCTAGGCTACTCTATTCTCTCAAAGCCTCATAAAGCCATGAAAGACAAACACTTTGGTCCTCAGCCCTAACGTTTGTTTTGACGGTGTCCATCCCTGCCAAGTCATTACGCTCACATTCAATAAAAATATTGCATCATTTGTGGGGCCAAATGATGAGTCTGGCTGAAAATTTCACCTATTCATTGTCATTCTGACTTCATCTGATACGAGAGCTATATCTGAATGATGCCCTTAATTCCAGTTGCTGACCATTGATAAAGAACAGACACATTGAGTAGCAAGTCTCTGCTCTGACCTTCATTACCTGTGATTGCTTCTTATTGCTGTCCCAACATAGAAGAGCAGTGACTCTCATGCAAACGGGTTTGCCATGGACACGATTGGGAATATTCCCATTTTATCCATAGAATTGAAGCCAGTTATATAAGCTTGAACCATATCATAAGCAAGAACTGGTAGAAAAATTCTCTTTAAGTCAGGATAGTTACTTTTATGATATTTCCTTCATTAGGTAGTTATCAATTGACTGAGTTAACAGCTCTAAGAAGTGGTTTTGTAAACCTTTGTTGCTTGTTCACTCCAGGACACCCACAACAATATTTTAAGGAAATAACAACCAGCAGAGCTGAGATATAACAAATGAAACATGGCTGTATTTTTAAGAATAAGATCTAGAAGGAAAAAAAAAAGATCTAGAAGGGGAGATCTTATTTATATTCTAGAAGGGGAGATCTGTTTTTAAAGAACAGTGTGTTTTCATTGTTAAGCTTTGCTGTGGGAATGGCACTGATCCCCAGGGAAGTGGTTCCCCCACTCTGCTCAGCCTTTGCCTGCCCAGATGCCATCTAGGTCTATGATCTGTGACAGGGCATTCTTCCTGCATCCGGGCATTTCCTCTCCTCCATTTGGGAAGAAGTCAAAGTGATCCACCTGTTGTTTCATTCCAAAGCCTGAAATATTTAGAACAGCGGTGAGCTTTTCCTAATGCAGGTCTCTCCTGCTGAAAACATGATTGCAAAGTGCTTGCAGCTGGAACATTGCAGGGCTCACCCATGAATGGGATCAGGGGAGCTGCATTCCTGTGGATCACATCAACAAAGCCAGCATCGGAGGGGCCGATTGGACCTCTTCAGGAGCACCCTCGAAATTTGCTTCTACAGGGTCCAAGCCCGAAAGAGATGGCCAGTTCTGTGCACAATAGGTTTGACTGTAGGTGCCAGCAAGATGGAGGTTGTACAGTTACCCAGGTTGTGCACTCCCCAACTCGAGGGATACCCTGGAGCTGTGCAGTGCCATGGCCAGGGTATGAAATGTGGAGCCATCAAATCTCTATGATGCTTATTACGTTCTAGTGCCTGGATAGAGAAGGGCAGTGAACAAAGAAATTCAGATTTTGTTTAGGAAAGGATTTATTTTTTTCTACAACAGATTCTCCTACTTCCTTGTATATCTTTCTTCTTCAGCTTTCTCTTTCCCTTTGCAAGTTTGAAGGGAAAAGGGGAGAAGTAGTAAGGTATCCTGATTCAAAACACAGATTCTGGGACTAGGATGCATGCATGTGTGCGTATATGCGAAGTCACTTCAGTAATGTCCAACTCTTTATGACCCTATGGACCATAGCCTGTCAGGCTCCTCTGTCCATGGGATTCTCCAGGCAAGAATAGTGGAGTGGGTTGCCATGCCCTCCTCCAGTGGAATCTTCCTGATGGCGGGATTGGACCCACGTATGTCTCCTGTATTGGCAGGCAAGTTCTTTACCACTAGCACCATCTGGGAAGCCCTCTGGGACTAGGATGCCTGGCTCCAAAGCCCTGCTTGGCTATTTCTTGAGCAAGTTGCATGACCTTGGGTGAATCACTGACTTTTTCTATGCCTCAGTTTCCCCATTTATAAAATAGGGGTAATAATTCAGCTAGGATAAGATTAAATGAGATAGGATATGTAGCATTTAGCAAAGTGCCTGGCACATTGTTATGGGTGTGTAAGTAAATATTTAGTATTATTTTTCCCTCACTATATGGTGGCGCTTGTGGCAAAGCCTTCCAGGCTCTTTAGGGTCTCAAAGAGTTGGACACTACTGACTATATCTCCTTCTCGACAGGACTCCTGGATTTAACAGTTGTCTTTGAAGATTTTATCAGAAAAGCTGTAAAGACATGAACATAACTGTCTCTTGAAAATAAATGGTAGGCTTCTTATAAAGGTAGAGACTTGCTTAAGCCATAAGATAGGAGAACCAGGACTGAGGGTCAGTTCTATCACTGATTAGATGTGTGACCTTGGGCGAGTCATTTGCTTCCCTCAGCCTTTTTCTTTAGTTCTGAGGATTAAATGAGAAAAATGTAAAGCACTTTGCAAAGTATTTGGGATAAGTAGGCACTTAATCTATGCTTACTGTAATAGTTATATTAGCTTCATAATGATTATATTACATTGATGTAATTTGTTGTTATAATTTAAAAGCTTTGCTTGGGTTAAAAGGATGCTTTTGGTATGATGGTGATGGTATTTCTTCTGCCAACGAAGGCAGTGGAATTTTTGTGTTTTCTTCTGCCCTTGATTTCAGAGAAGGGGAAAAAGAATGACGACATGGATCCTTCTTAATTGTGTTTGCTCATGTTCATCTCAGTCTTGCTCTGCATCTTCCTGGGTGCCCAGTCCTGCTAAGAGAACCACACCAACAGAAAACATGGATCTAGAGAGGAGGAATGCGGACAGAGTGGAGGAAGCAGAGGGAAGAAAGCCACTACCTCCCCTGCCACAAAGATAGGCTTCTGAGGAGCTTCCCAAAATGTTCTGTGCAGACTCCAGCCAGCTCTGCCACAGCCAAGGGGACAGACTCCTTGGGGCCAGCTCCAAGCTAGGGAGTCTTGTATCATGTCCTGGGGCTACTGGGGACAAAACCTGGGGCCCTGGCCCTCGAGTCCTATCTGTAATCCTCCCCAGGACTGGAGTTTTTCTCCCTGCCTCTCCTGCCACATGGGCCCCCAGGCTGTGGCCAATGAGGTGGACTTGGGAAGGTGAGTAGCTGTAGTTCGACTGGAGAGGGAAGATTATATTGTCAGGATATTTCTCTGCTGTGGTTTTTGCAAACCTAAAGCCATTACTCCTCTGCTGAAAACCTTCCACTGCCATTAGAATGAAACCCAACTCATTACAAAAGCCTCAGAGCTTTCCTGACTCAACACCTATTTTTCTAGACTCTTTTTCTACCCAAAGTTTTTGTGGAACTTTCAGTTCCTCAAATATGTTGTATTTGGATCTGCTTTCAACTTCTCTACCTGTTGTCATCCACAGCTTAGCCATCAGCTCTCAACTTAGATGTCTGTTTCTGGGAGACATCCTTAATTACGGCCCCCCTCTCCAGACTAAATTCACTGACCCCCATGTGCTCCTATAAAGCCTTGTAGCTACCCCGGCCTATCCCCACATCAGAACCCTGATCACACCCTATTGTCACTGTAAACTCCCCCAGGGCCTGGACCTCAGTTGTGACACTGTGCTCCTAAATACTGGATGGACAAACAGACAACACAAAGCTCAAAGTGTTCACACCCGCTGGTCTCAGAGATGTTCACCCAAATGTACTTGTTTACTACGTCTACAGATCCACAGCTCCTCGACTCACAGTGAGTTTTAGGAGTCAGACTCTGAGAGAGCTATCAATTATATTTCCTCTTTAAACACAGAACCCTCAGTTGCATCTTTGCACAGAGACCAGCCGTGTCACCTCCTCTGCAGCCCGGCCATCACTCCCCTTGAGCATGGCCAGCATCTGGGCCACCTGGGCACCCACCACGCGCACATTGTTGGCGGCCTGAGTGTAAGTGGTCTGGGAGCCTCTCTTCCAGTCCACACAGATGTAGTTCACCTCCTCCACCTCAAACACGTTCTGGTGTTGGAGAGACTCCAGGGGGTTATCATGGGGCTTAGGAATCCACATCCAACCAGGGCTCAGAAATAGTCCCTGAGAGTTACCCCTGGCCATCTTTCTGTCCTTCCTAGCAGGGGCACTGGGATGAACTTGACTTTGTTAGGAATCCTGTTGCCAATAGGAATTGTCCCTTGGGGGGTATGTTATGAGAAAGGCAAATTAGTTTTCTCTCTAGCTTGTAGATTAATTAAAAGCTGACCACTCTGGTTTTCTTTGACCAGATTCAGTAAGGTTGATTCAGTAAGGTGGATAAAACCAGGGCATCATTTAAAGAGCCCTGTTGAGCAAAGAAAAGGTCTCAAGTGCATTCATTCTCTGGAAGCCGGGGTCTAACTGACTTTGTGGATTTGACCACTAGGGGTCCTTTTAGCCTCTTGACAAAGCCTGGGCTTGCTCCACCCCAGGCTACAGGGCACTAAGTAAGTTCTAAGGTGGGAGGCAAGGGTCACTATTTTTAGAGTTAGGATAGCATAGTATTTCACAGAAGAAAGACACACTGCAGATATTTGAAAAATAGATCTGTACTGATTTAAAATATATTGGAGAATTCTGAAAGGGAAACTTCTTCCTGGATGTCACAGGAACTGATATATGCTTAGAAGTTCTGCCAGGGAAGACATAGGACCAGATTGAGTCTAAAATGGTGCTATAAATTAAAAATCCATCAAGAATCTTTTCACATACATGATACTAGTATGTGTGATCACACACACAAATACCAACAGTTGTTTTCTCAGGACCTTTATTTCTAAAGCAGCCCTGAGGAATCTCTTACAAACTTGGAGAATTTAGAGTATAAACTATATCTTACAGTCTACACACTAAGATACTTATTAATGATGGGACAGACTAAGAGTTAAATACATGGTAAAAACTGAGGTCAAATGCAGAATTATTTCACTTTTCAGGGTTTGTGACTTTTCCTGTTGACATTTTAGGTTGGAGTTACTAATGTGTGTGTGGAAGGCAGGCTGTTAGGATAAATTCTTAGGTGTCAGAAAAACATTAAATCAGTGAACACAAGACAAGAGGCATGGATGGTATATTATGTGTGTGTTTGTGTGCCTTTGCACATGTATGCTTGTGTGTATGTGTACATGTGTGTGTGTGCATGTGTACACATGTGTGTTATTCCATTGTCTGTCCTTCTGACCTAAAGACACTCTACTACAGTGGGTTTTGGCACTTCCTATTCTGCAGTTTAGTGCAAAGGCTTCCCAGGTGATGAAGCAAGAGAGACGGGTTCAATCCCTGAGTAGGGAAGATCCCCTGGAGGAGGAAACGATAACCCACTGCAGTATTCTTGCTTGGGAAATCCCAAGGACAGAGGAGCCTGGCCGGCTACAGTCCATAGGGTCACAAAGAGTCGGACACGAGAATCTGTGAGCAACTAAGCATGCACACATTCTGCCATTTTGGACTCCTGGTCAGCCTTAGCTCCTCGTATCTCAAATAAACAGTCATAGCACATATCTCTGACTCTTAGGGAAGTGGGAAAGAACTGAACAAAAAGAACATAATCCCTCATCTATGGAAATACAAAGTAGCCTCACTGAAACGAAGCAGACAACATTTAGGCATAATCTAATCAGAAACGAGAGGGTGGAAGTGATTGCTCACAGAGCAAATGCCATTGCTTCAGGCTACTGATGCAGTCCAGAAATGTGGAAAGGGCTTTTTATTTTTGTGAAGAGGCGTTTTAATTTCATAGTAAAACCTCAATATGTCAGGGTTTCCTGTTTCCAAGTTCACTAATTGAGATCGCATAAAGGGAGGTGGAGGTATTCATGGGAAGGAAGGGCAGATGCCCGGGGCACAGGCCACAGGCCTCAGGGGTTAGAGCCGGGCCCTGCCTTGCACATGTCTACCAGCCAGCTCTCATCTCCCTTGTCTATGAAGCCATGGATGACGAACCGGGTCTTCTTGGCTATTTGGAAATTGGACGCCTCAATCGTTGATGGATCAGAGGCAAGGAGAATCTGTGACAAACACAGAAGGGTTCCATGTTTTTGTAGCCCAGCCACTTTGGCCTGTCTCTTTCTGCCCCATTTCTGCCTGTTCCAATGCCACAGACCAGAATCACATAACCAGCTAGAGGTTCTGACAAAAGGGAACCATTCATTCAAGCCTTTTTTTTTTTTTTTTTTTTTACCAGCGACCTACTCTGTCCAGGTCTGGCTAGGCCTGGGGGAGCAGCTGGTAGGATGGGGTGGAGGAGGAGGGTACAGGAATAAGGAATTTCTGGTCCCCGCGTAGACACAGCCGCTCACTCCTTTACAATGTTAGAATAGCAGAGGCCTCACTTGAAAGTTGTTTGGGTTCTTGTTGGTGTAGAGCAGGAGGCGGGTGCCAACCTTCTCCGGGCTCCAGGGGAGAATTTTCAAGGGCCTTATTGCAGCCCCAGCCCAGGGCTTGGAGTCAGAGAAGCACCCGATAGAATCATAGCAAACTTCGTTTCCTGGAGAGAAATGATGACTACTCAGAGATTAGCTCCCAAGGCTAGGCTGGTCACTCCCCGGCTTGGGGACAGGCTGAAGACCAGGCAGAGTCTTGCCTCAGCTCCATCTACTGTCTCCTTGCCTGGCCCCCATGCCCATCTTCTGATTAGGGACCTGTCCCACTGAATCCCACAGAGACCTCTCTGCCTCGAACCACCAGCAAAACTTAAAAGTTCTGTGTTCCCTAGAGCCTGTTATATAGAGTGTTGTGAGTCAGAAAAAAAAAAACAACTAGTATTGTACATTAACACATATACATGGAATCTAGAAAAATTGTACTGGTGAACCTATTTGCAGGGCAGAAACAGAGGCAGACATGGAGAACACACTTGTGGGCACAGAGGGGAAGGAGAGGGGAGGAATTTCGAGAGTAGCACTGAGATATGCGGGCTACCATGTGCAAACTACACAGCAAGTGGAAGCAGCTATACAGCACGGGGAGCTCAGCTTGGCGCTCTGTGATGACCCAGAGGCCAGAGGGAGGGGATATATGTATACTTACAGCTGTTTCACATTGTCGTACAGCGGAAACCAACACAACAATGCAAAGCAATTCCCTTGAATTAAAAAAAAAAATTCTATCCCCAGAGCTTCAGATGTGTTTATTTGACTACTAATATGATAACAGGCAGTGGTCAGTCAATATGTTAACCCAGACAAGGATTTAATGCTTTATCGGGAAAAGTCTGGCCTCGGGCACCCTGGGCATAAAGGTGGGCTGATGATAGATGCCCTGAGGCAGGTCCCCCACAAACTGCCTCCTCTCCCAGGCACTGGGGCAGCCCTGTCCGCCTCTCTGTGGAACCTTGGAGCTGTCTGGAGCTGCTGGAAGCCCAGCCATGGCTGAGGTTTCTCTGGCCAGTGCTGAGATGATGAGTTTATGTCCTTCCCAAAAGGTAGGTGGGATGTTTCTTACCTTTGGCTGCTCCCAGCAGGAAAAGAGCAATTGTCCAAATACTCACCATCTACAAGAAATTCAGACACTCAGCTTTACCAAGCATGACCAGAGTAATGAGCAAAGACTCAGGAATTCAAGGCTCTTTGCCCTGCCTCCCCACTTCACAGCTTTGGGAAGACTTATCCTGTTGGATGTTCCAGATCTTTCTTCTCCCTGGATCAAGTGCCTGGGCCATTTTCTTATACTCGAGCCTTATCACTGGGACACTGCTTCAAAGAAAGAGCAGGTGATGATAGAACATGCTGTGTGCACTTAATATTTCAGTCTACACAAATACATAAAACAAGATTAAAACAGAGGTCAAATCTTCCCACAAGTCTAGTAAGATGAAGGATGCTTGATTAAAAGGAGGGGAAAGGTCTAACTTTGCACTTATGTACCTGTGCATGTAATTATGTGCCAAGTGGACCCCACTTTCCAATTTTTTAAATTTGATCATCTAGTACTTTACAAGTCCCAAGAAGGACACTGTAGCAAACTCTAACCGTGAATGAACCCATTCTCACTTAGAATGGATGAAAATGCCCTTGCAAGTAGCTGACAGCAAAGGGAAGGGTCTAAGGAAACCTTCTGTTTGTCTCTCTCTCACAGTCTAGTAATACTTGAGCATATGAGCAGTGAAGACAGAGTCAACAGCCCCGTAATATCCTCTGACTACAATTCCCCACTAACTAGTGTTCTAATTACCTATTGCTATGGGATGAGCCAATCCAAAACATAAGGGTTTAAAACAAGAGCAATCATATTATCCTGCTATAATTTGGAATAGCTGGGTTCAGGAGCCCATAAAAGCCCATGTCACCAGACCACATAATGTCTGTTGAGTGTCCTCGGACCTTCTGAAGTTTGCACACCTGTTCTATGAGACTACCTTGTGAAGCTATCATGAATCACCCACTTACCCAAGCATCTGTGAGCAGTTTGGCTGGTTCACACAGCCGAGCCTTTGGTGTCCTAACCACCTCCGAGTTGAATATATCTCACTGTCAAAGTTCACACTGCTCCTGAATAAACAAGACACTGGGGTACAGGCTAGAGGGCCCCCTTCCTGTGAAGGGGACAGAAAGGACTTCCCTTAGGCTAATAAGGAATAGCAGCCAGCAGTTACTGAGGCTTAGTATGTGTGGTCAGAGTACTTTTCATGTACTTTGAAAAGTACATGTACGGAGACTTTAAGTCTCACAACAACCTCATTAGGTAGGTAAACAGATGTGGAAACTGAGGCACCAGCCTTTAATATCACGCTTATAATATCATGCAGACAATGAGTGATAAAATGGGCTTTGAATCCAGAACTATCCAGAATGAAATATGGAGTTGTTGAATATCAGTTATTTTGAGCGAGTTATCAACAAGATTTGTTGAGTGTCAGCTGCCAAGAATAGGGGAAATACTTACATAGAATAAATTGAGATAGAAAATAAATTTCTCCCTACTCCAGACTTGAACCTTCTGGTTGACCTGACTGATGAGGTATTCAAGCTTTGGAAATCTGTTTATGTGATGTAGGAAGGTACTGGAGCACTTGATGAAGACTGTGGAGAAGACAAATGCTGTTCTTTGATGTTACAGCACTAAGGTGGGATGAGATTTATGACAAAGCCCAGGTAAAATAGGTAATTGGGTGATTGTTGCTTTAGTTGTTCAGTCCCCAAGTTACGTCCAACTCTTTGTGGCCCTATTGACTGCAACACGCAAGGCTTCTTTGTCCTCCGCTATCTCCAGGAGTTTGCTCAAATTCATGTTCATTGAGTCGCTGATACTATCTAACCATATCATCCTCTGCTGCCCCCTTCTCCTTTTGCCTCCAATCTTTCCCAGCATCAGGGTCTTTTCCAGTGAGTTGGCTCTTTGCATCAGGTAGCCAAAGTATTGAAGTTTCACCTTCAGCATTGGTTCTTCCAATGAATATTCAGGGTTGATTTCCTTGAAGATTGACTGGTTTGATCTCCCTGCAGTCCAAGGGACTCTTAAGAGTCTTATCCAGCATGACAATTCAAACGCATCGATTCTTTTTGTGCTCAGCCTTCTCTATGGTCCAACTCTCATATCCGTACACGACTATTGGAAAAACCACATCTTTGGTTTTTGGAACTTTGTAGGCAAAACGATGTCTTGGCTTTTTTATATAGGAGATGTTGGATAACTCTCTGTTCCCTGGACCTCTTCTCTTCCTACCATTCACTTGACCTTCCCCACATACCCCCATATCATACATGTCAAGTTCTTTCCCACCTCAGGGCCTTTGCACTGGCCTGAAACTCCCTCCCTTAGACCTCTGTGGGGTTGGCTCCTTCTTGTCATTCAACGATTAGTTTAAATGTCACCTCTTCAGTAAGGCCAACCTGGCCACCTTCGAAACTCCTCCACTGCTCGCCTCCCACCCAGATCCTTGCTCCCTGGCAACTTATTTGCTTCCTTCTCATCACTCATCACAAGTTATAATTATCTTTGTTGTTTTTCTGTTTATTTATTTGCATTCTTGCTTTTCCCATCTAGAATGCAATTCCATGAGGACACAGGCCTCTTTTGCTTTAACCACTGCTGTGCTCCCAGCTTCTAGAACCATGACCAACACAGGTATTTATGAATTAATGAAAGAAAGAATACACACATGAATAGAGTTCATAGACATTTTATCCTTATTCTCAGAGTGGATTTCATGGCTGGGAATGGTGAGAGGGCACAGTTCTAAGGTGGGGAAAAAAGATATTTTCTTCAGAAAAGCAAGAAGAATACAAACGTCTGACTAGATTTAGGAGAAACAATCATTGCATGATCTGTCACAGTTTGCTAAGAGGTTAGTTTCCCTTGCCTACTTCCCTTTCAGCTCACCTCACTGCCAAGTTCATCTGTGGGTTCCATGCACACCCCTGAGTCAGGGCTTCAACGGCTGAAACTACCTGAAGGTGATCAGAGCTGATGTGACATCTTCTGGGCAGGAAAGGAAGGTTTAATCTCTAGCAGCCACTCAGTTGAGCAGTGAGAGCGTGTGGACTCCAGACACTCGAGTGTAGAACTATGGGCATTTAGGGCTTAATTTTTCTTTCCTAAAATTTTTTTCTCTTTCATGTTTGTAGATAGGTAATATATGCCCTTCTACATCTGATACAATACAGAGTTTAAAAAATGATGCCTCACCAGATCCTTGTGTGTCCTTCCAAAGGTAGTCTATGCATTATAAGCATATATATATATATATTGTATTTTATTTAAAAATATAAATGATTAACACATTCTGTACATTATTTTGCAAACTGATTTTTAAAATTAACTATATGTTTGAAAACCATTCCGTATCAGTGCATAAAAAGTCCAATCTTTTTACCAGCTGCATAGCCTTCTGACATTTGGGTATTTACTATTAGTTCTCTACTGATGTATGTTTGGTTGTTTCCAATCTTGTACTATTAGAAATAGTGTCTTATGAATATTATACATTTGTTTTCTGGATGGATGGTGTATCTGTGGGGTAAATTCCTTAAAAAAATGGAATTTAAGGGACAAAAGATAGCACATTTAACATTTGGTAGTGATTACCACTCTGTTTCTATGTTCTGATAACTCTACTAGAAATCTTTGTGTATGTTGGCTATTCTTTCCACCCCAATCCTGAAACAAGAGTGAAGGAGAGACCATTCACTATTTAAATAGGTAACATTTTAGAGGTATGTTAGTTGTGAGACTTTGAGTTGTAGGCAACAGAAATCAATTCTGGATAGCTAATTTTTTTTTAAAAGAAGACATTTGTTGGAAGCATACTGGGGCATCTCATGGAATCCATGAAGCTGTTGAACTGTGACACTCGGGGACCAAGACCAAGAAATGGGACCACCCTGGAGACCTCTGCAAATCGTCCTCAGAGCCCCTCTGCTCCCTGGCTTTGAATATCTCAGCCCAGAATTTTTAGTCTATCAGATGATTGGTCTGGTGAGGCCAGGAGCTGTCCCTGAATTAATTAGTAATAGGATATGGGTCCTGTTGGGCAGGTCTGGTTTTATGCCCAAAGATGGAGGTGAATTTGTGAGCTGGGCAGCCACTGCAAGAGGTATGTGGTTCCGCAGAATCAAATAACAATCCTGTATCAACTGATCTAGTCACTTTGTACCAAAGTGCACAGGTGGTGGGGCAGTGCCCGTGGGTAGGGGATTTCTTTAAGAGTATTGCTTATGCTTATCAGAATTTGAAATAATAAAGGGATGATCTCTTCCTTTTGAGTCGTCAAGTCCTTGTCTTTGCATGCATGCTCAGTGATGTCTGACTCTTTGTAGTCCTAGCCCACCAGGCTCCTCTGTCTATGGGATTTTTTTTAGGCAAGAATATTGGAGTGAGTTGCCATTTTCTCCTCCAGGGGTTCTTCCTGACCCAGGGATCGAACCTGCATCTCCTGTGTCTCCTGCACTGCAGATGGATCCTTTAGCCACTGAGCCATCAAGAGTGACTGGCAACTCTGGCGATTGGACTTGCTGATCAGGAAAGTTGATCAGTACTGTTGCATTGTGTTAAGAAGAAGCCATCAGTACTCATGGGCATTAGTTGTCTAAGAAGAAATGTGCTATACTGGAGCACTTAGTATTCTACAAAAGACAAAAGCAAATGAACCTAAAAGGCACCCTCACTTCTGATAATCACATGAGGTAAAGAAGACCGGAGTCTGGAGCCTGGGTTGACCCATTGCTGTGAAAACTTTTCTGACACCTGACCTGTTGCTTTCCCAGCCCCAGGCTTCCCTGGAGTGAGGAAATAGGTTAGAGATGATGATGGATGGGTTGTGAAAATGGTCGTAGTTCTTTACTCCCTCCCCTTCCCGAAGCTGCCCTTTGCCACATGATCTTGCAGCTCCTTCCATCAATTAGTGGAGTACGTTTCTCCACCGTTTGAATCTGGTTGGTTGTATGACTTGGTTTGGTTATTAAATGTGATGGCAGCAACATCTTGGACCAGCTCAAAGCCAGCTGACTCCTAAGTATGTGAGAGACCCAGATAAGATTAGAGTCAGACATGACTTAGTGACTGAACAACAAGACGGAAAGATTCCTAGTTGGGGCTTTTCACTGAGAATAACAACTGAAATATGTTGAATGAACTTGTATCCTGGTCAGATTCAGGGATTTAAGGCATACAAATCTGTGGATCTCTTTTGAAAATGTAAGTTCAGTTCCACCAGACAACTCTCCAGCCTTCAAGATGTATGACTCCTTAGAAGTCACAAAGATAGAGAATAAGGTTGTTAGCCATCATTTGTCATGTCCACATGTCCAGATGGAGCCAAATAGCTGCTTTCCTCCAGCCAATCAGCTCTATTTTTTTCTCCTTTAATTTCAAGTTCACTATGTATAGATATCCTGTCATCTCATAAGACAATGATCTCGTAAGTTCTAGGGGAAGAGAAGGTTGGTTCAAGCTGGGTTCTCGGAGGCCTTTAATTTCAAAGAAGTTTTTGTCCTGAAAAATCTGTTTTTCTAAGTCTTTTTCACAGCCTGGACCCTCACCTACATTTGTTTGAATCACAGTTCGAAACATCCCCTGACCTGGTTGAATTTCTCCCTGTGTTTGTTGTAAAGGAAAGTGGGGTGCAAGACATTGCCTTATCATCTGTCAACTATTGACCTCTATCTCTTTCTTTTATCAGAGATGCCTATCTATGGGAAGTGAATTCAGGTTCTGAGTGTATCTTAGACTTCCCAAAGCCCTTAATGCCATTGGTAGATTTCCACCAGTTCTTGTGGACTGACTACTAAGTAAAAGTCTCAGATCGGTAGACCTGGTGCCAGTTGGCGAAAATTTGGCCCCAAAGTCTATAACCTTTGTAGGGTGTGAGAGAATTTCCAAAACAGCCCCAACTTTCAGAATCCCAGAGTAGGAAAGTTCTGGGCCAGGTGGAGCAGGATTTAGATTAGAAAATGATAAGAATTTGCACTCCACGCAAGTACCAAAGGGACTGACATAAACCCCATACGTGGGTCAGGTCATTGCCCTTCTCAAAGCCTTTTGGGGTCTCTGCTCATCATTATGGAAGTCTTCCATCATTTGATGGCCATGGACCAGGCGCTGGGTCCACGCTTTGCTCATTGTGTATACTTAGTACCTAGCAGACTGCTTTACACACAGCATGTGCTCAACAAGTGCTCTTTGGGGGAATAAACGGTCAATCAAGGCCCATTTAGTCCCATCTCCTACAATACCTCTGTCTAAACATGGTCCACAAAATATAACATATCATTTGATTAAAGATGATGGAAAAAGTGGCAAAGGTGGGTACTGATCACATATGCCCACAACCAACAGAAGGCTCATTTTGGACCTGGAAGTCTTCCTTAAGTAATCAGAATGACATCGGTAACATCAATAATGAGCATGATGCCAGTATCAAGTAAACGATATTCCCAAGTTCAAATGCCAAGTAACATGTAGCAAAATTTAATAGTTATTTGTGGTTCTTCAGACCAACTCCAAATTTTGGATCTTTAACCCTATTATCCAAAAATTTCACTGGAAATAATGGACATGATGGCAAAAAAAGGAATGTATTGCTTTACCACCAGATTTTATTAGCAGTAAGATTCAGTATTCACATGGCCGGAGTTCCTAACATGGGTTGAGGGTGAGCAGAACCTCTTCTCTCACAGTGTCTTGGCTACAGAAGTCAAACCTGGGGAGAGAAAACAAGACGTCAGCTCTTCCTGGCACACAGCTGGTGTGTCACATGTGATGACAGCCTCTTCTCTGCCTCTTCTCAGTCTGAGTGAGTGTGACACCTTGTGCCTGAGACTAGATACTGGCTGAGGGAATACCTCTTGGGTACAAAGGACTGCATTTTCCTTTCCAGTTTTATGCCGTGACTATGCAATAGCAGACAGAAAAGATATTATCAGACTCTCAAAGGACAGGGAAGATCTACCAGTCACATCCCTGGAGGACCTACTAAATACGGCATGTTGTCCATGAATGCAGTGAGGAAGAAGAGGGTTGGCAGCATGACAAGAAATCAGCTACAGTTTTAATAAAAAGGAAAAAGAAACAAGCCAAAGTAAAAATCCTGAGGTCCTGGTATTACATTGGCCAGGTGTTCTTATTGTAATTCAATATTCGACTGAAATGATAATTTTACTCATTAAGACTGAATGATACTTAGGAGGCACATTTTTTTACTGGGGTGGGTTGCCATGCCCTCCTCCAGAGGATTTTCCCATCCCAGGGATTGAACCCGGGTCTCCTGCTTTGCAGGCAGATTCTTTACCATCTGAACCAGCAGGGATGTCCAACAAAATACATAAGCATATGTAAATGCCTGAGGCATAAAACATGCTCAGCAAAGACTCTTTCTCTTCATCTTCATTTTCTTCCCTGTAATTTAATGGCTAGCAGATGTGCAAATAGCAAATTAAAGGTTAAAAACTAATCTCAAAAGTGTCACAAGAAACAAAGAGCACACAATAAATATCGATAAAGTTGAATTGAATTTGTTTTGGGGTAGTGAAGAATTTGCTGAAGTCAGATTTCTTGCCCCTGAATTGTGGCTTTGAGACTTCATTGAACTATTTGTAAAATGAGGATATTAGTAGCACTTACCTCCCATTACCACTATCAAGAGCGTAACATAACCATTATTTTGAAATGTTTCTCCTGTCCGTTGCCATCTCTCCTTCCCATCCTATTTCACTCACAGCCCTGGCTAGTTTCCTCACACAAGTGTGGTGATCAGCAATCTGCTGAGTATTTAAGGAAATTTTCCAGCTCTCTGAGATTCCCTCTCTGTAGCTTTCTCCTTGCTGGTACTCAGTCCTATGAAATCTACTTGTCTTGGATTTTCTGGATTCTCAGATCTGTTTCTTCAGGTCAGGTAGTGGGCTCTGCCTGAATTTTCCCTCTTTGTGGGACATCCTGGTTACTTGCTTAAGGCTGTAAGCCAGGACAATTTCAAGACTACACTATTTGTTTATCATCTCTCAGCAATCACTTTCCTTTGTTGCCTAATGTTCAGTATCTTAAAAACTGTGGTTTGATATATTTTGTCTGAATTTCTGTCTGTTTCAGTGGGAAGGTAAATCTGGTCTCTTGTGTCTCCATCTTTGTCAGAAGCAAAAGCTTCTCATTGGACTTACAGGACGACTGAATGATATGATGGAAGAAGCCACATAGCTCTGTACCTCGGAATGGGGCGTTATACTCAATACACTGGACTGATATTAGTACTTTTATGAGTATCGTCATCCTCAACTCACTGTTTCTGGTGATTCCCTATGGTAAATGTCCTTTGATTCACGCACACTCCAATCTTGATTAGAACCAAGGGTTGATCTTTGTCTTCACTAAAAGGGCCAATGATACAGGACAACCTATTTGTGTTCTTTGATACACTGCATGTTTTCCTGGTAATGGCAGTGGCGATTTGGTGAATCCAGGAAGTTTGGGGAAGATACTCATATTGAGCATACACATAGCACAAAGCACAACTGCTAAATGAAACCAACCTGTTCACGTCAGGCTCATGAAACAAGATTCTCAAGCTAACACTTAATTTGTATCAGATCACACAGTGAAAGCGAAAGCCACTCAGCAGTGTCTGACTCTTTGTGATCTGTAGAGTCTATGGGATTCTCCCAGCCAGAACACTGGAGTCGGTAGCTGTTTCCTTCTCCACCAGGGATCGAACACAGGTCTCCCGCATTGCAGGCAGATTCTTCTGAGCTACCAGAGAAGCCCATACAGTCATCCACAAATCTATTAAAGTTGTTTTCCTAAAGTTCTACACTTTCTCCCAAAGAAATAAAAGGTGTTAGGGAGCAGCTACTGCTGAGACAGAGGAGAACCATTGCAGATCATTTAACTTAGAGTTGCTTTTCAGTGGGAGTAGAATTACAATTGTAATAGTGCTTCCGAGCTCTTCGGATGTCTGTTACTTACACTTGTCCATCATTTGCTTCCACGCTGATCTTGGATGCTCCCACTTTGGGTAGAGTTGGGTTGATCACATTGTTGTACCAAAGAAATTTAACCTTCTGCAAAACTCCAACTTCCACATCGGAGTCAAATTCATTGGATTCAGTACTGTCTGGTTTGAGAGTACCGCTTGGGAGTGAAGTTAAAC
Organism: Bos taurus; assembly: GCF_002263795.3. NCBI lineage: Eukaryota > Metazoa > Chordata > Mammalia > Artiodactyla > Bovidae > Bos > Bos taurus. The sequence goes on along the minus strand of NC_037353.1, from coordinate 36,981,853 downwards.
ACACACATGAACATACATAAACATAAACATACAAAATACATATATGTATTTGTTTCTAAAACCAGCTTACAGTGTATCTCTAGTAAGATGATTGACACTACACTTGTCAGTCTAACGGTTAAATAAACACAGACATGGATGCTCAGTCAGTGGTAGTTCATTTGCCATCAATAACTCATATTACTTTAAAGTCAGCCTTACTTTGATAAAACTTCAAACACAATCCTCCCACAATTTAATAAATGATGACATCATGATGTCATCCTTTTCCCGTTGTTTCATGGGTAGAATAATGACTTAGTGATTATAAATCAGATGCCATACATCAAAATAAATAACTGTGGTTTTCTCAGGAAATAGTAGGGGAAAAACTTAGGAACCAGAATTCTAAAACATATTAAGGTACAAGGGTGAAATAATATCTTCCTTTTAATGACACATGGCAGTTCTATAATTCTGAAGGGGTTCAGAGCAAGTCTCTCCAGAATGTGCCACTTTGGCAGGTGGACTATTTTGAGCTGAAGAAAATCAAGATTCGTCAGATTCAATAACTTCTACTTTTCCCTTACCTGCCTAAAAGAATTTAGGTAGAAGGCCTGGTTCAGGAAGAGAAATATCGCCTGAGATAAGTACAAGGAATGGCCTGGGTGTGACAAGCTGGCAGGGAGCTCGGTGGGCCCGGCGATCCAAATTCCTCTCCATGTCCCGCTGCCTCTGCATGGCACAGCAAGCCTTTGTTCACCAAATATTCGGTCTTCCCATCTTCCTTTCTCCCCTTTCAAGTCCCAGACCCCTGCTCCCTTCTCCTTAGCTCAGAGTGGCATATAAGCCTCAATTGTTTGGTTGTAGGTCTCATATTACAGGAGCCCCATATGTACATGATTAAATTAGCTTTTCTCCTGTTATCTGCCTATGTTAATTTTATTACTAGACTAGCCAAAGAGCCAAGAAAGGTAAAGCAAAAAACTTTCTTTCCCTGCATTCTCACATGGTAATGAATAAACTCTTTATGTCCATGACATACCTTATATGTGTGAAGGATTCCAATATTTAAGGAGCTGAGAGTTTACTTACTTGAAAATTTCATACTGCTTGGAGTTTCCTTTATCTCCGAACAAAGAAACTAGTATGTGTCCTGTAACTCTCTTTCCAGACAGTGTGACATCCACCTTATACCTCCAACCTACAAAGGGGAAATATTTGCAAAATACCAACTTTTAGAAAAATTACTCCAAAAACAGGATTCCATTACTGCTGAATTTTGAATAATTTTTGTCTGGTTTTGGTAGTTCTAATCACATAGAGATGGATATTCCTTTAACTAAGTGTTCAGAGGGCTAACAATAGGGGGTGGGGGAGGAACACAGACTCTTCCCAAGGTCAAAAGATTTCAAGCCAAGGGACTAAGTAATATATTTTGCTTTCAACTTTTTAACCTAACAATGTATTCAGGATCTTAGAAGAACTTTATATTAAAAGATAATGTGATATTTTCATCAGTTTATTTCATTTTTATAGATCACAGAAGTTTAGAGTACTATCATCTTTTTCTCTAAATAACCTACATTTATCTCAAATATTCTATAAGTCAACTTTCCATCATCACTGGAATTGTATTGACTTGTGGTAATCATTTTATAGTACCAGTCAATAGTGAATTGCCGTTTTTTGCCACTTAGAGCTAGCCTGGGCCAAATTGGAAAGGCGATAAAATTTAGCTTTAGTTTTTATTATGCAGTTAACTCTATTAACTCCCATACAAATAGTTTTCTTCCTCTGCTACCCCAGAAAAGAAACCCAGGGTCTGTCCCCAGGCCTCACCGTTCCCACATCTTCTGATTTCCATCACCCATGAAGTCTACAATCCTGATATGTCTTGAATCTGTCACCTCCTTTCCATTTCCATAACCTCTGCTATCTCTCTCATGAGTTACTTTTCTGTTTGTAAAAAAAAATCTCATAATTTTGCACAGTTAAACTTTTAACAGAGTATAAAGAGGCTGGAGCAGAAGAAGCTTCCTGAATTCAGCACCAGTATCAATTGTGGAGAAATTTATTTTTGTATCAATTGATATCGTGCATGCATGCCTGCTCAGTTGCTCAGTTGTGTCTGACTCTTTGCCACCCCATGGATGTAGCCCACCAGGCTTCTCCGTCCATGGGATTTCCCAGGCAAGAATCCTGGAGTGGGCTGCCATTTCCTCCTGCAGGAGACCTTCCCGACCCAGGGGTGGAACCCTCATCTCTTATATCTCCTAGGATCAGGCTCTAAATTCCACTCTGCCCCTCAAATTTAGCCATGTTTACAGTAAGCATGGCATTGAAGTGTTTTTCCATTTTGGAGAGGAGTGTTTAAAACTTTTGTACAGGAAAGCAGTTTCACACATTTCCACTGGACATGACAAAATACATAGTATTGAGAATTTGAGACAAAATAGGAACTTACGGGCAAAATTGCCGGCATCACCGGTGTTTAGATAAAATGTCTGGCCCTCTGATTTCGTTTTCCCAGGAAATCTGTCAGCATAATGACCCATCTGGGGGCAGCCTTCACTTGGACAGGGGAAACACTTGTTCTAGAGAATATAAGCAAATGATGAACAAGGATGCTCTTTTTAAAAATAGTGTACTATCTTATTCTACATATTGTTGAATTCTCAAATACTCTAATCCCAATCTTGTTCTGATAGTAACAGAAGATTTGAACGGTGCCTCAACAAAGGTTAAAAATGAGTCTCATTATTTACAACAATAAATCAGCTAGTTCACTGTTGCTGCTGCTGATGCTAAGTTGCTTCAGTCCGAATCTATGCGACCCCATAGACGGCAGCCCACCAGGCTCCCCGGTCCTTGGGATTCTCCAGGCAAGAACACTGGAGTGGTTGCCTTTTCCTTCTCCAATGCATGAAAGTGAAAAGTGAAAGTGAAGTCGCTCAGTTGTGCCCGACTCTTAGCAACCCCATGGACTGCAGCCCACCAGGCTCCTCCATCCATGGGATTTTCCAGGCAAGAGTACTGGAGTGGGGTGCCATTGCCTTCTCCGAGTTCACTGCTAAATAACACGATATTAAGAAAAAAATTATAAAAGTCACTTAAGATCATTTATATATATATATATATATATTTAGCCTTTTCTCTTTTGCCTCTCTGAAGTTGCTCCAGTTGCCCCAAGACACCCCCTCTTGTTTTAGGTGGTCAGAATTTATTTTAGAAAAGTTGAAAAGAAAGAACAAGGTGATAATCAGCTTCTGATATACAAAATAGAATCCACTGGGAAGACAACAGACTTAAAAGTCATTTTTCTCAATTTCTTTAGTTCCCACTTAGCATATCAAGGTCTGAAAGATTCAAATCTCAGAATTTTCCCAATGTGAAGGGAATTTGTTCTAGTTGGTTATTAAGACTTAGCCATGAGGTGAGGGTCTGAAGAAAATTATATCATATAGGAAAATGTCCTTTCTTTTTGGATCAAGAAACGATGGGAAGAAAAGAGGGACAGAAATGAACAGGGGGAGGTAGACAGGTAGAGAGATATAGAAATACCTACTATGAAAGGGCAAGGCCGCCCCACAGAAGAGGCGAGTGGTGAACTCCTGAATCAATGGACCAGATGGGGACTGGGCCAAATCTCAAGGTCTGCATCCAGCAAAGGGAAAAGGGAAGTCGCTCAGTCGTGTCCGACTCTTAGCGACCCCATGGACTGCAGCCTACCAGGCTCCTCAGTCCATGGGATTTTCCAGGCAAGAGTACTGGAGTGGGGTGCCATAAGGGGAAATGGAGTCAGCCGGGAAGAAATACCCAACCTGTGAGAGTGGACATGCCCAGACATCACCTGCAGATGGCAGCAGTGAGCCCTTCAATGTGGTGGATCCCCAAGTCTTCCTTTCTGACCTTCTCACACACACACACCATCACCACCACCACCACCACCAAGATCATCCTGCCCAATATCAACTTGGAGATAGGTGGCCCAAAGGCTGAGAAATCTGCGAAACTGAAAATGCTTTCCTATAAAAGTGAGCATCACTTAAAAGGACTGTTTATATTATTGAATCAGGTCAAGTTTTAACTGGATGGAATTTAAAGCTTCTGTGTTTGTTTTCCCCATTACCTAGAAAACGGGGGTTTGGGAAGAAAATAAAATAAAGCCAAGATGTTCTTGTACATGCAAGCTATATTGTAAATAAAATATGTACCCATCTTCTTTCCCTTACACATAAGAGCTAACATTTGTTGAGTGCTAATTATTATACCTTAGGTTCTGGGCTAAGTAATTAGAACATGTTATCTCATTAATTCCTCCTACCACATACATGGAATTTACCATTTTATTTACATTTTAAAATGAAGAAAGTGATTTAGAGAAGTTGAATGTTTTGCCCCAAATCATTCACCTTTTTAACTGTGGAAGTGGGAATCAGATCCTCTCTCTTCATTGCTAAAGTATAACTGCTTGATAATTATAACTTCACCTGGCATGTTACTTTAAAATTTACATATTTAAATATGTACAAATAAACATGTACCTGTGGTACATATTAAATAACACATGGTATACATTTTTATTCAAAAAAATTATAGTGAAAGGAAAAGCAATAGTAAAAAAAAAGAAAAAGGCAATTGCTATGTTATATTCAAGATCAGGGCTTCCCAAGTGGTGCTAGTGGTAAGAAACCTGCCTGCCAATTCAGGAGACAAAAGAAACATAGTTCCTTCCATCCCTGGGTCGGGAAGATCCCCTGGAGAAGGGCATGGCCACCCACTCCAGTATTCTTGCCTGAAGAATCCCATTGACGGAGGAGCCTGGCGGGCTACAGTCTACACGGTCACAAAGACTTGGACACGACTGAAGCATAGCACACAGGCACACATTCAAGATCAGATTTAAGGATCCTAACTTAGATATCCAGAGGTTACCAAAAAAGATGATAAAAAAAAAACCTGGGCAATTATGTGATTGCACAGAAAGGTCCACATGCCCACAATCCTATTCCTTTGTAAGGTTAACATTTAAGACAACTTTTCCACGGTCATCAGTGTCCTGAGGCCATAGCTCAGGTTTCCAGAGATAAATTTTGGACTTCCAATTATTTTCAAAGCAAGTTTTCACATTTACTCAACACACACAGAAGTGATAAAGAACAAGGTGGACACAGCATTTCAGTTTCACATCCATCTCTCTAAAGTTCTCCCTTGCCTTATCACTATTAGAATAAACATGTATGATTGAAAGCATAAATAAGGTATCAGTCATACAGTATCATTCACTGAGTGTATACTGCATGCAGTGAACCACACCAGTCATGAGAAGTGATGGTCCCAAAATCCTTCAGGTGCAAGAAACGATGTACTTACTTCACTGAAAGCACTGTAAGAGGCACAAGGAAATCCAGCAAAGCCATCAGGGTTGAGGATGCTGTCAGCATAATACTTGTAGCTTCTTAAGTGATTACAGGCCACAAAGTCCCGCGTTCCTTTGAAATCAGACATGATTACACATCAGAGACAGATGTTATTTTTCCAAGTTAATGTCATGTTTGGAACACAGTTGTTGAATAGGTTTCTCTAATTAGTGCAAACTCCTGGCAGTCACAGAACAAAATCATTTATGAAGGGTTGTTATTATTTGAGATGTAATCAGAAGTTAAGATTATAATAGTTATGCCACAGATGAATGAAATGGAAAAATAACGCTAGGAAGAAAAGATCCGTCCATATAGATACAAGTATAATTTAGTAATGTATTCCCTGAGTTAGATTCTTGGAAAGTTGAATACAAGTACATTTTCTTTCCTGTAGTCTGCTCATGTCCACTTCCCTTGGTGAAAATGTGTATCACGGGGATACGATGAAAAGTCCTTGCTTATAGAAAACGTAACACCTGTACCATATTAAAATATGTAGCATGTTTACCAAAAGAAAACACAGATTCTGCCCCAAGGAACTCTCCTTATGTACATAATAAATAGGTTTACCTTCCCAGATCCCATCGATGTCAACAATCTGAGACAGAGCGTTCTTCTTACATCCAGGCATTTCTTTCCCTCCATTTGGGAAGAAATCTAGGTGGCCCACAACTTGGCTCATTCCAAACCCTGAGAAATTTTAAAATATGGGACTCAAAACACTCGAAAATGCTTAAATTCAAAAAACACTCCAGGAGGATGAATTGAGGGACTCACCCAGGTTGGGGATCATTGGGGCAGCATCTGTGTGAATTACATCCACAAACTGGGCATCGCTGGGATCCAATCGGACCAATTCAGGTGTGCCCTCAAAGCAAGGCTCCGCTGGATCCAACCCTAAAACAGACAGGATGTGTCATCTCAGTGTCTTATCAGTGGACACACATGTTCGCCTCTCTCACTAGTAACACACCCGAGTGCAAGTGCAGGTGGTAATCACGAGTAGGGCGTGCAAAGAGATAAGTCAGTTCTTCTGTAATGTACCCTTTTCTGAAAGGAAATCTACGTCTAATTTACTATTTGCTTTAAAGTGAATTTTCCTTGAGCCATGGAATGTTCGTGGATACTTAGTCACTGGGTCAATTCTGTCACTAGTACAGTTACAACAAAAGAGGTCAGACTCCGGGAGATAGCACTGGACTCCTGAGAGATTTTCAGGCTAAAAGAGCTCCACCTACACTAACTCCCCTGAGAGCGAGGATCTCGGCATTCACAGTCACTGGGACCACAGTTTGACACAGTGCCTGACTGAGCAGGTTCCACTGGACGTGAATGGACTGTGAAAAGGAAAGTTCTCTCCAGCAAATTAAAGAGAAATATTCCAGTTGCCCTCACCAATCCAAATATAACCAACTTATCTGAAGTACTAAAAAAAGAGAATCAGGAGTTGGGGACAGAGTCGGAAGATGCAAGAGTAAGTAATCATTCCCTGAAATAGTCACCTCTCAGATCCAGGAAAGCAAAGTCCTTCTTAGAAAGTTACAAGGTTTTTGCAGGACCTGGGTATCCAATACATGACTCCACTGGCTAAACGCAACCAGTCTGAGATTGGTAAAATGACAGTTTTGATCTAATTGGCAGCTTGAGCTCTGGCAGCCCAGGCTCCCAGACTATCTGTCCCCACCACTTGGGTTGTGGTTGATGAGGATTGGAATAATTACCAATTGCTGGGAAGCAGAATATAACTAATTAATACATTTTTGATCTCTTTGGGTTTAATTCTATTTATTCTATTATTTATGCTATTTATTTTATTCACTAAACTCATCCTTTGTGAATATCTGACAAAGAGAAAATAGATATGAATAAGACCGCCAGATGTTAAGTCACATGTGAGTATTTATATGCTAAACAGGGCTCTGTAGACCAAAGATCAGTATTAATAAACAATTAATAAGGTCTCAGAATGCACTCAGAGAAGGAAATGGCACCCCACTCCAGTACTCTTGCCTAGAAAATCCCATGGATGGAGGAGCCTGGTGGGCTGCAGTCCATGGGGTCACCAGGAGTCGGACATGACTGGGCGACTTCACTTTCACTTTTCACTTTCATGCATTGGAGAAGGAAATGGCAACCCTCTCCAGTGTTCTTGCCTGGAGAATCCCAGGGACAGGGGAGCCTGGTGGGCTGCCGTCTATGGGGTCGCATAGAGTCGGACACGACTGAAGCGACTTAGCAGCAGCAGAACACACTGATTTCTCTGATCCTGTGACCTAATTCGGAAAATGTAAAAACTTGTCTCCTCAGGTAAAAATCAGGCCTCTCTGTCAAATTTCTATCCTTGTAGACCCCATATAGGCTTCACCTGGTCCAATTTTGCAGCTTTTTACTGTTTTGACCTACCCGTGATACGTCCAATAGCCCCACTGGTCCTCCTTCCTGCCTCCCCAGCAGCGTGGGCACCCAGACTGTGGCCAATGATGTGGACATCAGAAAGCGAGTATTCAAATGATGACTGTTGAAAAGAAAACTCCTTCAGAATGTTTTCAAATTGGCAAAATTCAAGACGGGCAGAAAAGAGAGAGCTCCGAAAACTCAACTTTTAAGAAGACATGCTGCCCCTTCCAAGCAATCAATTTTCAGGGATTATGTTCATTTATAATAGAAAATGGCGATAGTTTAGTGCTTAAACTGGTGGAAGTAGTACTCTCTTTTACTGTTTCACTACATAGAGGAAACCTTTGATGGTATAAGGACTTGTTGTCCTGAGGGGATGAAGCAAGTATTTGGATTAGAAAGTAATAATGGCATCACTGACTCGATGGGCGTGAGTCTGAGTGAACTCCGGGAGTTGGTGATGGGCAGGGAGGCCTGGCGTGCTGCGATTCATGGGGTCGCAAAGAGTCGGACGCGACTGAGCGACTGAACTGAACTGGATGATTCTTTAACACATGATGTTGGGAAAACTGGACGGTTACATGCAAAAGAATAAAACTGGACCACTGTCTTAAACCATACACAAAAGTAAACTCAAAATGGATTAAAACTTAAACGTAAGAACTGAAACCATAAAACACCCGGAAGAAGCATAGGAAGTACATTCTTTGACATCCATCTTAGCAATATTTTTTTGGATGTGTCAAAAGCAGGCAAAAGAAACAAAAGCAAAAATAAACAAACAGAACTAATCAAACCGAAACACTTTTTCACAGTGAAGGAAACCATCACAAACCAAGAAGGCAACTTATTAGACGGGAGAAGATATTTGCAAATTATATATTCCATAAGAGGCTGACATTCAAAACAGACAAAGAGCTCACATAACTCAATATAAAAAACCCAAATAATCTGATTAAAAAATGAAGGGAGGACCCAAATAGACATTCTAAGTCGGACATACAGATAGCCAACAGATGGATGAAAAGACCTTCAACATTATTAATCATTTAGTTCAGTTCAGTTCAGTCACTCAGTCATGTCTGACTCTTTGCAACCCCATGAACTGCAGCATGCCAGGCCTTCCTGTCCCTCACCAACTCCAGGAGCTTACTCAAACTCATGTCCATCAAGTCGGTGATGCCATCCAGCCAACTCATCCTCTGTCATCCCCTTCTCTTCCTGCCTTCAATCTTCCCCAGCATCAGGGTCTTTTCAAATGAGTTGGTTCTTCACATCAGGTGGCCAAAGTATTGGAGTTTCAGCTTCAGCATCAGTACTTCCAGTGAATATTCAGGACTGATTGCCTGTAGGATTGACTGGTTGGATCTCCTTGCAGTCCAAGGGACTCTCAAGAGTCTTCTCCAACACAGCAGTTCAAAAGCATCAATTCTTTGGTGCTCAGCTTTCTTTATAGTCCAACTCTCACATCCATACATGACTACTGGAAAAACCATAGCTTTGACAAGATGGACCTTTGTTGGCAAAGTAATGTCTCTGCTTTTTAATATGCTGTCTAGGTTGGTCATAGCTTTTCTTCAAAGGAGCAAGCATCTTTTAATTTCATGGCTGCAGTCACCATCTGCAGTGATTTTGGAGCCCTAAAAGATAAAGTCTGTCACTGTTTCCCCATCTACTTGCCATGAAGTGATTGGACTGGATGGCCTGATCTTAGTTTTCTAAATGCTGAGTTTTAAGCCAACTTTTTCATTCTCCTCCTTCACTTTCATGAAGAGGCTCTTTAGTTCTTTACTTTCTGCCATAAGGGTGGTATAATCTGCATATTTGAGGTTATTTATATTTCTCCCAGCAATCTTGATTCCAGCTTGTGCTTCCTCCAGCCCAGCGTTTCTCATGATGTACTCTGCATATAAGTTAAATAAGCAGGGTGACAATATACGTCCTTGACCTACTCCTTTCCTGATTTGGAACCAGTCTGTTGTTCCATGTCCAGTTCTAACTGTTGCTTCTTGACCTGCATACAGATTTCTCAGGAGGGAGGTCATGTGGCCTGGTATTCCCATCTCCTGAAGAATTTTCCACAGTTTATTGTGATCCACACAGTCAAAGGCTTTGGCATAGTCAATAAGGCAGAAGTAGATATTTTTCTGGAACTCTCTTGCTTTTTTGATGATCCAATGGATGTTGACAATTTGATCTCTGGTTCCTCTGTCTTTTCTAAATCCAGCTTGAACATCTGGAAGTTCATGGTTCATGTACTATTGAAGCCTAGCTTGGAGAATTTTGAGCATTACTTTGCTAGTGTGTGAGATGAGTTCAATTGTGCGGTACTGTGGCCACTTCTGACTGAAAAAGGTTACTAATCATTCAGTTCAGTTTAGTTCAGTTCAGTCACTCAGTCGTGTCTGACTGTTTGTGACCCCGTGAACTGCAGCACACCAGGCCTCCCTGTTCATCCCCAACTCCTGGAGTTCACCCAAACTCACGTCCATCAAGTCAGTGATGCCATCCAGCCATCTCATCCTCTGTTGTCCCCTTTTCCTCTTGCCCCCAATCCCTCCCAGCATCAGAGTCTTTTCCAATGAGTCAACTCTTCGCATGAGGTGGCCAAAGTACTGGAGTTTCAGCTTTAGCATCATTCCTTCCAAAGAAATCCCAGGACTGATCTTCAGAATGGACTGGTTGGTTCTCCTTGCAATCCAAGGGACTCTCAAGAGTCTTCTCCAACACCACAGTTCAAAAGCATCAATTCTTCAGCACTCAGCTTTCTTCACAGTCCAACTCTCACATCCAAACATGACCACAGGAAAAGCCATAGCCTTGACTAGACGGACCTTTGTTGGCAAAGTAATGTCTCTGCTTTTGAATATGCTATCTAGGTTGGTCATAACTTTCCTTCCAAGGAGTAAGCGTCTTTTAATTTCACGGCTGCAGTCACCAAATAAAGTCTGACACTGTTTCCACTGTTTCCCCATCTATTTGCCATGAAGTGATGGGACCGGATGCCATGATCTTCGTTTTCTGAATGTTGAGCTTTAAGCCAACTTTTTCACTCTCCTCTTTAACTTTCATCAAGAGGCTTTTTAGTTCCCCAAGGCCAGGGGCAGCGGCCGGGAAGAGCTACCCCACATCCAAGGAGCGGTGGCCGCACGGGGGCAGGAGGGCCGAGAGGAGCTACTCCATGTTACAGGTCAGGAGGGGTGGCGGTGAGGAGATACCCCTCGTCCAAGGTAAGGAGCAGCGGCTGCACTTTGCTGGAGCAGCTGTGAAGAGATACGCCACGTCCAAGGTAAGAGAAACCCAAGTAAGACGGTAGGTGTTGCAAGAGGGCATCAGAGGGCAGACACACTGAAACCATAATCACAGAAAACTAGTCAGTCTACTAATCATTCAGTTCAGTCGCTCAGTCGTGTCTGACTCTTTGTGACCCCATGAATCGCAGCACACCAGGCCTCCCTGTCCATCACCAACTCCCGGAGTTCACCCAAACTCACGTCCATCAAGTCAGTGATGCCATCCAGCCATCTCATCCTCTGTCATCCCCTTCTCCTCCTGCCCACAATCCCTCCCAGCATCAGAGTCTTTTCCAATGAGTCAACTCTTCGCATGAGGTGGCCAAAGTACTGGAGTTTCAGCTTTAGCATCATTCCTTCCAAAGAAATCTCAGGGCTGATCTCCTTCAGAATGGACTGGTTAGGGAAGTGCAAATCAAAACTACAGTGAGACAATACCTCATACTTGTCAGAATGGCTATTATCAAAAAGACAATAGATACTGAGTGTTGGCAAGGATATGGAGAAAAGGGAATCCTCAAGTATGTCAGTGAATGGACATAGGGAATGTAAATTGATACAGCCACTATGGAAAATAGTATGGAGGTTCTTTAAAAAATTAAATACAGAACTATCATACGGTCCAGCAATTCCACTTCTGGGTACTGTTTCTAAGAAAATGAAAACATGATTTCCAAAAGATATATGCGTTCCTATGTTCATTGCAGAATTATTTACAATAGCCAAGCTATGGGAGCAACCCAAGAGTCTATCAATAGGTGCATAAAGAAGATGTAGTACAGACATACTGTGTTTCATTGAGCTTTGCTTTATTGTGTTTCACAGATGCTGTGGTTGTTTTTTGTTTGTTTGTTTTTTACAAGCTAAAGGATTCTGGCAACTCTGCTTTGAACAAGTCTAACTGCGCCATTTTTCCAACAGCATTTGTTCACTTTGTGTTTCTGTGTCACTTTTTGGTAATGGTCAGAATATTTCAAAATTTTTATTATTATAGTATTTCTTATGGTGATCAGTGACCTTTGATATTACTACTGTAATTGTTTTGGGGTGCCGCAAACCATAGTCATGTGGATGGTGAATTTAATCAATAAATGTTCTGCTGTATCCACGAACCAGACATTGCAATTATATATACTGGCACATGAAACTATTGGAATATTGTGTGTCAACTTTACTTCAGTTTTTAAAAAAAGTAAAAGAAAAAAAAAGAGAGAAAAGAAAAGAATAATGAAAGCAATTACTTAAGCTTTTTCAAGTTTCATATTTTCTAAGTTTTTAGTTAGCAAATCAGGTTAACTTGTTACCACTGTGCTTCTCTTCAAACAAACAAACAAAACCCCTAGTTTAATTATCATGTCAACTTGGCTTAATAATTGGTTATGTTAAAAAAACTAACAGTGGAATTCAGTAGATAGACCTTACCTGGTTTGCTTGAATAATAGCACTTAAAATTAGTTTAATTTCAACTTAATGGGCGATGAATTGATGAAGTTCAAATTGATTTAATTGATGAAGCTTAAATCAAGATTCTTTTTTTTTTTTGCATTTTTCTCTTCAATCAAGGAGAATGCAGCTCTCAGTAGAAAAAATATTTTATCAATTCTCATACATGCAGCAATTTGGGGGGAAGAGAATTCAGACAGCCATGTGCATGGGCTTTTATGTAACCCAGAGTTCGTTACCTTAAGAACATCCACTAAATATGCCACCTCCGCACCCACGATCCGGATGTTCTGTGTGGCTTGTGTGTATCCTGTGTGGGAGCCGCCTTTCCAGTCTACACAGATGCAGTTCACGCTTTCCACGCTGAACAGGTTCTGGTGGGAGGGACACCGTAAATCGGTAAACAATTCAGGATCTTAACTAACTCCTAATTAATACTCTGGAACTCTAGGATCCACTCTCTTCTTGACCTACACAATATCATGCTCACTTTTTTAACCCGAAGTCAGTAAACAAAACTTCTGTTACAGTTACAGAATACTTTTTAAAGCTTAACACTGGCTCTAAACTAGAGATTTGGCCATAATGGGAAATGGATTCTTGGGATGTCTACACAACAGATGCATGGATGTTTGTTTTGGGGAAAGGTGCATAAAATGTGGTACAGTGGTTTGTCTCATTAGCGCATTATCAGCTTCACAAGACTACATTGTCTCTTACTAGAATGCTCCCCAGGACATCACCTGTCTTGTCCACTGATGTATCCTCAGTGCCTCAGACAGTTCCTGGCATATAGTAGGTATTTAATAAATATTTACTAAATAATGGAATAAGTGAAAGACTGTGTCAGGGCCCTTTAAATAAAGATATTGAAGGCAAATGAATAGGCTTTTCCATGATAGAAAGATAAATCTAAGTTTTTGTATGAATGTGTTTTATTGTACATCACTGAAGTTATTTCACATAAAAATACAACCTTCCAGATATCTACTGGATGTGAGGATCATTGATAGTTTCATGAATGCTGGACTTGGCAGAAATTTTGTTTATTTGTGTATGTATTTATGCATATCCTCACCTTTTTGCCAAGAAGAATTTGAGAATGAAGCAATCTTAGAATCCATCTCCAACTCTTTCATTTTACAGAGAGTAAAATCCAAAGAGGGACAACAATTTGCTAGTGTCCTGGTTAGCCGAGGATAGAGTCAGAACTGGAATTTACGGCATTTGTTCTTGTAATTTAACCTACTCACTCCTCCATCTTGATGCCCAAAGCCAATCAAATGCAAGAAAAACACAGCTGCCTTTGGGATCTCAAAAATAAACTATACATATATCTGAAAATCTACATACCTTTGGAGCTGAGAATGGTAAACTTATCTTTTCTTCACTGTAGTATATAAATCTATTACTTACCCTCTCTCCTCCCCCAGCTCAATAATCAACTATAAAGTATTTTAGAAGACAAGTTGTGGCCTTACTGATTATTTCTAATCTTAACTGCCTTCAGGATCAGTCAAAACTCTCTTGAAGTTAATTCAGCCTTTAATTTGAGTCATAGACAGGCCTGAAATAAGACCTCTAAAGAAAAGACCGCATCTTGGTGCCACAGTTGGCCACAAAAGCTTGATGAAGAAATGAATCAACAATAATGTTCCTCCAGCACTAGCAGTTACTCAGAAAATGTACTCTGTTTGATTTTCTGTCCTTTAATTCTTCATTATCACAGGGCACATAGCCAAAGACAAATTCAAGAAAATAGGATCACTACTGTTGAAACAACAGGAGCCAGAAATGAAAATCTACACAGTTTTTCAAGCTATCGCTACTATAGGAGATCAACGAGTAGCAAGTGAAAATCATAGGAAAATAATTAGTTTGGGCAAAATGAGTTATCTTAGTTCTTCACAGAGAAATCCAAGCCTATAGAAGAAATGAAAGCTATCGACAATGCAACAAATGCTGCATCAGTATGGCAGCATCTGTTGTGAAAATTTTGAAATATCTCTGTATTAGTTACTAAATAATTGCTACTTAGAGCCACCACATGCCTGCCAGCTTTGCTGGTCTGACCTGCACCCTGTGTCACCTCCTGGACCTCCTCTGGGAACCCCAGGCCCAGTGAGGTCAGAGGAGACTCCAACCTCCTGCTGACAGGAATCTGTCCTGTTGGGGCCTTGCCTTGTTAATTACCACTCTGGAAACAACTTCCTTAATAGATTTACAGTCCCACCTTGCAAATACTCTGCAGCCAGTTTTCATCTCCCTTGTCTATGAATCCATGAATAACAAAGCGGGTTTTTCTATTTGTTTTGAAATTGGAGCTTGCAATGGTTGATTCATCTGCAACGATTTCCTGTTTGGGGGAGAAAAATGTTTAACGTCAAGTTTCTGAGAGTATCCAGTAGGGCTGCCTGTACGAGGAGGGAAGTGGCAGGTGGGAGAAGACTACTGAGTCTCGGGGTCCTTGGGAGTAAAGAGTCTCTCATTACAACCAAGCTATTTACAAACATTGCCAAGTCACTCCTTTCCAGATGTCGTAAAATTTTTGCATTTGCTCCACTTGGGTAATGTGTCTGCTATAATATTGGAGGCAGAGGATGAGATGATTAGAGAGCATCACGGACTCAATGGACATGAATTTGAGCAAACTCCGGGAGGTGGTGAAGGACAGGGAAGCCTGGCGTGCTGCAGTCCATGAGGTCACAAAGAGCTGGACATGACTTAGAGGCTAAACAACAACACCACAATACTGGTGGTGGGGTCTTGTCTTTGACCAATGGAAAACTACATATGTATGT
Organism: Bos taurus; assembly: GCF_002263795.3. Classification (NCBI taxonomy): domain Eukaryota; kingdom Metazoa; phylum Chordata; class Mammalia; order Artiodactyla; family Bovidae; genus Bos; species Bos taurus. The sequence continues at coordinate 36,966,514 of NC_037353.1, read as the reverse complement.
ATTTTATAGATACAAAATATGTTAGGAGATTACACATAACATCTGGAGATTATATATAACAACCATTTTTAGAATATTGTATTAAATGCACCATAGAGGTAGAATAAGAATAATACTAAGTAAATGGATACTTTAAACAAGTTATCAAACAAGACTTTAATAAACAAGTTAGATGAAATAACACTTAAGCTCTCTGCCCTAAAAATCTCCACTGTGTGACTTGTTCTTTTCAGAAGACAAAATTCAGTATCCTTATTACATGAAACAGATGAAACTTAGTTCTGAAAACAATGAGTGTTCTTACTTGAAAGTTGTTTGGGTTCTCATTAGTGTATAGGAGGAAGCGAGTGTTGACTTCTTCTGGAGACCAAGGCAATACTTTGAGGGGTCTTTCTATAATTCCTGCCCAAGGGGAATCATCACTGAAGCAGCCAAGTCTATCGTAGCAGACTTCTTTTCCTGCAATCACACAGCAGTGTTAGTTTCGCCAGAATGCTCTTTTTAATGGTCTCCCTGCCAATGTTTGAGTTAAATTACTTTTTGTGACATGTTTTCTTCCTCCACATCCTCAGATACCTTCTTATCCACACACTCACAAAACTACTTCAACACACAACATCCCAGCTAAGGACATGCTGCTACTTCTTGTTTCTACCGCGTAGGACCACCTCACTCCCCTTCTGTCCCTGTCCGGTCCCATGCTAGGGCTTGATTAAGACTCTCAACTCAGATGTCTTCTTTGGGCCTCCGGTGCCCAAGAAAGGAGTAGCTTTGTGTCCCCAGGCCGTGGAGTAAGGGATGAAGTGCTTACCTTCTTGCAACCGTCTTCTGACTTTGGGTTTGGGGTTGAGAGCTTAAGTTTCATGCAAATGTCCAAACTTTATATATCTACCTGGGTGAGTATTTAGGTCTCACCCTATTGGATATATTTAGAGGCATCCTAAATTCTTGTGATGAAAAAGGCTGCTCACAAATAATCAAATATAAAGCCCATGGTGGGGCTTCTCTGGTGGCTCAGTGGTAAAGAATTCGCCTGCCAATGCAGGAGACAGGGGTTCAATCCCTGATCCAGGAAGATCCCACATGCCATGGAGCAACTAAGCCCACATGCCACAACTATTGAGCCTGTGCTCTAGAGCCCGGGAGCCACAACTCCTGAGCCCACGTACCACAAGTACTGAAGCCCCCATACTCTAGAACCCATGGTCCACAGCAAGAGAATCCACAGCAATGAGAAGCCCACACGCCACAACTAGAGAAAAGCCAGTGCAGCAACAAAGACCCGACACAGCCAAAAATTAATTAATTAATTAATCTAATTAAAATAAAAAGAAAGTCCATGGTTTGACACAACTCTGCACTTGAATGTTAACCCATAAAAGAACAACGCAAAGGAAGGGTTATCCAGGAGTTACACCATTAACAGTAGGAGTAGCAGTTGTTGTAGGGGCTGCATTCTTGAAAACTTACTATGCGTCAAGTACTAGGCAAGATGATTTACATACATTATCATACCTACGTCTCACAATTATCTTACAGTAGGGGTGGTATTATATGCCCAGTTGACAGATGAAGATAGTGAAGCACAGAGAGGTTAAGAATTTTGCTCAGGGAATTACAGTTGTGGCTGGTGGAACCCGGGTTCAAAGTCTACACATGACTCCAAGCTAGGATTGCTAAATTTAGAAAGGAAAATCCAAGTTAAATTGGTGTTTCAGATAAACAATACATTTTTATTGTAAAAATAACAATAAATTTAAATTCTATTTTTTATAATGATAAATTTTATTATTTATATGACTGTGGCATATATTCTTGGTTTTATCTGAAATTCAATTTTAACAGGGTGTCTTAGCTTTTACCTAGCAGCCTTACTCCCAATACCTAGGCTCCTAATCATGGATCTCTCCTACTCACTTATTCCTCATCCTCATAGTGGCTTGAATTCAGCTGTTGAAGTCTTTCTTCCAAGTATTGAGCAGTAAGTCTCTTCCAGCATGACAAAAATATTTTTTCTTACCTACGACTGCTCCCAGCAACAGTGAAAGTGTCCAGATTAGCAGCATCTAAATAAAATTTTAAAATATAATTGAGTCCAGGTAAGTTTTTAAAAGACTGGCATAATACAAGTCTGAATGGGTAAATTCGAATAAACTAGACAACAAGCTTCAGACTCACTGTGGCAGTTCTGTTGAGTTCTGCGCACAGCCAGGTAGCACCTAGAGGTCCTTTTATAGGCAAATCTTATCTTTTTGAGCAATGCCATGGAAAAGTGGCATGAGAAAAGAGGAGGTTCCAAGGGTGTATTTCTAATTTTAGTCATAAATAAACCATGACTGATAGAGTAAGTAAAGTTTTCCACCGTAGTTTTCGAAAGATGAGAAAACGGTAGATATGAATCAGTTCAGTTCAGTTCAGTCACTTAGTCATGTCCGACTCTTTGCGACCCCATGAATCGCGGCACGCCAGGCCTCCCTGTCCTTCTGTTTTAATGGGATTATAATGGTTAGAATCATCATAAGTTCATTGTAGTGAAGTTTTTGGTCTATCCCTTTCTTAGTTTACAGTTTTCTGGGCTGGTCTGTGGGTGTGTGTGAAACTAAATTGTTTCCACGGATTTGACAGCCATAGTCTTGACAACAAATACTAAGAGCTTACCAGCTCATGCAATTTCATACAATCTTGCCTTACCCTCCAAAACAATGAAATAGAGGCAATTCTTCAAGAGATTTCATTTCTTTGGGGAAAGCTGTTGATATTTTGATAGTCCATAGGAATAGTTTATTTCTCAACAATAACACGGAAGACAGAATAAATGAACTGATGAAAGGAACTGGGGGTACTTCTAAGAACATAGAGGTGAAATCAGTGACCCTACCACCAAATGAAATTACCCATAAGAGAAAAACCAAATTCAACTTGGAAGAAAATGGTCTGGGAAATATAATATGGAAGAGAAGTAGCATCTATCACCCAATCTATCATTGGGTGATAGATTGCTTAAAATTAATTTTAGAAAGACTGTGATAGGATACCATAATTTTAAGAGACCACAGCATTTGGCCTGACAGCATCACAAATATTGGTTGAATGATTTGAAATAGCCACGTTTGTAGGTCAAAAATGGTCAAATAGTCTAGTTCCCTGACAGAGTTTACAGATAAAGGAAAAAAAAAAAACACAAAATGATTTGTGCATGAATAAAATTCAGGAAAGTTGAGCAAGGGAAATATGAACACCAGGACAGAAGTTGCAAGGAAGGAATTCCATGGATGGGAGCCGTGGCAAAGTCCCACTGGATCCTTCCGGTCTCAGCATTTAACCCCATCCTTATGGACTCTTTTCCAATCCTGATGAGGTTGGTTTCTCTCTCCCCTCTAGAAACACTTCCCTTCAGAAATAGCCTCACATGACACCCATCACAAGCAGCTGTGGATCAGAAACTCTGACCTGGCTGGGATTCTCCAGGCCATGTCCTATCTCAGTATCTAGCCAGGTTGGCCCGAAACAGTCCCTGAACACATCCCCCTTGAAAGAATGAGCAAACAAATGAGGGAATGAATACAAAAAACAATACAGCTTGAATCACTGCTATAGTAACAACTGCCTACACAAACTCACAGTAAAGAACTGTGATTTTTAACTATGATTTTCAGTTCAGTCAGTCACTCAGTTGTGTCTGACTCTGCAACCCCATGGACTGCAGCACACCAGGCCTCCCTGTCCATCACCAACTCCTGGAGTTTACTCAAACTCACGTCCATTGAGTTGGTGATGCCATCTGACTATCTCATCCTCTGTCGTCCCCTTCTCCTCCCGCCTTCAACCTTTCCCATCATCAGGGTCTTTTCAAATGAGTCAGCTCTTTGCATCAGGTGGCCAAAGTATTGGAGTTTCAGCTTCATCATCAGTCCTTCCAATGAATATTCAGGACTGATTTCCTTTAGGATGGACTGGTTGGATCTTCTTGCTGTCCAAGGTACTCTCAAGAGTCTTCTCCAACACCACAGTTCAAAAGCATCAATTCTTTGGTGCTCAGCTTTCTTTACACTGGAGTTTACTATAAAATAAAATACATTCTGTATGAATTACCAAGTAATTCATACAGAATTTCTAAGTAGGCATTTTAGATACAAATTTAATCCATAATTTAGGTGATCTTTGTTCAGTATAGATTGTAGACTTAGGACTAAAAGTCACTAAGTTCTGAAACAGAGACTAGAGTCCATGGAGAATATTTTAATGAACGGAGATAGGCTCAAATTTTAGAGTGCTCTAGGAAGAGTCAGTTTCCAAAACTGTTATAAAAGCCAAGAAAGGAATTGTACATAATCAGCAGTCTATCATGTCTATTCCAGATGAATAACTTCCCTTAAATTCAATCTTGTAAAATTTTGTGAACCATATTGTTTCATTCATATCACAAACATGCTTTCTAGGAATGGGTGTTTATAGAGTTCATAGCAGAGATTGCTCGCCTCTTCCCACAGAGAATAGAATTAAACTCTCTTGCTCAATCTCTCTTGCAGCAAGATGTGCCACAAGATCAACAGGCCAATAAGATGTGAGTGCACAGATGTGTATCAGTTCTAGTCCTGTTCATGAAGAACCTACACGTGACCCTCCATGCTCCTTCTTTTCCATGGCTTGATGCAGACAAGAACAGTGACCTTGAAGACTGTGTTGAAGCTGGTGGAGCCACAAGCTGGAAGGAGCCTGGGTTCCCTGCTTAGAGGAAAGCTCTCATCAATCACAAACATCCATTTTGAACTTTACATAAGCATGAAATAAATTCCTATTATGTTAAGCCACTGATATTTCAGGTTATGTCAATTAGCATTAACTTAACTAATGGAGATTATTTTATTGTACAATTTCTCCTACTTCCAAGAACAGCTTTGGTACCGAACATTGAATGTGTGTGTGTGTTCAGTCGCTTCAATCATGTCTGACTCTTTGTGACCCCAAGGACTGTAGCCTACCAGGCTCCTCTGTCCATGGGATTTTTCATCCTGGGCTGTAAACTTTACCATGAGATTTGGATGCAAATATTAAGCAAAACATTAATAATTTGACAGATGATTTTCCAATTTTTGGTTTTAAAAAACTCCTTTCTTCCTAAATTATAAAAATTAATTACTCTTCACTCCTTTTTTATAGAATTTTAATTTTAATGGACATTTTTCAGTTCAGACCCTGAGGGTGACCATTGTTTTCAAAAGCAATCTGAGGCCAAATGATACCTCGAGTTTTAGTAAAAATTCAACCAGTGTTGCCTAGGTCCCCAGATGCAATTTATGTGTGCTGGGTACAGAGGAAATTCTCAAACATCATAGGTAGGGCTTGGAGCTACCACTGGAACTCTGCTCTCCACCAGCTTTTATTACTCCTGACATCTCAGGATTGCAGGCTACAGGGTGGACCCTGGGAAGGGGTGACAGAGCCATAGCAGTCCTTCCCCAGGTAGTATATGGCACCGAAAGTGGCCTTTAATTGAAAAATAATTCAAAACACTCCTTTCTCCTAGATTCAGCAGAGCACTACATAACATTGATTCAGTTTTGACCCTCAAACCTTGGACATTTAAATGTAAAAAATCCAAACTTAGACGTTTCTAAGCCAGTAGCTATGTTTGCAGAGGAGTTAAATATTAACATATTTAATATGTTTCGGCTCTGATTCTGGCAACCTCGTGATACCAAATTCCAGGTGAGGGAAAGAAAGACCCTGGGACACCTGTGTGGCCAGATAACCAGCGTGTTAGCCAAACAGAGTCTCATTTACTTAACCTTCAGAGAGCCTGTCTGGCTTCCTTTATCTGGCTCTGCCCACCACCAAGGCCTTCAGCGGGATGGAGAACACACCTGCCTGGGGAAGCCAGACGCCCCCTGAGCAGAAGGAGATGGCAGTCATCTGGGGGTTACTGTGTCTTAAACCTTCCGGAGCGTCTGTCCTGCCAAATGTGAGGGGTTTCAGGTCCCCCAGACTCAGGGACTGAAATAATTTCTAGCCCCCCTCTGTTATGCATGAAGATGGTTTATGTTGTGAAAAAGACGAACAAGCATACTTAAAATTTTAGAGCATTCGTTATTCAGTTTTACGTACTTCTAAAGTTTTTGTAGTTAATCTCCTGCAGAAACCTTGATACTTCAGCTGTTTTACTTATAAGGATGGTGAGACTCAGAGGCTTGAAGCAAGCTTTCCAGGCTCATGCCATTGGTAACAATCAGAGGTGTCTTGGGGACAATTTCTTTCCTCCAGCCCCAGATGACTTGTGTAAATTCACAAAAGGCCATGTTCCCTCCAGGACTGTGTTAGTCTAGAGTTGATATAAAAAATGGTCAGGAATGGGTACAGTAGGCGATGTTAAATGTGTATGTATATATTTGTGTGTAAGACGGGGTATCTGTTTTCCGAAAGAAAATAACACATTTTTTTTTTAATTTTTATATTTGATTTTCTTACAGAAATAACTTCAGTTATTATGCCAATATTTACCTGAAAATGGCAGCCTCCAACAGTAAATAATTGAAATAACCACAGTATCATAAGGAGCTATAGTGAAACAAACAAAATTTTTCCTTCTTGACCAATAAAGTTTTGAAGAATGAAAAACCACAACTCTGAAGGAAAAAAGGCAAATGTAAATGGAGGACACGCATCAAAGCCCAGGAGCTAAAAATGAATTATTAGAAAGATGCTTCAAAAAATCAATTACCATCACAGGGAAAAACTATTATGAAAGCAGCTCAAAAAATAAATGAACACTTATCTTTAAAACAGAAATACTTGAGATAGTTTACAATGCCCAGTTAATTACTATATATATTCCACCCCCTCAGATATTTATGAATACTGTATAAGTCAATAGGATTTGTTTACTTACTGTTAGAAAATTTTTTGTCATATGTGAAAAATTACAACAATTCTTCAACCATTAGAAAGATGGTTTTCCCACATTTTGAATGTTTTTTTAAATGAAATAATACATGGTCAGAGCATCAATCTCCGAGATTTTTTTAGAACAGGTGACTAAAAACCAAGTTCTCCTTACAGGCCAGCCCCAAAACGTTAAGTGATAAAATACACTTTTATTTCTTAGGCCAGCCAGCCTAAACACCTTTCTGGGAGTCAGCAATCTGTGGCCCACAGGCTGAATGTGGCTTGTGGCCTATTTGTACACAGCCCTGAGTCGAGAATGGTTTTTACATTTTTAAGGGGTTGTAACCAAAACCAAACCAGAGAATATGTAACAAAAAACCATACATGGTCTACAGAGCCTAAAATATTTATGATATGTCCGTTTATAGAAAAGTCTGCAGACCTTTCATTTATATCAATGTTGTACAGATTCAGGCAGTGCAACTGTAAGTCCAAGATAAGGTTCATTTATTCCCATCAGGAATATAAGTAACTTTCTGAAAAGGTATCTTCTGATGTCATCTGTCGATTTCTTTTCAATTTTTTCTTCATTTTCAACGTCATTAAAGTTCGTCCTTATCTCTTTTCTCATGATTTTGGAGCTTTTCCAATTTTTCATATATTAAGGTAGCAATCTCTTTTGCATCTCTAGAGTCTATTTGCTCTCCCCAAGTATTTCTCTTTGCCCTTTCATAAGGATACAATCTCACAGTCGGATAGGCTCTGATACCAGCTTTCTGGCAAGTTTGAGCATAAGCCTGACAGTCTACTTTTCCAGCTTTTACTTTTCCTTTAAGTGTCCTAGCCAAGAGCTCAAACTCTGGAGCAAAGTTCTGGCAAGGTCCACACCAAGGAGCATAGAAATCAACCACCCAATGGTTTTTCCCTTGTAAAACCTTTTCATTGAAAGTCTGAGGTGTTAGATCTATAGATGCTTGAGGTAAAAATCCTAGACCCCAGATTCTTAGGGAATAAGCATCTCTATTCCAACCATTGTAACTATGATATTCATAAGCTTTATTTGATTTTTGGGGAAAAAATCTTATCTCAGGGTATCTCCGAACATTTTCTTGGGCACAAAAAGAATGATACTGTTGGCAGTCTATACTGCCCACATTGATCAGTCCAATTAATGTCCGGGCCATTCTTTTCCATTCTGGCATTAAGATTTGACATGGATGACACCATGGAGAATAGAAATCAACCATCCAGACTTCATCATGCTTTCTTTGTTTAACCAGTTCGTTGAAAGTGGTAGGTGTCAAAGAGATCACTGAAGGATTCATAAGATCCTCTACGAACTCCAAGATCTGTTCAGCAGAGTGATGTCCTTCATATTCATGAATGTTGGACTGGTTGAATACCACTGTTGTTGGATAAGCCTGAATGTTATACATGTTACAGAGTCCTTCATGAATTGTACAGTCTAATGTACCAAACTTAAGCTGACCATAAAGATGCTTTGATGCTTTTCGCAGCTCTGGCAATAAAGCTCGACATGGTGGACACCAAGGGGCAAAAAAATCAACTAGCCATGGTTCTTTTTCATTGGCAGGAAAATTTTGAGGTCCAAGTGTGGTAACATGAGAATTGACACTTTCCTTGGCAAGGGCAAGTATGTCATATAGAATCTTCTTTCCATGATGAATTTCAAATTCTTTGGTTCCCTGTCCTTTAAATACTGCTAGACATGGCTGAAAAACATAGAAGTTACTACAGACGTCTGGTGCAGAGGAACAGTCAAACTTGCCAATTTGAATATGTTCATTTTTAAGTAGAGTTTTTAGTTTCTTCAACTCAGGATCATTTGAATTTTCATTTTGTCCAAATTGAAAAAATAAGAGCCACCGATGATGAGCTAAACGATCCTGTAGTGAATTTGCTGAAAGGAGTTCAAAATCTGGAAGATTATGCATTATTTCCAAATAAATTTCTTTAGCATCCAATGAATTAAGAAACAAAATACCGCTTTTCTCTTTGTTATTTAAAGTGGCTCCAGGAGGAAAATAGGCAGTCGTACTTGTTGTAATATCCAAACTTTTACAAAGGTTGTCCTGGGTGGCACAGTCCACCCATCCCACATTAACAAGACCATCCAACATACCACTTAACCTGAGACGTGTCTGTGAGGTCAAACAATCGCTTCCTTCGGAACAAAAAGTGATCAGCCAGCCAATACCAGCAGCAAATGCAGTTTGTATGGAGTTAACAAAATTTCCTGTCCATAATTCTGTCACTGTGCTTCTAACATGCTGCATGGCGAAATTCATTAAACTTTCCTTTGATCTGTCACCATGGTATTTCACTGCAGCCATTCCAGACCTAAAAATGAAAAGGCTGGGATAACTGTTGACTCCTTTCATTCGGCAAAGCATTCTATCATCGCCACAGTTAACTGCTCCAATTCGAAGCAATCCATCTACTACTTTTGCAAAGTCTCTCCATGTGGGAGCTAAATCATGGCAGTGTGAACACCCTGGGGAGTAAAAGTTCACAAACCACAGTTCTCCAGAATTAACAGCAGCATCAAATTCTCTTCTATCCAATGTTATGATTTCAGGATCATCATCATAAATACCAAAATCATAACGGTAGTAATTCCAGCTTTCATACTGGCCTCCTTGATTATCTGCAAGTCCCTTTTCTCCATATTTGTCGTATTTTTTCCGCAGATCTTCATCTTTGAGTACTTCATATGCTCTATTTACTTTCAAAAAATCACTATGTGCATTTGGGTTATTCGGGTTTTTATCAGGATGTAGCTTCAATGCCAATTTCTTGAAAGCTTGTCTTATTTCTCTACTGCTTGCAGTTTTGGATACTCCAAGTAAACTGTAAAAATCCTGATCTGTACCCACTAAAATGGCCATATACATTACTAGAAAAAAGAGCATGACCCTTTTCAAGTCTCTGACATAGTCATCTTTATTTAACCAGACTCCCATTGTTTTTCTTGTACAAGTTCTGATTTAAATAAACATTAAGATAATGCCACTGGTTCCAGTTGATGTAATATGCAAATTTGAGAACTTCTGTCCACATTACTCCAAAAGTGAAACAGGCATCATAAATTGTCTCCCCAAATGTTAATCTGTGAACGGTTTTCGATTCATTTCTAATCCTTCCTTCTCACGTCACCAAAAAAACTCTCTGACCGCTGGGCCGCCGCGCCTGTGATGGGGTTGGACCAGCCACACCGGCAGCTACCAGCGCAGCCGGCTCCGGTCTGCTCCTCGCGCGGCGGTCTCCTAGGCGAGGCGGGGCGGGGCCTGGCGCGGTGCATTGTGGGAAAGGCGTGGAGGCCGCAGCTTGGGAGGATTCGCCTAAGGACCTGCGGGCCGAACGGGGTGGGGAGTGCGGTGTAGGTTTAGGTTGACGTGGCCCTCGGCGCGGAATCCGGCTCCGGCTCCGGCTCCGGCTTCAACCCGGAGCTGAAGAACACGCTGCAACCACTAAGCCCGCGCACCCGCACCATTGCGGCGGGTGCGCGCCGCGGACCCCACATTTTTTTTTGATAACTTGCTTTATTTGTATTTTGCTCCCTTACTACTAATGCAGCAAATGGCAATTTTTTTTCCAATGGAAATAAAACCATTGTGATATTAAATATGATAATAATTTCTTCCCTGGACCGTCACAGTAGTCTTCTAATTGCTTTCCTTGTCCCCAGAAGAACAGTGTGTATCCTCTACACTGCCTGACAGTCAGGTTTAAAACACAGACTGGCCACACTATTGTCCTTAAAACTTTAGCCTCCTTCCCTGCCCTGTGCTTTCTAGGTCAGCACGGCCTGATAGGAATATTGTATCGTAAGCCACATTTTGAAAAGTAAAAAGAGATAGGTGAATACATTTTAACAACTTACTTAGTCCAAAATATCCAAAATATTATCATTTCAACAGGCGTCACATTTCAAGTGGCCACATGTAGCTAGTGTCTGGGGAATTCCTCACTACAAGTAAGACTTTATAGATACGATTAGCTTCCCTGAGGTCTCCAACCTTGCTGATACCCATTTGGACCGTTTTCCAGCCACTCTGAACTCCTTTCAAGACATGAGCTCTCAAGAGGTTTTAATAGGATGCAACTCCAAGGTACTTAAAGAACGGAATAACAAGATTCAGCAGATGTCATTGAGCAGGAAGAAATAGCAAGTAGGTAGAGAGATGCAAAATTCAACAGACTCAGAGGTCACAGCTTGGGTACTGAAAGCTATGATGAAAGAGGGACAAAAGAGAGATAACAAACAAAGGGAAAAAAATAAAGAAAAATACTAAACTAATAATTTGTAAAAAATCTTTTTTGTTCTATACCTGAGATGTTTTGGGGATCAAACAATTAGAAATGATCTGAGGAAACTGACAGAGGGCAGGCAAAGCCAGAGGCTGTCTCACCACGTGCATTTCATCACTAACCTTTTAAGGCTGGCAAAATCCACTTAAAAAATTATAAGCGAATGGATTTCTCTTTCAAGCCATGATGGAGCAGCTGGTATCAGGATTGTTCTTTTACCATACATAATTAAAAGTTTGGACAATATATCAGTGATTTGCAAAGACTGAACAATGGGTAGTGCAGGATTGTAATAAATGGGGTAAAAAGAAAAACAAATGAGGTGAGACTTTTGATCTCTCTAGCTATATGCCTGGAGGCATTTCCTGAACCTCAGCACAAGGAGGGAGGTTCCAGCTGGAGCAAGGCAGACTAATTGAGCCGAGGAGAAAAAGAGTGGAGTTCGCGGAGCCTAAAGTAGTTAGAAGGTGCAGAGCAAAGTACTGGAGTGCAGGAAGCTATAAAGATGAAAAGTTTTCAGAAAATGGCACGGGGCTCCACTTGAATCTTGGATAATCTGGAAAACTCAGCAGTGGTCACAGGACTGGAAAAGGTCAGTTTTCATTCCAACCCCAAAGAAAGGCAATGCCAAAGAATGTTCAAACTACAGCACAATTGCGCTCATCTCACACGCGAGCAAAGTAGTGCTCAAAATTCTCCAAGCCAGGCTTCAACAGCATGTGAACTGTGAACTTCCAGATGTTCAAGCTGGATTTAGAAAAGGCAGAGGAACCAGAGATCAAATTGCCAACATTCACTGGATCAGCAAAAAAGCAAGAGAGTTCCAGAAAAACATCTACTTCTGCTTTATTGACTACTCTAAAGCCTGTGACTGTGTGGATCACAAAAAACTGTGGAAAATTCTTCAGGAAATGGGAATACCAGACCACCTGACCTGCCTCCTGAGAAATCTGTATGCAGGTCAAGAAGCAACAGTTAGAACTGGACATGGAACAACAGACTGGTTCCAAATCGGGAAAGGAGTAGGTCAAGCTTGTATATCATCACCCTGCTTATTTAACTTATATGCAGAGCAAATCATGTGAAACGCTGGGCTGGGGGAAGCACAAGCTGAAATCAAGATTGCCGGGAGAAATAACAATAACCTCAGATAGGCAGATAATACCACCCTTATTATGGAAGAAAGCAAAAAAGAAATAAAGAGCCTCTTGATGAAAGTGAAAGAGGAAAGTGAAAAAGTTGGCTTAAAAGTCAACATTCAGAAAACTAAGATCATGGCATCTGATCCCATCACTTACTTCATGGCAAATAGATGGGGAAACAATGGAAATAGTGACAGACTTTATCTTGGGGGGCTCCAAAATCACTGCAGATGGTGACTGCAGCCATGAAATTAAAAGATGCTTGCTCCTTGGAAGAAAAGCTATGACCAACCTAGACAGCATATTAAAAAGCAGAGACATTACTTTGCCAACAAAGGTCCATCTAGTCAGGGCTATGGTTTTTCCAGTAGTCATGTATGGATGTGAGAGTTGGACTATAGAGAAAGCGGAGCACCAAAGAATTGATGCTTTTGAATTGATGTGTTGGAGAAGACTCTTGAGAGTCCCTTGGACTGCAAGGAGATCCAACCAGTCCATCCTAAAGGAAATCAGTCCTGAATATGCACTGGAAGAACTGATGCAAAAGCTGAAACTCCAGTACTTTGGCCACCTGATGTGAAGAACCGACTCATTGGAAAAGAGCCTGATGTTGGGAAAGATTGAAGGCGGGAGGAGAAGGGGATGACAGAGGATGAGATGGCTGGATGGTATCACTGAAATGATGGACATGAGTTTTAGTACGCTCTGGGAGTTAGTGATGGACTGGGAAGCCTGGTGTGCTGCAGTCTATGGGGTCTCAAAGAGTGAACTGAACTGATTAGGGAAAGATTAACTGTTTGGGGAAAAATTTATAATCTGAACAACTCCTGCAGCTCACACACAATTGGTAAACATATGGCCTAAGAAGATTAAGAGATCTAATTTGAATGATCAAGGCATTCAATAGATACCTTCCAAAAGGCCATGCTGTAGGAGGAGAGCTAACATAGCCCAAGAATAAAGGTTAATCCTAATTTAGCTTAACAGAACATAAGAACAAATTTCAAAAAGATTAGACTGATCTGCAAGTAAATTAACTGAGTCCTCCATTCAACTAAAAAAGAAAAATTAAAGTCATAAAATTATCTTTGGTAGAAGAAAATAATATACTCAATAATGTAAAATTATAAATGACCAGCAATGATAAATTACCAGACATGCAAAGAAGCAGAAAAATATGACTTACCAGTTAATAGGGAGATATCCAGAATTAATGGAAATAATAAAATTAGAAAATAAAAATTTAAAAATATCTACCATAACTTCCCAGGTGGTGCTAGTGCTAAAGAATCTGCCTACCAATGTAGGAGACATGGGTTTGATCTCTAAGTGGGGAAGATCCCCTGGAGGAGGAAATGGCAACCCACTCCAGTATTCTTGCCTGGGAAATCCCATGGACAGAAGAGCCTGGAGGGCCACAGTCCATAGGGTCACAAAGAGTTGGACACAACTAAGACACACACACACACACACACCATAAATATATTCAAGATCTAAAGGAAAACATGGATACATGAGTTAGGAATAGAAATTCTAACAATGGATGTAACAAAAGATTGCGCACTACAGAAGAAAAGATCAGTAAACTGAAGCATGGCAATAGAAACTATTTTATTGAAGTAGATAGAGAAGAAAAGGCTGAAAAATTGAATAGAACCAGAGTGACTGGTGAGAAAATAACAAGCATTTTAATATATACAAAATTGGAATCCTGGGTAAGATGCTAAATTAAGTATTTGAAGATATAATGGCTGAAAATGTCTAACATTGACTTTTAAAAATGAATCCATACATACAAGAAATTCAACAATCCCCAAGCAGGATAAATCCAGTGAAAATCACACTGATGCACATCATAGAAAAACCAGTGAAATCTAATGATCTTTGTATTTCAATTTCCTCATCTATAAAATAGAGATGCTATAAAACTTATCTCATTGTGCTCCTGTGAGGAGTAGATAAGGGAAAGCAGTAGAATGGGGCCTGGTGTAGAGTAGATGATTTATTTATTATTATTATTATTATTACTGTTATTCTGATGAACTTTTCCTATTTTATTTGTGCTTCTATAAGGCTTTGCAGAATTTACTAACAATCTATTTTATTTTTTTCTAATTAAACTCAATCTTTCCCCCTTCTAGGCCAAAATATCTTACCTCTGATTAAAAATACATGCTTAACATATAATTTGATATTTTAATTGTGAAATGACACATATTCACCAAGTCTAAGTTTAATAAATATGTGTATTTTTATACTTGATTATGAGAAATAATTGACAAGTAATTGAAAGCACATAAGGAAAATCACAGTTAACACAGTAAGTGATAATTAAGCCAATTATGTTTTCTTAATTTATAGGATGACTATAACTTTGTCTGGAGAGTGCTGAGCATGTTGCTGAAAAGTAAATACTTTAGATGAGGCAGTCATTTGGATAACTTAAGTTATACTAAATATAGTACAAAGTTAAATTAAATTCCACTTTCTCTAAAATACTCTTTCCTGGATAAGCAGTTATATAAAGAATTTCTTAAATGTATGAGAAAATTGTATGAGTCATAAAATTACTGGAAATACTATCCATTTTTTATGGGTGATATCCATTCCCTAGTCATCTCCATGTCATGACAAATACTTTTCTCAATTAAACATTACAGGAAGGGCAAGGATATCCTGCAAAACTCTCTGAGTTGAGAATGCTACTAGAATAACTACTTCTTAAATGTTTACACATCGTAAATTCTCTAGTGAAATCAGCCTTGATTATACATTAAAGACTGTTTTCTTTTTTCCTAATTATTATCCTGGTCAGGATACACCAGTGGGATATTTGACTTTTAAAAATAAATCCATACATACAAGAACTATAATTCTTGTATTGGATTATAATCAGAGGACTTAAATGTATTGCCTTTCCTACCCAGAGCTGCAGGATGGACAGGCTCTGATTTGCCTGGTGGCCCCATCTGTCCTTTCAGCCCTCCCAGGAGACTGGGAGCCAGGAGTCTCCAGGGACATGAACCTCAGAAGACAAGTGCCCACTTTCAGACAGTAAACTGCTTCAGAACGTGCCCAAATGAGTCAATAACAAAATAGCATATGCAGTGGAAACCTCTGGCACTTTGACTTGACAAGACAATCCGACAGTAATATCTAAAAGGAACAGTGGGATTTATGTCCACTCAAGAGAAGATATCGGAGAAGGCAATGGCACCCCACTCCAGTACTCTTGCCTGGAAAATCCCATAGACAGAGGAGCCTGGTAGGCTGCAGTCCCTGGGGTCGCTAGGAGTCGGACACGACTGGGCGACTTCACTTTCACTTTTCACTTTCATGCATTGGAGAAGGAAATGGCAGCCCACTCCAGTGTTCTTGCCTGGAGAATCCCAGGGACGGGGGAGCCTGGTGGGCTGCCGTCTATGGCGTCGCACAGAGTCGGACACGACTGAAGCAACTTAGCAGCAGCAGCAAGGGAAGATATAAAAGCATTCCAAATATTTTTAGCCATTTTTTTTCTTTGTTTTTATAAAGAAAATAAGAGTACATATAACTCTTAAGGTAGTTGTCATGAGTCATTATCTTGCCCCTCTACTGTGAAAAGAAAGCTAAATTTATTGATGAGTCATTTAAGGTTCTTATCAGAAACCAATTTAGGAACCTGTTTTAAAACTAATAATGAAATAGTTACTTGGTGGTGGTTTAGTCGCTAAGTCATGTCCTACTCTTGTGACGCCATGGACTGTAGCCCATCAGGCTCCTCCGTCCACAGGATTTTCCAGGCAAGAATATTATAGTGGGCTGCCATTTCCTTTTCCAGGGGATCTTCCTGACCTGGGGATTGAACCCAGGTCTCCTGCACTGCAGGTAGATTCTTTACTGACTGAGCTACCAGGGAAGCCCTAAAATAGTTACTTACCCTCTTGAAATTCAAGTCTAAGATGATTTTCATATCTCTTTCTGCTTAGTAAGTTCAGTTTTTCATTTGCCCTTTGAGGCTCCTTTTAATACAACCAATTTGATATTTTAGATGGATTATATCAATTTGTTAAAGCTAAAACTAATAATGGATTGAAACTCAGTATACATACCAGATTAATTAATTAAATTGCTTTAGATATATTTATATCTTTTAGCATAATTGACTGCAAATGAGGTCAAGCTGGCTTCTGAATGAAGCTTAAAAATCATTGCCTTTCACAGTACTTTTCTGCTGAATTAAGGGAAGAGCGTGTATAGGTTATCACACTTAATGCAACTAATTTAGAACAAATTCCTAAGGGAGGAACCTGTGGAACCTAGTAACAGGTCAGATTTTGTTTGTTTGTTTTTGATAAGGCATATTTTGTAGCTAGAAGTGTTTGTGACTTTCCTTTGACATGTAAGCAAAAGGGGAAATGCACATTGGCCCCCACCATCACTCTGAGAGACCCAAGTTCTGTTCTAAGTGTACTTTCTCTCCAGTCGACACAGTCTTTCTTTCACCTGAAAAATGCAGACACTCTCTAGGAAAGAGGTAAATGATATGGGACTCAAGTGTCTTTTCTTTGGACACATTTTTGGGGAGTAACGTAATATCACTTCTATTTTATACATTCTCACGCACACGGTTAATCTAATGGCAACAAACGATAATTGGGACCGAAAGAATTTAACTGTTATAATCTTATCTATGCAGTCTTATATTTTGATAATGAATTAACTAGAAGTTTAATTTAAATGAGGGCCTGAATTTGGGGAATTTTACTGTAATATAAGCATAGATATTTTATTTTTTAATGTATCAGTTCAGTTCAGTCGCTCAGTCGTGTCTGACTCTTTGCGACCCCATGGACTGCAGCACTCCAGGCTCCTCTATCTAGGGAATTCTCCAGGCAAAAACTCTGGAGTGGATAGCCATTCCCTTCTCCAAGGGATTTTCCCGACTCAGGGATAGAACCCAGGTCTGCATCTCGGACAGACTCTTTACCATCTGAGGCATCAATCTGTAAGCATTTTAACTACTGTAGTGCTATATGCAAGATTCTTCCACTAGAGGGCCCCTTAACTAAATATATTGAAGGGAAGTGAAAAAAGGTTTTTTTCCCCTATGATTAAAAGACCATTAAAAAACATCAAATGACTTTTACATCTTTACCATTAATACATATCAGTGGAAAGTTACTTCCAATGAAAACATACAGGTATTCACCAGAGCTTTATAATGTGAGGAGTCTATGATAAAGGAGAACGTCATAAGCAAAATAAAAAAATGAAATCTTACTATATTAGAGCTAGAGGGAAAGCGAAAACCACCTACAACAAAACTTAAAAGTAATTAATTTACAAATAGCCTAACCTCATTCCAAATCCTGTTTGTTTAAAGGAAGCAATCTTAGAAATAATCTTTTAGTCAGTCAGTCAGTCAGTTCGATCGCTCAGTTGTGTCCGACTCTTTGCGACCCTATGGACTGCAGCACGCCAGGCCTCCCTGTCCATCACCAACTCCCGGAGTTTACTCAAACTCATGTCCATTGAGTCGGTGATGCCATCCAACCACCTCATCCTCTGTCGTCCCCTTCTCCTCCCGCCTCCAATCTTTCCCAGCGTCAGGGTCTTTTCAAATGAGTTAGATCTTCGCATCAAGTGGCCAAAATATTATGTGAAACAATCTTTCACATTCTCAATTTCACCAAAATTGGAGAAGTCAAGGCTCAAAGAGGGAAAGTAATTTGCACAGGGACAGAGCATCAGTTACTGCAGAGTCCAGACCAGACTCCAAGCCCCACTGCCAGGCTTTCCCCAATTGTCTCTAATGTAGCTTTATTCTCCACCTCTACTGATATCTGTCAGTATCTGTCAGTCTGTCTACCTACCTAGGAAGAGTCCTTGAAACCCCTGACTTTGGGGCTGAGCATGAGGTAACACTGCTGTTCTCATCACTAAAGGTGGAACTGTGTTCCTCCTGCCACACACCTCTGGCCTTAAGTTATGCTCCAGGTATCCCTTCAGGTATTTACTTCTGATTATACAAATTCATTGATTTTAATTTCTACTGTGTTATTTTAACCTCTATTGGTTTTTAGCAGTTGCTCTAGGGAGACATGTATCTTTAACTTTTCACAGTCTACTTAGAGTTAACACTGTACCACTTCACATAAATGTTAACAACTTTGCAGCTGTGTAGGTTCATTTCCTACCATTCTCTGTCCCTTTATGCTATAGTTGTCATACCTATTACATGTATATAATAAGACACACCCCACAGGATGATGTCACAATCAAGTCACAGATTTGAAAAATGTTATGGGTGGAAAGATAATCTGTTTCATTTGTCCACATATTTACCATTTCTGATGTGTTTCATCGCAAGTTTCCGTCTTTGGAATTTCTTGTAGTCTAGAAGGCCTACATTCGCTTTGTTTTCTTTGATCTAAAAATGGCTTCATTTCACTTCACTCTTGTTTTTAAAACATTCTTTTCTTTTACAACTACTTTCCCATATGATTTTCTCTCACAGTAACCTTATCCCCATTTTATGACAAATTATTGAGAACAGGTAGGTATTAAGTGACAATATAGGTTGTACGTAGAGTGGGTCAACACTTAAATCCAGATCCTCTGACTTGAAATTCCACAATCTTTCTACTAAACTAGTTCTTTATAAGCAAGAATATGCGTTCATGCTTATGCGGGTGTGCTGAGTCACTTCAGTTGTTTCCGACTCTTTTGTGACCCTATGGACTGTAGCCTGCCAGACTCCTCTGTCCATGGGATTCTCCAGGCATGAATACTGGAGTGGATTGCCATTTCCTCCTCCGGGAAATCTTCCCCACCCAGGGATTGAATCCATGTGTCTTATGTCTCCTGCATTGGCAGGCAGGGTTTTGTTTTAAGGCAACGGCACCCCACTCCAGTACTCTTGCTTGGAAAATCGCATGGACGGAGGAGCCTGGTAGGCTGCAGTCCATGGGGTCGCTAAGAGTCAGACACGACTGAACGACTTCACTTTCACCTTTCACTTTCATGCATTGGAGAAGGAAATGGCAACCCACTCCAGTATTCTTGCCTGCAGAATCCCAGGGATGGCGGAGCTGGCGGGCTGCCGTCTATGGGGTCACACAGAGTCGGACACGACTGAAGCGACTTAGCAGCAGCAGCAGCAGCAGTGCTACCTGAGAACCGATGAAATTGCAGTAACTCAGAAAAGTAACTAATGCATGGATTAGCGATGACAAGAAAAGGAAGAAAAACCTCTTAACAAGAGAGACTTCAGATTACTGAGGAAAGTGCTCTGGATACAAACACAAGCAACCTTTAGGTTAAAAGAAATTCAATATAAAGATACTGTTCTTGCCTAAAATCATGGGACACAATAAGATTCAGGCCACAAAAGAAAGGTTGTTGAGAGCAGAGGACTTTTACATTGTAAACGGCTTTACCAGGAAACTTCCATTTCTGACAGCTCTCAAGTTAACTCAAATTGAGAAATAGCAATTAGGAACAGAAATAGAAATAGAATGAGGAATAGAAGTATAGTTATTAAGCCCTAGTACAGACAGACAAGACAGAAGGCTTATTTTTTAAGAATTGGTATTATGTTTTTGAAAAAGGAGAAACTTGTCTGCAAGCAGAATGCCAGCAGGAATCATCTCAAGCCAGATCTACCTGGCTTAAATTTTAGAGCCCCTTTTCAGGTGCATGGGTCTTTTCAAGGTTCTATGCCTAATTTTACATTCATAATTTTGCATTACTCTTCTTAGAGCAGGCTCCCTAATTCTTTGAACTGTTTTTAAAATCTCTTTTAAAAAATCAAGGTATAGTTGACATGTTGTTCAACCGCTAAGTCATGTCTGATTCTTTGATACCCCATGAACTGTAGCATGCCAGGCTTCCCTGTCCTTCACTATTTCCTGGAGTTTGTTCAAACTCATGTCCATTGAGTCAGTGATGTCGTTCAACCATCTCATCCTCTGTCACCTTAATGACTTGGCACACCACTTTTTTTGAGGGGGGAGGGTGCTTCCCTGGTGGCGCTAGTGATAAAGAACAGGCCTGCCAATGGAGGAGACATAAAAGACACGAGTTTGACCCCTGTGTGAGGAAGATCCCTTGCAGGAGGAAATGGCAACCCACTGCAGTATTCCTGCCTGGAGAATGCCATGGACAGAGGAGCTTGGTGGGATCACAAAAGAGTCAAACACGACTGAAGTGACCTAGCAGACCATTTATAGCTGACTTATAACATCTCATTAGTTTCAGGTATACAAGATAATGATTCAATATTTGTATATACTGAGAAATTATCACTACAGTAAGTGCAGTTAACATCCATTTCCAAACATAGTTACAGTTCCTTTTCTTATGATGAAAACTTTTAAGATCTACTCTCTAATCAACTTTTAAATATGCAATACATAGTCACCAGGCTGTATATTACATCCCATGAATTATTTATAACTGGAAGTTTGTATTTTTAGATCTCCTTAACCCATATCACTTACCCCATCCCTACCCCTACCCCTGGCAACCACTGATCTGGTCTCTACCTATGAGCTTGGGGTTTTCTTTGCTGCTGCTTAGTTTTGGTTTTAGATTCCACTTGTGAGAACATACAGTATTTGTCTTTCTGTCTGATTTATTTCACTTAGCATAATTCCCTCAAGGTCCATCCATGTTATTGCAGATGAAAATATTTCATTCTTTTTAATGACTGAGTAGCATTCCATTGGGCTTCCATGATGGCTCAGTGGTAAAGAATACACCTGAGAAGCAGGAGATGCAGGAAACTTGGGTTTGATCCTTGGGTAGGGAAGGTTCCCCAAAGAAGGAAATGGCAACCCACTCCAATATTCTTGCCTAGAAAATTCCATGGACAGTGGAGCCTGGTGGGCTATAGTCCATGGGATTGCAAAGAGTTGGACATGACTGAGTGACTGAGCATGAGTCTTCCATTGTTCAAGTTTTGTGCATCTGTGTGCTTGTGTAGTGCGTCACATCTTCTGTATCCATTCATCTGTTGATGGATACTTAGGTTGATTCCTAATATCTTGGTTATTGCAAATAATGCTGCTCTAAACATGGGAATGTATATATCTTTTTGAGTTAGTATTTTTGTTTTCTTCTCATGTCAGTCTTGAAGGGTATTTTGTTGGATATAGAAATATGGCTGATGCTTTATCCCTTCAGCATTTTAAAGACATTCTGTTTTCTTCTGGATTTTAGATTTCTAATGAGAAGTGAGCAGTTATTTAAATCATGTGTAATATGTGGTTTTCCCCAGCTGTTCTCAAGAATTTATCTTCGGTTTCAGCATTTTGATTATATGGTGCCCAGGTGTGGTTTCTTTGCATTTATCCTCCCTGGAGTTTGCTAAGCCTACTGAATGTGTAAATTTATATCTTTCAGCAAATTTGGGAATTTTTCTTCAAATATTTGTAATGTACAACCTGTCCCTTTTCTTCTAGTACTCAAATTATAATATGTATGTTAGGCTTTTTGATATGGCTCACCAGGTTGTTAAGGTTCTGTTCTTTATTATATTTCAATATTTTTCTCTGTTCTTAAAATTGGATAATTTCTACTGATCTATAGTCAAGTTCTTCTGTCATCATCAATCTATTAAGCCATTTGTGGAATTTTTAATATATTTTATGTATTCATGCTGGAATTTCTAATTCATCCTTTTGTACAGTTTTTACTTCTCTTCTAAGATTTTCTCTGTGTTCATTCCTTATGACATAATTTCCTTTATACCACTGAACATATTAGCATAATCAAGGAAATGCAAATTAAGATCATAATAAGATGCCACTATATCTATTAGACTGGCTAAAATTTAAAAGACTAACAATACCAAGTGTTGACAAGAATACAGAGAAACTGAAAAATACAATGCTAGTAGGTATGCAATAATATATAACCACTTAGGAAAATGCTGGGCTGGAGGAAGCACAAGCTGGAATCAAGATTGCTGGGAGAAATATCAATAACCTCAACATGCAGATGACACCACCTTTATGGAAGAAAGTGAAGAAGATCTAGAGAGCCTCTTGATGAAAATGAAAGAGGAGAGTGAAAAAGTTGGCTTAAAGCTCAACATTCAGAAAACTAAGATCATGGCATCTGGTCCCATTACTTCATGGCAAATAGATGGGGAAACAGTGGCTGGGTAGGGCTTTATTTTTCTGGGCTCCAAACAGTGGCTTTATTTTTCTGGGCTCCTAAATCACTGAAGATGGTGATTGCAGCCATGAAATTAAAAGACGCTTACTCCTTGGAAGGAAAGCTATGACCAACCTAGACAGCATATTAAAAAGTAGAGACATTACTTTGCCAACAAAGGTCCGTCTAGTCAAGGCTATGGTTTTTCCAGTGGTCATGTATGGATGTGAGAGTTGGACTACAAAGAAAGCTGAGTGCCAAAGAATTGATGCTTTTGAACTGATGTGTTGGAGAAGACTCTTGAGAGTCCCCTGGACTGCAAGGAGATCCAACCAGTCCATCCTAAAGGAGATCAGTCCTGGGTGTTCACTGGAAGGACTGATGTTGAAGCTGAAAGAAACTCCAATACTTTGGCCACCTGATGTGAAGAACCGACTCATTTGAAAAGACCCTGATGCGAGGAAAGATTGAGGGCAGGAGGAGAAAGGGACAACAGAGGATGAGATGGTTGGATGGCATCACCGATTCGATGGACATGGGTTTGGGTAGACTCCAGAAGTTGGTAATGGACAGGGAGGCCTGGCGTGCTGCGGTTCATGGGGTCACAAAGAGTCAGACACGACTGAGCATCTGAACTGAACTTAGGAAAAATACTTCTTGGTTTCTTAAAGTTAAATATACACTTACCAACAGCCATTTGATTCCCAGGTATTTATACAAGAAAAATAAAAATATGTACACAGGAAGACTTACATATGAAAGTTCATTGCATCTTTCTTTCCAGTAGCCAAATCTGGAAATACCCAATATCCATCAACAAATAGCTGGGTTAACAAACGTGGCATGTCTATACAAGAAAATAATTCTCATCAATATAAAGGAGTGACTTCCTGACACACCCAAGAACGTGGATGAATCTCAAAGTCATCACATTGAGTGAAAGAAGCCAGAAACAAAAGAATATGTATTGTCTGACACCATTTATTTAAAATTCTAGAAAATACAAGTGAATTTTTTGCATATACAAAAACAGAATGGTTGCTTAGAGCCAGGATGGAGGGAAGAATGGACAGTAAAGGGGAGATAAGGAATTTTTTGAGGATATATCTTCATTATGGTGGCAGTTTTAACAGCTTATACAACTGTCAGAACTCATCAAATCATCTACTTTAATTGACTGCAGTTTATTTTAAATAACAAAGTTTATGACAAAGTTGATTAAAAATAGATCTATGAGGAGAATTATTCTCATAGATCATAGTTACCAAAAGCCTCATATCATGGAAAAAAGAAATTAATAATACATATTTATTTATTATATTTATTATATGGAATATGTTTATTATATGGAAGAACAAAAATAATACCAATGTAATATATCAATTAACATTAAATTACATAAATGTCTTGGGCTTACTGACTCTAAAGATCTCCAAACATACAATTTCACTGTTTGAAGTTTTCTAGACATTAAAATTTAGCATTTTAAAAATTAAGGGATTGCATTTCATGCCAGTCAGAATGGCTGCGATCCAAAAGTCTACAAGCAATAAATGCTGGAGAGGGTGTGGAGAAAAGGGAACCCTCTTACACTGTTGGTGGGAATGCAAACTAGTACAACCACTATGGAGAACAGTGTGGAGATTCCTTAAAAAACTGGAAATAGAACTACCTTATGACCCAGCAATCCCACTGCTGGGCATACACACTGAGGAAACTAGAATTGAAAGAGACACGTGTACCCCAATGTTCATCGAAGCACTGTTTATAATAGCCAAGACATGGAAGCAACCTAGATGTCCATCAGCAGATGAATGGATAAGAAAGCTGTGGTACATATACACAATGGAGTATTACTCAGCCATTAAAAAGAACACATTTGAATCAGTTCTAATGAGGTGGATGAAATTGGAGTCTATTATACAGAGTGAAGTAAGCCAGAAAGAAAAACACCAGTACAATATACTAACGCATATATATGGAATTTAGAAAGATGGTAACAATAACCCTGTATATGAGACAGCAAAAGAGACACTGATGTATAGAACAGTCTATTGGACTCTGTGGGAGAGGGAGAGGGTGGGATGATTTGGGAGAATGGCATTAAAACATGTATAATATCATATATGAAACGAGTCGCCAGTCCAGGTTCGATGCATGATACTGGATGCTTGGGGCTGGTGCACTGGGACGACCCAGAGGGATGGTATGGGGAGGGAGGAGGGAGGAGGGTTCAGGATGGGGAACACATGTACACCTGTGGCGGATTCATTTTGATATATGGAAAAACCAATACAATGTTGTAAAGTTAAAAAATAAAATTAAATTAAAAAAAATTAAGGGCTTATAATAGAAAAAGTACACCCCCTGATGAATTTTTATGCATGTATATATACATCCATGTAACCATTACTAAAATCAAAATATGGAATATTTCAGCACCCAGAAGACTTCCTTAGGACCCCTTTGAGTGAGAAATTACTCCCAAGAGTCCTATTCTGACCTATATCACCTTTGTTCATTAGTTTTGCCTGTTTTTACGCTTCATATAAATGGACTCATATGGTATGTATTCTTTTGTGTCTGACAGTTTTCATTCAATATTATGTCTATGAGAATAATTCATGTTGTTGAATATATCAGTAGTCCTTTCTTTATAGAAATTGTGTGTTATTTCATTGCATGAATATACCACAATTTATTTAGCCACTTTGTTATTGGCAGACAATGAGATGTCTCTGGTTTTTGGCTACTGCAGTATACTACGAGTATTTGAGAACACATCTCTTTGGCAAGAGTAAACTGTAATTTCAGGTGAACATATATCAAAAGTAGAATTACAGCATTATAGGTAAAAAGATTTATAAGTTTAACTTCATTTTGATTAGATAAAATACATAGGCATTAAAAAAAAGAGTAGTCATAAAGTTTGCTTTTGTTATCCTTAGAGGAGCAGATATTCATATCTTTCCCTGAGGAGGATTCAAATGGCTGCTCATGGAAAATGTGGAAAGCATTCCAAAATGAATTTCAAGTTTATCCAGAACATGATTTAAGCACCTTCTTCTGCCAAATAGTACATGGTGAGTCAACATAAAATTTGTTTACACATCTCAGCTACTGTGAACAGTTCTACAGTGAATATAAGGATGCTAATAAGGATGAGATGGCTGGATGGCATCACCGACTCAATGGACATGAGTTTGAGTGAATTCCGGGAGTTGGTGATGGACAGGAAGGCCTGGCGTGCCGTGATTCATGGGGTCACAAAGAGTTGGACACGACTGAGCAACTGAACTGAACTGAACTGAATACCTATTTGAGCTCCTGACTTCAATTCTTTCAGATAATTAACTAGAAATGGAATTGCTGGATGCACGGTAGTCCTATTTTGAATCTTTTGAGGAACCTCCATATAGATTTCCACAGCAGCTGTACCATTTTGTATTCCCACCGACGTTGTACAAGAGTTCCAAATTCTCCACATCCTCACTAAAGCTTGTTGTCTTTTGTTTTTTGGTAATAGCCAATCTGACAGGTGAGGCTATACCTCATTCTCATTTTGATTTGCATTTCCTTGATGATTAGAGACACTGAGCACTTTTTCATAAATTTTTAAAATTTTTATTTATTTTTCAGTTGAAGGATAATTGCTTTACAGAATTTTGTTGTTTTCTGTCAAACATCAACATGAATCAGCCATAGGTGTTGGCCATTTTAATGTCTTCTTTGGAGAAAAGGATATTCAAGTCTTCCACTCATTTTAAAATTGGGCTATTATTTCTTATGATATTGAGTTGTGTCCATTGTCAGATGATTGGATAAAGACAAGGCACATGTGTGCAATGGCGTGTTATTCAGCCTCTAAAAGGAAGGAAATTTTGTAATATGTGACAACATGGATGAACCTTGAGGACATGAACTAAATGAAATAAGGTTGCCGAAGGAAAAATACTGCATGATTCCAGTTATATGAGGTACTGAAAATAGTTAAGCTCACAGAAACAGAGTGAAATGGTGATTGCCAGTTGCTGGGAAAGGGAAGTGGGGAGTTATGAATCGAAAGGCATAACATTTCAGTTAAGCAAAATGAATAAGCTCTAGACATCTGCTGTATAATGCTGTACATATAGTCAACGATATTGTATTGTACACTGAAGAACTTGTTATCAGGGTAGATCTCACATTGGGTTCTTACGTGTGTACACGCGTGCGCACGCACACACACACACACACATTGTAGCAGGTATGTCTTTCCCCGCTCTCTCCTCTGTCTTAGCAACTCACATCCAAACATCCAAACAAATGTGTCAACAATTAACTGCAATATCATCAGCAGAAATGCTCTTTTCTAAGCACAGAAGTGTCTTATCCCTGACATTTCTCAGGTCAGTCATACTTTCCAACCTTATTTCCCACTCAATGCTGGTGTCCATGACCATTAATTCAGAGGGAGGAGAAATACTCATTTTTTTATTTTTCTTGGTTTAGGCTTTAAACTCGAGCATAAGGGTCCTATCTTGGTCAGAAGACTTCCCTTTTCATGCATGAATTTTTCCATCTCTGGCTTGAGCTGGAGATATCCTGGATCCAAATGCACTTACAGATAAAACAATGTATGGCTTTCTTTCAAGATTCTAAGGCTATTTTATGAATATAGATTTTAAATTAAAAAAAATATGCAGCATAGCCAAACTTTTACCTGTTGAGTAATTTGAAAGTATAGGGTTTTAGCCCTTTACAAAGGCTTTCATTAGACAACTCTTGAAATACAATATTTGTGTTTCTCTGCCATTGCCCCCAACAGCAGCATTTACAAACAAGTGCCAAAAACTGTTGAATCTAGCTTTCAAAGACTGGAAAAATGACTGAAATAATTTGATTTAAAAATTGTGGTAAAACACTAATAACAAAGTTTACCATCTTAACCATTCTGATGTATATAGTTCAGTGGCATTAAACATTCACACTGTTGTGCTATCATCACCACCATCCATCTCTTTCAGTTTTATTTCACTTAAACTGATTTTCTGTGCCATTAAAGAATAACTCTACACTTCTATTCTCCCCATGGTTCCTGGCAACCACCGTTCTATTTTCTGTGCTATGAGCTTGAGTACTCTAGGTACGTCATGTAACTGGACTCACACAGTATTTTTCCTTTGGTAACTGATATGTTTCACTTAGAGCAATATCCTCAAGTATCATCCATGATGTAACTTGTGTATTCTTTCTTGCCTTTTTAGCACTGAGTAATATTTGTATGTACCACATTTTGCTTATCCACTCATCCATGAATGGTCACTTCATTGCTTCTGCCTTTTGACTACTGTGAATGCTGCTGCTATGAGCATGGGTGTACAAATGTCTGTTTGAAGCCTTGCTTTCAATTTCTTTGGGCCTATATTCAGAAATAGAATTCCTGGATCATATGGTTTTTAAAAACAATAATTCAGTTTTTAAAAACTCAAAAACGTGTAATAATATTGTATGATTCCTATTATGTGAAGGTCACAAACAGAAAACTATCATCCGGTGACAAAGTCAGAGAAGTGGCTACCTCTGAGTGGGGGAGGCTGAGAGCAGGGCCAGAAGGGAACTCTCTAGGGTGTTCTACATCTTGATCTGAGTAGAGGTTACACAGTATGCATAAGAGTGCCTCAAGCCCTACATTTAAGCCATATCGTACACTTTGCTTTATGTAAATTATATCTAAAAAACTCTCAAGGATATTTAACAGTGACATTTTTTAAGTGTATATGACTCAGAATACTCAAAACCACGATATATTTAAATTTAACTTAAAAGTAGATAGGTATGAAGTATGTTTTATGTCTTTTAAAAAAAGCATTTGCAATATCTAATAGGACAAATTTTCCCCATTCACCAGGCAGTTTCAGGAGGTTCCATACACTGTGCTAGAATAGAAATGTCCTTTTATGGGTAAATGTTTCCCTTTGCTTGCAATTCCAAAGAGAGAGAACACAAATGTTTCCAATGTTAACCACTGAAAAACTTTTATCATTAAACACTGAGGGAAGGTCATAAGTGTAGACATTAAATTTATCTTTACATCTGAGTGGGTGTGTACTTAGTTGCTCAGTCATGTCTGCTCTTTGGGACCCCATGGACTGCAGCCCGCCAGGCTCCTCTGTCCATGGGGATCCTCCAGGCGAGAATACTGGAGTGGGTTGCCATGCCCTTCTCCTTACATCTGAATAAGCAATGCTTAAATTTCAATGTGGTTCTTTTTAATTCCACGATTCTGGAATATGCTTGTGATTGAAAAGGACTTTGTTACCACAGAGCCTGTTAGGGAAGGTTGCCAAATAAACCCTCAAAATTACCTACCCATGTATTTTTTTTCTGTGAACAGCTTGACTGCTGCTGCTACTGGTGCTAAGTCACTTCAGTCTTGTCCAACTCTGTGTGACCCCATAGACGGCAGCCCACCAGGCTCCCCCGTCCCTGGGATTCTCCAGGCAAGAATACTGGAGTGGGTTGCCATTGCCTTCTCCAATGCATGAAAGTGAAAAGTCAAAGTGAAATCACTCATTCCTGTCCGACTCTTTGTGACCCCATGGACTGCAGCCTACCCGGCTCTTCCTCCCATGGGATTTTCCAGGCAAGAGGACTAGAGTGGGGTGCCATTGCCTTCTCCTGAACAGCTTGACTAAACCACAGTAAATTCACAAACAGGAAATTGAAGATAATTCTTCACTGCAAACTCAACCAAGTCATTCAGTCATTCTAGAAAAGTGAGTTTAAGTTAGAATAAAGTATGCCCGACCAATTTACCTCTCAACAATAATGCAGAAGAAAAAGTGAGCTAAGTGAAGGAGCTGTGGTTAACGCATAATGGAAGAACAAGTTATAGACCATCGGATGAAACTACGAGGGAGAGAATAAGCTGAGATTCAACTTGGAAAATTCTGTCCAGAAAAAAAAAAAAAAAAAACAGAAAAGATATTCTCTTGAGGAGAGTTGGAGGTTTATGTGTACAGCATCTGTCTAATCTACCTGCTCAGATGTGCTCTGTGAGGTCAGGAGCCGAGACTCATGATAAAGAACCACTGCCTTTGAATCCTGAATATGTGTCCCTAAAAAAGATGACTCTGTGCCCAGATAAGAGAGCAGGTGCAGAAACGAAGAAAACAAGAGGAATGAAAGGGCAGAGGCTTTTGTGTATAATGAATGATCGAGAAGTTTTAGTGAGTGACCTGCTTGTAGTGACACACACAGAGAAAAGAACCAGTTCTGATAAAGTCAGATTAGTTATGGATAAAGGAAGAGTGAATTATCTTGTTCAACGGGCATCATCACACCAGCTGTCTGTAAAATCCTGCATGGAGATTTTAATGAGCTCTCATTATCTCAGAACTGGGTTAAAACATCAGAGAACAGAAACTTCTAAGAATCACAGTCCTAATTCTTCAAGGCATTTGGTCATGTGAATATCAAGCTAACCTTTCAGTCACAGCCAGAGACTAAGTCTGGGCTTGTTACAAAAGTGAGTTCTCCATAGCTGCTTCTGGCTGCTATTTAGAAAGTACACCTTCGAGTCCCTGATGACTATTGCTATTTATAGTTGTGTTATAAGCTTATTTACTAATTAAACATTTGAGTTGCATGTTCACCTGTCTCCTGTTTCGTAAGTCCATGGGAATAAAGCAGAAAGAAGGAGAGGAGGAGAGGGAGAAAGACTTACTTTAGTTCTTAAATACGCTTAAAAATTCATATTGAATTGTCACAAAAGAATACTTGTAAAATATGTGTGTGACATAAAGAATCATGATAAAAGACAGTTAACCTGTTGTCCAAAACCACAATAGCATCATGTTTCCCTCAGAATAAAACCAAAAGCTTCCTTGTGATGCACTTCCCCCGGCACCTTCCAATATGTCTCCTACGCACCCTCCCCGCACCCCACACCCCTGACCTCCCCACCCTCCAGTCCTCAGCTGGGCTCCAGCCACCTGACTTCTCCCTACTCCTGGAGGGTTGATTGCTCCCATAGCAGGCCTCTGGCCTTTCTCTACCTGCAGCTCTCCTCCCCACACAGCCACAGGGCTTCAGTCATGCTACCTTCAGGACTTCATCCAAATGCCACCTCCAAAGCAAGCCTTCCCTGGTCAGTTCAGTTCAGCTAAGTCACTCAGTCGTGTCCACCTCTTTGCAACCCCATGGACTGCAGCAGTCCCTCCAGCAGTAACCTCCCAGAGGTTACCCAAACTTATGTCCATTGAGTCAGTGATACCATCCAATCAACTCATCCTCTGTTCTCCCCATCTCCTCCCACCTTCAATCTTTCCCAGCATCATGATCTTTTCAAATGAGTCAGCTCTTTGCATCAGGTGGCCAAAGTATTGGAGTTTCAGTTTCAACATCAGTCCTTCCAATGAATATTCAGGACTAATTTCCTTTAGGATTGACTGGTTGGATCTGCTTGCAGTCAAAGGGTCTCTCAAGAGTCTTCTCCAACACCGTAGTTCAAAAGCATCAATTCTTCGGTGCTCAACTTTCTTTATAGTCTAACTCTCATATCCATGCATGACTACTGGAAAAATGCCATCTCCACAGCAAGCCTTCCCTGGTCACCCTATATAAAATTTCAACTCATCCTAGTCAACACTTCCTTCCTCATCTCTTTCTATGCTTCATTTAAAAAATCTTTAGTTTCTATCACTATATAACATATATTATTTATTAATCATATTTTTTTGTCTATTTCTAAGCACCAGGCATGTGCATGCTCAGTCGTGTCCAACTCTTTGCGATCCCACGGACTGTAGCCCGCCAGGCTCCTCTGGCCATGGGATGCTGCAGGCAAGAATACTAGAGTCGGTTGCCATTTCCTTCTCCAGGGGATCTTCCTGATTCAGAGATTCAACCCAGGTCTCCTGCATCTCTTGCTTTGGCAGACGGGTTCTTTACCACTTTAGCACCAGAAATCACCTCCAAAAAGCACATCTGTCTTGTTCATGGTCGTCTCCCCTGATACACTGAGGGCTCTGGGTAAATATTTGGTGAGTGTGTATATGAGGAGACACCCCTGTATCTGGCCCCCAGCTGAAGGGACAGGACAAATCCTCTCCATGACCCTCCTCCATTCCATCCCTTCCTCCTCGATCAGCGGTGGCCGTGGATCTAACCTTGTTTATCACCACCCTGCAGTTTTTAAAACTACTTTCTGTGCTTGAAATACAATATGTGTTTGTATGCCTAAAAATATATGGCTTTGTTTTTCATGTCTTTGACTTTCTATAAATGCAATCATACTGTATGTATGCATTCTTCTGCGATTTGGTTTTTCCATTAACATTATGTTTTTGAAGTTCATCCATGTTGTGAGTAGCTTTGGCTCAGTTTTTGCCAAAAACTGAAATCACAAAATTTTATTTTGTGATTACACCACCACTAATTTATCCATTTTTTCCTGCTTATTGATATTTGGATTGTATCTGGTTTTGGTGTTACAAAAACTCTCTGTGAATGTTCTTACATACTACCTGTGTGACTGTGTTTTCAGATTACATATCTAGGACTGGACTTGATAGGCTGTAAAGTTCTTTTGACAGCCTTTTGTTCTTGCTCTTTAGTGGTTGTGTCAAATTGCTGATATTTCTAAAGAGGTTGTTCCAATCTACATTTCCATCAGCACTATACGTCTATTCTGGTTGCTCCACATCCTTACAATAACTTGATGTTATCAGACTTTTACAGTTTAGCCAATCTGTTGGCAACAAAACCACCTCGTGATTTCAGTCCGTGTTTCCTTGATTATCAATGACATTCAGCACCTTTTCTTTGGCTACTTAGGTTTCTTCCTCTGTAAAGTGCCTCTTCACCATTTTTATTGGGTTATTTTTTTCTTTCATATTTGTAAGGATTCTCTACATATGCTGGATATAAATAGCTTATCAGTTACACATGTGTCACTATATCTTCTGATTGTGAGATCATGGAGTTTTTACTTTGTTTTCTTTTCATGAACAGAAGTTCTTAATTTTAGTGTAATTAAATATGTATTTCCTTTTTCAGTTATCCTTCTTAAAAAGTTTTAAAGATAGTTGATTTATAATATCTAATTGTTTTGTAGCTAGTCCTTTAAAATGTAAGTCAATCCACTTGGAATAGATTTTTTTTTTAACTACACAGTATGAGGTAGAGGTTCCAACTGCATAAGTATAACAAATTGTTCAAGCACTATTTGTTAAAAAATCTTTCACCATTACTATTCAACATAGTTTTGGAAGTTTTGGCCACAGCAATCAGAGCAGAAAAAGAAATAAAAGGAATCCAAATTGGAAAAGAAGAAGTAAAACTCTGACTATTTGCAGATGACATGATCCTCTACATAGAAAACCCTAAAGACTCCACCAGAAAATTACTAAAACTAATCAATGATTACAGTAAAGTTGCAGGATATAAAATCAACACACAGAAATCCCTTGCATTCCTATACACTAATAATGAGAAAACAGAAAGAGAAATTAAGGAAACAATTCCACTCACTATTGCAATGGAAAGAATAAAATACTTAGGAATATATCTACCTAAAGAAACTAAAGACCTATATATAGAAAACTATAAAGCACTGGTGAAAGAAATCAAAGAGGACACTAATAGATGGAGAAATATACCATGTTCATGGATTGGAAGAATCAATATAGTGAAAATGAGTATACTACCCAAAGCAATTTATAGATTCAATGCAATCCCTATCAAGCTACCAACGGTATTCTTCACAGAGCTAGAACAAATAATTTCACAATTTGTATGGAAATACAAAAAACCTCTAATAGCCAAAGCTATCTTGAGAAAGAAGAATGGAACTGGAGGAATCAACCTACCTGACTTCAGGCTCTACTACAAAGCCACAGTCATCAAGACAGTATGGTACTGGCACAAAGACAGAAATATAGATCAATGGAACAAAATAGAAAGCCCAGAGATAAATCCATGCACATATGGACACCTTATCTTTGACAAAGGAGGCAAGAATATACAATGGATTAAAGACAATCTCTTTAACAAGTGGTGCTGGGAAAACTGGTCAACCACTTGTAAAAGAATGAAACTAGAGCACTTTCTAACACCATACAGAAAAATAAACTCAAAATGGATTAAAGATCTAAACGTAAGACCAGAAACTATAAAACTCCTAGAGGAGAACATAGGCAAAACACTCTCCGACATATATCACAGCAGGATCCTCTATGACCCACTTCCCAGAATATTGGAAATAAAAGCAAAAATAAACAAATGGGACCTAATTAAACTTAAAAGCTTCTGCACAACAAAGGAAACTATAAGCAAGGTGAAAAGACAGCCTTCAGAATGGGAGAAAATAATAGCAAATGAAGCAACTGACAAACAACTAATCTCAAAAATATACAAGCAACTCCTACAGCTTAATTCCAGAAAAATAAATGACCCAATCAAAAATTGGGCCAAAGAACTAAATAGACATTTCTCCAAAGAAGACATATAGATGGCTAACAAATACATGAAAAGATGCTCAACATCACTCATTATCAGAGAAATGCAAATCAAAACCACTATGAGGTACCATTTCACGCCAGTCAGAATGGCTGCGATCCATAAGTCTACAAGCAATAAATGCTGGAGAGGGTGTGGAGAAAAGGGAACCCTCTTACACTGTTGGTGGGAATGCAAACTGGTACAACCACTATGGAGAACAGTGTGGAGATTCCTTAAAAAACTGGAAATAGAACTACCTTATGACCCAGCAATCCCACTGCTGGGCATACACACTGAGGAAACTAGAATTGAAAGAGACACATGTACCCCAGTGTTCATCGCAGCACTGTTTATAATAGCCAGGACATGGAAGCAACCTAGATGTCCATCAACAGATGAATGGATAAGAAAGCTGTGGTACATATACACAATGGAGTATTACTCAGCCATTAAAAAGAATACATTTGAATCAGTTCTAATGAGGTGGATGAAATTGGAGTCTATTATACAGAGTGAAGTAAGCCAGAAAGAAAAACACCAATACAGTATACTAACGCATATATATGGAATTTAGAAAGATGGTAACAATAACCCTGTATATGAGACAGCAAAAGAGACACTGATATATAGAACAGTCTTTTGGACTCTGTGGGAGAGGGAGAGGGTGGGATGATTTGGGAGAATGGCATGAAACATGTATAATATCATATATGGAACAAGTCGCCAGTCCAGATTTGATGCACGATACTGGATGCTTGGGGCTGGTGCACTGGGACGACCCAGAGGGATGGTATGGGGAGGGAAGAGGGAGGAGGGTTCAGGATGGGGAACACATGTATACCTGTGGTGGATTCATTTTGATATTTGGCAAAACCAATACAATATTATAAAGTTTAAAAAAAATCTAACCTATTCCCACTATTCTGCAGATTCCAGTTCAAAATTGTACCATTTCCATATTTTTGTGGGTCTTCATCTTTTGTTCCATTGATCTGTCTGCTTCTTTACTCAACATTTATTATTTTAATTCAATTTTTATTTTATTGTGATAAGAACACTTTATATGAGACCTACCCTGTTAACATATTTTAAGTGTACAGTACAGATAGCTATCTATAGGTACAATATCATACAACAGATCTCTCAAACTTATTCATCTTGTATAACTGAAACTTTTTGCCTTTTCACATATTCATGGGGTTCTCAAGGTAAGCATGCTGAAGTGGTTTGCCATTCCCTTCTCCAGTGGACCACGTTTTGTCAGAACTCCCCACCATGACTCATCTGTCTTGGGTGGTCCTACATGGTAAGACCCTGATGCTGGGAAAGACTGAGGGCAGAAGGGGGTGATAGTGGATGAGATGGTTGGATGGCATCACTGACTCAATGGATATGAGTTTGAACAAACTGGGAGATAGTGAAGGACAGGGAAGCCCGGAGTGCTGCAGTCTACAGGCTCACAAAGGGTTGGACACAACTGAGCAACAGAAGTAACTGAAACTTTACGCCTGTTGATTAACAACATCTCATTTAAAAAACAATTTGGAGAGTAGGAATAGAAAGCTACTTCCTTAAGATAACAATAACACCTCTCAGGAACCAATGCTTAATAATGAAAGACCAGAAACATTTTCATTTACACCAGATGTTTGTTATTTATCATAATTTAGGTTGCTATGAAGGTGCCAAATATTGCAACATTTCAATAACAAGTAATATACCAGCTGGGAAGGAGGAGGTGATATTCTCTTATTTCCAGAAGCTATCACTATATTTATGAAAAAACTACCAAAAACAATAAGAGAATTCTGTAACATAATCAGCTGTAAAAGTTATATGCAAAATTCAACAGATTCATTTCTATGGAAATAATTTATATCACAAAAGAAGAGATTCTGCTCACCAAAACAATGACAGTAAATACCTAGGAATTCCAAGAGTGACTAATGTGTGCTGAGTCACTTCAGTCATGTCTGACTCTTTGCGACCCTATGGACTGTCGCCTGCCAAGCTCCTCTGTATGTGGGATTCTCCAGGGAGGAACACTGGAGTGGGTTGCCATGCCCTCCTCCAGGGGATCTTCCCAACCTAGGGATCGAACCTGAGTCTCTTACATCTCCTGCAATGGCAGGCAGGTTCTTTGCCACTAACGCCCTTATTGAGGGTGAGGGATTTTTTATATTATCACTTAATCCTCAAAGCAAACTATGATTATGTATTATTACTACTCATTTTGTAACTGAAAAAACTGAGCTGCAGAAGGGTTCAATAACTTGCCAAGGTCATCCATAGATCACAGTAGAGTTAGGATTTCAACCAAAGTTCATGATCACTAGGCAAGTCTTGACCATTTTTATTGGGTTATTTTTTTCTTTCATAGGTTTTTTTTTTTTCTTTTTTCCCTCTAACTTTTACAAAGTAAACCAAAGGACTCTACTAACAGATCATAGAAACACCCAATTCAGGGAAGATATGCTACAAAGAAGAGCTTCCCTAGTGGCTCAGACAGCAAAGAATCTGCCTGCGATGCAGGAGACCTGAGTTCAATCTCTCGGTCAGGAAGACCCCCTGGAGAAGGGAATGGCTATCAACTCCAGTATTCTTGCCTGGAGAATTCTATGGACAGAGGAGCCTGGTATAGTCCATGGGGTTCTAGAGTTGCACATGACTGAGCAACCAGCACTAACACATGTTGTGAAGAGGATGGCTGAATGTCATGAAAGCTGTCAGTTCTCAACAGACTATATTTGAATTAATTTAAACCCAATAAAATCCTGACAGAATTTTTAAATATAAAATTGTATTGATTTATAATTATTCATATCAGGATTTTTTTCTTAATTTGCCAAATGATTCTGAGTTCTGGAAACCTAAATATGGAAATTCTGGGGGGGAAAAAAAGGTAACTTGCCTTGTGTGCTGAGTCACTCAGTTGTGTCTGACTCTCTGCGACCCCCTGGACTGTAGTCCACCAAGCTCCTCTGTCCTTGGGTTTTCCAGGCAAGAGTACTGGAGTAGGTTGCCGTTTCCTACTCCAAGGGATCTTCCCAACCCAAGGATTGAACCTGTGTCTCTTGTGTCTTCTGCATCGGCAGGTGAATTCTTTACCACTGCACCACCTATACTATAAAGCCATAGTTATTAGAAAAATGAGGTACTGGGGTAGAAACAGACCAGGGTTCTCAAACTGGTGCAGCTTTGCCCCTCAAAGATTTGGCAGTATCTGGAGGCATTTTTGACTGTACAACTCAGGGATGGGGACTGCATCGGTATATAGAAGTCATAGAAGTCAAGGATGCTGCTAAAAATAGAACAACCCTCACTCCTACCCTTGGTAATAATTTGGTCCCAAATAAAGAATAATCTGGCCCACAAATGCCATAGTGCAAGGCAGGGAAACTAAAATAGACAAATGAATAGAAGAGAGTAGAGAAAGGAGCATTAGACCTAACTATCAAAGTATAATCTAATAAAAGGTGTCATTAAGCCAGCAGAACATCATGAATTTTAGATAATTAATAGATCATTTGAAAAAAAAAAAATAAGGTCAATCCTAACCTCATTTCTTACAGTTCATAAGAGTTAAAAACATCTCCACAGTATAAAAACAAAATACAGATCACAACCTGGGGAAAATAAGTGCAGTACATAGGTCAGACAAAAAATTAAACCTCCTATATGCAAAGAGTTTTTCTAAACCAATAAGGAAAAGACAAACCATTCAGATAAAATAGGCAAAGCACATAAAAAGGATATTCAGAAATTAAAAATGTGTGTAAATATAATAATGAAAAGTGAAAATTATATGTAAAAACAAAATATATAAAATGTAAAAATGAAGTATAGTAATGAGAGATGCAAATTAAAATGAGATATCAGTTTGATGAGGTAAAAACATAAGCCCATCATGACTAAAGACATAGACTTTTGAGTCAAATCTCCTGGAACAAGTCCTGTAGAGCCTCTCTTACTGGCAGTAATGAGTACTACTAGCAATGTAAGCCTTCTAGCCTCCAATCTCAGGAAAACTACAAAGGACTCCCACTGAAGGTGTTGTTACATAATGAATAGTCCAAATTTATGTTGCCCCCATGCTGGATAAACAGCAGTCTTTTATATAGACTGACCTTATTTGGTTGTATAAATCTGTGGGAATTCAATCTTCCTGGTGCAAATTTACTGGAGGCAATATCAGGATATTTTATTAGCTGTAATGATTTATTCAGGCCGCTAGAGTGCCATTTATTTCCCAGTAGAAAAGTAGTTTAGAATATTTCAGCATTTCATTTTCCAATGATTTCCCCCTAAAGTCCATTAAAAGTTCAAGTAGGGAAAAAAAAAACAAAAACACTCCTACAGGGTTGCAAATATCATTAATGTTTTGGGCCATACTCATCAGTATTTTTGAAGAAATGATATTTGCTTATAACACTTGTATCTTAAAAGAAGCATATGAGAAAAACCTTTTCCATTTGCTGTCGCTAAATTAAAACCCATGATTTGCAGAGCACTTGTTACAACCATTGTTACTTATCATGCCTGTGGAAACTGTGATTCCCAGGCAGTCTGAGATCAAGGGAGGGAACACAGTTCTCATGAATCTGCTCTTTTTTTTTTTTTTTTTTTTTAAGTGATATGCTGATTTTCTTTCTTTTTTTTTTTTTTTTTAATTTTATTTTATTTTTAAACTTTACATAATTGTATTAGTTTTGCCAAACATCAAAATGAATCCACCACAGGTATACATGTGTTCCCCATCCTGAACCCTCCTCCCTCCTCCCTCCCCATACCATCCCTCTGGGTCGTGCACTAGCCCCAAGCATCCAGTATCGTGCATCGAACCTGGACTGGCAACTCATTTCTTACATGATATTTTACATGTTACAATGTCATTCTCCCAAATCTTCCCACCCTCTCCCTCTCCCACAGAGTCCATAAGACTGTTCTATACATCAGTGTCTCTTTTGCTGTCTCGTACACAGGGTTATTGTTACCATCTTTCTAAATTCCATATATATGCGTTAGAATACTGTATTTATGTTTTTCCTTCTGGCTTACTTCACTCTGTATAATAGGCTCCAGTTTCATCCACCTCATTAGAACTGATTCAAATGTATTCTTTTGAATGGCTGAGTAATACTCCATTGTGTATATGTACCACAGCTTTCTTATCCATTCATCTGCTGATGGACATCTAGGTTGCTTCCATGTCTTGGCTATTATAAACAGTGCTGCGATGAACATTGGGGTACACGTGTCTCTTTCCCTTCTGGTTTCCTCAGTGTGTATGCCCAGCAGTGGGGTTGCTGGATCATAAGGCAGTTCTATTTCCAGGTTTTTAAGGAATCTCCACACTGTTCTCCATAGTGGCTGTACTAGTTTGCATTCCCACCAACAGTGTAAGAGGGTTCCCTTTTCTCCACACCCTCTCCAGCATTTATTATTTGTAGACTTTTGGATCGCAGCCATTCTGACTGGTGTGAAATGGTACCTCATAGTGGTTTTGATTTGCATTTCTCTGATAATGAGTGATGTTGAGCATCTTTTCATGTGTTTGTTAGCCATCTGTATGTCTTTTTTGGAGAAATGTCTATTTAGTTCTTTGGCCCATTTTTTGATTGGGTCGTTTATTTTTCTGGAGTTGAGCTGTAGGAGTTGCTTGTATATTTTTGAGATTAGTTGTTTGTCGGTTGCTTCATTTGCTATTATTTTCTCCCATTCTGAAGGCTGTCTTTTCACCTTGCTAATAGTTTCCTTTGATGTGCAGAAGCTTTTAAGGTTAATTAGGTCCCATTTGTTTATTTTTGCTTTTATTTCCAATATTCTGGGAGGTGGGTCATAGAGGATCCTGCTGTGATGTATGTCGGAGAGTGTTTTGCCTATGTTCTCCTCTAGGAGTTTTATAGTTTCTGGTCTTACGTTTAGATCTTTAATCCATTTTGAGTTTATTTTTGTGTATGGTGTTAGAAAGTGGTCCAGTTTCATTCTTTTACAAGTGGTTGACCAGATTTCCCAGCACCACTTGTTAAAGAGGTTGTCTTTAATCCATTGTATATTCTTGCCTCCTTTGTCAAAGATAAGGTGTCCATATGTGCGTGGATTTATCTCTGGGCTTTCTATTTTATTCCATTGATCAATATTTCTGTCTTTGTGCCAGTACCATACTGTCTTGATAACTGTGGCTTTGTAGTAGAGCCTGAAGTCAGGTAGGTTGATTCCTCCAGTTCCATTCTTCTTTCTCAAGATCGCTTTGGCTATTCGAGGTTTTTTGTATTTCCATACAAATTGTGAAATTATTTGTTCTAGCTCTGTGAAGAATACTGTTGGTAGCTTGATAGGGATTGCGTTGAATCTATAAATTGCTTTGGGTAGTATACTCATTTTCACTATATTGATTCTTCCAATCCATGAACATGGTATATTTCTCCATCTATTAGTGTCCTCTTTGATTTCTTTCACCAGTGTTTTATAGTTTTCTATATATAGGTCTTTAGTTTCTTTAGGTAGATATATTCCTAAGTATTTTATTCTTTCTGTTGCAATGGTGAATGGAATTGTTTCCTTAATTTCTCTTTCTGTTTTCTCATTATTAGTGTATAGGAATGCAAGGGATTTCTGTGTGTTGATTTTATATCCTGCAACTTTACTGTAGTCATTGATTATTTCTAGTAATTTTCTGGTGGAGTCTTTAGGGTTTTCTATGTAGAGGATCATGTCATCTGCAAATAGTGAGAGTTTTACTTCTTCTTTTCCAATTTGGATTCCTTTTATTTCTTTTTCTGCTCTGATTGCTGTGGCCAAAACTTCCAAAACTATGTTGAATAGTAATGGTGAAAGTGGGCACCCTTGTCTTGTTCCTGACTTTAGAGGAAATGGTTTCAATTTTTCACCATTGAGGATAATGTTTGCAGTGGGTTTGTCATATATAGCTTTTATTATGTTGAGGTATGTTCCTTCTATTCCTGCTTTCTGGAGAGTTTTTATCATAAATGGATGTTGAATTTTGTCAAAGGCTTTCTCTGCATCTATTGAGATAATCATATGGTTTTTATTTTTCAATTTGTTAATGTGGTGTATTACATTGATTGGTTTGCGGATATTGAAGAATCCTTGCATCCCTGGGATAAAGCCCACTTGATCATGGTGTATGATCTTTTTAATGTGTTGTTGGATTCTGATTGCTAGAATTTTGTTAAGGATTTTTGCATCTATGTTCATCAGTGATATTGGCCTGTAGTTTTCTTTTTTTGTGGGATCTTTGTCAGGTTTTGGTATTAGGGTGATGGTGGCCTCATAGAATGAGTTTGGAAGTTTACCTTCCTCTGCAATTTTCTGGAAGAGTTTGAGCAGGATAGGTGTTAGCTCTTCTCTAAATTTTTGGTAGAATTCAGCTGTGAAGCCGTCTGGACCTGGGCTTTTGTTTGCTGGAAGATTTTTGATTACAGTTTCAATTTCCATGCTTGTGATGGGTCTGTTAAGATTTTCTATTTCTTCCTGGTCCAGTTTTGGAAAGTTGTACTTTTCTAAGAATTTGTCCATTTCTTCCACGTTGTCCATTTTATTGGCATATAATTGTTGATAGTAGTCTCTTATGATCCTTTGTATTTCTGTGTTGTCTGTTGTGATCTCTCCATTTTCGTTTCTAATTTTGTTGATTTGATTTTTCTCCCTTTGTTTCTTGATGAGTCTGGCTAATGGTTTGTCAATTTTATTTATCCTTTCAAAGAACCAGCTTTTGGTTTTGTTGATTTTTGCTATGGTCTCTTTTGTTTCTTTTGCATTTATTTCTGCTCTAATTTTTAAGATTTCTTTCCTTCTACTAACCCTGGGGTTCTTCATTTCTTCCTTTTCTAGTTGCTTTAGGTGTAGAGTTAGGTTATTTATTTGACTTTTTTCTTGTTTCTTGAGGTGTGCCTGTATTGCTATGAACTTTCCCCTTAGGACTGCTTTTACCGTGTCCCACAGGTTTTGGGTTGTTGTGTTTTCATTTTCATTCGTTTCTATGCAAATTTTGATTTCTTTTTTGATTTCTTCTGTGATTTGTTGGTTATTCAGCAGCGTGTTGTTCAGCCTCCATATGTTGGAATTTTTAATAGTTTTTCTCCTGTAATTGAGATCTAATCTTACTGCATTGTGGTCAGAAAAAATGCTTGGAATGATTTCTATCTTTTTGAATTTACCAAGGCTAGCTTTATGGCCCAGGATGTGATCTATCCTGGAGAAGGTTCCATGTGCGCTTGAGAAAAAGGTGAAATTCATTGTTTTGGGATGAAATGACCTATAGATATCAATTAGGTCTAACTGGTCTATTGTATCGTTTAAAGTTTGTGTTTCCTTGTTAATTTTCTGTTTAGTTGATCTATCCATAGGTGTAAGTGGGGTATTAAAGTCTCCCACTATTATTGTGTTATTGTTAATTTCTCCTTTCATACTTGTTAGCGTTTGTCTTACGTACTGTGGTGCTCCCGTGTTGGGTGCATATATATTTATAATTGTTATATCTTCTTCTTGGATTGATCCTTTGATCATTATGTAGTGACCTTCTTTGTCTCTTTTCACAGCCTTTGTTTTAAAGTCTATTTTATCTGATATGAGTATTGCTACTCCTGCTTTCTTTTGGTCCCTATTTGCATGGAAAATCTTTTTCCAGCCCTTCACTTTCAGTCTGTATGTGTCCCCTGTTTTGAGGTGGGTCTCTTGTAGACAACATATGTAGGGGTCTTGTTTTTGTATCCATTCAGCCAGTCTTTGTCTTTTGGTTGGGGCATTCAACCCATTTACGTTTAAGGTAATTACTGATAAGTATGTTCCCGTTGCCATTTACTTTATTGTTTTGGGTTCGAGTTTATACACCGTTTTTGTGTTTCCTGTCTAGAGAATATCCTTTAGTATTTGTTGGAGAGCTGGTTTGATGGTGCAGAATTCTCTCAGCTTTTGCTTGTCTGAAAAGCTTTTGATTTCTCCTTCATATTTGAATGAGATCCTTGCTGGGTACAATAATCTGGGCTGTAGGTTATTTTCTTTCATCATTTTAAGTATGTCTTGCCATTCCCTCCTGGCTTGAAGAGTTTCTATTGAAAGATCAGCTGTTATCCTTATGGGAATTCCCTTGTGTGTTATTTGTTGTTTTTCCCTTGCTGCTTTTAATATTTGTTCTTTGTGTTTGATCTTTGTTAATTTGATTAATATGTGTCTTGGGGTGTTTCTCCTTGGGTTTATCCTGTTTGGTACTCTCTGGGTTTCTTGGACTTGGGTGATTATTTCCTTCCCCATTTTAGGGAAGTTTTCCACTATTATCTCCTCTAGTATTTTCTCATGGTCTTTTTTTTTGTCTTCTTCTTCTGGAACCCCTATGATTCGAATGTTGTAGCGTTTAATATTGTCCTGGAGGTCTCTGAGATTGTCCTCATTTCTTTTAATTCGTTTTTCTTTTATCCTCTCTGATTCATTTATTTCTACCATTCTATCTTCTAATTCACTAATCCTGTCTTCTGCCTCTGTTATTCTACTATTTGTTGCCTCCAGAGTGTTTTTAATTTCACTTATTGCATTATTCATTATATATTGACTCTTTTTTATTTCTTCTAGGTCCTTGTTAAACCTTTCTTGCATCTTCTCAATCCTTGTCTCCAGGCTATTTATCTGTGATTCCATTTTAGTTTCAAGATTTTGGATCAATTTCACTATCATTATTCGGAATTCTTTATCAGGTAGATTCCCTATGTCTTCCTCTTTTGTTTGGTTTGGTGGGCATTTATCCTGTTCCTTTATCTGCTGAGTATTCCTCTGTC
Organism: Bos taurus; assembly: GCF_002263795.3. Classification (NCBI taxonomy): domain Eukaryota; kingdom Metazoa; phylum Chordata; class Mammalia; order Artiodactyla; family Bovidae; genus Bos; species Bos taurus. Next base: position 36,922,740 of record NC_037353.1, on the reverse strand, counting down.
TCTTCATCTTGTTTAAATTGCTGAGTTTGGGGTGTCCTTTCTGTATTCTGGCAGTTTGTGGAGTTCTCTTTATTGTGGTGTTTCCTCGCCGTGTGTGGGTTTGTACAGGTGGCTTGTCAAGGTTTCCTGGTTAGGGAAGCTTGTGTCGGTGTTCTGGTGGGTGGAGCTGTATTTCTTCTCTCTGGAGTGCAATGAAATGTCCAGTAATGAGTTATGAGATGTCCATAGTTTTGGGGTGACTTTGGGCAGCCTGTATCTTGAAGCTCAGGGCTGTGTTCCTTTGTTGCTGGAGAATTTGCTTGGTATGTCTTGCCCTGGAACTTATTGGTCCTTGTGTGGTGCTTGGTTTCAGTGTCGGTATGGAGGCATTTGATGAGCTCCTGTGAATGAATGTTCCTTGGAGTCAGGAGTTCCCTGGAGTCAGGGTTTGGACTTAAGTCTCCTGCTTCCGATTATCGGTCTTATTTTTACAGTAGTTTCAAAACTTCTCCTTCTATACAGCACCATTGATAAAACATCTACATTAAAGATGATAAGTTTCTCTACAGTGAGGGTCACTCAGAGAGGTTCACAGGGTTACATGGAGAAGAGAAGAGGGAGGAGGGAGTTAGAGGTGACCCAAATGAGATGAGGTGAATCAATAGTGGAGAGAGTGGGCTAGCCAGTAGTCACTTCCTTATGTGCACTCCACAACTAGACCACTCAGAGATGTTCACGGGGTTATACAGAGAAGAGAAGAAGGAGGAAGGTAACAGAGGTGGCCAGAAGGATAAAAGGGGGGAATGAAAAGGAGGGAGACAGATCCAGCCAGTAATCAGTTCCCTAAGTGTTCTCCACCGTCTGGAACACAGAGAAATTCACAGAGTTGGGTAGAGTAGAGAGGGGTTAGGGAGGAGACACAGGCGACCTGGTGGAGAAAAAGGAGGGTCCAAAGGGAGAGAGAGCAGTCAAGCCAGTAATCTCACTCCCTAGTGAAAGATGGGTCCTGAAGATTGGGTCCTTAAAGGTACAAAATTGGTAACAAATACATAAAAGCAAAAATTAAAAATCTAGAGTAGAGTTTGGAATTTCAAAAATACGATGTTAAAGAAAAGAAGAAGGAAAAGAAAGAGAGAAAGAACGAACAAACAAAAACAAACAAGGTCGCGAAAATTATAAGGAAAGTACAGGTACAAAATTGATAACTAATACCAGAAAGCGAAAATTAAAAATCTAGAGTAGAGTTTGGAATTTCAAAAATACGATGTTAAAGAAAAGAAGAAGGAAAAGAAAGAGAGAAAAAACGAACAAACAAAAACAAACAAGGTCGCGAAAATTATAAAGAAAGTACAGGTACAAAATTGATAACTAATACCAGAAAGCAAAAATTAAAAATCTAGAGTAGAGTTTGGAATTTCAAAAATACAATGTTAAAAAAAAAAAAAGAAGAAGAAGAAGAAGAAAAATAAAGAGAGAAAACAAACAAACAAATACGAACAATGTCACAAAAATTATACAGAAAATACAGGTACAAAATTGATATCGAATACCAAAAAGCATAAATTAAAAATCTAGAGTAAAGTTTGGAATTTCAGATATACAATGTTATATAAAAGAAGAAGAGAAAGAAACAGAGAAGAAGAAAAAAAAAAAAAAGTCACAGAAATTATATAAAAAAAAACTATAGGTACAAAATTGATAACATATACCAAAAAGCGAAAATTAAAAATCTAGAGTAGAGTTTGGAATTTCAAAAATACAATGTTAAAGAAAAGAAGAAAAAAACAAAACAAACAAACAAAAAAACAAGGTCAAAAAATTATAAAATATATATATATGAAGTTTGCTGAAGAAGAAAAAAATAGGGTCTTTTTTTTTTTTTTGCAAAGTAATAGGTTATAAAAGTGAAAATTAAAGGAACAATAGAGGACTTAAAATTTTTTTTTTTTAATTAAAAAAAAAAAGAAAGAATGATTGTAAAAATAATAAAAATATATCTAGGACTTTTTTTTTTTTTTTTTGTGGGTGTTGTGGGTTCAGTTCATTTTTGGCTAGTTCCTTGGTCAGATTTATATTTCTCAAGATCTATAGGCCCCTTCCTATGTAGTCCGTAGTAACCACAGGGTTTTGATCTATTGCCTGTAGCTTCCAAGGCGTTTCCCTCTGTTATATCTTCTTCTGTTTGCTAGTCTCTTCAGTGTCTGGTTTCCGCCCTGACTCAAAGGGCACGGTGGAGGACACTTTTTTTTTTTTTTTTTTAGGCTTACTTGTTCAGTCGCGCTGTGGGGAGGGAGGGAGGGAGGGATGCTGCAAACAAATAACACTGGCGTGGGCTCGCAGTGCCTCAGCCACCCTGGGTCTGCCCCCGCTCACGGCGCGTGTAGCCTCCCTGTCCACACTGCTCAGACTCTAGGTTGTTCCGCCGGGAACAATCCGAGGCTGGCCCTGGGCTGCATGCACCTCCCAGGTCCAAGCCGCTCAGGTTCAGGCACTCGGGTAGTCCTCAGAGGCGCAGACTCAGTTGGGCCTGCGTTTTGTGCTCTTCCCAGGTCCGAGCGCCAATTTGCTCTTCCTAGGCGAGCGCCAATGCTGCGACTTATCGCCTCCCCGCCACTCGGTTATCTGGATGTAAAACCGGCGCACCTTCTCAGGCAGATGTTGACCGTCCAGAGCCCCAAGAAGTTTTAGTTAGCAAAGAAGCCTGCTTACAATTTTATAGATAATGTCTCTCTGAGGCTGCGATTGCCCCCTTCCGGCTCTGGCTGCCTGTCACCGGAGGGGGAAGGTCTGCAGCCGGCTATCTCTGTTCAGTCCTTTGTTCCGTGCGCGGGCCTGGCGGTCTTAGGTTAGGGCTGGCTTTTCGCGTGGTAGGTATCCCACAGTCTGGTTTGCTAGCCCAAATTATTTCGCTCAGATAGCGCTCAGGGTATTCAGGCCAGATTCTTACTCTCAGCGATGCAGCCCACGCCGCGCCTCCCTGCCCAGCCCCGGTTTGCTAATGGTGGATGCAGGCGTCTGCGCTGCTTCTCTGCTGGGGGAGTTACCGTAGGGCTCGCAATCTGCGAGTTTTAAATTGTTTATTTATTTTTTCTCCCTGTTATGTTGCCCTCTGTGCTTCCAAAGCTCGGCACAGATTCGGCAGTGAGAAGGTTTCCTGATGTTTGGAAACTTCTCTCTTTTTAAGATTCCCTTCCCGGGACGGAACTCCGTCCCTCCCTCTTTTGTCTCTTTTTTTTTGTTTTTAATATTTTTTCCTACCTCCTTTCGAAGAGTTGGGTTGCTTTTCTGGGTGCCTGATGTCCTCTGCCGGCATTCAGAAGTTGTTTTGTGGAATTTACTCGACGTTTAAATGCTCTTTTGATGAATTTGTGGGGGAGAAAGTGTTCTCCCCGTCCTACTCCTCCGCCATCTTGGCTCCTCCTCTGAATCTGCTCTTCTTTCTGAGCACAGCGAAGTCACTAAGGCTTGTGGATTGGATGAAAGAATGACTTGGAAACAAAAGCATTTAAAAAAGAAAAGAAGATGTTTACTTGCAGAGAAGTTGCAAGGAAGTCATTCTTCAGAAGAATCAATTCATTAAATAAAACACCCAATAGGAAGTTAAGAATAAAAAAAGCAGGAAAGATGACCAAATTTCCCAGACTGATATAGTCTGTTAATAGGAAACCTCTTCACAAAAACTGGACACATCTTTAGCCAACCACTCTGCAAAAGTTAATGGCAAAGTTATTTTATTAGGGGGTTATATTTTAGAAAGCACAAAATCTTCCACTGGTCCCCAGACTTTCTTGGCATGAATTCCGAATTTCTCACCACCTCTTGTAAGGCTGGCCACTCTCTCCCTGATGTCATGTCCTTCACGTTCCTCCTTGTGCTCTGGGCTCTGACCACCCTGAACCCTGTACTGTTCTTCAAACACAACAAGCAAGTTCTTACTTGAGGCAAGTATTTGTTGAATAAGTAAGTGAGCGTGAGTTTGAAAGTATAAGAAACAAAGACTTGCAGAAAAACCAACAGTTGTTCTTGTATCTTCCCACGTGAATTCTAGAAAGAGGGCAGAGACTGGATTCTGAGAATGAGGCTCAGCAGAGGAGTGGGATTCCCCAAAGGCCCTGGGGATACAGGGCTGACACCTGTATCACCTCTGCCCTCTCATTTCTCTCCTTCATTCTGCTCAAGCAAAAGCATTGCCTCCTGCTCTCCTGCAGTACCTCGTAACACTGGGGCGCCTCCCTCATCAATGATTTACACAGCTATGCTGGCATTACGTGGGTATCTGTACAGTAATTCCCTCCTAGGCATGAAATCTTGCCCTTTGGTGTTTTGTTCCAGCCCAGCCCCGCTGTGATATTTTTTTTTTTTTCTCAACCTCTTTTAAGTATTCTATGTCTATTTAGCATGTTATTAAGGAGACAATGAGGAGATCAAACCAGTCAATCCTAAAGGAAATCAACTCTGAATATTTATTGAAAGGACTGATGTTGAAACCGAAGCTCCAACACTTTGGCCACCTGATGCAAAGAGCTGACTCATTGGAAAGCTGACCCATTTCCTGATACCGGAAAGACTGAAGGCAGCAGGAGAAGGGAGAGAGAGGATGAGATGGTTAGATGGCATCATCGACTCAATGGACATGAGTTTGAGCAAACTCTGAGAGATACTGAAGGACAGGGAAGCCTGGCATGCTGCAGTCCATGGGGTCATGAAGAATCAGAGTCACAGACAGTGATGAAACAACATACAAGGAGACTAGGCCTATGCATATAGGACTTTTGGGGGACAGAGGGTAGGTGGAGGAAAATGGCCTTCTTTCACACTATCTGAAAATTCATCAGCAATTATATAAAGCTAGGTTACATCCTAGAGCCCTCAAAATGGTAATGAGAAGACTTGTCAAATGCCACACTCAGTAAAAGGAATCCCAAAAAGAAAGAGGTAGAACTCAGAACCAGTGAAGATAGTCTGGTCGTTGTGAGCTGTGATTTAAAAAACAAAAAGGAGAAATAAAACCAAGCTAATAACTTGTGCAGAAATTTTTCTTTTGTTCCCTACTTAAATTAGCCTTGTGATCAATCTTTGTTTCTGCACATTGAAAATATCTGAAGATCTTTAAAAAAAATGCTGATGCCTGGGACTCACCTCCAGAGATGCTGGTATCAACTGGGCTAGAGACTGATCCAGACGTTGGGATTTTTAAAGCTCCCCATGAGATTCTGGGGTGTACTTTTATAGTTAAAGTGAGGTGACGATTTACAAGGACGACGGGACAAAGTTTAATTAAACTGGGTCCCGATACCAACAAGTTACAATGGGCAAATATCTTTGAGATCATGAGTTAGTATAGGCACATAACTAAGTCACTGTGCTATAGATACCGGTTGGTGTATATTACAGACAGAATGAAGAATATCTGAGAATCCAGCATTCAAAACATCCTAAAGGAGGAAACATCCTAAAGGAGGTTTCTTCTTTATTCTTAAAAATATGCCTTTTTTGCGGACAGGAATAGGGATTCTGGGGATGGAGGTGAAAATTAACAAGTGTTGGGAAATATTGAAATCTTGGAGATCAAGCAGTTTTCCACCAGTTTGCTCTTTTTAGAAAATCTAAAATTTTATCATCAACATTAAAACTTATGTGTTAAGTTATCGAAGAAGTGAGAAGTTTAGGCTATTCAGGGAAATGAACACAATGCCGAGGTACCTCACTTAAAATCCAGGATCAGGTATCACTGGGGCATTGAAAACAGGTGTTGAAAGTGTTTTGGTCTCCTTCATGTGAACACACTTCCCCTTGGAATTTAATCACAGTTCTCTCCACACAGCATGCCAAACACAGCTTCCACAGCCACAACATGATCCTATTAAAAATGTCACCACTTTTTCCAACATCAAGTCAGGATCAGAAGGTGTTTTGTCAGCCAACTGTTTCTTGTGAATCCAGCCATGCGTCAGCTAGCCTTCTGGTGACTCTCAGTTGTGTAGTCACAGTATTTTTGCTGCCAACACAGCTGAGGCTATTCATACTGTCCCTAGTATATTTTTGCCAGTTTATCTTACGGCTCACAAACCAGTTGTTTACTGGATGGAAGTCCTTCCCCCAGCAGCAAGTGGGGAGAGGAGAAGTCATCAGACATCTTCCCTCACACAGCTTTACATGTCTGGTTTTCTACAGCTGTATGTGTTCAGTTCACATCAGTTCAGTTCAGTCGCTCAGTTGTGTCCGACTCTTTGTGACCCCATGGACTGCAGCACACCAGGCCTCCCTGTCCATCACCAACTTCCGGAGTTTACCCAAACTCATGTCCATTGAGTCAGTGATGCCATCCAACCATCTCATCCTCTGTCGTCCCCTTCTCCTCCCACCTTCAATCTTTCCCAGCATCAGGGTCTTTCCCAATGAGTCGGTTCTTCGCATCAGGTGGCCAAAATATTGGAGTTTCGGCTTCATCATCAGTCCTTCCAATGAACACTTAGGACTGATCTCCTTTAGGATGGACTGGTTTGATCTCTTTTCAGTCCAAGGGACTCTCAAGAGTCTTCTCCAACATAAATGATAGCAATTCCATGGGTCGTGTGCTATGGGTACCAACAGGGTTTAGGACATACTACCCCAAAACATGACCCTCTGGCATACTGAATATTTTAAATTGAAGAAATTTGAGAAAGGGCATGTACAGGAAGGATTTTCTGCCCTTCCCACGAAGCAGGTCATAAAACCCTCATGTGAGAGGTGCCTTTCTGCACTCAGAAGGGACACAGAGAGGAATGTGAATGAACAAGCCTTGATAATTCCCCCCAGTTTACTACACTTAGCTCCTACTCTTTGCCTTATCACATCTTTCCATGACTTTCCACTCTCATCAAACCTCACCAAACAGCATAAAAGTGCTCAAGTGTAACTGTTTGTTCAAGTCTTCATTTCCTTAGGAAGGTTCCTGTGTCACATTAACCTTATATTGTATGCTTTTCTCTTGTTAATGTCTGTTATTACAGGGGTTCCAGTCAACAATGCAAAGAGAAGAGGAAAAAGGTATCATTTTCCTCACTATGCAAGTGCAACAATTTCATCTGATAAAGGAATTTCACCAATAGCTCATTCTGTGCTCTTTCAAAAATGTCTGTCTCTGACCTTGACCCTGGATTCATAAGCTTTTCTGTAATACTGTGACTTCAGCCTGTTTTTACTACAAGGAAGGTGAGCTCAAAAGATGTCTGTGGATTCTTGATCTCATCCCCTATTAATAAACCTCATGCTGGAAGGTATGGTGCTTTGCTTGTTTTAAAAAATAATAGCTGAGAATCTTTTAGAACTGATGAAAACCACAGAGTGGTGTGAGATATCACTACACACTCACCAGAATGGCTAAATTAGAAGAACTGGCGGTGAAGATGTGAGGGCAAAAAACCCAAAAAAACAAAAAACTCTCAACAGTGCTGATAGGAGTATGAATGGCTACACTCACCTGGAGAGCTTCCTGGCAGTTCCTAGCAAAGTTGAGTATGTGCACACTTCATGAATCTTCAAGTCCATCCCTAGGTTTATACTCAAAATAATGCACCGAAAATATACATATTCATACATACAAAAATAGTTACAGCAGCATTATTTGTAATAACTTCAAATTAGAGACAATCTAAGTGTCCACCAACAGGCCACACTAAGAATGAATAGATGCTTATGACTGCATTTATATCAAATAGGAAAATCAAGCAAAATTAACCTATGGTATTAGAAATCAGAAGAGGGGTTACCTTTGGGTGTATAATGATTGAGATATGCACAGAGGAGATTTCTGTAATGTCATTAGTGTGTGTGTGTGTGTGTGTTTAATGTACAAAGTTGTATTGTTTACCTTGTAAAAATACACAGAACTGCAGATTCATGGTTTGTGTACTTTCTTGTATGTTTGTTGTACTTCAATAAAAATGAAGTGAAATGAAATGAAGTAATGAAGTGAGGAAAATGGAAACAAATCACGTAAGTCCCTCTCCTGGTGGTGTCCGTGTTATATAGTGACCTGGGTTATACTCACTTTACCAACATGTGATTCACCCACCAAGGCCCCATTTTTCCTCCTTCTAGCACCCCACTGGGCTTCCCTGATAGCTCAATTGGTAAAGAGCTCCTTCAATGCAGGAGACTCCAGTTCGATTCCTGGGTTGGGTAGATTTGCTGGAGAAGGGATAGGCTACCCACTCCAGTGTTCTTGGACTTCACTTGTAGCTCAACTGGTGAAGAATCCACCTGCAATGCAGGAGACCTGGGTTTGATCCCTGGGTTGGGAAGATCCCCTGGAGAAGAGAAAGGCTACCCACTCAGCCCAGTCTATTGTCAATGGGGTGAACAACAGAAGGATAGGATATAAAGGGTGAGGATTAAAATGCAGAGAATCCCTGCAAACATAAGTCAATCTAATGACAAAAGCTACAAAGAGATGGCAAGGTTTTGCTCTGTTCAATGCAAAAAAAAAAAAAAAAATCAGAGCCTCAAAGATTCATTAATCATAAAATCGTTCCATAAAATAGAAATGTATCTTACTTTAAAATCAGTTGTCATAGAGCTCCTTAGTTTCTGTCTTTTTGCTGTGAGGAATAATCTAAATTTAATATGAAGAGTTGTTACATAAACTTACGATGTCAAATGTCACCCTATAAACTACTACCCAAGGTGGCTATGTAACCCTGTGACATTCAAGTTACCATATCTCTTTACAGCTTTCTATTTTCTCCATAACACTCTATACACATAGCAAATGTTATCTTTTTGGATGAACTAGTGAATTGATATATTATTAACAAAATTAAATCAACAGCTGGTGAAATTCTGTTTAAAAAATTAACTTGCTGCTTGACTTAAATGCTTTTGTTAGTTTTTAGAAATAAAACTGACTGGTTAATTATATTAAATTGGCTTGTGGACAGAGCTTAAATGTTGTGTTTACACACTGTTGGGTACTGTTCAACCAAGGGGAAAGTTCAGTCTCTGGAAAGAAATATCTTTATTGATTACTACACCAACAATTACACTGAAACAGAGGCTAGTGCCTATGACCTCTAAGTTCTTATATGACCTGAGGACAGATACCTGAAGAACACCCCAAGGTGTGCTGTTTCTCCTCCCGTACGCTAGACATTCTGTGGAGCTGAAACTGAAAATGAAAGTGTTAGTTGCTCAGTGGTGTCCGACTATTTGCAACCTTGTGGACTGTAACCCACCAGGCTCCTCTGTCCATGGGATTCTCTAGGCAAGAATACTGGAGTGGGCTGGGTTCCCATTCCCTTCTCCAGGGGATCTTCCCGATGCAGGGATTGAACCCAGGTCTCTCGAACCCAAAGAATCTCACAGATTCTTTACCGTCTGAGCCACCAGGCTGGACCATCACTATTACAGTCAGTGCTCAGCTTCTCAGTTCCATGGGCACACTCCTTGTCTTACCTGATATGTGTGCTGGGAAAACAAACAACAAACCAGCAAAGAGTCCAGGACCACAAGCCTTTCCTTCTTTACTGACATAATTCATGCATTTGGTAAACAAAATGTCCTCCATGTTTTATATAATCCAGTGCACACTGTTCCTCCAAGAGCGACAATTCAATGATCAGGGTGGGGGTTAAAAATTATATTCTACCTTTAATATATGTTGTTATTCTTAAATTTCAGGATGGGTTCAAAATCAGAATTTGGAGTGAACTTAACCAGAGTGATATACATATATATATATATATATATTTAATTTTTATTAGAGTATAGTGCTTTACAATGTTGTGTTAGTTTCTGCTATAGCAAAGTGAATCAGCTATATGTATACATATATCCCCCTTTTGGATTTTCTTCCTATTTAGGTCACCACAGAGCACTAAGTAGAGCTCCCTGTGCTATAGAGTAGGTTCTCACTAGTTATCTATTTTATACATAGCACTATATATATGTCAATCACAATCTCCAATTCATCCGCCCACACCCCAGCCAGTATCCATATGTCCATTCTCTATGTCTGTGTCTCTATTTCTGCTTTGCAAATAAGTTTATCTGCATCATTTTTCTAGATTCCACATATAAGCCATATTATACGATATTTGTTTTTCTCTTTCTGACTACTTTACTCTGTGTTCCAGGTCCATTGATATCTCTGCAAATTGCACAACTCCATTCCTTTTTATGGTTGAGTAATATTCCATTGTGTATATGTATTACATCTTCTTTATCCATTCTGCTGTTGATGGACATTTAGGTTGCTTGTCCTGGCTATTGTAAACAGTGCTGCAATGAACACTGGGGTGAACATATCTTTTTGAATTATGGTTTTCTCTGGGCATATGCCCAGGAGTGGTTGGGGCATATGGTAATTCTATTTTTAGTTTTTAAGGAACATCCATACTGTTCTCCATAGTGGCTGTATCAATTTACATTCCCACCAACAATGTAAAAGTGTTCCCTTTTCTCCATACCCTCTCCAGAATTTACTGTTTGCACATTATTTTTTGATGATGGCCATTCTGACTGCTGTGAAGTGATATCTGATTATAGTTTAGATTTGCAACTCTCTAATAATAAAACACATCTTTTCATGTGTTTATTGGCCATCTTATGTCTTCTTTGGAGAAATGTCTATTTAGGCCTTCCAATCATTTTTTGATTGGGTTCCTTCTTTGATATTGAGCTGCATGAACTGTTTGTATTATTTTGGAGATCAATCCCTTGTCAGTTGCAAATATTTTCTGCCATTCTGAGAGTTGTCTATTCATCTTATTTATTGTTTCCTTTGCTGTGCAAAAGCTTTTAAATTTAATTAGGCCCCATTCATTTATTTTTTTTTAATTTTATTTTATTTTTTAACTTTACAATATTGTATTGGTTTCGCCATATATCGAAATGAATCCGCCACAGGTATACATGTGTTCCCCATCCTGAACCCTCCTCCCTCCTCCCTCCCCATACCATCCCTCTGGGTCGTCCCAGTGCACCAGCCCCAAGCATCCAGTATCGTGCATCGAACCTGGACTGGAGACTCATTTCATATATGATATTACACATATTTCAATGCCATTCTCCCAAATCATCCCACCCTCTCCCTCTCCCACAGAGTCCAAAAGACTGTTCTATACATCAGTGTCTCTTTTGCTGTCTCATATACAGGGTTATTGTTACCATCTTTCTAAATTCCATACATATGCATTAGTATACTATATTGGTGTTTTTCTTTCTGGCTTACTTCACTCTGTATAATAGGCTCCAGTTTCATCCGCCTCATTAGAACTGATTCAAATGTATTCTTTTTAATGGCTGAGTAATATTCCATTGTGTATATGTACCACAGCTTTCTTATCCATTCATCTGCTGATGGACATCTAGGTTGCTTCCATGTCTTGGCTATTATAAACAGTGCTGCAATGAACATTGGGGTACATGTGTCTCTTTCAATTCTGGTTTCCTCAGTGTGTATGCCCAGCAGTGGGATTGCTGGATCATAAGGCAGTTCTATTTCCAGTTTTTTAAGGAATCTCCACACTGTTCTCCATAGTGGCTGTACTAGTTTGCATTCCCACCAACAGTGTAAGAGAGTTCCCTTTTCTCCACACCCTCTCCAGCATTTATTGCTTGTAGACTTTTGGATCGCAGCCATTCTGACTGGCATGAAATGGTACCTCATAGTGGTTTTGATTTGCATTTCTCTGATAATGAGTGATGTTGAGCATCTTTTCATGTATTTGTTAGCCATCTATATGTCTTCTTTGGAGAAATGTCTATTTAGTTCTTTGGCCCAATTTTTGATTGGGTCATTTATTTTTCTGGAATTGAGCTGTAGGAGTTGCTTGTATATTTTTGAGATTAGTTGTTTGTCAGTTGCTTCATTTGCTATTATTTTCTCCCATTCTGAAGGCTGTCTTTTCACCTTGCTTATAGTTTTCTTTGTTGTGCAGAAGCTTTTAAGTTTAATTAGGTCCCATTTGTTTATTTTTGCTTTTATTTCCAATATTCTGGGAGGTGGGTCATAGAGGATCCTGCTGTGATGTATGTCGGAGAGTGTTTTGCCTATGTTCTCCTCTAGGAGTTTTATAGTTTCTGGTCTTACATTTAGATCTTTAATCCATTTTGAGTTTATTTTTCTGTATGGTGTTAGAAAGTGCTCTAGTTTCATTCTTTAGGCCCCATTTATTTATTTTGGTTTTTATTTTCATTACTCTAGAAGATGGGTCAAAAAAGATCTTGCTGTGATTTATGTGAAAAAGTGTTTTCTGCCTATGTTTTCCTCTAAGAGTATTGTATGTCTGGTCTAACACTTAGGTCTTTAATCCATATTGAGATCTTGAGAACTAAAAATTTCACTGCATATAGCACAGAGGTTTGAGTCATTAAAAACGCAGAGTGTTGTTCAGTGGTTTGTTGACATTAAGCTATCACTGGGTGACACAGAACGCTCATTCCTCCACTAGAAGACAGCTTAATAAATAATATATTAAGTAAGCAAGGCTTTCTGTAATAAAAAGATAAATCAAACTTTAAGAAAATATGAATTTATTAGGGACAATTAGTGTACATTTGAAAGCATATAGATACATAATGAGAGCACTATATGGTTGGGAAAAATTATGAATACTGAAGAAAATCTAAACTTTATTTTTAAATGATCGATTCACCCACCTATCCACTCATTCATGAATACATGCGTGTGTTAGTCACTCAGTCATGTCCAACTCTGCGACCTCATGGACTATAGCCAACCAGGCTGCTCTATCCATGGAATTCTCCAGGCAAGAATACTGGAGTGGGTTGCCACTCCCTTCTCCAGGGGATCTTCCCAACCCAGGGATTGAACCTGGGTGTCCTGCATGGCAGGCAGATTCTTTACCATCTGAACCACAGGGAAGCCTTTGTGTATGTAAGCTAGCTAGCTAGCTAAGTCGCTTCAGTCGTGTCCGACTCTGTGCGACCCCATAGATGGCAGTCCACCAGGCTCCGCCGTCCCTAGGATTCTCCAGGCAAGAACACTAGAGTGGGCTGCCATTTCCTTCTCCAATGCATGAAAGTAAAAAGTGAAAGTGAAGTCGCTCAGTCGTGTCCGACTCTTAGCGACCCCATGGACTGCAGCCTACCCAGCTCCTCCGTCCATGGGATTTTCCAGGCAAGAGTACTGGAGTGGGGTGCCATTGCCTTCTCCATTGTGTATGTAAAGCCTCACCTAATTAGCCAAAGGATATCAGAATGAAAAAGCAATCCCAGAAGTCATAAATATCATCTTCATTTTAAAGGTGGACGGACACACATGGGGGCTCAAATTGAAATTGTTTACCTGAGTTCTCTTTGTTAATTGATTCTGGAATCAGGACCAGACCTCCAATTCACAATCCCATGCTCTGTATTCACTACATTAAATCTTAAGATATTTTGGAAGTTGAAAAAAAATAACCTTCTGTTTTCTGAGATTTCAGAAAACATCATCCGCATTGTTGGTACAAACCAGTATGTGTCCCGTATTGCATTTGTTTTCTGTAGTTTTCTTTCTCCAAATTGTGTGTTTTGGACTCCTTGGGCCTGTCTCTCTTTTTGTAATAACCAACAGAACTACAATTTTTACCCTTGAAAATCCACAAGCCTTTGGAAGTGCTGGTAAAAGAAACCTCTGCAAATAATACAGGAAAAATGTTGTATTGTCTCCTGCAGCTTCAGAGAAAAAGCAAATCGCATTGTGTATAATGAATGTTAGTAAAACACCTGGAATTTAGGTGGTGATGTTGTATCCTGTGAAAATAACCCTTGCCCTGTAAAAGGTCTGAATCTGATTGGTTGACTTAAAAACATTTCGCTGTGGAGATAAAATTTAAATTCTGTTCTGCTTTCCAGAAGCTCTAAGTGTGCATATCTTTTCATTTTAAGCCAGAAGGGAATCACTAACACTTCCTTTTTTCTCACTCTTGCATGTTGTGTTATGATTGGAATAGAATTCTTATTTAAACAAAGAGCTTGAGGGTCTTGTCTCATTTTATAAATGAACAAGGTTCAAAGGCATTACCTGCTGCCCACATGCTCTTTGAGGTTAAAGTCCAGAAAAAGTGGTGCTTCCTCTACTTTAAAGTAGCATTCGCATGTCTCTGGTGGCTCAGATGCTAAAGAATCTGCCTTCAATACAGGAGACCTGGGTTCAATCCCTGGGTCAGGAAGATCCCCTGAAGAAAGGAATGGCTACCTACTCCAGTATTCTTGCCTGAAGAATTCCATGGACAGAGGAGTCTGGCAGGCTACAGTCTAAGGGGTTGCAAAGAATTGGACACGACTGAGCAACTAACGCCAAAGCGCAGGTTGCTGCGACGTATGCGCCAAGAGCAGCTGAGAGGAGCCACCTCACGTCCAAGGTCAGGGGCAGAAGCCGGGAGGACCCCATGCCCGAAGGGCGGCAGCCAAGAGGAGTTACCCCACGTCCGAGGTCAGGGGCAGCAGCCGAGAGTACCAGACTGCGACGGCGCAGAAACGGCCGAGAGGAGCTACCCCGCGTCCGAGGTCAGGGGCGGCGACGAGAGGAGATACCCCACCCCAAGCCCGAGGCCTGGGGCGGCGGGCGGGAGGAGCAACCCCACGTCCAAGGAGCCGTGGCTGCGCGGGCGCAGGAGGGCATAGAGGAGCTATCCCACGCTGAAGGTCAGGAAAGGCGGTGGTGAGGAGATAACCCTGGTCCAAGGTAAGGAGCAATGGCTGTGCTTTGCTGGAGCAGCCGTGAAGAGATATCCCACGTCCAAGGTAAGAGAAACCCAAGTAAAATGGTAGTTGTTGCAAGAGGGCATCAGAGGGCAGACACACTGAAACCATACTCACAGAAAACTAGTCAATCTAATCACACTAGGACCACAGCCTTGTCTAACTCAATGAAACTAAGCCATGCCCATGGGGCAACCCAAGACGGATGGGTCATGGTGGAGAGATTTGACAGAATGTGGTCCACTGGAGAAGGGAATGGCAAACCACTTCAGTATTCTTACCTTGAGAACCCCATGAACAGTATGAAAAGGCAAAATGATAGGATACTGAAAGAGAAACTCCCCAGGTCAATAGGTGCCCAATATGCTACTGGAGATCAGTGGAGAAATAACTCCAGAAAGAATGAAGGGATGGAGCCAAAGCAAAAAGAATACCCAGCTGTGGATGTGACTGGTGACAGAAGCAAGGTCCGATGCTGTAAAGAGCAATATTGCATAGGAACCTGGAATGTCAGGTCCATGAATCAAGGCAAACTGGTAGTGGTCAAACAAGAGATGGCAAGAGTGAATGTCGACATTCTAGGAATCAGCGAACTGAAATGGACTGGAATGGGTGAATTTAACTGAGATGACCATTATATCTACTACTGTGGGCAGGAATCCCTCAGAAGAAATGGAGTGGCCATCATGGTCAACAAAAGAGTCTGAAATGCAGTACTTGGATGCAATCTCAAAAACGACAGAATGATCTCTGTTCATTTCCAAGGCAAACCATTCAATATCACAGCAATCCAAGTCTATGCCCCAACCAGTAATGCTGAAGAAGCTGAAGTTGAACGGTTCTATGAAGACCTACAAGACCTTTTAGAACTAACACCCAAAAAAGATGTCCTTTTCATTATAGGGGACTGGAATGCAAAAGTAGGAAGTCAAGAAACACCTGAAGTAACAGGCAAATTTGGCCTTGAAATACGGAATGAAGCAGGGCAAAGACTGATAGAGTTTTGCCAAGAAAATGCACTGGTCATAGCAAACACCCTCTTCCAACAACACAAGAGAAGACTCTACACATGGACATCACCAGATGGTCAACATGGAAATCAGATTGATTATATTCTTTGCAGCCAAAGATGGAGAAGCTCTATACAGTCAGCAAAAACAAGACCGGGAGCTGACTGTGGCTCAGATGATGAACTCCTTATTGCCAAATTCAGACTTAAATTGAAGAAAGTAGGGAAAACCACTAGACCATTCAGGTAGGACCTAAATCAAATCCCTTATGATTATACAGTGGAAGTGAGAAATAGATTTAAGGGCCTAGATCTGATAGATAGAGTGCCTGATGAACTATGGAATGAGGTTCGTGACATTGTACAGCAGACAGGGATCAAGACCATCCCCATGGAAAAGAAATGCAAAAAAGCAAAATGGCTGTCTGGGGAGGCCTTACAAATAGCTGTGAAAAGAAGAGAAGTGAAAAGCAAAGGAGAAAAGGAAAGATATAAACATCTGAATGCAGAGTTCCAAAGAATAGCAAGAAGAGATAAGAAAGCCTTCTTCAGCAAACAATGCAAAGAAATAGAGGAAAACAACAGAATGGGAAAGACTAGGGATCTCTTCAAGAAAATTAGAGGTACCAAAGGAACATTTCATGCAAAGATGAGCTCGATAAAGGACAGAAATGGTATGGACCTAACAGAAGCAGAAGATATTAAGAAGAGGTGGCAAGAATACACAGAAGAACTGTACAAAAAAGATCTTCACGACCCAGATAATCACGATGGTGTGATCACTGACCTAGAGCCAGACATCCTGGAATGTGAAGTCAAGTGGGCCTTAGAAAGCATCACTATGAAGAAAGCTAGTAGAGGTGATGGAATTCCAGTTGAGCTATTCCAAATCCTGAAAGATGATGCTGTGAAAGTGCTGCACTCAATATGCCAGCAAATTTGGAAAACTCAGCAGTGGCCACAGGACTGGAAAAGGTCAGTTTTCATTCCAATCCCAAAGAAAGGCAATGCCAAAGAATGTTCAAACTACCGCACAATTGCACTCATCTCACACGCTAGTCAAGTAATGCTCAAAATTCTCCAAGCCAGGCTTCAGCAATATGTGAACTGTGAACTTCCTGATGTTCAAGCTGGTTTTAGAAAAGGCAGAGGAACCAGAGATCAAATTGCCAACATCTGCTGGATCATCAAAAAAGCAAGAGAGTTCCAGAAAAACATCTATTTCTGCTTTATTGACTATGCTAAAGCCTTTGACTGTGTGGATCACAATAAACTGTGGAAAATTCTGAAAGAGATGGGAATACCAGACCACTTGATCTGCCTCTTGAGAAATTTGTATGTAGGTCAGGAAGCAATAGTTAGAACTGGACATGGAACAACAGACTGGTTCCAAATAGGAAAAGGAGTTCGTCAAGGCTGTATATTGTCACCCTGTTTATTTAACTTATCTGCAGAGTACATCATAAGAAACGCTGGACTGGAAGAAACACAAGCTGGAATCAAGATTGCCGGGAGAAATATCAATAACCTCAGATATGCACATGACACCACCTTTATGGCAGAAAGGGAAGAGGAACTAAAAAGCCTCTTGATGAAAGTGAAAGTGGAGAGTGAAAAAGTTGGCTTAAAGCTCAACATTCAGAAAACGAAGATCATGGCATCCAGTCCCACCACTTCAATGCAAATAGATGGGGAAACAGTGGAAACAGTGTCAGACTTAATTTTTTGGGGCTCCAAAATCACTACAGATGGTGACTGCAGCCATGAAATTAAAAGACGCTTACTCCTTGGAAGGAAAGTTATGACCAACCTAGATAGTATATTCAAAAGCAGAGACATTACTTTGCCGACAAAGGTTTGTCTAGTTAATGCTATGGTTTTCCTGTGGTCATGTATGGATGTGAGAGTTGGACTGTGAAGAAGGCTGAGCGCCAAAGAATTGATGCTTTTGAACTGTGGTGCTGGAGAAGACTATTGAGAGTCCCTTGGACTGCAAGGAGATCCAACCAGTCCATTCTGAAGGAGATCAGCCCTGGGATTTCTTTGGAAGGAATGATGCTAAAGCTGAAACTCCAGTACTTTGGCCACCTCATGCAAAGAGTTGACTCATTGGAAAAGACTCTGATGCTGGGAGGGATTGGGGGCAGGAGGAGAAGGGGATGACAGAGGATGAGATGGCTGGATGGCATCACTGACTCGATGGACATGAGTCTCAGTGAAGTCTGAGAGTTGGTGATGGACAGGGAGGCCTGGCGTGCTGCGATTCATGGGGTCGCAAAGAGTTGGACACGACTGAGCGACTGATCTGATCTGATCTGATACAGTCATACATCTCTAGCCTTCAGTTATTTTAAATGTTAGGCTGCTGTGCATATGAAGTCGCTTCAGTCATGTCTGCCTCCTTGTATCTCTATGGACCTTAGCCCGCCAGGCTCCTCTGTCCATGGATTCTTCAGGCAAGAATACTGGAGTGGGTTGTCATTTCTTCCTCTAGAGGATCTTCCCAACCCAATGATCGAAACTGCATCTCTTATGCCTCCTGCATTGGCAAGCAGGTTCTTTACCACTAGCACCATCTGAGATGCCTAGGTTCGCTGTGGTTATACCTAAATGATGGATTGACGTTTGATAACTGTATCTGTGTTCATGTCTCATGGGCATTGTTTTGCAGTTGATTCCACTAAGACCATTGGACGGAGTCTTAGAGGAGCCTGAGATGAGAAGACTAGTCATGCTCTGGTTGGCATCATCCTAAATCTGCTGTGCATGACCTGGGACCTTTAAGGAAATTATTGCTCTTATGGCCATAGCTGACAGTCAGTGGATCTGTGATGGACAGATTTATGTGTGAGTGTTTGAGTGAAAGATCAGTTCTGTTTCTCTAGGACCAAAGACACTGGAAAAATACAGTACAGTGAATTCCAAAATAGAATCACTTATAAAAATAGATACGATAACCACAGAATTCAGAAATGAAAACCTACTGCACTATCTTTATCATTATTGCTTTTATAGGAGATCAATGAGTGAAGGGTGGAGGTGTGAGCTGAGTCGAATAAGGTGTTTTTTTCTATGCCACTGTCACCTCTGTGTCTGCTTCTGTCACAGTTCTTATCATGATGTATTACGCTCAAAGATTAATTTTCCTATGTCCTCTGCAATGCTCTCTTGTATATTTCAAATAACCTCATGACTTAGCCACAATGCTTGGCATGTAAAAGGTAACTCAGTAAATGTTTTTTAAATGAATGAATTTTAAAAAGCCTATGAAAATAAAAGAAAGATATATGACTGTATAAAGGTGAAATGTTTGCAAAACTCAAACTTTGAAAATAGACTGGGATTCCCTTGGTGGTCCAGTGGTTAAGAATCTGCCTACCAGTGCAAGGGGACAAGGGTTTGATCCCTGGTCTGGGGAGATTCCACACGCCTCTGAGCAGCTAAGCCTGTGCGCCACAACTCCTGAAGCCCACAGTCCTAGAACCCATGTTCCACAATAAGAGAAGCCACCACGATGAGAAGCCTGCTCAGCACACCTAGAGAATAGCTCCCACTCATTGCAACTAAAGAAAGACCACATGCAGCGATGAAGACCCAGCATAGGCAAAAATAAATTAAAAATAGACGTACAAGTGAGAAAACATTGACCAAAAATCTTTGCCCCAGTCTATATAGGCATTCAGACATTCCCTCATATTGGAGTGAAATCTAGTAGAAACATTCCACTCTCCTGAGTATAAATCACTTAGAGCAGAACTCTAGAGAATCACGTGTAAAATCAAGAAGCCCATCTGGTATTATAATATAAGTATGTATTTGGGGGGAAAAATCACACAACATAACACAAAACACACCTATTATTTTTATTACACAATCTGCAGAAAGCAAAGATTTCCCAACTCTTTTTAGCCAGAGGGTATATGAAAAAAATTTGATTTTCCCAAGTAGAAGAGAAAAGTCCCCAGAAGGGACATGAGATTTTTACGTTTATCTAACATGAGCTTAGATTTTAAAAGGCTGGCAAACAGCAACTTGGCATAAATTATACTTCTGTTCCTGAAATGCTCTGCTTGTTCTGAAGACTTGCAGAGTCAACAAAACTTGAGGGCTCTTTTACACAGGGTGATTTCTATTATTCACTTTGTTCTGAGGAGCCTGGGGAAACAGACACACAACTTAAGCAGCTAGGTGAATTTTCCTTAACTTCTGCAGAAACATTTATGATGGACCTCCTCCAGCCCTAGACACAGTGCAGAGGTCAATGCCTCTTCCATAACTGGATCTTTACACAATTTGCCCCTTTCTTCCAATCCTCCCAGAGCACAAACCCTTGTAAACCTTCTTCATGTCACCTTTCTCCTCTTACCTTGCCATTTAGCAACTAAAGTCAAAGACATTCGGTGTTTTATTTTACCTACAACTCTAACTGGTATAGCCCTTTCAAATCTATGAAGTGCTAGTATGGGCATAATCCTTTGAATGAATAAAAGATGACCAGCAGGGACTTCCCAGGTGATCCAATAGTTGAGACCTTGCCTTTCAATGCGTGTTTAAACTCTGGTGGGGGAGTTAAGATCCCACATGCCTTGCAGCCAAAAAACTAAAACATAAAACAGAAGCAATACTGTAACAAATTCAACAAAGACTTTTTTAAAAAAGAAAGATCACCTGTTAATTTGAAAGCTGTAAGTAAGGTACAGAAAGTGTGTATCCTGCAGACGAGCATGGAAGGGGTCAAGGCCCACCTGAATCCCAACAAGTATCCTGACCTAAGTAACTAGTTTATAGGAAATACACAGGAGAGAGGAATGTACTACAATATATCAAGGGGATCCCATCAGTTGAATGCGAGAAATTTTAGAGGACAAGTAATTTGGTTTATTTAAAAACTGGTGTGGAAGAAGGGGGAGGGAAAACCTCTAGAGACAGGGACCTACTAATCATATGAAATTTTTGGATCTTGTTTGGATATAAATTTAAACCAATCAATGGTCCAAAGACCTTTTTCAGACAATCTGGGAAATGTAAAAACAACTGGAATGTAAGATAACATTAAGGAATTATTGTTAATTCTTTTAATCTTAAATCTACTTAAAAATTACTGTCAATTTTTATAAAATAGATATTACAGTTATGTTCAACAAATTTACCGTTTACAGATTCATACTGATGTGTAGGTGGGAGAGATGGTATTACATGTAAGATCTGAAGTTCACTCCATTGGCCTAAAGAGGAAGCAGATGTGGTCCAAGAGCAAGACGCTCCCATGTGCAAGTTTAGAGGCGGTGTTTGTGGGTGATGTGATGACACGTTTGGAGTGCGGATCGATGGCGATGGGCAGTGAAGGAAGTGATGACTAATGGGGTGGGAAGTCACTTTTCAGCACTAAGGGCAGTTCACTCAAGAAGCAGAAGAATTTCCTAACGGTCTTCACCACAAATACCCTTCTATAGTAACACAGGGTACTCAGAGAGAAAAAGAATTTTTTAAAAAGAGCTTTCCTAGGTGGCAATATACAGAGAAAAGCTCCAAAATCTCTTCTACCTCTCACTCAGTCTGAAGACCAAGGAACACTTTGAAAATACTAATGTGCTCTCATTAGTTTTCATTATTAATCATTAGATGTACCAACCCACGGGGTTACCACCTACTATACATCATGAGCTATAGACATAATTTGTCTTAGCAAGATTTAACAACATAGTAAATATTCTTCAAACCATTTTGAACAATGGCTATTCCACCTGGAAATGCTCTAAATGCACTTCAGTGCTGTCACCCTGAACTCTCAGATCTGCCTGGCTAGCTCCTGCTCTATTTTTCACACTCACAACATTCTTATAACGCAGAAAAGGGGACAGATATAAGAACAATAGGACAGAAATTCTATAGTTAATTAAAGTAGGGATCCCAGAAGTTAATTGACTCCAATTTGTCTTTTCAAGCTAAGAAAGAGCCAGCCCAGAGATCCCTTGAACAAGCAAGCAGGCCAGGACTCACAGAGTTTAATGCAGTATCCTGGCTCATAATTCTTCCTTCAGCTGGTGAGACCCTCCTGAAAGGAAGAAAGGCTGAGCAGAGAGTAGTACAGGCTTAGGGCAGCTCTCTCATGGGAAGTTTCTGGCCCCTAGAGCCATGCAGCTGACTCCATTGCCAGCTTGCTCAGGAGTACTGGGGCTGTGACACAGTTAGTAGGGGTCAGGCCCTCCTGCTGGGGCTGCTCCTGGCCACCCTGTTCCTGCGCTGGCGTGGGCCTCGGGCTGATACAGCACCAGGGAGGTAGGATGCTCAGCCCGATCATGCTGAAAACATCCTCATCTCCTTTCCTCCTTCCACTACGCTTTGTTCTCCAGTCAACCTTCTATCTCCTCCTTGTTCAATAGGAAAGTAACCCCACTCTGTTCTCTGCTTTCTACCACAACTCAAGCTCATGTACAGCCATGGGTCTCTTCTTAAGATTCAGTTGGCAGCCAGGCACCAAGGAGAATCAAGAAATATCCTGCAGAGTATCTGTCATTATTTCTTTCCAATAATGTTTATAGCCCAGTGCTAAACACCGAGGCCAGTGACAGAAAACAGAACAAATAAAAATGCTCATCTTTTATTTTCACTGGGTGAGGACAACTGAATTAGATGAAATTGAAGCAAAATAAAAGAGAAAACAACACATTTAGAAATTGCAATATTGTTATTATAAACGCAAGGCATTCGTCAAGTGCTTTGGAAATGAAATGCTGCCTTAGAATAAATACAAATTTGTAACGGGACCTTCAAGGCCTAGAATGATAAGTAATTCTGTGATAGGAGGCTTCTAGAAGATGCTGAAGATCCTCAGGACCTATTACTTACTGATGCAAACATCACAGATAAGCTCCAAAATCTCTTCTACCTCTCACTCACTCTGAAGACCAAGGAACACCTTGAAAATACTAATGTGCTCTCATTAGTTTTCATTATTAATCAATAGATGTACCAACCCACGGGGTCACCATCTACTGTACATCATGAGCTATAGACATAATTTGTCTTAGCAAGATTTAACAACATAGCAAATATTCTTCAAACTGTTTTGAATAATGGCTATTCCACTTGGAAATGCTCTAAATGTACTTCAAACACTCAATCAGACAGAGGCTCATTTTCACTGACAAGTCTGTACCACCATCCTTGGAGCACCTCTTCTTAATTCAGAGAAATTGCAACACAGCTCTATTTGGTCACTGAAAACCAGAATCCTATAGGTCACAGTACTGTACTTTGTCCCAGGGCTCAGTCTGGTTTTAAGGTTCAGATAAAAGCTTTTCAATAAGAAAAACATCCTATATAGAAAAAAGGCAACTGTACCTTTCTATCTCATTTACAGGGGCCAAGTTTGGTTTGGATGCCAGCTAGAGGGAGATTTAATTTTCCCATTGCTCCCATTAAGTAAATCCATCAAGATTATATGTGATATATCTGAGATTAGCATGGTTTCAGGATCTGGGCAATATTAGGTCCTACGATGTTTTGGCTACAGAAAGCAGATCTGAAAAATTTAAAGGGGGAAAAAAGACAATGTTAATATGATTCCAGGGTAGGTGAGGTAGAAAATGTAGGTAGGTCTTCTAATTTAATGAGTAGTTTTTATTTTATAAACACTTTCACAAATACAGTATTGGTTTCTTAAATAATTTTTCTTTTCTTTAACTGCAAACTTTTGAGGGGCACACATTTTCATACTATTTGAAAATTTCAAATTATATATGGATTTTAAATGTCAATTACAAAGTTTAAACTGTGTTTGAAAATGCAAAGGAAAAAGTAAGACTTACTGATATCCGTATTTTCCAGATATATCTATCACCATTTCTGCTCCCAGCTTACTCTGAGAACGTTCAAATGAATACTCCTTCCAAATGAACTCAATGCTTGTAATGTTTCCAACATTAATGTCTGCATCAATTAAATCTGTATAAGTCATGCCTGGCTTCAGTGTTCCACTGTCAATAGAAGAATAAAACTGATAAGCTTGTGCTTGGTATTCATAATATTGAAGTGGAAGACAACACCTGTGTGTATCATGGAAGAGAAAGTTTCATTTCCCTGCATTTGATTATAGGAGATTTATTCTTGCCATTCACCTTGGTCAGCATCTCAGAACAGAACAATTCTAAAGCTTGAAAAAAGAGGGAGAATGAGAAGCCTGATTAGTTGATTTTTAAGGGCTAGTTCTCCACAGTGAAAGCTCTGGTCTTGGCTTTGTGGTATCAGAAACTAGAGTTTATTGACACCCCCAAAATCATCAGACTATCAATGATAGACTAAATTCACACAAAAATGAAAGAAAAACTAGAAGCCTGTTGATCAGCTAACAGCGGTGCAATGCTTCCTTTTCATTAACCAAAATGTACTCCTAGCCTTCCCCTGGTACCTTCTTCATCTGTATAAGAAGAATTGGGTAACCAAACTAATGATAAAGAAAGGTGTTTTGGTGAGTGTGGAAATAGAATAAGTCATAAGAGACTTGAGACATAAGACGTGTTTTATGCAAGCCAAAATTACTCTAGATGAGGTTTCTTTAGTCCTGCCATTCCTCACTGCTTTGTTAATGTATTGTTTGTCTCCTCTGACTGGAGGGAGAGCTCCATGAGAGTAGGACCCGTGTCTGTTTCCCCAGCAGTTATAACGATTCTTGGTATACAGTAGGCATTTACATGTTTGCTGAATGCAAGAATGGATGCTGCTATTCCTAGGGCCTGTCTTGTTCTATTACATGTCGAATTAATTGATTTAATTACCAGAGGGCAACTTTTTTCAGGTTATACTGGGCTTCCCTGGTGGCTCAGATGGTAAAGAGTCTGCCTGCAATGCGGGAGACCAGGGTTTGATTCCTGGGTCAGGAAGATCCCCTGGGGAAGGAAATGGCAACCCAATCCAGTACTCTTGCCTGGAAAATTCCATGGATGGAGGAGCCTGCTGGGCTACAGTCCATGGGGTTGCAAAGAGTCGGACACGACTGAGCGACTCCACTTCACTTCACTTCACTTCAAGGGGTCATTTCCCTGTTGCTCCATGAACTGCCTTCACTCACTGCACACACAGCACAGCCCTTAACGATGGTGTCACTGGAAACCCAAATGACTAAAATATAATGTACGGTGAGGGCTTCCCTGGTGCCTCCATGGTAAATAATCTGCCTGTCAATTCAGGGGATGTGGGTTCGATCCCCGGGTTGGGAAGATCCCCCGGAGAAGGAAATGGCAACCCACTCCAGTATGTTTGCCTGGGAAATCCCATGGATAGAGGAGCCTGATGGGCTACAGTCCATGGGTTTGCAAAAGAGTCAGACACAACTGAGCGCATTAGCATGCAAGCATGCAATCTATGGTGAAGCCAGACTCTTAACGCTTGACTGAAGAGTGGGACTAGACTAGCACACAAATTCATTTAGCAGACCTCATTCCAAGATGAAACATTTACTGTGGACCTGAAATGCTTAATTATTCTTAAAAAAGAGGATTGGATGATTATGCAAGGACATGACAAGTAGCCTCTTTAGACATTAGCAAAAGAAGTAGAGAGATGACAAAACATTCTCACAAATTTTAGAAGGGGTGGGAACCACGCATCTCTCCCCACCTGACCCAGGTCAGCTGCCTTTGTGCAGGACACAGATTCTACAGCCTCAGGCAATGAGTGCACTGTAGGCCTTAGAGCCACAGACACAAGATCATGTTGAACTATTCTCAGAGGAATAGCTTAATGGAGATGTGAAGGACAAGATGAGATCTACTAAGACAGAGAAGGGTATTTGGAACATGGAACAACATGGATAAAAGTCAGGAAGGGAGGAAAGGGTTAGATCTATTTTAATGCTGGGTAGCAACTTCACTTTCACTTTTCACTTTCATGCATTGGAGAAAGGAAATGGCAACCCACTCCAGTGTTCTTGCCTGGAGAATCCCAGGGACCAGGGAGCCTGGTGGGCGGCCCTCTATGGGGTCGCACAGAGTCAGACACAACTGAAGCGACTGAGCAGCAGCAGCAGTGTAGTCAGGGTAATGTGGCTAAGCTGAAGATGAACAAAGCCAAACAATGGGAGGCACGGCTAGAAATCATGGGTTGGAGCCTGTGTGTGAACTGGGATCCAGACGATCACTGACTGAACTCACCTTTACAGGCAGCTGCACCAAGGCAAGATGATGAGCACAAAGGCTGCCAGAGTGATTAATCTGACGTATCCCTCGACCGACAACCACAAAACCTCTGCTTTTTGTGCCTCTGCCTTGTATTTGAAGATGATGTAAATCACAGAGCCAAAACATCTAATTAATTCATCAGTTCACAAAACGGTAACATCTAATTAGTGTGTACAATGTTAATTCTGAAATGAGTTGCAGAATTAAGTGATGAAAGTGGAAGACGTAATTCAAAAATGCTAAGGCTGATCAAAGAAAAAATTAAGGAAAACTCAAGATAGAAGGATACTGTAACCTTTTATGAGAGTGCAGGGTGAATGCCTCTACTGAATTATTCCTACCTTTGACTATCTTAACACATATACTATACCTGTGAGTACTACTTAGGGAGCTTATTAGAAATTCAGCTATTCATATAAATACTTTATTTCATATGGAATCTATAAAAATAAAGTAATATGCCCAAATTTGTATAACAATAATGGCATATATTGTTTTTGCAACCCTATAGACTGTACAGTCCATGGAATTCTGCAGGCCAGAATACTGGATTAGGTAGCCTTTCCCTTCTCCAGGGGATCTTGCCAACCGAGGGATCGAACCCAGGTCTCCTGCATTGCAGGTGGATTCTTTACCAGCTGAGCCACCAAGCAAGCCCAAGAATACTGGAGTGCGTAGCCTATCCCTTCTCCAGTGGATCTTCCTGACCCAGGAATCAAACCAGGGTCTCCTGCATTGCAGGCAGATTCTTTACCAACTGAGCTATTAGGGAAGCCCTAAAAATAAAGCAATATGCCCACATTTGTATAACAATAACAGACTGAATTAAAAGCATATCTTGTTTCCTGTCAGTTTTTTTCCCACTTGCTTTATTATCTAGATCTGTATTTTCATCTTAACAGTTCCTAAAATTTTCTGTCTGTAGCTGGAACTGTGAATGAAATAGATACTATGATTTCTATTTTATATTTGGGAAAAAAGAAAAGTTACTATCAGATGATAGCTGGTGGTACTGTATTACAGGAAAAGAAAAGCCTGAGCCTTACTGAGCATGATGAACTGAGCACAGCACTGTTACCTGCCAGGTCATCATCCTTGCCTACCTGACAAACTCAAACTCCCCTGTCTTCCCAATCGTTCCACCTACACGGAGAAATATACTTCCTTGAGTGACGTTGTTCCCATCAAGTTTGACAGACAGTTTGTGCCTCCAACCTGGAAACAAAGAAAATAGGAAAGAGAGAGAGAGAGAGAGAGAGAGAGAAGGGTTTAGAACACGGGGAAGCATGACATCTTTGTTACTGCTGTTCAGTTGCTAAGTCATGTCCGACCCTTTGAGACTCCACGGACTGTAGCACAGCAGGCTTCCCTGTCCTTCACTATCTCCTGGCTACTTCAGTGTAAATGTAACTTTCAGGGTTAAAGAGGAAGAGGGCTGTTCATGTTCATGAGAAAATATTAATACAACTTTATACAGCTTGAGTGAATTTGGTGAGGTTATATTTTTAAAAACATATAAACTATCACA
This sequence comes from Bos taurus, assembly GCF_002263795.3. Taxonomy (NCBI): domain Eukaryota; kingdom Metazoa; phylum Chordata; class Mammalia; order Artiodactyla; family Bovidae; genus Bos; species Bos taurus. Next base: position 36,895,352 of record NC_037353.1, on the reverse strand, counting down.
TGTTGATTTTGCAAAGTAAATAGTTAATAATATTTTTAAAGAAATTCTTTAGTTTTCCATATATTTTTTGGACTTTAGAAAAATGTGTGTGTCTTCTTCCATCCATTACATTTGTATTCTGTGGTGTGTATGCTTTCCATCAGTTCAGTTCAGTTCAGTTGCTGAAACTCCAATACTTTGGCCAAAGTATTGAAGTTTCAGGATATGTTTTGGAAAGACTTAGAGCAGACCCTTTGAAAATAAAAAAGAGTGTTCCTAATCTGCTAGCTAGGAATTTCTTAGGTACTCTTGATCTATCTTCTCCCAGTCTGCATATGTGTATACAGCCTGTAAAAATAAACCAAAGATTTATCTGTTCTGTCTTTCTACATCATTTTATGGCAGAAACTCAAGTATAAAAAGCAAAAGTAATTCTCTTGGTTGATTCTCTTGGTCATTCTCTTGGTTTACCTAGAATTAATAGCAAGTAAGGCAACTCTCTAGGCTTCCCAGGTGGAGCTAGGGTAAATAACCCACCTGCCAATGCAGGGACACAAGAGACATAGGTTTGATCCCTGGGTCAGGAAGATCCCCTGGAGGAGGGCATGGCAACCCACTCCAGTATTCTTGCCTGGAGAATCCTATGGACAGAGGTGCCTGGCAGGCTATAGTCCATCAGTTCAGTTCAGTTCAGTCGCTCAGTCGTATCCGACTCTTTGCGACCCCATGAACCACAGCACACCAGGCCTCCCTGTCCATCACTAACTCCCGAGTCCACCCAAACCCATGTCCATTGAATCAGTGATGCCATCCAACCATCTCATCCTCTGTCGTCCCCTTCTCCTCCTGCCCTCAATCTTCCCCGGCATCAGAGTCTTTTCAAATGAGTCAGCTCTTCGCATCAGGTGGCCAAGTATTGGAGTTTCAGCTTCAACATCAGTCCTATCATTGAACAACCAGGAGTGATCTCCTTTAGGATGGACTGGTTGGGTCTCCTTGCAGTCCAAGGGACTCCTTGCTTTCCATAGCCAAATTCTAATTTGCTATAGTTTGACAATTAGTCCAGAAAAATATCTAGAAAACCTATTGAGCAAGAAAGTCTGTGTTTTTTTTTTAATGACTCAGAGGCGGAATGAATTGTCCCTTCCTCTCTCACCAGACTTTGTGCTAGGAGTTCCCAGTCAGTACAGGTCTGAGTCAACACAAAGCCTGCCAACAGGATAAATCCCTTGCAAACAGTCAAGTATAACTTTTAAAGAACTTTAGAACTAAACAGATCTTTCATTCTGAATTCTAAAATTGTTGTATGCTTAATAACAGAAAAAAAATGCAATTCTTCATAAAGTTGTTTGAAAAGCCTCTGAAAGGGGAAAAAATTTACTAGAGAGAATTTTCAGTTCACAAATTAATCCTCGTCAGAAAGTTCCGTTTCCCTCCTTGCCTGTTCCACTGAACTATGACCGCCACCATCACCTCTCCACTGAAAGCTAAACTCACCAGTGATGGGACTTATCCCACGAACCCCTCTGGGCCCTGTCTCATTGGACCTGTCTTTGGGGCAGTGAATGCATTCTCTCTTTTTCATCATCTTTCTTTTCTTGACTGCCACATGGTTTTATCTTTTCTCTCTTTATTCATTCCTCAGTGTCCTTCACAGGGACCACTTTCTCTGCTCTCTTTCTTCTCATCTGATACATTCTTCTTGGGTAATTATGTCATCCACTTCATAGCTTAGGTTACTGTCTAAACATTCGAATCTTTGGCTGTGGACCACAGCAATCTCCAGAGGATGAGACCCAATCTAACTGCACGTGCCCAAATTCTAACAGCATCTCAGACCTAATATGTTACAAACTGAGCCCATCAACTTACTTCAAACCAGCCTCTCTGCCTGGTTACCAAGTTCAGCATATGGTATGTCATCTGCCCAGATGGAATCATCCTTGACTTCTCCACTTTCTGCATCCCTCAAACCCATTTACTGAGTTAGAGAAAGCTGACTCTCACATCCATACAAGACTACTGGAAAAACTAGATGGACCATCTAGTCAAAGGTATGGTTTTTCCAGTAGTCATGTATGGATGTGAGAGTTGGACTATAAAGAAAGCTGAGTGCCGAAGAATTGATGATTTTGAAGTGTGGTGTTGGAGAAGACTCTTGAGAGTCCCTTGGAATGCAAGGAGATCCAACCAGTCCATCCTAAAGGAAATCTTTCCTGAATATTCATTGGAAGGACTGATGCTGAAGCTGAAACTCCAATACTTTGGCCACCTGATGTGAAGAACAGACTCCACTGGAAAAGACCCTGATGCTGGGAAAGATTGAAGGCGGGAGGAGAAGGCGATGACAGAGGATGAGATGGTTGAATGGCATCACTGACTTGATAGACATGAGTTTGAGTAAGCTCCAGGAGTTGGTGATGGACAGGGAAGCCTGGCGTGCTACAGTCCATGGGGTCGCAAAGAGTCGGACACGACTGAGTGACTGAACTGACAAACCCATTCACCCAGTTCCTTTTTTTTTTTTTTAATTAAAACTCTTTTTATTTGTTTTTATTTATTTGGCCATGCCAGGTCTTAGTGGCGGCATTCAGGATCTTCCATCTTTAGTTACAGCATGTGGGCTCTAGTTCCCTGACCAGGGATTGAACCCACCTTCCCTGTATTGGGAGCATGGAGTCTTAGCCACTGGACCACCAGGGAAGCCCCTCAGCCAGGTCCTTTTTGCTTCTACCTGCCCAAAGATAAAGCCCAGACTTCCCATATGGAGCATAATTTCATTATTTGACCCGGTTTGCCTCTCTCATCTTACCCGCCTCATGTTGCCTTCCTCCTGGTCTCCACAATCTCAGCAGGGGGATCTTTTTTAGATTCCAGCTCTCCCTTATCTCCAGGCATTTTCATATGCAGTTCCTTTTGCTTACTGCTACTGCTAAGTCACTTCAGTCGTGTCCAACTCTGTGCGACCCCATAGACGGCAGCCCACCAGGTTTCCCCGTCCCTGGGATTCTCCAGGCAAGAACACTGGAGTGGGTTGCCATTTCCTTCTCCAGTGCATGAAAGTAAAAAGTGAAAGCAAAGTCGCTCAGTCGTGTCCGACTCCTAGCAACCCCATGGACTGCAGCCTACCAGGCTTCTCCGTCCATGGGATTTTCCAGGCAAAAGTACTGGAGTGGGTTGCCATTCCTTCCCTCTGTTACTCACTTTTCAGGAATCAGTGTTGAAGGCATCTTTCCTCTTGGAAGGCTCCCCGATCTGAGTGCAGAAACTCCTTCTTTGCATCTCCCAACAGAAAGAAATTCCTTCTTTGCATCTCCCAACAGAAAGAAATCCCTTCTTTGCATCTCCCAACCCTATTACTCAGGGTTGAAACTGAGACTCTTCCTTTTCTCTCCCCCAGCCTAGACTCACTGTGTGTTCTTCACTGCATCCTCAGAGTCTGGCCCGATGCCCAGTGATTTAGTAGACACTCAGTAAAAACTGTTGAATATTTAAAGGTAAGTGCCTTAAGGCATTACAATAAAATTCAGCTAAATACTTACGGGCAAATGGCGAAACAGTCCCTGTGTTTAAAAAATAATATAATCTATTAGGCTTCATTTTTTTCAGGTGAAATCTATCAGCAAAATGACCCATTGTTGGGCAACCTTCCTTGGGACAATGGAAGCAATTTCCCTGGTGACAGAAAATAAGAGGTAATTAGAAATGCTGACCTTCAATAAACTCAGAATGTATTATTAAACTATAATAAATCTTTCAAATCTAAATAAAGTATATGCATTTAAGAATGACTAAGTTGCCTAATAGACTATCCTGCCTGTTTTCAAAAACAAAACATAATAAAACAAAAGCAACTGAGGGATAAGGAAAAGGGGCTGGCTGTTAGAAAAGAATGAGTAAATAACATGAATAGACAGACAGTCCATAGAAGAGGAAAGTCAATAGTCAATAGCTATGTAAAAAGATGCTCAATCTTACTAGCTGTCAGGAGTACAAATTAAAACAACATACAATTTCATACTCAGCAGATTTGCAAAAATTAAGGCAGTTGGAAATACCAAGTATTGGTATGATATGGAGTAGGGAATTCTCATTTGCTTCTTATGGGAATATAAATTAACAGACATTGCAGACAGACATTTGGTAATGTCTAATAAAGATGGAAATGCACATATGCTTTGAAAATTTCACTTCTATTACATGTCATAAAGAAACTTCTTCACAAGTACATAAGGAGATACGCAAAGGTGTTTATTGCAGAATTGCTTTTAATAATGAAAACTGCAAACAACCAAAATGTACGTTAGTAGGGGAATGAATAAATAAAATGTGGCTGATTCCTACAACTCCTACTAAATACAATAGGTCTATATATTTCAATGTAGGTCTTATAAAATGTAAAAAGAAATTCAGAAAGACACTTATAGCAAGATACTATATATATGTATATACACATACATATAAATTTCCCTCAAAGTTTGCCTTAGGGAAGGGCATGAAGGGAATATAAGGTACTTCAATTTTATCCATGTATTTTAAAATCTAAAACAAAACTAACAAAATACTAACTTAAAAAAACCTGGATAGCAATGTTGGAGTATTTGCTACTTTAGGTTTTTGAACTTTCGGACTTATAAACTATGGATATTTAGGCTAGGACTGTAGTGCATGCATGCATTCTTAGTCACTACAGTCGTGTCTGACTTTTTGTGATCCGATGGACCACAGAGCCCTTCAGGCTCCTCTGTCCATGGGATTCTCCAACCAAGAATATTGGAGTGGGTTGCCATTTCCTCCTCCAGAGAATCTTCCCAACCCAGGAATCAAATCTGCCTCTCCTGCACTGCAGGCAGATTCTTTACTGCTGAACCACCGGGGAAGCCTAGGATTATAGTAAAACACCCCATTTAAAACTCCATTTTTAATGAACAAAAATACTAACAAAATAATAAGGGCTCATATTGATTGAGTGAGTGCTTACCATGTGCAAGGCACTGTTTGATGCACTTTATGTGCATTTAGGTCAATTAATCCTCACAAAATATTATTATTATAATGTTTTTAGTCTCCTTATTTAGCAGATGAGGAAACTAAAGCCCAGAGAAGTAAGCAACTTGTCTGAGTTTGTTTGTCTATTAAGTGAAGGCACAAGAATGTGAATCAGATGGCCCAGCACTGAAACCCCCCTTACTTTATTTATTTTTTAAAATTCCATCTCATTTTTTATGACTGTTGGATAAAAGTACAATAAAACAAGTCAAGGAAATTGACTTAATGTTCTCTAGTTTGTTGCCGTAATTAGCATCTATGTGGCATAGGAGCCTAGAGTTCTCCCGTTTTGAGCTGATTAAACCCCGCTAACTCTGAATATGCTATGACTTTGAGAACCTGCTTTCACCTGCCTTTGATGTAGTGAATGTCAGGATCCCTTTAGCCATTCAGAGCAGCATCTGGGGCTTGAAGAAGGATGAGTTCGGGGAGAAGGAGGTTTAGGGGAAATGTCAGTGCTTGTCTGGCAAGGTTTCTGAGACTTGCAGTTCACCAGCCACAGTATGAACAAGGAAGACATGCTCAGGAAGACAGCCTGAGGGCTCACTCACCTTGGTCTGTAACAGGAGGGAAATACTTACTCCTGTCCCAACACTATTCTTATTCACAAAATAGCACAAAATGTGCTATTGCTTATAACACACTTTGGTTTGAAACCCCATATTTTTCTACCCTGATAAAACAGGGGATAAGTCTCTAAAGCACAAGCAGGAAAATCTTTCTACTTTCCACTACAAAATAGATTTTCTTTTTATCTTTTCATAGTGATAAGCAAATGAAAAATATAGTCAGCTCAGATCTGGCACCACGTGCTTCATGACTCAAGTAAAATCAAATTTGGTATTTTGTAATGTATATTGATTTGCATGGAATTCCTGTGAGCTATCTATGCTTCAGTTCTGCTCTGTATGAATAATCAAATTTTAATAAAATAATTTTCATGTCCCAGGTAAATAGTAATATGTTTGACTGTAGCTATTAATTGGTTCAGCCTTCTCAGGGCATCTTAGAGGATGACATTTAAAATATATACACACAAAAATTTTTGTGCTGGACTTATGCCTGGTACACAACATCTAATAACTGCATAACAAATGACCAAAAAAGCAAAATTGTATATAATTCAAAAGAACTGAAACAACCAGAATACAAATAGTTGGTTTAGTTATTTAAGCCCTTCAGCAACCCCAGCTACTGTTCAGTACTCAGCACAGAAAGAATCTATTATTTACCAAAATGGTAGATGCATTTTTTTTGCTACATACTCAATGTTCTAATTTTTAGTTGACTGATCATGCTTCAAAAAATGACTTGCTAATTGAATTACATGGCAAAATGCTTTACTTACTGCTTTAAAAGATTTGTAGGATCTACAAGGATAAGCAATAAATGCATCAGGATTGAGAATGCTTTCAGCATAAAAGCGATGACTTCGGGCATGGTTGCAATCAAAGAAGGAGAACACTTCTGTGAAAACAATTTTCGATTAACTGGTAGCAATGAACTGATAACTGAGAGTATGAAACATTTCCTAGAAAAAGTAATGTTGAATGATAGTTTCTTGACTTGGATCTGGGTCACCAGACCTTGTGTGTACTTTTAGATATTGCACATTTATTAATATTACATATCATCTTCTTGTACCAAAGAATTCTTTGTGTGAGTCTAAAGGGACAAGTTATGACCAACCTAGATAGCATATTGAAAAGCAGAAACACTACTTTGCCAACAAAGGTCCGTCTAGTCAAGGCTATGGTTTTTCCAGTGGTCATGTATGGATGTGAGAGTTGGACTGTGAAGAAGGCTGAGCGCCGAAGAATTGATGCTTTTGAACTGTGGTGTTGGAGAGGACTCTTGAGAGTCCCTTGGACTGCAAGGAGATCCAACCAGTCCATTCTGAAGGACATCAGCCCTGGGATTTCTTTGGAAGGAATGATGCTAAAGCTGAAACTCCAGTACTTTGGCCACCTCATGTGAAGAGTTGACTCATTGGAAAAGACTCTGATGCTGGGAGGGATTCGGGGTAGAAGGAGAAGGGGATGACAGAGGATGAGATGGCTGGATGGCATCACTGACTCGATGGATGTGAGTCTGAGTGAACTCCCTGAGTTGGTAATGGACAAGGAGGCCTGGCGTGCTGCGATTCATGGGGTCGCAAAGAGTCGGACACGACTGAGCTACTGAACTGAACTGAAAGGGACATTTAATGTAGATGACTGTGTTCTGATACTAATATCACCAACACTTCCCAGGTATCCGACATAAGCACTTAGAATTTTAAGTATCACTGTGTACACAGTATCTCTGCCTTAGACCAGTTAATTCTCTTGTCTCCCTGTTTCTGCAGGAATGACTGAACTCCCTCCTATTCAATCATGAAACAGGCAGCAAGGTTAACCAGTGCACAGCTTCAGCTGAGTTTCAAGATGTGACAGGTGGAATGTATTATAAAGAATGCTATAGACAAATTGGTTTTGTCATTGTCAGGCACAGCATTACTGCCACTGGTAGTTAGGATTACTGCAATAATTCATAAAAGTTCTAAGTACATTTGTGTATTCTGAAATACATTCCAGTCATTTATGCTCTCTTTTCCTTACATAACAATATTTTTACTACATGGCATGGGCTATTCTTCTCATGACCTACATGACTTGACTCACCTTTGAGTCACTAGATGTGGCAAATCACTTATCTATAAATGTGGACTCCAAAGAGTCACTCCTTCCTAGGTCCTCACCCCTTTGCAATATAATGTTACTACTCGTTCCATCAAGAGGTGGAACTGATGATGACATGACAGTAAATTTTTGGATGATTCTAAATAAAGGTTTTTAAAAACCTTTCTGGGTTACAGGCTAGTCTTGTGACTTGTTTGACTAAGAGAATATAGAGGAACTGCCACTGGGCAAGTATCATGGCCTTGGTCTTCAGCGACCTTCCATCATCTATTCTTGTTCTATTGGAACCCAGTCTCCATGTTAAGAAATTCAGGTGAACTGGCTGGGGAGAGAGGCTCTGAAGGATAACAGACCACTTAGAGAGGAGAGCTAGTACCAAGATACTACCCGTGGAAGGCCATCTTGGACCTTCCCACCCATTTTGGCCCAGCTCAGCCCAGCTCCCAGTTGGATGCAATCATGTACATTCACCCAATGGACACATAGCAAAGCAGAGCTCTGCCTGAATCTTGAGCCTCATAATCATGGGCAATAAACCATTGTTCTCTTAAGCCACTATGGTTTGTTATACAATAGATAACTGAGATCATTTCAGAAATACAACATAGCAGTAATAAAGAATTGACATCTTTTTTTGAGGAGGACTTCTCTTATATCAGGTTTATTTACATACAAATTTGTATTCATAACTAATTGTGGTTTAGACACGATGGTTCTTTAGAACATAGGGAACTATGAATTTTAAAAGTAAATGGTTTCTTAGTAACAAATATATGTAAAATAAAATATTTTGAAGCTGAAAAGTCATTTGAAGACATGAATGATAAATATGCTTTTAATCTAATAAAGTTGTAGGAATTACAGTATCTCAAAATGATAGCTTATGATAAATGTAGGCTTATTTTAATTCATTATTTTACAGAATTTCAAGTATATAACAATACAGTTATGTAAACAAGTCTTATGATCTACATTTTATCCTAATAGAAATGATTTCAAATCATAATATAACAGATAATGAGAAAGAAGTTTTATAATAGGTCTTTTTTGAAAGAATTTTGCTTACCAGCACTAGATAGAACTGGCTTTAATTCTCATTTTGAGTATCTATAGTTTTACCAGTTTTAAGTAGTCATTGCAAATGGATATTTCTAATTACATTTACTTTCAAAACAGGTAGTAAAACTTTGTAAGTTAGTGCTAGTGAAGAGGAAATTCAAGCTACTCTCAATGCCACGATCTGTGTTTCTTTCCTCTGCAACTGCCAGACGGAAGATAGAATAATTACATCATCTAGACATTCTGACCACATGGGGTCAGGCAGTGGGATATTTAGAATCATCGAAAAATTTACTATCATGTCATCATACATTATATGACTGTGCTTTATCATATATTATGGATGATACATATCATTGTTTACATGATAATGATATAGAGATAGGGAGGAATGGAACTCCCAAATAATAACTTTCTGGTGTCTTATAAAGTGCCTTATTATTATTATTGGAAACTGGGCTAAATACTATTTGTTTAATTTGTGATTAACTTGTGATCCACGGTAATTCTGTTAAAAAGCAAATCAAACCATGTACTTCTTCTGCTCAAAATCCTCCCATGGCTCCCATCCCGCTCAAGTAAAAGCTGAAGTTGTTGCTACAGTCCATAAGACCCTACATTATCTCCCTCTGCCCCATTCCTTCTCTAACCTCATGCCCTACTACTCTCCTCTCTTTTATTTCACTCTGGCCACAATAGGCTCCTTGCTGCCATGACCCTCACGGGCTCCTGCCCCAGGCCCTTTGCACTTGCCATTCCCACCCCTCAGCCTGGAATGCTTCTCACCCAGGTACCTGCATGGCTAACTCCTTCAGGTCATCTTTTCAGTAAGGACTTCCTGTCCACCCTACCAAAAATCTCCTTCCCCTAGGTCACCCGCAGTGTCACCAACACATCAGATTCCCATTACATTCTTTGTTTGGTCTCCTTAGCACTTATTCTATTACTGTTTTTATAGCAAAGTAGGGTATTGCTGCTGCTGCTGCTGCTAAGTCGCTTCAGTCGTGTCTGACTCTGTGCGACCCCATAGATGGCAGTCCACCAGGCTCCCCCGTCCCTGGGATTCTCCAGGCAAGAATACTGGAGTGGGTTGCCATTTCCTCCTCCAATGCATGAAAGTGAAAAATTAAAGTGAAGTCGCTCAGTCGTGTCCAACCCTCAGCGACCCCATGGACTGCAGCCTTCCAGGCATCTCGTTCCATGGGATTTTCCTGGCAAGAGTACTGGAGTGGGGTACCACTGCCTTCTCTGAAAGTAGGGTATTAGCTCCTACTAATTTTTGTCTTTTGTATGCATTCCTACATCTGCTATTCCTAGAATAGTGCCTGGCACATAGTAAGCACTCAATACATATCTATTGGATGACTACATCCTCCTTGTTCATACTAGTGAGACATTCTGTTAGACCCTGGGGTTATAGACTTAACTAAAACATGGATCCTGGCCTCACAGACCTCACGACTGCTGGGAACTTCATACATGCTACTGTGTTTTGGGCTAAAATATACGAGAGGAGCTACCCCGCGTCCGAGGTCAGGGTGGGTGGCCGAGAGGAGTTACCCCGCGTCCGAGGTCAGGGGAGGCGGGCGGGAGGAGCTACCCCACGCCCCAATGCCTGAGGCCAAGGGCGGCGGCCGGGAGGAGCAACCCCACGTCCAGGGAGTGGCTGCACGGGCGCAGGAGGGCCTAGAGGAGCTATCCCACGTTGAAGGTCAGGAAGGGCGGCGGTGAGGAGATATGCTTCGTCCAAGCTAAGGAGCAATGGCTGCACTTTGCTGGAGCAGCCGTGAAGAGATACCCCATGCCCAAGGTAAGAGAAACCCAAGTAAGACGATAGGTGTTGCAAGAGGGCATCTGAGGGCAAACACACCGAAACCATACTCACAGAAAACTAGTCAATCTAATCACACTAGGACCACAGCCTTGTCTAACTCAATGAAACTAAGCCATGCCCATGGGGCAACCCAAGATGGGCGGGTCATGGTGGAGAGATCTGACAGAATGTGGTCCACTGGAGAAGGGAATGGCAAACCACTTCATTATTCTTGCCTCGAGAACCCCATGAACAGTATGAAAAGGCAAAATGATAGGATACTGAAAGAGAAACTCCCCAGGTCAGTAGGTGCCCAAATTGTTACTGGAGATCAGTGGAGAAATAACTCCAGAAAGAATGAAGGGATGGAGCCAAAGCAAAAACATAACCCAGCTGTGGATGTGACTGGTGATAGAAGCAAGGTCCGATGCTGTAAAGAGCAATATTGCATAGGAACCTGGAATGTCAGGTCCATGAATCAAGGCAAACTGGAAGTGGTCAAACAGGAGATGGCAAGAGTGAATGCCAATATTCTAGGAATCAGTGAACTGAAATGGACTGGAATGGGTGAATTTAACTCAGATGACCATTATATCTACTACTGTGGGCAGGAATCCCTCAGAAAAAATGGAGTGGCCATCATGGTCAACAAGAGAGTCTGAAATGCAGTACTTGGATGCAATCTCAAAAATGACAGAATAATCTCTGTTCGTTTCCAAGGCAAACCATTCAATATCACAGTAATCCAAGTCTATGCCCCAACCAGTAACGCTAAAGAAGCTGAATTGAACGGTTCTATGAAGACCTACAAGACCTTTTAGAACTAACACCCAAAAAAGATGTCCTTTTCATTATAGGGGACTGGAATGCAAAAGTAGGAAGTCAAGAAATACCTGGAGTAACAGGCAAATTTGGCCTTGTAATACAGAATGAAGCAGGGCAAAGACTAATAGAGTTTTGCCAAGAAAATGCACTGGTCGTAACAAACACCTTCTTCCAACAACACAAGAGAAGACTCTATACATGGACATCACCAGATGGTCAACACTGAAATCAGATTGATTATATTCTTTGCAGCCAAAGATGGAGAAGCTCTATCCAGTCAGCAAAAACAAGACCAGGAGCTGACTGTGGCTCAGATGATGAACTCCTTATTGCCAAATTCAGACTTAAATTGAAGAAAGTAGGGAAAACCACTAGACCATTCAGGTATGACCTAAATCAAATCCCTTATGGTTATACAGTGGAAGTGAGAATTAGATTTAAGGGCCTAGATCTGATAGATAGAGTGCCTGATGAACTATGTAATGAGGTTCGTGACATTGTACAGGAGACAGGGATCAAGACCATTCCCATGAAAAAGAAATGCAAAAAAGCAAAATGGCTGTCTGGGGAGGCCTTACAAATAGCTGTGAAAAGAAGAGAAGCGAAAAGCAAAGGAGAAAAGGAAAGATATAAACATCTGAATGCAGAGTTCCAAAGAATAGCAAGAAGAGATAAGAAAGCCTTCTTCAGCGATCAATGCAAACAAATAGAGGAAAACAACAGAAGGGGAAAGACTAGGGATCTCTTCAAGAAAATCAGAGATACCAAAGGAACATTTCATGAAAAGATGGGCTCGATAAAGGACAGAAATGGTATGGACCTAACAGAAGCAGAAGATATTAAGAAGAGTTGGCAAGAATACACAGAAGAACTGTACAAAAAAGATCTTCATGGCCCAGATAATCACGATGGTGTGATCACTGACCTAGAGCCAGACATCCTGGAATGTGAAGTCAAGTGGGCCTTAGAAAGCATCACTATGAACAAAGCTAGTGGAGGTGATGGAATTCCAGTTGAGCTATTCCAAATCCTGAAAGATGATGCTGTGAAAGTGCTGCACTCAATATGCCAGCAAATTTGGAAAACTCAGCAGTGGCCACAGGACTGGAAAAGGTCAGTTTTCATTCCAATCCCAAAGAAAGACAATGCCAAAGAATGCTCAAACTACCGCACAATTGCACTCATCTCACATGCTAGTAAAGTAATGCTCAAAATTCTCCAAGCCAGGCTTCAGCAATATGTGAACCGTGAACTTCCTGATGTTCAAGCTGGTTTTAGAAAAGGCAGAGGAACCAGAGATCAAATTGCCAACATCTGGTGGATCATGGAAAAAGCAAGAAAGTTCCAGAAAAACATCTATTTCTGCTTTATTGACTATGCCAAAGCCTTTGACTGTGTGGATCACAATAAACTGTGGAAAATTCTGAAAGAGATGGGAATACCAGACCACTTGATCTGCCTCTTGTGAAATTTGTATGTAAGTCAGGAAGCAACAGTTGGAACTGGACATGGAACAACAGACTGGTTCCAAATAGGAAAAGGAATACGTCAAGGCTGTATATTGTCACCCTGTTTATTTAACTTATATGCAGAGTACATCATGAGAAAACGCTGGACTGGAAGAAACACAAGCTGGAATCAAGATTGCCGGGAGAAATATCAATAACCTCAGATATGCAGATGACACCACCCTTATGGCAGAAAGTGAAGAGGAACTCAAAAGCCTCTTGATGAAAGTGAAAGAGGAGAGTGAAAAAGTTGGCTTAAAGCTCAGCATTCAGAAAACGAAGATCATGGCATCCAGTCCCATCACTTCATGGGAAATAGATGGGGAAACAGTGGAAACAGTGTCAGCCTTTATTTTTATGGGCTCCAAAATCACTGCAGATGGTGACTGCAGCCATGAAATTAAAAGACACTTACTCCTTGGAAGGAAAGTTATGACCAACCTAGATAGCATATTCAAAATCAGAGACATTACTTTGCCAACAAAGGTTCGTCTAGTCAAGGCTATGGTTTTTCCAGTGGTCATGTATGGATGTGAGAGTTGGACTGTGAAGAAGGCTGAGTGCCGAAGAATTGATGCTTTTGAACTGTGGTATTGGAGAAGACTCTTGAGAGTCCCTTGGACTGCAAGGAGATCCAACCAGTCCATTCTGAAGGAGATCAGCCCTGGGATTTCTTTGGAAGGTATGATGCTAAAGCTGAAACTCCAGTAGTTTGGCCACCTCATGCGAAGAGTTGACTCATTGGAAAAGACTCTGATGCTGGGAGGGATTGGGGGCTAGAGGAGAAGGGGACGACAGAGGATGAGATGGCTGGATGGCATCACTGACTCAATGGACGTGAGTCTGGGTGAACTCCGGGAGTTGGTGATGGACAGGGAGGCCTGGTGTGCTGGGATTCATGGGGTCGCAAAGAGTCGGACACGACTGAGCAACTGATCTGATCTGATATTCAAAAGCATATTCTATCCAAGAAGGGTGCTCATTGAGTTTATAACTGCAGTTTAGAAAGCATTTACCTTCCTTGTAAATATTGAGATCAAATTTAAATAAAGGTGTAATTAAATCTTCACATCCTGGCATGTGCTTCCCTCCATTTGGATAAAAGTCAAGGTGACCACAAGCATTAATAGTTCCAACACCTGAAATTAAAAAAAGCAAGGTACATGCTTCTAAAATTCTCCTAAAATTCTCCTCCATCTTTCAGTGCACTTTTGTGTTAAAACCTTACCAAGCTCAAAGAAGAGGCGAACAGCATTTGTATGGATAACATCAACAAAGTTGGCGTCTGAGGGATCCAGCCTGACTTCATTTGGAGTGTCATGGAAACACGGCCCTGCTGGGTCCAAGCCTAGGAAAAAGCATAATGTGTATTAAACTAAGACATATAAAGGTACACTGACAGTGTTGCTATTTCGGAAGGATAGATGGTGAAGGCAGAGTATTCTTTCTTACATGATTTATGTAGATCAAACACCACTCAGCCTGAAGGACAGATACATAAACTGTAGGATGTGTTTATATTTATAAATGCAGGATCTGTATATACTGCAATGTCAGATTCCTACACACAAGCAAGGCTGTGTCTGGACAATACCAAACCAGCTAACAAAGTCAGAAAAGTCAAAGCAGCTACTCTAAGGTCTCTACATGGAATACCATGCAGACAACTAAGGTTATGGATTGCAGACCACCTTAAGAGCAACATTTATATGTTAAAAAATAAATAAATAAAAGCTAAGAACTCTTTAAAATGTAAAGATGAACCACAAAGAAACACAGTTTAAATAATAGAATCATAGTCCTCAGTTAAGGCTCACTTAGTTCCATTCATTGTATTACCAACAAAAGCCTGAAGCCCAGGATAGGGAAGGGACTTGACAAGGCCATCGTATGTTAGATGCAAAATGGACCATTATATATTAGATGCAAAATGGCCAGACTTCAGTCCATTGTCTCCCATTTGAACGTCTACTAAAACAAAGATTAAGATATTTAAGGTCTCTAAAATGTTACGATCGATCACAAACTCCTCATTTACATATTTGACAATTATTTATCAAGCACTTATTATGTGCCAGGAAGAGGGTTTTGCAACTGGATACAAGGAATAAGGTCTAGTCTCTTCCCTTGGAGGGGAAGGCACTGCAACTCAATGTGCTCAGTGCTGAGACAGGTGAGCGCAGGTGTTATGCAAGCACAGAGAAGAAACAGGCAACCCAGTCTTGGGAACCTGGGACATGCTTCTGCTAGAGATGAGAAATGCAAGCAGAGATCTGAGGGAGTAGACGAGTTAGCCGGGGTAAAGATGAGGTCGGCAGCATCCTGGGAAGAGTGCAGAGAGTACACGTGGCCATCAGGCCAGAGTTAACCACATTTGGGAAACTGCAACTAGCTTTCAAGGGCCAGCGCTGCTGCATAGGGTTTAGAATTTGGTGCAAGATGAAGACACCATTGCAGGCAGGAGCCAGATGTAATCAGCTGAGCTACGATGAGTTTGGACATGACCTGGTTGTTGACGGGCGGCTCTTACAAGTTTGCCAAAGGGGAGGTTTACAGTCAGATTTGTATTTTAGCAAAGTCTCTTTGCTGTGAAGTGGAGACTGGTCTCAGAGCAGAGGGGCCTCAGAGCTGAGCTGTATCTGACCCCTGGGAAAATGCAGCAGGAGTGAGCAATGAATGTGCCACAGCTGTGGGGTGTGTATTACCTCGAAATGATAGACTGTTATATGATTCCATTTTTGTTTTTATTTTTCTGAGTCATATAATCATGGAGAAAGAAACGATAGAATGAGAGGAGGCAAGGAGAGGAGAGAGGAGGGGCCTAGATAGAACCTTGAGGGACACCAACACGTAAGGAAAGGCGAAAGAAAAGGAACCTGGGAGGAAGCCTGGAAAGAAGCTGTCAGACAAGAACAAAGACAACCAAAGAGATGCAAGAAGACAGGGAAACCACAGGAACCAAGGGAGGGTGTCCCACCAGTGAGGAGGCTAGCGAGTCAAATTCTGCAGAGGGGCCAAGGAAAGCAAAGATGGGAAAGGCCTGGAAGAGTCCCACTAAGAAGCCGTTGGTGGTCTTAGTGGTTTTGCTAGCAGGACTGGGGAAGAAACCAGACTGCAGTGGGTTGAGGAGAGCACAGCCCTCAAGGAAACATGGCCACTTCCTTTTAGAGGAGTTGGAATCTGAGTGAGGCAAGCTAGGGTATTGGTGAGAAGAGGCTGTGGTCTAAGCAGGAACTGGGACATGTCAGTTCTAATAGAGTTGGGGAAAAGAGCTTGACAAGATGGGAGGAAAAGCAGACAAATGACAGTGAGGGCCCCAACGCTGGCCAGGGACTCAGAGCACAGGTGGAAAGATGAAATTAGACAGAGGGGTCCATGAAGTAAACCAACAGGCATCTGTGCAAAATATCCAAGCTTAAAAGAAACATGCACAAGCATTTGTCTCACAATTAATCTTCAACTCTAGGGAGAATTGTTTATGCTAATGTACAATTGCTAATTAGATACAATCTTCTGATGATGTCGGGAGTTCAGTGGAGATGGATCCAAATATAGCAGGTACACCTCAAATGATGCTGATGTGAGGACAAGGCAACCAGATACCTTTTTTAAAAAAAAAATACAACTAGTGTTTTCAAGAGGCAGGGAAGGCAGAATCTTGGATTTGTGGTTCTAAGAGATCTCAGGAGGAAGATCAACAGGAAGGAAAACTGGAAGGTTCAACCTCTTAATTGATCTGAGTTGCGGAGGCATGACCCTTACTGCATGAATGAAAGCACAGCCTTTGGGAGCTGAGTTTGTTAGTATGTAAGTATTTGGATGCATGAGTGTATCAGCATAGAGAATAACCCCTTCTCTATGGAAATAGAGAAGACAGGAAAACACTGACACCGTTTATAGATAAAAGGAAACAAAACCTTGACCGAGTAACCCCCATGCTATAGTCATCTATGATAGCTGCCTACCAGTCATAGAGAATTACCAGAGACACAGAAACTTCAATTCAGTTCAGTTCAGCCACTCAGTCGTGTCCGACTCTTTGCGACCCCATTTATCGCAGCACGCCAGGCCTCCCTGTTTATCACCATCTCCCGGAGTTCAGTCAAACTCACGTCCATCGAGTCGGTGAAACTTATGCATGTCCTAAAATCTACCATATTTTGTTTTTAACTGGTTTTATTATAAAGCCAACTTTTTTTTTTTTTTGAGATCTCGGTTCTTTTGTTATCCAAGGAACATGATTATTCAAAGACTAAGCACTTAGAAGGAATATAGATTGCAACATCCAAATTATGTAGATTCTTCAGATGTTTAGAGAGCCTTTAAAAACTTATTATTTTCTATTTATTCAATAGGATAATTCACTTGGCAGGAAACCCTGGAGTTAAAAATTATCCGAGTTGTGAAATAAGAATTCAGGAAAACAAAATCTCCATAAACTTATTGCAACCTACTGTGAATTTTTGACACATTTATGGCAATGTCCCTCCTTTTAATTTACAGCTGAAATGCCTCCCTGTTGGACTGTTGAGACCCATGAGATTCCATTCGTATGAGTTGGGCCCATTTCTTCCATTCTCTGGCAAAGAAGATTTTTGCTACACAATAACTTCAGAGCCAACTCATTGGGAAAGACCCTGATGTTGGGAAAGATTATTATTATGAGGGCAGGAGGAGGAAAAGGGGTGGCAGAAGATGAGACGGTTGGATGGTATCACCAACTCAATGGACATGAGTCTGAGCAAACTCCGGGAGATGGTGAAAGACAGGGAAGCCTGGTGTGTTGCAGTCCATGGGGTTGCAACCAGTCGGACACAACTTAGTGACTACATGCTGCTGCTGCTGCTAAGTCGCTTCAGTCGTGTCCGACTCTGTGTGACCCCATAGACGGCGGCCCACCAGGCTCCCCCGTCCCTGGGATTCTCCAAGCAAGAACACTGTAGTGGGTTGCCATTTCCTTCTCCAATGCATGAAAGGCAAAAGTGAAAGTGAAGTCGCTCAGTCGTGTCCGACTCTTCGTGACCCCATGGTCTGCAGCCTACCAGGCTCCTCCGTCCATGGGATTTTCCAGGCAAGAGTACTGGGGTGGGGTGCCATTGTCTTCTCCAAGTGACTACATAAAGAACAACAATTTCAGAGTAAATATACAAATTTTAATATTCTACGTAGAAATGGTGGTGGTGGGCTAGGGTTGGAGTTGGAATCAGAGATCTGGGAAAAAGAGGAAACTTTTAGCAGGAAAAGCCTGTTATACCAAGAGACTGCAGAGGCAATATTTTAATACTTTAAACCCGATTTAGAATTTGGAAAAAATATTTTAAATTTAAATCTGAAATTAAAGCACATGTGTGTGTGTGTGTATGTGTGTGTACGTGTGTATGTGTGTGTATGTGTGTATGTGTGTGTATGTGTTTGTGTGTGTGTGTGTGTTTGTGTGTATGTGTATGTGTGTGATCTTCATATACAATAAAGGTATATTTCAAAGAGTGTGGGAAGCAGAAAATTAACTCTGTCTGAGGAAGAAATATCTGAGAAAATTCTCAAAGGATGACCAGCGGGTGTTTAGGGTGAAGGGGAATAGGACTTGCAAAGGCACAGAATCATGAAAATATGTGATTAAACATGAAACATTCATACAAGTTCAGATGCTTTAGACAGTGGAAAGTTTCAAGCAGTGGAGTGGCACAGCCTGTTTAGAAAGATTGATACTAGCAATACCTGTGTAAGATTGGAGTGCCAGCCTGTTCTGAGTGGTGTCCAACTCTTTGCAACCCCATGGACTGTAATCCACCAGGCTCCTCTGCCCATGGGATTCTCCGCAAGAATACTGGAGTGGGTTGCCATTTCCTACTCCAGGATCCTGAACCAGGAATCGAACCCATATTGTGTATGTTTCATTGGCAGCAGAACCAGGCAGGGTACCAGCCACGAATGGCAAAAACCCAGGAGATGGAGAGGCCTGAGCCGGGACAGTGACCGGGCCATGAAGAGGCTCAGAGCAGATGCGGGGGAAGATGGAAGGGTGGAAGAGACGAGGGGCTTGATGACTGACTTAGTGGGGGACACAGAGAAGGGAGGGGCCAGCCCAACTTACCAATAATGGAGCTGATATTTTGACTTCTAGTCAACAGACTCAAGTAGTTTGGAAGTCAAGAGTACAGGGAAGGGATGCGATTAAATCTCATTCCCAACACCTTGTTCATAGGACTCACTTTGCAACTTGTTTTCAGGCTTAACATTATACTCAGGGATAATATTCAACTTCAGTATATGTGCTGCTGAAGCAGGCACACTCAGGGACAATATTCAAAATTTTAGCAACTGGAATAGCATGGGCTTAAACAAAACAGTTCAGCAATCCAGCTACACTGGGTGAGCAGGACCACCCTGCAGTTTCTGTCTCAGTCTGAGTAGAAGCCATTATGGAATCGCAAAGCATGGAATGTGTCATCATTCAGTCGACACATCCCCAATAGGTAGGTGATCACAGGTCCCACTCCTTGTCATCACAGATACTGCTATGGTGAACACTCTTGAAAATGGATTCACACACTCACCCTTTGGAAGCATTTCATGTTTTAGTTTAGGGAGGGTCACATTTTCTCTTGTCTTCCATTTGCTTCTGTGACTTCCTTGGTGTTCAGATATTTGATACTTTGTACACAAACAAATACCTAAACAAATCCAAGGCCCATCTGCAGGGCAGGCTTACCAGTTATCCTTCCAAGGCCTGGCGTCCTTGACCCAGCTTCCCCAGCCAGATGAGCTCCCAAGCTGTGGCCAATCAAATGTACTTTAGAAGCGGAATATCCAAATTTTTTCTGAGAGGATATTTTAAAAGGAAAACAGAACAAGCATTAAAAAAAAAAAAAAGATAGGTAGAATGGCTGAAACTGGCTTAAAATGAAAAAGGGGCTGACATGTTTCTCCCTCTCCCACCCAGGACGGGGAGACTGGTAAAATGATAAAGCAGCCCATGTCCACCTACATCCTTATCCAGCTGAGGGAGAGAGCACCAGGTGGGCTGGAGGAATGCCTTCTGTCAGAGCTTTCTCCCTGTGCTAAAGGGCCTCGCAGTTCTGGGGAACAGGAAGGAGACCAGCCCAGTGACCCTTCTCTGGCTTCCAGTCCATGTTCATCCTTCCTGAGTCCCAAACCATCCCGCACACCCCCACATGGGCTAGAGGCAGCTCACACCCGGGGGGGCAAACAATTCACTGAACATTTAAGTCAGCCAACACTTTCCCCTTCAGTTAAGCAAAATCTCCTCCTACTTATTTTCTGAGCCTTTAGGAGCCCACAGTTCAGGCCCCAGGATCAAGGAAGAAATTCAGGAAAGCTTAGTTAGACCTGGTTTTTCTCTGAGGAGGAGATAATCTGTTTCCATCCTCTGTGGACAAAGACACACTCGAAGTTCCTCCGTGTAGTCTAGCCTCCCCTGATGAGTGGGAAGAGTGGATGGAGAAGAGGGAGGGCAGCGGTGAGTATTTGGCTCCCTGACTCTTCTCCAGCCTGTGTCCTAACTGGGCTCAGAGTTGGGCTCGCTTTCCTGACTGACCCTCAAAGTGAGCAGCAGCGCCTGCCAGTCCCCTTCCCGTTGCCTTGTATTTTTCCACAGTCCTGTCCCCACACTCCGTCAGAGCAGAAACGCTGTCTCGCTCACCGTGTACCTCCAGTGCCTAGAATGGAGCCCGGCCCACAGCAAGTGCGGAGTGAAATATTTGTTGACTGTAAGGAGTGAAATCTTAAGAATCTGAAAGGGTCATAAATCTTTAGATTTTTTACTTCACTGCAGTGCATGGTGGGAAACTACTTCCTATTATGGTGGAGCATTTGGAGATTTATAAATGTCTCAGAGTATAGCCCTCATAAATAGCAAAGCCTATTTTATTCTCTTTGAAAATGTGTAGGTTCAAGAGTTGTGCCTGGACTGGCCTAGGGACCTAATTCACTGCCATAGAACCCAGTTTCTGTGGGGAAAACGCACTTCACATTCTGCACAGATAGCGCCCATAACGCAGAAACGGTTTCTTCTCTATCCTTAAGGATAGGTTTATACTGTGCTGAAAAGGAACCGAGATGGTCCTCCAGGCTGACCAAAGCAGCGACCTTGAAGGGCGGGGATAGATGTGGTGAGGAGCCGGTGAAGACACACTGTCACCAAGTGGCGAATTGTAGAACTACAGGCACTTCTTTCACCAAAAAGGAACCTAACTTTCCCTTTTTGGCTGCCATACACCAACACTTATTATTTCACATGTTCGGTACTTGTGTAAACTAATAAAAAAAAGTATACAGGATTGCCCCCAAATTCTTAGTGTTATGACACAAAGCTGGTTCAATGTAATTTTAAAGAAATCAACTGTTCTTACCACGAGAACATCAATAAAATAAGCCACCTCAGCACCAACAACGCGGAGATTGTTTACCGCGTGGATATATTGCAGTGAACCGTTAATCCAGTCTAAATTAATGCAGTTCACATCTTCTACTTTTAGCAGTACCTAAAAAGATTTATTGTAAGTATTAAAAGCAAGAATTAAAGGAAACCTGAGAGCCCAAACAACTGATTCTACAATAAGAAATGACATCTGCAAGTATTGAGGACCTACCATTGCTTGGCCCTGTCCTAACACTTGTACATACATTAACTTATTTAATATTCATTTAAAGATAAGCAAACCTGGGCAAAGATAGGTTAATTAACTTGCCCATGACCACAGAGCTAGTCAATAGAATCATAATATGCCAGACAGCCTGACTCTACCACACTAAATGGCTTGTAAATAATTAATTGCTTACTGTGTTAGCAGTCTATTAATCTTGAGTAGAAGAGAGGAAAATTAATTTCCTGGAGTGAACTTGGAAATGTTTTCCTTAAATTAAATGAGAAATTTATCATACCATTCAATCTTTTGTCAAAGATGAGAATTTACTAAGAATAATTATAAAAATCTTCTATCATAATCTGTACAATTTATAATAAGTGAAAATAAATGGGAAATGAGTAATTCATCTGCGGTCTTGGAATATGGCCAATGTGAATAACTGAATGGAGAATTTCCATGAATACACGTTAGTACCTTGCAAAGTACATTCACATTAAACATAAAACTTTAATACTAGCATAAAGAAGAGATTATTCATGTCATACATTGCACATGTCTTGCTGCCATTTGCCATCTGATTTCCATCCAGGTATGTTGATACGTGTGATCTTGTGTGTGGCGAAGTGTGAGGCTCGGATAGTTAAATAATTAACTGCACTGACTTCCTGTTTCAGGTGAAAAGAAATTAAGGTAAAATAATTGAAAATTATTTAACATTTAGTAGAATTATTCTAAATTCACTCAAAAATTGTCTTCTAAGTTTGACTTTAACAACCATCTTTAATACATTTTTATCAAACAAATAGTTACTGCTACATATTGCAGTAGTACCCAGGAATTATTAATGCATTACAAAATGCAACATACAAATTTAATCATAAGGAAAAGAAATAAAAATGTATGGATTTAAGGTAATGTTTGTAAGACAATGTTGGCTCAGTTTTAATTACAATGTCAGTAAGCCTTACTTTTGTACAGTATTTTTCAGTTGTCAATATAACTCATGAGAATTACCTTATTCAAGGCTTAGATGCGTATTCCAAAGGTGGCAAGATGGACTGTCCACCACACTTTATGAACGAGGAGTAGAGGTTAGATCCTTGTCACATGAAATACAACAGCATATTTAAGATATTTTATGTGATGGTGTTAAATATTGTTTTGTATTTCTTGTACTTTATTAAATGGTTTTTATAACAAAACTCTTGAAGACGTTAGAATACCATTAATTTAAGTGACTTTGTTATTAAGAGAAAAATTAGAAGTCAAAAGTATAAGCAATTAAGTAGAGAAAAAATAAAAGGTCAAATCAGCAAATAGCAAGTTTGACCATGGTAATCTTAAACTGAAAAGCAGCAAATTTAGATACTCATGAAAATGAAATGAATGACTGATTACTAGCTACCTGTGTTTAACAGTGTATACAATTAATCATACAACTTACCAGAGTTTCTCCAAGACTGTGAGCAAACAAATTAAGAGACTCCCAAGCTGGCTTACAAATGACAATAATTATGATACAGATAAAACTCGTATCTATCTAGATTATAGGTTCTCTGTGAAAGAGTGAAAGTGTTAGTCACTCAGTTGTTTCCAACTATGCAACCCCATGGACTTCTGAAGCTTACCAGGCTCCTCTGTCCATGGGATCCTCCAGGCAAGAATATTAGAGTGGAGAGCCATTCCCTTCTTTAGGGGATCTTCCTGGCCCAGGGATCGAACCCAAGTCTCTTGCATTGCAGGCAGATTTTTTACCCTCTGAGCCACCAGGGAAGCCCTGTAGGTACCCTGTAGAGTAGCTCATTTGGCCCTCTCAGTGCTGTGAGGCAGGTACGAACTTTGTAGGTTAGGAAGGGGCGTAATGACAAAGGAAGTCACTTGTCCAAAAGCACTGCAGCTGATGAATCCTGGAGCAAGATCCAAACCCACACGGTCTCTCTCTAAAGCCGTGCACTTCACCACTGGGCTTTCAAGTTGTGATCTGATCATACTGCTTTCTCCTGATGGGATGCATACCAGCTGACGTATTTGTGATGTAGATAATAAAATCTATTGTATTGGGGCTTTTTAGGAAGCACTTCTCTGCTAAATAATCGAACCCAAGTGCAAAAATGTTTGTTTATCTATGTATTTAAAAGAACTCAATGCCCATTCCAACTCTAGCTAGAGCCCCTTAAATACCTACTGTATTCCTGTTTCTACACCAAAAAAACCTCTATTTAGGAAAGGTCATTTAGTAGAAAGAGTGCATATAGTTTTCCACTGTCATGAGAATAGTTTGAAAAAGTGGAACCTTGAACAAGCCTCAGAATGGTGGTCTGACAAGTATTATGGGATCCAAGCATTTTCTGTTGTCACAAAAGCCATTAAGGATTTATTCACGTAGGAAAAGGCCACAAACAACTTGTTCACTGTGCATTCAGTCTAGCACACAATGACACACTAACTTAGAAAATGGGAAAGTCCCTAACAACATCATGGGATCGAAAGAAGACAACTTGGATGCCACAAGGACAGAAGCTAAAAAGGGTGTCAGGACAGACAGATTATCTGGAGAGAAGAGTGGAGTATTGATGTTTAGCTGGGTGCTGGGGTGTTATCTTTTACCATTCTTATCTTTGAGTAGTCATAGAGCCTAACTGACATGGAATCAACCCATACTATAAGTGAGGCAAAAATAGTCACCAGTTAGGCATGTTCTAGCCTTGACAAAAGCTGCAGGCTCAGGAACCACTGTAATTACGCAACTATGCATCCCAACTAGCAATGGCAATGAGTCACTTAAGGTTAAGAAGTCACGGATACTATGCTCTCATAATTTAAAAAACAAAAAAAGAAAGAAAGAAAAAAAAGAAGTCACAGATTCATGGGAAAAAGAAGTTGGTTTTATTCTTCCAGGAAAGTAGCTGAGACCTATGCCTCAGAAGACCATTTCCATCAACAAATTGATCCTTGACAATTCACCAATTGCTAAGCCTCGATTACTAATTCCTTATTTGTTAATTCCTCAATTGCTAAGCCTCAATTGCTAAGCTACTGCACGATTTACTTCTTTCTCATAAACAAAGGTAATCAAATTTATACAGTATAGCACATGGGTCAAACCTGTGATGGTCCTGCTTTTAGTATCTCACCATGACTCAGTATACAATCTAGCTGTTACTAAAAACCACATTAACAGCAAACCCTCAGGTGTTTATCTATTGCAAAATTCGGGTACAGATCTGTGTTGTCACACATGATTCTTTCCAAATGGAAGGGAGTGGGAAAGATGTGGGAAGCACTGTTTTTATGGCCTCTTTCTTAGGAAAGTATTCGGTT
Source organism: Bos taurus (assembly GCF_002263795.3). Taxonomy (NCBI): domain Eukaryota; kingdom Metazoa; phylum Chordata; class Mammalia; order Artiodactyla; family Bovidae; genus Bos; species Bos taurus. The sequence goes on along the minus strand of NC_037353.1, from coordinate 36,870,508 downwards.
TTCTGATGTTCTCTTCACTGCCCTTTGGGCTCAGCCTTGCCTGAAGACTGGTCTTCATCACCTTCTGTCTTACTGCCTGTGCTCTACAAAGTTCTAGTGCATGTCTCTGTCCAGAAGGATAAAGAATCAGCAAGTCCTATGAAGGCTGAGGGTCAACATCCGGGGATACAGTTAGTCCTGGGCAGAAAAATTCACCCTGAAAGTCCTAAATGGATAGAGGTGCCCCAAAACATTTGTATTACGTTTTTAAAAAATGTGGTAACATACACATAACATAAAATTACTGTTTCATCCATCATTAAGAGTAAAATTCACTCGCACTCTCATTCACATTGTTGTGCAAGCAACAGGACCTTTACAGAACTTTGTCATCGTCTCAGACTGAAACTCTGTGCCCATTAAACAGTAACTCCCATCACCCCCTCCCCCAACCCCAGTAACTATTGATATTATTCTACTTTCTGTCTCTATGAATTTGACTATTCTTGGTATGTTATATAACTGGAATCATATAATATCTGTCCTTTTGTGTCTGGCATATTCAATTTAGCAAAACGTTTGCAAGATATTGTACAACCTATTAGAATTTCATTTCCTTTCTACAGCTGGGTAATACTTTTTGCTTTTTAACAGTTAAATCAAACTTTTGAAGACATTTTCTTTATAAGTTTCTCTGTACTCAAAGTAAAGTCTTGTCTTTTCTTCTTTGTTCTCGCTAGAGCCGTAATCTATACAGCAGATGGTATATTTCAGTAAAGAGCTATGTGTACATATGTATGTGTGAGTCTGGTAAGTAGATAGCTATGCTTGCAGGGTGTGAAGGCCTAGAAGAAGGCTGTCTTGGCTGGTGAGACCTGCCCTGCATGCGACGGGTCTGGTGGAAAGCAAGCCTCAAGGTTATGCTGCTGCTGCTGCTAAGTCGCTTCAGTCGTGTCCGACTCTGTGCGACCCCAGAGACGGCAGCCCACCAGGCTCCCCCGTCCCTGGGATTCTCCAGGCAAGAACACTGGAGTGGGTTGCCATTTACTTCTCCAGTGCATGAAAGTGAAAAGTGAAAGTGAAGTCGCTCAGTCGTGTCCGACTCTTCGCGACCCCATGAACTGCAACCCACCAGGCTCCTCCATCCATGGGATTTTCCAGGCAAGAGTACTGGAGTGGGGTGCCATTGCGTTCTCCGAATAAATGTCCTAAAGCCTCCTAAAAACTCAAAATGGGTCCCCATGGCTCCCAGGGTAATAGCCCATCTCCCCAGGAAGGAATTCTACAAATTGTTTCTAAAACTGTGTTTCTAACTCACTCCGCATTTGAGGACTTCCTCTCTGCCTTGTCTAATCCAACAGCGGTGTCATTTATCAAACACCCTCTATTGTCTCTCTCCTCTGTGTGTGTGTTCACACCATTTCCCTGTCTTTGCTTTCGAAAGCCCTGCCCTTCCTTCAGGACACACCTCAAACCCTCCTCGAATTCTTTCCTGGTTCCCATCCCCACTCCCAAGGGGAAGGTAATCCCTTCCTCTCTCTGTTCCCAAAGTCTTTGGTCTGTTATCTTACATCACAGACCAAAGTGCTGCAATAAGGCTATTTGGTTACATATCTCATTTCTCCTAGTACAATAAATTTAGGGCACTGTCTTGTTTATTCAATTTAGTACATAATAGGTATTGCTGCTTCTTCAGTCTTACAATGTGGAAGGTTCTCAATTAATATATTAACTGAACGAAATATCAAATTTATCCCATATGAAACACATATTCAGAGCAATCTTTGTTTTTAAATACCAGGGCAAATGATGAGAGAAATATCTGGCTCACAACACTAAAAAGAAATGTTTTCCTTTAACTCAAGAGTTTCTACCAGAATAGGTTATCTATGGCTTCTGTACTTGCAGAGACATCTTCTATTTTAGAATAATATGTGTGTGCAGGCAGCGAGTTAACTTACCTGATGGACTTTGGGATTCTGTCTAGTGTAGAGCAGAAAGCGAGTGTTTATCTTTTCTGGAGACCATGGTAACCCTGCAAACCGTCTTGAGAAGGTCCCAGTCCATGGCAGACCATCTTTAAAGCATCCCACCCTTTCATAGCAAACTTCTTCCCCTGCAGCTAAAAGATAGAGTGTTAGTATTATAGGAACCAGGCCAGAGAACGGCTGTGTTTTACACTAAGAGGCTTTATTGAAATTAGTCTTTAAACAAGTGTGACTCAGGGAGAGTCTTTTCAAAAAAATGCTCTCCCTTCCCCTTCCCCTCCCACCCTTTCTCCATATCACAGCCATAACCATGTGGACTTCAGAACGGCAGATCAGAGTGTAGGAGATTTGACATGATACATCCCTGACTTTGGATAATTATTTTACCTTTTTTGAATCTCAGTTTCCTTCTTTGTAAAATGGAGATAATTTCACTTACCTTACAGCCTGGTTATGAAGATTAAATGAACTATTACACAGGATAGTCCTCCTTAAAAGGGGCCAGAGACATAAGATTGGATACTGTGTCTTCCCTGAAGGTCTTCTTTTTCTTATAAGACTTATAACTCTTGATGAAAGGTATCTTTGTGTCTCCAGAGCCTAGTACCATGCCTGGCACACAGCAGGAGTCTGAAAAGTGTTTCAGCGTGTATGCCTACATGCTAAGTTGCTTCAGTTTTGTCTGACTGTTTGAGACCATATAGACTGTAGTTAGTCAGGCTCCTCTGTCCATGGGATTCTCCAGGCAAGAATACTGGAGTGGGATGCCATGCCCTCCTCCAGGGGATCTTCCCCATTCAGGAATCAAACCTGTGGCTCTTATCTGCATTGGCAGGTGGATTACTTACCATTAGCACCACTTAGGAATCCCTTCAGAGAGTATAAATGAGAGCAAAGTTTCATTTAGTTTTAACTGTTTCTTCTTTCTGGAGCTCACTTCACTCATCTTTAAAATGAGAGTTTTGGGGAAAATTAGGCGCGGCCTAGAGGAGCTACCCCACGTCCGAGGTCAGGGGCTGAAGCTGGGAGGACCCCATGCCCGAAGGGCGGCGGCCAAGAGGAGTTACCCCATGTCCGAGGTGAAAGGCAGTGGCCGAGAGTGCCAGGCTGCGATGGGGCAGAAACGGCCTAGAGGAGCTACCCCGCGTCCGAGGTCAGGGGTGGTGACGAGAGGAGTTACCCCGCATCCAAGGTCAGGGGCGGCGGCCGGGAGGAGCTACTCCACGCCCCAATGCCAGAATCCAGGGGCGGTGGCCGGGAGGAGCCGTGGCTGCGTGGGCGTAGGAGGGCCTAGAGGAGCTATCCCACGTTGAAGGTCAGGAAGGCGGTGAGGAGACACCCCTCATCCAAGGTAAGGAGCAGTGGCTGCACTTTGCTGGAGCAGCCATGAAGAGATACCTCATGCCCAAGGTAAGAGAAACCCAAGTAAGATGGTTGGTGTTGCAAGAGGGCATCAGAGGGCAGACACACTGAAACCATACTTACAGAAAACTAGTCAATCTAATCACACTAGGACCACAGTCTTGTCTAACTCAATGAAACTAAGTCATGCCTGTGGGGCCACCCAAGATGGGTGGGTCATGGTGGAGAGATCTGACAGAATGTGGTCCACTGGAGAAGGGAATGGCAAACCACTTCATTATTCTTGCCTTGAGAACCCCATGAACAGTATGAAAAGGCAAAATGATAAAATACTGAAAGAGGAACTCCCCAGGTCAGTAGGTGCTCAATATGCTACTGGAGATCAGTGGAGAAATAACTCCAGAAAGAATGAAGGGATGGAGCCAAAGCAAAAACATAACCCAGCTGTGGATGTGACTGGTGATAGAAGCAAGGTCCGATGCTGTAAAGAGCAATATTGCATAGGAACCTGGAATGTCAGGTCCATGAATCAAGGCAAATTGGAAGTGGTCAAACAAGAGATGGCAAGAGTGAATGTCGACATTCTAGGAATCAGCAAACTGAAATGGACTGGAATGGGTGAATTTAACTCAGATGACCATTATATCTATTACTGCGGGCAGGAATCCCTCAGAAGAAATGGAGTGGCCATCATGGTCAACGAAAGAGTCTGAAATGTAGTACTTGGATGCAATCTCAAAAATGACACAATGATCTCTGTTCGTTTCCAAGGCAAACAATTCAATATCACAGTAATCCAAGTCTATGCCCCAACGAGTAATGCTGAAGAAGCTGAAGTTGAACCGTTCTCTGAAGACCTACAAGACCTTTTAGAACTAACACCCAAAAAAGATGTCCTTTTCATTATAGGGGCTGCTGCTGCTGCTAAGTCACTTCAGTCATGTCCGACTCTGTGTGACCCCATAGACGGCAGCCCACCAGGCTCCCCTGTCCCTGGGATTCTCCAGGCAAGAACACTGGAGTGGGTTGCCATTTCCTTCTCTAAGACTGGAATGCAAAAGTAGGAAGTCAAGAAACACCCGGAGTAACAGGCAAATTTGACCTTGGAATACGGAATGAAGCAGGCAAAGACTAATAGAGTTTTGCCAAGAAAATGCACTGGTCATAACAAACACCCTCTTCCAACAACACAAGAGAAGACTCTATACATGGACATCACCAGATGGTCAACACTGAAATCAGATTGATTATATTCTTTGCAGCCAAAGATGGAGAAGCTCTATACAGTCAGCAAAAACAAGACCAGGAGCTGACTGTGGCTCAGATGATGAACTCCTTATTGCCAAATTCAGACTTAAATTGAAGAAAGTAGGGAAAACCACTAGACCATTCAGGTATGACCTAAATCAAATCCCTTATGATTAAACAGTGGAAGTGAGAAATAGATTTAAGGGCCTAGATCTGATAGATAGAGTGCCTGATGAACTATGGACTGAGGTTTGTGACATTGTACAGGAGACAGGGATCAAGACCATCCCCATAGAAAAAAAATTCAAAAAAGCAAAATGGCTGTCTGAGGAGGCCTTACAAATAGCTGTGAAAAGAAGAGAAGCGAAAAGCAAAGGAGAAAAGGAAAGATATAAGCATCTGAATGCAGAGTTCCAAAGAATAGCAAGAAGAGATAAGAAAGCCTTCCTCAGCGATCAATACAAAGAAATAGAGGAAAACAACAGAATGGGAAAGACTAGAGATCTCTTCAAGAAAATTAGAAATACCAAGGGAACATTTCATGCAAAGATGGGCTTGATAAAGGACAGAAATGGTATGGACCTAACAGAAGCAGACGATATTAAGAAGAGATGGCAAGAATACACAGAAGAACTGTACAAAAAAGCTCTTCACGACCCAGATAATCACGATGGTGTGATCACTGACCTAGAGCCAGACATCCTGGAATGTGAAGTCAAGTGGGCCTTAGAAAGCATCACTACGAACAAAGCTGGTGGAGGTGATGGAATTCCAGTTGAGCTATTCCAAATCCTGAAAGATGATGCTGTGAAAGTGCTGCACTCAATATGCCAGCAAATTTGGAAAACTCAGCAGTGGCCACAGGACTGGAAAAGGTGTTTTCATTCCAATCCCAAAGAAAGGCAATGCCAAAGAATGCTCAAACTACCACACAATTGCACTCATCTCACATGCTAGTAAAGTAATGCTCAAAATTCTCCAAGCCAGGCTTCAGCAGTATGTGAACCATGAACTTCCTGATGTTCAAGCTGGTTTTAGCAAAGGCAGAGGAACCAGAGATCAAATTGCCAACATCTAGTGGATCATGGAAAAAGCAAGAGAGTTCCAGAAAAACATCTATTTCTGCTTTATTGACTATGCCAAAGCCTTTGACTGTGTGGATCACAATAAACTGTGGAAAATTCTTCAAGAGATGGGAATACCAGCCCACCTGATCTGCCTCTTGAGAAATTTGTATGCAGGTCAGGAAGCAACAGTTGGAACTGGACATGGAACAACAGACTGGTTCCAAATAGGAAAAAGAGTACATCAAGGCTGTATATTGTCACCCTGTTTATTTAACTTATATGCAGAGTACATCATGAGAAACGCTGGACTGGAAGAAGCACAAGCTGGAATCAAGATTGCCGGGAGAAATATCAATAACCTCAGATATGCAGATGACACCACCCTTATGGCAGAAAGTGAAGAAGAACTCAAAAGCCTCTTGATGAAAGTGAAAATGAAGAGTGAAAAAGTTGGCTTAAAGCTCAGCATTCAGAAAACGAAGATCATGGCATCTGGTCCCATCACTTCATGGCAGATAGATGGAGAAACAGTGGAAACAGTGTCAGACTTTTTTTAGGGGGGCTTCAAAATCACTGCAGATGGTGACTGAAGCCATGAAATTAAAAGACGCTTACTCCTTGGAAGGAAAGTTATGACCAACCTACATAGCATATTGAAAAGCAGAGATATTACTTTGCCAACAAAGGTCCGTCTAGTCAAGGCTATGGTTTTCCCAGTGGTCATGTATGGATGTGAGAGTTGGACTGTGAAGAAAGCTGAGCGCCAAAGAATTGATGCTTTTGAACTGTGGTGTTGGAGAAGACTCTTGAGAGTCCCTTGGACTGCAAGGAGATCCAACCAGTCCATCTTAAAGGAGATCAGTCCTGGGTGTTCATTGGAAGAACTGATGCTGAAGCTGAAACTTCAGTACTTTGGCCACCTCATGCGAAGAGTTGACTCATTGGAAAAGACTCTGATGCTGGGAGGGATTGGGGGCAGGAGGAGAAGGGGATGGCAGAGGATGAGATGGCTGGATGGCATCACCGACTCGATGGACGTGAGTTTGAGTGAACTCCGGGAGATGGTGATGGACAGGGAGGCCTGGCGTGCTGTAATTCATGGGGTCGCAAAGAGTCGGACACGACTGAGCGACTGAACTGAACCGAGAGTCCCTATTGACAGTGCCTCTCCTGGAGGGACTGAAGCGGTGGACCGTGTTGGCCATTTCTCAGTGCTGGCAAAGCAAGGGTGACTTGCAGCTGAGGAACAGCAGCTCAGTAGGCTGCTCTCCACTTTGTCTCCACCCCTCCTCCAGTATAGTCACTAAGACTGTTTTCAGCCCATTTCTTGACTTCCACGGTAAGCTTAGATAGTCATCTTCTAGGTCTTGATCCAGACCTCATATTCCTCATAACTTGACTCCATACCTTTGCAAGACAAAGTTTGAAGAGCTACTGCCTCTGCATCGCTGCCTCTCTTCCATCTCTGATATCTGTCCGCTGCAATTTTACCTTCATACTGTCAAGACTGATAATATTCAGTCCTTGTTCTATGATGATAATTAAATCACCCCTGTCTTATCTGTACACTGACTCTAAAAAAATTGAAAATCAATAAACCAAATTTATATTACTATGACTAGATAAATATTTCTTCCCTTCAGAGCCAGCTAGCATGCTATTTCCTTCTCTGCACTTCCACCGTTCACATACCCATTCTCTTCAAGGGAGAATAGTCAAATGAACTCTTACTTCTCACAATACATGAATTCCTCTAGGTCAGTGTCACTTTATCTGGCTCCACATTCAGATCATGCCTTTTGTGTGCCATTTCTGTTTTCCAGGATTCTCTGGCTGACTTTGTTTCCTCCTGTTGGAAGTGTCCTTCTTATATCCCTAGAACAGTGCCGTGTCTCAATCAATATTTCTCCTGCCTGGAATCCATTCTGTTTTTCCTCTTAAAGCACATATACATTCTGTTCCAATTTGAACCAATGATTTCATATTGGATAATAGCTTTCTAATACAACCATCAATTTTTCCTAGAAAGTCCAGCTGCCTTAGTTTTTGCATTCCATGCCCCACGCCCCCACACCCACCACTGCAACACTCTAAGTTCTCAACTACATTATTCAGTCAAGGAAAGAGAGTTTGGGTTTAAAAATGAAGAATGTAAATATTGCATGTTTTCTATGTTTGTAACTTACCAGGGGTATTGGTCATCAAGCCCTTTTCCTATAGGGCAACAGAGAGTGTATAAAAGCAGAAGAAATTAGATGTGGTTAAGAAATTAGATGTGATTTAACTGGGAACCACTCCAGTATTCTTGCCTGGAGAATTTCATTGACAGAGGAGCCTGGTGGGCTACAGTCCATGGGGTCGCAGAGTCAGATATGACTGAGCAACTAACACACAATAGCTTATCAACATCATAAGCTATTAAAACTATTTAGGGAAAAAATGGAAAGATTGATAGCTGTTTAAAAATATACATTTGGTATAAAATTAATAACTTGAAATTGGGCCAGTAATTTAAATAGTCTAAATAAAAAAGGATATAGTTTTAAAATTATAGAATTAAAGATATTATCTAGCCATTTAAATGTTTACAGAGAATTTGTAATGAAACTTTTAAAGAAAGTGAGAATGATATAGTGTTGGTGGGAAAAGACAGATAAGCGAGCTACTTGGAATATAGTTTCATTTAAAATGTAGGAGGGGAAAGATAAAATTCAAAGGAACTCCACCAAAATATTAACAATGGTGTTAGCGTGGTTTTTATTTTTTTCCAACATATTATTCATTTATGGTCTCAAATTTTCAATAATGAATACAAATTACCTCTGTAATAAGGAAAAAGTCACAAAACTAAAAAGAAGAGTACTTTTCCACCAAATTATGTCCACATTGTTTTCTCTGTCTTATATTAATAATAATTAAAATAGCAAAACCAGATTAAGCCCTGTGTGTCATGTGTGATGAAAGGAAGACTTAGAAAAGGTGATCACCTTGTTCAATGTTTCATAAGCAAAAATGAACCATAATGCAGGTCAATCTATCACTAAACAGAACGGGGAGGTATGTCATAAATTAGCTTTTTCTAGGTTACACTGTGGTAACAAATGATTTCCAAATCTCATTGGCTTATAAAAATTAAATTCATTTCTTATTCATGTTGTATTCTGGCTGCAATGGTTTTAGGTTGGATGTGGCTCTGAGCTATCAGTCTCCTTTTTTTTTTTTTTTTTCCTAATTTTATTTTACTTTTAAACTTTACATAATTGTATTAGTTTTGCCAAATATCAAAATGAATCCGCCACAGGTATACATGTGTTCCCCATCCCGAACCCTCCTCCCTCCTCCCTCCCCATACCATCCCTCTGGGCCGTCCCAGTGCACCAGCCCCAAGCATCCAGCATCGTGCATCGAACCTGGACTGGCAACTCGTTTCCTACATGATATTTTACATGTTTCATTGCCATTCTCCCAAATCTTCCCACCCTCTCCCTCTCCCACAAAGTCCATAAGACTGTTCTATACATCAGTGTCTCTTTTGCTGTCTCGTACACCAGCCTATTATACAGAGTGAAGTAAGCCAGAAGGAAAAACATAAATACAGTATTCTAACGCATATATATGGAATTTAGAAAGATGGTAACAATAACCCGGTGTACGAGTCAGTCTCCTTTTTTACAGGATCCAAGCTTAAGGAACAGACCCTGTTCGGCACTCTTGGGACGAAGAAATGGATGTAACAGCCGAACCAGGCAGATTTCAAGCAGGCCTTCAGACTTGGCTCTATTCCCTACCGTTCGGTGTCCTGTGGACAAAGGTGGCTCTGTGGAACGCTTTGTGGGGGGCGGGGGGAGGGGTGGAGGAGTAAATGAGGGGGAACAATAAAATCTACTGCGGAAGGGTATGCACATTTAAATTTCCATATGCACCAACTTTTGCCATTTCAGTTTGCATTTCTTTAACTACCTATACACTTGAACATCTTTTTGTGTATTTCTGGCATTTGCACATTGTCTAACGGGTGAGATTTTCATGCTCTATGTACATTTTTATAAAAGGTTATTTTTCCTTATTTATGTTTAAAAACTCTTTGAACAGTTAAAAATATTTACACCCTTTCTCAGATATTTAGCAAAGACATTCTAGTTGCTATATATTTTTGTTTAATAGATTTTACTTTTTATCATAAAGAAGTTTGCATTTTATTCAACAACATAATCCATCTTTTCCTTTATGGCTTTGGAGTTTTTTCTTGTTTAGAAAAACCGTCCTCACTCTAAGATCATTAACGATTTCACTGTTTTCATAATCTTTTTGTTTTACTCTTTTACTTTTAAATGTTCATTTTATCTGGGATTTTCTTTGATATAAAGTATAGAGTTTCAGTTCTCTTAGCATAAATTTATACAAAATGTAATCATTTAAATGTCTTTCACATCTATGGTTATTTCCCTTTGTTTATTTAAAACTGCCATCATGGCTTCCTATTTTTTTTTTCACTTTTATGAAGCAACCACGACATAAATTTATCAATTATATTGTTTTCTTCCTGTTTTTCTAATGTATTAACCTCTATTTTTATTAATTAAATTTTTATTTCAATGTTAATTGTTCTTTTATAGTTTCTTCTATTCTTGAGTCATATTTTGCTATATTTTTCAATGGAAATGTTTTGTTTCCTCTTTGACCTAAAAGTTCTTTAAAGGAGCATCTGAAATATAGCACGTTATATGAAACCAGCTTTAATTGGTTAACAAATCATAAATTGGCATAAGCACTCAGTTGCTAAGTCATGTCTGACTCTTTGCAACTCCATGGACTGTAGTCCACCAGGCTCCTCTGTCTAAGGATTTCTGAGGCAAGAATACTGGAGTGGCTTGCCATTTCCTCCTCCAGGGAATCTTCCCCACCCAAGGGACGGAACGCCTGTCTCCTTTGTCTCCTGCATTGCAGGCAGATTCTTTACCTGCTGAGCCACCTCAGTTCAGCCAGTTCGGTCGCTCATTCGGGCCCCACCCTTTGTGAATCCATGGACTGCACTACGCCAGGCTTCCCTGTCCATCACCAGCTCCTGGAGCTTGCTCAAACTCATGTCCATGGAGTCGGTGATGCCATCCAACCATCTCATCCTCTGTCAGCCCCTTCTCCTCCTGCCTTCAATCTTTCCCAGCATCAGGGTGTTTTCCAATGAGTCAGTTCTTCACATCAGGTGGCCAAAGTATTGGAATTTCAGCTTCAGCATCAGTCCTTCCAGTGAATATTCAGGACTGATTTCCTTTAGGATTGGCTTGTTTGATCTCCTTGCATTCCAAGGGACTCTCATGAGTCTTTTCCACCACCATAGTTCAAAAGTATCAATTCTTTGACACTCAGCTTTCTTTATGGTCCAACTCTCACATCCATACATGACTACTGGAAAAACCGTAACTTTGACTAGATGGACCTTTGTCAGCAAAGCAATCTATATGCTTTTTAATATGCTGTCTAGGTTGGTCATAGCTTTCATTCCAAGGAGCGTCTTTTAATTTCATGGCTGCAGTCACCATCTGTAGTGATTTTGGAGCCCAAGAAAATAAATTCTGTCACTGTTTTCATTGTTTCCCCATCTATTTGCCATGAAGAGATGAGACCAGATTCCCTAATTTTCAATTTCTAAATGAGTCTTTTCTTTATGGTATTGTGTACAGCCTTTTTCAATGACATAGAAAAGCTGGAAAATAGGCTCGTTAATTTAGTCAAGAAGTATTTATCTGAGGGCCTATTATGTGCCGGGGTGGTTCTCAGCACTAAGGACTCAGCAGTGGAGAAAGTAGTTCAGGTACCCATGGAGTATGTAATCTAGTTGGGGGGGTAGAAGACAGGCAATGAATAAGAATAAATAAAATACGGTATATGTTGAAGTGTGGCAAGTGCTGGGAGAAACCCAAAACATGGCAGGGGTGAAGGTGCGTGTGTGTTTGTGTCAGGAGGGGTTACAATTCGGATAGAGTGGCCAGGGAAGACCTAGCTAAGAAAGGTGGCACTTGAATCCATACCTGGAGCGGGTGAGGAATAAACTTTACGGATTTCCTGGGAGGCATTCCAGGCAGAAGGAAGAAGTACAAGCACAGCTGGTGTGATGAAGAATTACGAGGAGGCTGCCTGAACGGAACTGAAGAACCAGGGTGGGGGTGTGGGGAGAGGCGGGTCCATGACACCTTAGTTTGCAAGTTCAAAATATACAAGTCTTTGAGGAAAAAAGTGGGGTTTTTATTTCTTTGTTTTTTAGTTTTCAGCAAACTCATTTGGCAGAAAAAAAAAATGGGTCTAAAAGCCATATATATATATATATATATTCTTTATTCCACTTAATGTGAATACATAGGTTTTACTATAGAAATACATGCAGGTAACTGGGTAAGTGTGGTACTGGAAATTTATGGAGGGACTCTTCTTTTTATTTCTATTTTCTTTTTGAAATAGGAAACAAGCCCATTGGCCAAGGGTATTAGTGGACAGGAAGGCACTGGAGGTTTGAGTAGAGGGGAGAAGAATGGAGAAGAATGAGTAACCCAGGAGTCTGGGAAAATGAAACAACCAGGAAAGCTGAATATGATGGCTTGGCAGATTCATGCTCCACTTTAGTTTAATAACCATGATTTCACAGTGAGACTGTCAGCATGGTATGTGTTTTCCTCCAGGCACATTCAGCTGTACAAATGCAGTCACAACAGTGCAAAGTGTCAGATTTAATCAGGGTCATGGTTGAGCCAAGGGAACGAAGAGCAGCAGAGAAGTCTAGTGTGCACACCAAGGAATGAGCATGACTGATCACATTTAAACTGGGTAAGGAGGGGACTGAGGAGAGAGTTAGCTTCCAGATATAACGCTTTTTTAAAAATAGTTATATAAAATTTATAGGTTATATATATTTCAATTACACATACATATCTTAGCTGCCATAATTTAAAAACTGAGTCCATATTTGTTTTATAAACTATATCACATCTATTCAATTTTTAACAGAGTATTTGTATTCAGTCTTCTGGTACTTGCCATTTTATACTTTGTGCTTAATTCAGTGAGCTTCTAAACAGAAGTCACTCCCTATTGAAAAGCCAATATTTGAAAAACACGTATTTCTGATGGATAGGGAACTTACCAATCACAACTGGGTCTCCAGAGCTTAACACAGTACTTGGCACAAAGTAGGCAATTGTATTTGTTGATGTAAAAGAAAAATGTATTCGGATCCTTGTTCAGAGAGGATTTTGAGGGATGGGCTGGGAGTAAAGATAGCAAGAAGGTCTCTGAAGTCTAGACGGAGGAGATACCACTGAGAAGAGATGTGACAATACAAGAAAATGGACCAGGGCATACTTGACTCATTTCTTAATTCTGCTCTGGAACTCATTAATCTGCTTTCAGCATTCAACTGGAACTGTCCTGGGGTTGGAAAATCATGGAAAATAGAGCACAGTTCCTGGCATATACTAAAACTAACAAAGGTTCCATCCCTTTATTTTTTATTCCATAGGGAGAGCTGGAGAGCAGGGACTAAAACACACTGAAATCCTTTGATTCTATTTTGGCTAAAATGCGTCAACTAACTTTTATTGTGTTTACATGTACAATGTTGAAGCAGGGTAGTGAGAACAAAATAAACCAATAACTATTACATAGGTAATGTTAGTACATAAAGAGTCTACAATATAAAGTTCAGAAGTCAATAAATATTGAGCTAATGGGTAAGATCGTGACACAAAGGGAAAAAATCAATGTGGGGTTTCCAATCAGCATTAATCATTCATTCATTCATTCAAACATTTATTGAGCATCTACTGTGAATCAGGTACTGAAAATGGAAATATGCATGAACTCATTTACTGCTACATACTCATCTTAGAAGTGAAGAAACTGAGACTTCAATGGATGAATTATTTGTCCAAGGCCATAAAGCTACTAAATGATGAAGCTGGAGGCCCAGTACAAGACTGTCCAGTGACTTTTATTTTATTGGAAATAGATGCTTTTCATATACCCGTCAGATTCATTATTATGAAAATGGTGCATTTTCCTTTAGATAATTTTATGAAGAATAAAATATAAACACAGCTAATATGTCAAAGTCCATGTCAATTACATTTAAGATGTCAATATACTCTGTTTCAAAGAAATTATAAATTATGAGTCTTACCTGGTGATTTGCCAAAGAATAAAAGTGCAGGAATCCAAATTCCAAACATCTGAGTTGATTTTTTAAAAATCACATAAAATCTTGAAAATTTTTGCTTGCAAAATCACTGAACTATAAAAATATCAAGGAGTTTTCCAATGGTATCAATTAGTATTTAAGTTCTGGGTCCAGAAGAGCATGGGACTCACACTACCTTTAACTCTTCTGCCTTGCGAAGTAAATGTGTCATAGTCTGAACTTCTAACTTCATGTTAAGAGATATAATTAGCAGGGTGTGCCTTGCATTATGTGATGGGTAATTAAAACTTCTGAGTTGCTGTTTCATCATTAGCAATATTTTGTTTAGGCATAAACTGAGTCTCTCTTGAAAGTTATTTTAGTACTTTGGGATGGTCTTATAGTTAAGAAACATTAAAACAAGCAAAAATTTTCCAAACTAGGATTATACATTATGTGTGTTTTTCCCTAACACATTTCTTTATTTCAATTTTTGTTTAAGTTTTTATTAATTTTTAAATTTTAATTGTTAATTTACAATGTTGTGTTAGTTTCTGCTGTACAGCAAGGTGAACTGGTGACACAAACACTTAGACTCACTCTTCTTAGATTCTTTTCCCATATAGGCCATTACGAAGTATTGAGAAGCGGTCCCTATGCAATACAGCAGGTTCTCATTAATTATGTATTTTACATGTAGTAGTGTGTTTATGTTAGTCCCAATCTTCCAATTTATCCCTCACCCCCTATTTTCCTCCTTGGCAACCATAAATTTTTTTTCTACATCTATGAGTCTATTTCTGCTTTATAAATAAGTTAATTTGTACCAATTTTTTAGATTCCACAATAACCTCAGATATGCAGATGACACCACCATTATGGCAGAAAGTGAAGAACTAAAGAGCCTCTTGATGAAAGTGAAAGAGGAGAGTGAAAAAGTTGGCTTAAAGCTCAACATTCAGAAAATGAAGATCATGGCATCCAGTCCCATCACTTCATGGCAAATAGATGGGGAAACAGTGGAAACAGTGGCTGACTTTATTTTGGGGGCTCCATAATCACTGCAGATGATGACTGCAGCCATGAAATTAAAAGACGCTTACTCCTTGGAAGGAAAGTTATGACCAACCTAGACAGCATATTAAAAAGCAGAGACATTACTTTGCCAACAAAGGTCCGTCTAGTCAAGGCTATGGTTTTTCCTGTGGTCATGTATGGATGTGAGAGTTGGACTATAAAGAAAGCTGAGCACCAAAGAATTGATGCTTTTGAACTGTAGTGTTGGAGAAGACTCTTGAGAGTCCCTTGGACTGCAAGGAGATCCAACCAGTCAATCCTAAAGGAGATCAGTCTGGGTGTTCTTTGGAAGGACTGATGCTGAAGCTGAAACTCCAATACTTTGGCCACCGGATGCAAAAAGCTGACTCATTTGAAAAGACCCTGTTGCTAGGAAAGATTGAGGGCAGGATGAGAAGGGGATGACAGAGGATGAGATGGATGGATGGCACCACAGACTCGATGGATATGGGTTTGGGTAGACTCCAGGAGTTGGTGATGGACAGGGAGGCCTGGCGTGCTGTGGTTCATGGGGTCACAAAGAGTCAGACACGACTGAGCGACTGAACTGAACTGATAAGCAATTTCACATTTTTGTCTTTCTTTGTGTGACTTACTCAGGATGACAATCTCTAGGTCCATTCATGTTGCTATAAATGGTATTATTTCATTCTTTTTTATGCCAGAGAAAAACATACTTCGAAAAGATACATGCACTCCAGTGTTCACTGCAGCACTATTTACAAAAGCCAGGACGTGGAAGTAACTTAAATGTACACTGATGGATGAATAGATAAAGAAAGGGAACAATGGAATATTATCTAACACATTTCTGAGTGCAAACATCCACTTAATACAAATAGGCCCTACTAGAATATGCTATGAATTAAATAGTGAACATGGCTTATTTGGCTGTCTTACCTGTGTGGCAATATAGCATAGAATTTACCTGGTGATTGGAGCCTGATCACCTGGGTTCAAATTCTGGCTATGCCAGTTATTAGCAATGACCTTGGGCTAGTAAGCTCACTGTGCTCTCCTCCGCCTGTAAAAAACCAGGGATAATCCTGGTTCCTAATATTGTCATTTAGATGACTGAATTACTTACTATTTGAATAATACCTAATATATGCTGCTGCTAAGTCGCTTCAGTCGTGTCCGACTCTGTGCGACCCCATAGACGGCAGCCCACCAGGCTCCCCCATCCCTGGGATTCTCCAGGCAAGAACACTGGAGTGGGTTGCCCTCTCCTTCTCCAATGCATGAAAGTCAAAAGTGAAAGTGAAGTCGCTCAGTCGTGTCCAACTCTTAGCGACCCCATGGACTGCAGCCTACCAGGCTCCTCCTCCATCCATGGGATTTTCCAGGCAAGAGTACTGGAGTGGGGTGCCATTGCCTTCTCTGACCTAATATACAGTAAGTACTATATTGTGTAAATTTTATTATTGTCATTTTCAAGTATGTTAATAGTTAAAAGAGCAAGTTTGTGTTCACATATAGCTAAGTATACCCTTGTACACTTAATATACATCATTGTACATAGGATTCATACACTTGAATGTAATACAAATTTGTCTTTTTGGCTACTTCATTAAATGATGAGCAATTCAACTCACAGATATCCCTTGGTCAGTTTCTCAATTTTTAAATGTTCATGGAAGATGGCTGAAAGTATTTCTTAGTATTTCTTAATGTTTTACTCTCACTCTAATAGCATTAAAACTTTTAATTATTTATGAAGCATTCAGCCTTTTTATATAAAACTTGTAACACTGTGCAAGAATCAGACAAAGGAGAGGTTTTGAATAAGACTAGTTACGAGTCTCGGGTGCTTTTTTGGTGCAATATTTCCCGGAACTCATAATGGCCAGTCTACCCTGGCATGCAGACTGTAGTGATTAGAGCCTCAACCATGCAGCAGCACCAAGCTCAGTGCCTGGCACACTGAGTCCAGTAACTACACCACAAAAAAGGTGTGCTCTGAAAGTTTCACCAGTTATAACTGGACATTTTTCCCAAGTAGCATTTCAAGATTCAATGTTTTCAGTCACACACGTAGGATCAGCGTGAATAACATAATCAATACCTCTCAGAAGACAGCATCTTATTCATGTCTACATGAACATGTGATTAATATTGTTGTTCAGCCGCTAAGTTGTGTCCAACTCTTCGCGACTCCATGGACTGCAGCACACCAGGCTTCCCTGTCCTTCACTATCTCCCCCAGACTTTGCTCAAACTCATGTCCATTGAGTCAGTGACGCCATCCAACCATCTCATCCTCAATCAGCTCCTTCTCTTCCTAGCCTCAATCTTTCCCAGCATCAGGGGCTTTTCCAATGTGTCAGCTCTTCATATCAGGTGGCCAAGAAAGTATTCGAGCTTCAGCTTTAGCATCAGTACTTCCAATGAACATTCAAGGTTGATTTCCTTTAGGATTGACTAGTTTGATATCCTTGCTGTCCAAGGGACTCTCAAGAGTCTTCTCCAGCACAACAGTGCTGAAGGTGGTTAATAAACATGTTTAAATGAAAAAAAAAAAAAAATTCTCTCTTCGATGTTTCCACAGAACTTTTCAATGAAACTGCTATAACACTTAGCATGTCACAGACTTATTAGGCAATTACCTATTAGTCTCCTTTCCCAGACTAAATCATTCTGGGAGAAAGGCTGGTTTTTGTTCATCTTTGGGCTCCAGCATCTAGCAATAATTCTATCATAGTAGACATATGGTCAATCTTTGTTAAGAAAAAAATGTAGTCTTAGATTTCACTGATCTCATATCATTCAAGGAAATTCTTCCTCTAGACAGATTATCATGCTGAGAGTTAAAGACTCATTATACTTTAACAATTATGTTTAACGAGGTTCAGATACTGCTGAATCCTATTTGCTCACTGGAATTGTGGCAGTTCTGCTTGAAAAATGTCACATAGAGGAGTTAACAATAGCTTTTAAAAGCTCATCACAAAATCAGATCTGTGCTTATATATGACAGCACACCAAAAATGAGGAAAAATAGCAAATCAGTTGAATTCTTGACTCAAGAGTAGAAACTAATTCAATTAATTCTGTCCCTGGTATGATAAATTATTTTTAAAATTTAGTAAGGCAGAGAACCTTTCAATGTGTCATGATGAATATTTCAATATTAATGTCAGAACCCTGAATAACATGGCTATAATTTCTTAAATAATTTTTTAGACTATTTCTTAATGCACAGCTCTTGGAATTATCCAAGATTTCAGGGAGGCTGGCATCATGGCTATTTTGGGGAAGCGAAGAAAGAGTGAAATACAAAGACATGTGCCTGAGTAATCTTAGCACTCATTCATTCATTTGCCAAATATCTGAGTGGCTGCTATGTGCCAGGTACTCTTCTGGTTTCTAGTGACACACCAACGAACAAACAAAGACCCTGTCCTCTTGAATATTATAGTGAGGAAAGGGAAAGTGCAAGCCACTCAGTCGTCCAACTCTTTGTGACTGCATGGACTGTAGCCTGCCAGGCTCCTCTGACCGTGGAATTCTCCAGGCAAGAATACTGGAGTGGGTTGCCATGCCCTCCTAAGGGGGATCTTCCTAACACAAGAATCGAACCCAGGTTTCCCACACTGCAGGAAGATTCTTTACCAACTGAGCTACCAGGGGCAGCCAATAAACACAGTAAACCAGTAAATTCTAAAGTATGTGAAAAGGTGGCTTAAACTATGGAGAAATAAATAAAGCAGAGTAAAGGAGGTTGGGGCATTTGGGAACTGATTGGCAGAGTAGATTGCTATTAATTTTGGTGGTCCAGGGTGGCTTCATTGACAAGGTGAGCAAAAGAGAGTGACTAAGTAACACTTCCAGAAAAAGGAGAGGTAAGCCCAGGTCTAAAGGCAGGAATCTGCCTCATATTTATGAGGAAAAGCAGAAAGGCCAGTGTGTCAGGGGCAGAGGGAGAAGGAGGGAATAATAGAGGACAAGGTCACAGAGGTGCCTGGAGGCCAGAGTGGGTAAGGCCTTGCTGGTCACAGTAACAACTTCAGCTTTTCCTCTCAGAGAAAAGAAAGCCAGTGGCGGCCTCTAAATAGAGGTTAGACTTTGGTTATAACAGGGTCTTTCTGGCTGCTCTGTTGACAACAGACTGTAGGAAAGGGAAGGAAGAAGCCAGATGAGCAGTCGGGAAGCTACTGCAGTGATGGGTGAAGATGATGGTGGTTTGGACAGGAAGGTACCAATGGAGGTGGTGAGAAGTGGATGGGCTCAGGATGTAGTTTGAAGACAGAGTCAACAAGATTTCCTTTATTGTTGTCTCTGTTCTTTGATTTAGTGCTTAAGGGATGTAATGATTGAGGCGCATACCCAGTGCATCTTGCAGAGGTAGAAAAATTTACTTTTTTTTTTTCTGATTTATTCTTGAATAATGTATTTTTCTCTCATTATTGCCAGGATATTTCTTACAGTGCTTGACAGGACAAAAATATTTTAATGAATTGTTTACTTTCATTGGTTTAAGGTATGTATTTTTTTCTGCAAATTTTGGAAAATATGTTTCTAAAACAGATTATGCTTCTAAAGCTTTTTCTTTTTGTTAGTAAGGCTTTATTTGTATGCACATTTTGTAGTAATACACCACTTGTATGCAGACATAAAACAAGAACCTCCTGTGGAAGTATAACTTCTATTGAGGAAATATTGTTGTAAACTATTACTTTGTGAACTATAGACTATAATTAGATAGTCATCACATAGTTGTTAAATTATATACAATAAAAATGCACATAACATCAACACAGTTCATTATAATTACAAGTTACTCTAGAAGGCTACTTGAAGTTTCCAAGTAGCACACTTTTCATAATAGTAATTTGCCATACTAGAATGTGGCATATTAAAATTACACTTTGGAAAGTTAAATTCTTTCATATTCAGCAAAGTCAGAATAATATAATAAAGAAAAATGTCACCATCGAAGAGGCAATTGTAAAGAAAGGAGAGGTTGGGAGGATTTATACCTGCATTAAGAATTGGCAAATCATGTGTGGAATTTCAATATAGTTTGAAAAGGCTTCACTTCTAGAAGCAGCTTCTCCTGGAAGAAATGGTGATGTGGAGCCTGGACTTTAGAATTGGATCTGGATTCAAGCCAGGCAGGACTTCTTTAGCAGCACTATCTTTGACAACTTAGTTAATTTTTCTGAGCCTCAGATTCCCTCTGTATGTTAAGTAGTAAGTATATGTCTCAATATCTTGCCTGCACTAATTTTATTTTGAATATTACTGTTTGCCTTTTATCCTTAGTCCAACTATTCATTTTTCTTTTTCCTTTAGCTATATTCAGTATAACTGAAAAGTAAAATTGTATACATTTAAAGTATACAGTGTGATGATTTGATATACCTATAAATCATGTGAAGAAGGCTGAGCGCCGAAGAATTGATGCTTTTGAACTGTGGTGTTGGAGAAGACTCTTGAGAGTCCGTTGGACTGCAAGGAGGTCCAACCAGTCCATTGTGAAGGAGATCAGCCCTGGGATTTCTTTGGAAGGAATGATGCTAAAGCTGAAACTCCAGTATTTTGGCCACCTCATGAGAAGAGTTCACTCATTGGAAAAGACTCTGATGCTGGGAGGGATTGGGGGCAGGAGGAGAAGGGGACGACAGAAGATGAGATGGCTGGATGGCATCACTGACTCGATGGATGTGAGTCTGGGTGAACTCTGGGAGTTGGTGATAGACAGGGAGGCCTGGCGTGCTGCGATTCATGGGGTCGCAAAGAGTCGGACACTACTGAGCGACTGATCTGATCTGATCTGATAAATCACGAAATGATCACCATGACTGAGTGATATGGAGTTATATACCATAGAGTATTACTGTCAAGATAAAATGAGGTTATGCTCATATAGGGCTTAGCTTAGCATAAGGCAAACAGTAAACATTCTATAATTAGGGGCTATAATAAATCACTTGTAGGTTCAATCCAGGCTCCTGTTAATGTGTGGAGATATTCAGTGAATGTCATTGAGAAAGGCTAGGTACTTGTCCAAACAAGCCTAGGACAAAGGCAGGACTGGAAGAGAGGATCATCAATGGGTAGGTGTTCTGAGAAAGTGAAATAACAATAGGGAAGTCTGGATGTAAATGGCTTATGCAATTATGAGGGAATGTGGACCCAACAGAAATGAATCACAGGGAGAGTCCTAGAAGATCGGCTCAGGAGGAAATACGATGAGGTAGGTAGATACGGGTGAGCAAAGGGTTAGTTGATGGGCAGGGATTTCAGGAAGAACAAGGAAAGTAGGTCCAAGGACAAGAAGGTGACTTATAGGTAAGAAATGAGAGGGTGATGATTTGTTTCAGTGTGGATTAAACTTCTGTCCCACACACTTCTTGTTCCATTACCAACAGCATTTCTACCCTTTGCTAGTATTTCTGTCACATTTTTCCACCCATCAAAAGGACAACAAGATCGTAAGTAGAGAAAATCCAGCCAAACACATTTTAAAATAATTCAAATGCTCATCCATAAAAGGATTTCAAGGCTCTTCTCTCATATCGGTGCTTTCAAGGCCCTGGAACAAGCCTTAGCAATGTTTTACTTGGTAAGATACTTTGACTGCAGTCGTTTAAGACTTTTAAGTCTCTTTCCACTCTGGCTTTTCTTCCATCATACTTCCCCTTTTTAGGGTGGTGCTATAGTAGCAGTGGGTATTTCTGGGGTCGAGCTAAGGGAGATCTTGGGAAACACTTTGTAAGAAAGAAAGGCTTCCCTAGTAGCGTAGGTGGTAAAGAATATGCCTGCAACACAGGAGACCCAGGTTCAATTCTTGCATTTGGAAGATACCCTGGAGAAAGAAATGGCAACCCACTCCAGTATTTTTGCTTGGGAAATCCCATTGACAGAGGAGCCTGGTTGGTCACAGTCTATGGGGTTGCAAAGAGTTGGACACGACTGAGCAATTAACACTTTCTTTGTAAGAGTCTGACTCCACTTTTTCATGTTTGACTGCTGACAACTTTTAAGAGTCACCATTACCTTTGTCCTTTCTGCCCCACAACTAGGCAAGAAAGCCTGAATGGGCTGAGAAAGCCTCTTTCGGCATGAATAGGAAGTCCAAACCATGGAAGCCCCTGCATGTAGGAATGGAAACCCTTGTCCCAGCCTCACCTCCTCACCACCAAAAAGTCCCAAGTCATTATCCTTTCTCTCCCCTCTGCAGACATTTTTAGACCAGCATGGGAGCCTACCCTGCTCTTCCCAGAAAGACTCATGATGTGAGTTAATTACCCTTTACTAATCAGGTTCTGTATTAGATGTTACATTTACATTAGCCCATTTTGTTCTCACAATTACCCTGATATGTTTCACTTTTTATTCAGATAAGGAAGTTGAAGTTACATATGTTAAAGAAATAATCCCCAAGATAATTATGAAAGCTGATGTGCACCCAGTACAAACCCTAAACACTACAACGTCTCTCAATAGCCTTTCAGATTGTTGATTTTCCCCAGTCTTTCAGCTGCACTTACTGTCCCTGGCACTGAACAAGTTTCCTGAAATCATGTTTTCCCACCTACTTCTACAGCTTCTCTTGTTCCATGGCTGGCGACTTTTTCAGTTTTCTTATTTTCAAACACAATTATTCCCCAAGAGTCATGTCTTTTCTCCATATTTTGTAGATGTGTAGATATTTCCACGTGTGGCAAGAGAGCCCCCTCTAACTCACCTTTTGTCTCTTTATAAGATTTCCCTCCTCTTTCCAAAGCTTCTCGCCCAGCAATACCAGTTGTCTACTGGGCCTTTCTAACTGGGTGTCTTATGTGAATCATAAAGTTACCATATTCAAGTTTTGAGAAACTCTTTTCTGTCCAAATAGCTTCTCCTCACAGCCTTCCCCTTCCTGTTGTAGGAACTTCTATTCACTGAGTCATTGGCAGGAAATGTGCACATGGTCTTTGATACCCTCAAGGTCCCTGGCTTCCAGAGAGTCCTGTTGAGCTCTGTTGATGCTTCCTCTTTGGTGTCTCCCTCATTCGCTTCCTTCTATGAAACATACTGCAGAATCCCTGCTCGGGGTTTCATCTCTTGCCTGAAATGCTGCTGCTGTCCCAGGCTTCTGTCTCTTCAATCACATATTCTAGACATTACTTACAGATTATTCATCTTGAATCACATCTCTAATCATATTCTCCTCAAAAGTTTTTAATGAATGAAACAAACTATTTGACTTGCATAAAGGACCTCCTGTCCTCTCCTCAGTCTAGCTTCTGTGCCTGCAAGTCCACACCCCTTCACACCCACTGCATTTGCTGAGGTTTTGCTCATGCTGGTTCTTCAACCTTGCCAGTTCTTCCTCACCCTTCACGATGTGCAAAACCATTCTCATAATTTGAGAACCAGTTCACGTATGACAATACCTTTCATGAATATTTTTTCTGATTCCTCTTAGTCATATATGATCTCTGCAGTTTATAGATATCTACTGCATCTCGTATTATTTTTATCCTACTTATTACATTTTTTTATCATTTCATTTTTAATACTGGACAATTTCCAAAGAATTTTCTTGCCTTTTTCCCCTTTTTATCTTTGACCCCCTTCACCTGTTTCTCCCACCTCCTGCCCCCCTGCTCTGGCAACCACCAATCTCTTCTTTGTATCCATGAGTTTGGTTTGTTTTAGTTTGTTTTGTTTTAGATTCCACATAAAAAAGAAATCGTATGGTATCCATCTTTCTCTGATTTCACTCAGCATAATGCCTTTGAGGTCCATTGTTGCAAATGGCAAGGTTTCTTTCTTTTTTATGACTGAAAAATGTTCCAGTGTATATAAATACCACAATTTCTTTATCCATTCATCCATCAATGGACACAGGTTGTTTCCGTATCTTTGCTATTGTAAATAATGCATATAATTACCTTTTATCCTTCCCATAACTGTAAAAAAATTCATGTAGCTTTTTTTATCTCCATTAATAAACTGTAAACTTGAAAGCCAAGACTATGGAATTATATGCTTGCTGTGATACCTGATTAGTACAGGTTTTGTTTTTTTTTTTCCTAGCACACATATCTGATCATTCCATTCCCCTGCTTTGTCTATGAGATAAAGTTCAAACTCACCAGCATATAATGTATGGCCTTCCTGAAACTTCTCCCCTGTGCTTCTCCCACTGTTCCTCACTCTAAGCACACATCAAGCGCAATCACTTAGAGCCCTGCAAACACACTGTCTATGTCTGTGCCTGTGCCTTCATCTTTGCTATTTCTACACCATTTCCTCTCCCACACCTCTACTGAGCAAACTCCTAATCCTTCATCCAGATTCAGCTCGACTATTATCTACTATGTGAAATCACCCTAACCCCAAAATTGGAAATTATCACTCATTCTAGGATCCTCCATACTCATCCAGAGATATCTCCAACTCTGATGCTATTATTACATTATAGTTAGTCGCACATTGGACTATGCCAACTGATTGCCATCTTGAGGTTAAGGAAATCAATGTCCATAGCCATTTTTGTGTTTCCTGGTATCAGGTAAGGGGCCTGTCACTTGGTGGACACCCAGTACTTCTTAACAGACCTTTTATAAATAAATGAGCAAATGAAAAACTGAACAAAGAAAGGAAAGAAACTATCTAAATAAATGTTAAATGAATTCAGATGGGTTTAAATATATCAAAAAGTAAAATTCTTGTCTATGGTCCATATTCCTATAATTGTAATTTTCAACAACTTACAGAGAAGGAAGCAATCCTACAAGTTTATTCTTCCATTCTTCACATATTCTAGTATAGGCAGGCACTTAAAAAAATCAACTTCAGGTCCGGTTCCTAGTCTCTGAAATCCAAGGATCACTATTACGTATTGTTCTCACTGAGATAATAAAAGTGATATATGTATCCTAATATAACAAATATGTGTGTTCCTACAACAAATAATACCATGAATTCAACTTTGTTACTGATGAACATTTATTTCTAATCAGGGTAAATATTGGATTATCCATTAACTAGTTCAATTTTATTAATTTGTGCTTCCATATTTCCAAAATGTCTAGTTGCTAGTTGAATTTAAATTTTCTGAGAAAAAGATGATTTAGGGGTAACTTGAAGATAATTCAGTTTTCTTTTTCCACAAGAAAGCCAGTATGGGCTGCTATAGACAGAATGACATACTACTATTTGAGGTTTATTGAATACATATCCTTAAGCTCCTTAATTGATAAATCACAAAACACATTTTAACCAAAGAATTTATTTCCCTCTGTCAGATTTTATATTTAAATTTTATGTGACAATAGACGATACAGAAAAGACAAAATTTGACCACTGAAGAAAGCTGTATGAGAAAGCACCCTGGACACAGAGAGATGACATAAATAAAAGGTTCTGGTCTCTGCTTCACATACCAGCACTACTAGCTAACCGAGGAAAACACATTCTGAGTGTGACCCCCTAGTCTACAAAATGAGGAAGTTGAATTCTGTCATATAATACCCTTTGTGGTTCTAAAACAGTCTATACTTTGAATTTTAAGGGTCATATTCATAAATATTTGAGTAAGCTCTTCTCCTGAGGGGAAGGAGGAACTCTCTCACAATAATTCTGGTGCTATAACCATAAAACCATCTAAAGTGTCATTATTTCTTACCATCTGTACTGACTCAGTGTTTACCATAGCCAGGTGGTGACTCTTGGCACTCCCCAGAAAGGAGCTCTTCTCCTGGGGCAGGATATCATGAAGTAATTTTAAGAATGGAAAACAACTAGGATTGCAATTGAAAAAAAAAGAAACCCAAAGAACCAGTGTGCTTTGGTGAGTAAAAGGGTTGATTTAGGTTCAGTCAAATCCAAGTCAAATTGTGGCAAATAGAAGGGGGAAAAGTGGAAGGAGAGACAGATTTTGTTTTCTTGGGCTCCAAAAATCACTGCAAAATGGGGACTGCAGCCATGATATTAAAGAATGCTTGCTCTTTGAAAGGAAAGCTATGACAAACCTAGAAAGCAAATCAAAAAGAAAAGACATCATTTTGCCAACAACAGTCCATATAGTCAAAGCTATGGTTTTTCCAATAGTCATGTAGATGTGAGAGTTGGACCATAAAGAAGGTTGAGTGCCAAAGAATTGATGGTTTTGAATTGTGGTGCTGGAGGAGACTCTTGAGAGTCCCTTGGACAGCAAGAAGATCAAACCAGTCAATACTAAAGGAAATCAACCTTCAATATTCATTGGAAGGACCAATGCTGAAGCTGAAACTCCAATACCACCTGATGCAAAGAGCCAACTCACTGGAAAAGACCCTGATGCTGGGAAAGATTAAAGGCAGGAAGAGAAGGGAGGAACAGAGAAAGATGGGTAGAAGGCATCATCGACTCAATAGACGTGAACTTGAGCAAACTCCAGGAGACAGTGGAGGACAGAGGAGCCTGGAGTACTGCAGTCCATGGGGTCGTAAAGAGTCGGACAGAAATGAGCGACTGAACAACAACAACAAAAATCTGAGACCTTGCAGTGAGACCTTGCAGTGGTGAGGAAAATGAGGAAAATGAGTATCACTTTTATTTTAAAGAAACCCATAAACTGGGACCAGTTTCTTTTCCCCACTGTGGAAGGGAGTAACAAGGAAGCAACGATAAGGAGCTGCTTTACGTTAAAGATGAAGCCCCAACCTTGGGCTAGGAGGCTCTTCAGAAAGAATAGGACCAGTTGACAGATGTTGACGAGTTCAACTTAAGGAGTAATTCTCTAATAAGTTCAGTTCAGTTCAGTTGCTCAGTCATGTCCTACTCTTTGAGACCCCATGGACCACAGCATGCCAGGCCTCCCTGTCCATCACCAACTCCTGGAGCTTGCTCAAACTCATGTTCATTGAGTCACTGATGCCATCCAACCTCTGTCGTCCCCTTCTCGTCCTGCCTTCAATCTTTCCCAGCATCAGGGTCTTTTCCAATGAGTCAGTTCTTTGCAACAGGTGGCCAAAGCATTGGAGTTTCAGCTTCAGCATCAGTCCTTCCAATGAATATTCAGGACTGATTTATTTTAGGATGGACTGGTTGGATTGCCTCACTGTTCAAGGGACTCTCAAGAGTCTTCTCCAGCACCACAGTTCAAAAGCATCAATTTTTCGATCCTCAGCTTTCTTTATAGTCCAACTCTCACATCCATACATGACTACTGGAAAAACCACAGCTTTGACTAGACAGACCTTTGTTGGCAAAGTAATGTCTCTGTTTTTTAATATATTGTCTAGGTTGGTCATAGCTTTTCTTCCAAGGAGCAAGTGTCTTTCAATTTCATGGCTGCAGTCACCATCTGCATGTCCTCAAATTGAAACCTATTAATTACTTCAATAACACATTTGAGAACATTTTTATAAGGAAAATTTACTGTAAACAGGATATTAGGGATTTAAATATTGAATCTGCCCTCAAAGAGAGTACAGTCTGGTAGAAGTCATACAACACATACATAAAGAACTCTAAAACCAGACAGAAGGTAAAATTTATGAACGGAGCAGAAAGGTAATAAATCCAGCGGTGGTGGCACTGTTCAAGGAGAGGCTGCCTGCCTATTTGGGGTGATGTAAGAGAGATTTATACATCTGGTAGGAAGTTAACTACATGACCTTCAAGGTCCTTTCCAACAAATGCTTTGTGGTTTTATTAAAACTATCACTACAATAAGGAATTAAAAAAAAAAAAAAAACAGGATTGTCTGATTTTCTGTCTCATTCACAGCTAGTTAGATATTTTCCTCTTGCATAAATGTAAGAAATCATTTTTCCAACACAAGCTCTTAAAACAAATGTTCTTAATTAATTTACTTAAAACATGTCTGAGAATTCAATCAGTTTTAAAAAATCGATAGAGTGTATTTAAAACTATTTCTAAAAAGGCAGGTACTAACATACTTTCCAATATAATCATGATGGATTTTTTAACGGAAAACTTAATTATTTTATATAATACAAACCAGAGAAATGAGACTAATATAATACACTTACATACATCTATAATTTCCATTCACTCTTCATACTATTTTAGCTTTAAAATGAATTGCTCAGAATCTTATTTCACAGTCACTCAACTTTGATTGACTCCAGTATTGACACAGTATTGACTCCAGTCTTGGTACAAGTTATAAAGTCTTATGTGGTGTGATTATATAATTCAAATACTTTGTCTCATATTAATGGGTGCACGTCAGAGAACGCTGATTCTCTCTGAGAAGAACGTAAACCCATATTAATTAATTTATTGAGGAAAAGCCTACCAGGGCCATTACCCACTTGGCCTGTGCCTTATTTAGTGAAGTTCTGGCAGCTGCAGGCCATGGTTGGAAGCCCTGCAGGCTCAGCCTACAGTCTTCTTTAATGTGACTTCCGTGTAACAGTAAATCCATAGGTACATTTTTCAAAATGTAAAGTCACTGGATTAGATTAAAATAAAGCAAAAAAAAAAAAAAAAAAAGGTATTAATGTAACTATCTTTTCCTGGAACTTCTCACTAGCAATTTTGATTAGCGTTTTAAACAGTTCCCAAATTTCTCCAAAAGTCTTCACCAATGCCTAAGCTCATCTATTTTACATGGGCTTTTGAAGATTACTTTTATTTCTAAGTTATTGTGGTAGGGGAGCCTTCACTGTTGTTCCTAACTAGTCATACATATTATAAATTCAGTTGAATGGTAGTGGGCATGGTCTAACCATTTTTAGAACACTCGGTTATAAATAAGTAGCAGGTCCATTGTTCATGGATCGAGATACTTACTCTGTTCTAGTATTAAGGCTCTAGAAACTGATTTAACCACCCAAACTGTCAAGAAGATGCTATGTAAACTGAAAAGAAAATTTATTAATGTGGAAGAGAAAAAATTACTTTTAAGGAGAAAAGATATCCTGGTGTCTGATAATTATGGTCTCTCCCTTAGGCCAGATCAATAATGTTCCTGTTGCTTGATGAGCATAGCATCTAATCAAGGATAGCTAGTTGGATGATATTTATGGCCACTGTTATCCACCTAGGAAAGGACTGGTGCATCTATCTCCGCAGTAACAACATCCTTGAGGCCACTGGTCAGGTATATTTTTCCCCTAGACAGTGCTGGAGACACTCTGACAAATTCTTGCTTTCCGAATCTCTGTTTATAGACATCATACAGGTCATTCTTTTTAATATAATCTTTCATCAAAGGATGATTACATACCATATAGAGGCTTAGGTCAAGGCAGGGCTTACTCAGTCAAATGCCTACAAGGGCCAGTCAGTCATAGAAATAAGTGAAGCAGATGAGAGGTGAGAAAAGTCAAGTGTCAGAAAAACAACCAAATTTCCTTTATACTGCTTGAATTCAGTATAAATGGGTATGTATGGGATTTTTAGAAATATATAAAATTTTTAAATAAAATTGAAAAAATAAAAGTATTTCATTACTTAAATCTTTTTGCATACTTTATTGTTCCTTCAATTATTACTGAACCTAGTATGGCCCCATCAGACCATGTGAACCTAACCACAAGTCCTTCAACTGGGTGCAGTAGTGTGATTTACTCAATTTCATATGCAAAATGGAATTTACAAACATCAGTGCTGCTGTGAAGGTTATTTTTGGTCTCGTGTTATGACATTCTAACATTACTATTTAATTTTCAGTCACTTATTGTTTTGCAGGTGAACAACTTCAATTTGTAGTTCTTTTTTCATATCAATAAAACATTATAAAGTTAAGACTTTCTAATGTTTCAATGTTAGTTTATTTTCATAAAGTTTAAAATCAGAGACTCTTTTTGGAGTTTCAAGTCTATAGCTTTTGTAATGTGGCTTAAGCCACGACTTTCATTTCAGGAAAATGATTTCAGTGTAGGGTAATAGGTGAGGTTATTCCTTGCCAAATTAGTTTCTTAAAGGTATAATTTCAAGAGAGATAACTGAATTGTACATTTGTGTAGTGTTTGTGAAAGCCTTTGCAGAGAACCATTCAAAGTTGATAGGTTCTAACAACTCAAAGGCCAAGACTGAAGTCCCATTTTTATTGTTAAATACTGAGTAAGGAATAACATAACAGTGTCTAAAAATATCTTTCAACACTCGGTCACATAAATCCATGTGCTACAACAGGCCATCACAGCATACATCTGATTCATTAAAAGAAGGCCCGGAGTACCTGGATATCACACTGTGGGATTTTATCCAGTTTACACTGTTAAATTACTTGTACATTCAGGTATACTGCATTTAAAATTTTTTTAGCACAAAGCCATTCCTGGAAAATGATATAAATCAGGAGACTTAAATTCTATGTCTTTTGGAAAATGTTACCTTCTCGAGTTTAAGTTTTCACGGTAACCATGTCCATTTCAGAAGTTGAATCACACTTACTCATCTTGAACAATTATATTACATTTTTCAAAATTTTTTATAGACAAAGAGAAGTCATTTGCTAAATTCTAGTCAGAGCCTCCATATCTTCCGACACAAAAATTTTTTGTCAATATCACCAATATAGCTGACTATGTGGTATTATTTATATCTGTGCTCTCATTACCCATTCTATTTTGATGGAATAGAATATGCTACAGCCAATTTAACAGATTTCAAAAAACTTTTCTAGAAGTGCTAAGACATAACTTCAGTTTGTGGGTTAATAGTATTTCCAGTAAGACTTAAATTGACAAATGCTTGCCTCCATGTAGAACACATAATATATATTATTTTATACAATTGTCCACTTCATCAGAAAAAGATGTTATCTTCCATCGTGCCTGAATCAAGCATCCTTATCCTACTTTCAGTGGAGATAGGGTATTGTTGTTATTGTTCAGCTGCTGAGTCGCGTCAGACTCTTTGAAACCCCATGGACTGTAGCATGCCAGGCTCCTCTATCCTTCACTATTTCCCGGGAGATGGGGTATAGAGAAACTCTTTTCTTTTACAGGAGAAACAAGTGCAAGGGGGAACTAAAATCAGTTCCAGTGTTAGAGATACAGTAAGGAATCATAGTGATTGTAGCTAAGGAAAGAGCAAATGTTCCATCTAAGGGAATAAACGTTGCTGCTCTATATAAAAAGGCGTGGCTGGTAATTTTCATGCAGAAATGCAAGTCTAGGATTGCCAAAACCAACTTGTGAAAAGAGAACCTGAAAATGACTGGCTCAATTAAACAACAAAAACAACAACAAAGCACTCCAAGTCAACAGCTGGACAAAATAGTTCAGCAAGCCGAAACAGTCCAGTATGCAATCTCTGTATTAAACTGTTAGATATTTTCATAGAATTTTACTTTTTTGAGACTACATTGACTACCATGATTGGAGGGCTATATATTCTCCAACATTTCAAACATTTGCAAAAATTTTATAGATGTGAGTTTATAGTGTGAATCTCTTATTTTTGTTATCCCAATACGTTCTTTCTACTGGTGGGAATGTCCCTACGAGGTGCATCTACCATCATAGAGAAGATGTTATGTGCTGCAGGCTAGCCACAGTTCTGAGATTTACGGATGGGCATGTGACCCAAGTGGCAAGAATACACAGAAGAACTGTACAAAAAAGATCTTCATGACCCAGAAAACCACAATGGCATGATCACTCACCTAGAGCCAGACATCCTGGAATGGGAAGTCAAGTGGGCCTTAGGAAACATCACTACAAACAAAGTTAGTGGAGGTGATGGAATTCCAGTTGAGCTATTTCAAATCCTAAAAGATGATTCTGTGAAAGTGCTGCACTGAATATGCCATAAAAGTTGGAAAACTCAGCAGTGGCCACAGGACTGGAAATGGCCGGTTTTCGTTCCAATCCCAAAGAAAGGCAATGCCAAAGAATGACCTAAGAAGAGGTGTAGCTCAGTCGGTAAAGAATCTGCCTGCAAAGCAGGAGACCCAGGTTTGATCCCTGGGTTGTGAAGATCCCCTGGAGAAGAAAATGGCAACCCACTCCAGTATTCTTGCCTGGAGAATCCCATGGACAGAGGAGCCTGGCAGACTATAGTCCATGAGGTCACAAGAGCTGGACATGACTTAGCAACTAAACCACCACCACCAAAAATGTTCAAACTACCGCACAATTGCTCTCATCTCACATACTAGCAAAGTAATGCTCAAAATTCTCTAAGCCAGGCTTCAACAGTATGTGAACTGTGAACTTCCAGATGTTCAAGCTGGATTTAGAAAAGGCAGAGGAACCAGAGATCAAATTGCCAACACCCACTGGATCATCGAAAAAGCAAGAGAGTACCAGAAAAACAACTACTTCTACTTTATTGACTATGCCAAAGCCTTTGACTGTGTGGATCACCATAAACTGTGGAAAATTCTGAAAGAGATGGGAATACTAGACCACCTTACCTGCCTCCTGAGAAATATGCAGGTCAAGAAGCAACAGTTAGAACTGGACATGGAACAACAGACTGGTTCCAAATCGGGAAGGGAATATGTCAAGGCTGTATATTGTCACCCTGCTTATTTAACTTATATGCAGAGTACATCATGCGAAATGCTGTGCTGGATGAAGCACAAGCTGGAATCAAGATTACTGGGAGAAATATCAATAACCTCAGATAAGCAGATGATACCACCCTTATAGCAGAAAGCAAAGAACTAAAGAGCCTCTTGATGAAAGTCAAAGAGGAGAGTGAAAAGTTGGCTTAAAACTCAACATTCAACAAATGAAGATCATAGCATCTGATCCCATCACTTCATGGAAAATAGATGAGGAAACAATGACAGACTTAATTTGGAGTCATTTGCAATGACTCCAAAATCACTGCAGATGGTGACTGCAGCCATGCAATTAAAAGACACTTGCTACTTGTAAGGAAAGCTATGACCAACCTAGACAGCATATTAAAAAACAGAAACATTACTTTGCCAACAAAGGTCCATCTAGTCAAAGCTATGGTTTTTCCAGTAGTCATGTATGGATGTGAGAGTTGAACTATATATCAAGAAAGCTGAGCACTGAAGAATTGATGCTTTTGAACTATGGTGTTGGAGAAGACTCTTGAGAGTCCCTTGGACTGCAAGGAGATCCAACCAGTCAACACTAAAGGAAATCAGTCCTGAATATTCATTAGAAGGATTGATGCTGAAACTGAAACTCCAATACTCTGGCCACCTGATTTGAAGAACTGACTCATTGGAAAAGACCCTGATGCTGGGAAAGATTGAAGGCAGAGGAGAAGGGGATGACAGAGGATGAGATGGCTGGATGGCATCACTGACTTGATGGACATGAGTTTGAACAAGCTCCGAGAGTTGGTAATGGACAGGGAAGTCTGGCATGCTGCAGTCCATGGGGTCACAAAGAGTCAGACACAATTGAGTGACTGAACTGAACTGATGTGATCCAAGCCAGCCCAGTCAGAATCCATCCCAGGTTTTTGTTTAGACAATTGAGATATTCTCTTTCCTTAGGGCTCACTACCTGAAAGTACAATGAAGTCTAGAATTGTTGTGGTCATTTTTGTCACCTTGTTGGAAGAGTCTACTTCAAGTCATGCCAACATGGAGGAAGATATCAAAGCCAAGAAAAAAAAAATACTGGAAGAAAACAGACAAATTGGATATTATCATTTGAATCGCTGAATCCAGCCATTTGTGAAGCCAGGATTTTCCCTGGTCTTTCTGGTTACATAAGCCAATCTATTCTCTTTTTGGCTTAGGCTGGTTTAGGATGGGTTTCTATGACAAGCAGAGTCTTGACTTTTTTTCTGAGTAGTACAGATAACTCATATTACTAATTATGTCTGAGTTGTTTGACAAGCTATATGAGTCATATAACCCTGAATTCTCTTACTGTAACTTACTATGCACAATCATAATCTCTTATTTAGCATCTACTATATGTTAGATTTGGAAAAGTGAACGTGAAAGTTGCTCAGTTGTGTCCGACTCTTTGCAACCTCAAGGAATTCTCCAGTCCAGAATACTGGAGTGGGTAGCCTTTCCCTTCTCCAGGGGATCTTCCCAACCCAGGGATCGAACCCAGGTCTCCCGCATTGCAGGCAGATTCTTTACCAGCTGAGCCACCAGGCAAGCCCAAGAATACTGGAGTGGATAGCCTTTCTCTTCTCCAGGGGATCTTCCTGACCTAGGGAATCAAACCGGAGTCTCCTGCATCACAGGCAGATTCTTTACCAACTGAGCTATGAGGGAAGCCCAGATTTGGAAAACTTTTCTGTAAAGGACCAGATAGTAAACATTTTAGACATTTGGGGCCAGATGGACTGTCACAACTAACTCATTTCTGCACTTTAGAATGAAATCAGTCATAGACAATACATAAGCAAATGAGTGTGGCTGTGTCACAATAATGGCACTGGAATTTGAATTTCACATACTTTTCACGTGCCATAAAATATTATTCTTCTTTTGATTCTTTTTCAACCACTTGAGAATCATTTTTAGTGTGTAAGCCACATTTGGCGGGCAGGCTATAGATTGCTGACTTGGAAGCAGATGATAGTTTTCACAAGGGTGGGCAGTGAGTCTGATTTTCAATGTGTCCACAGCACCAGAAGCAGGGCTTGCCAATAGCAGTTTATCACTAATTCTTGAAAGGACAGGTGAACGCTCAAGGAAAATCAACATCATAGAAAGTTTAGTTTTCCAAATCGTACAGTCATATCAAGTATTTTAGAAAATCAGTAAAACTATCAACGGTTTAAGGAAAGAGGAAGGCGATGTTTCTACCTAGTTCTCTAGACTCTTCCTTGTTTCTCTCTTAGCTCTTTACAACAATTTCTCCTGATCAGGCCCAGGAACCTCCAAGTTTTTCTCCTTCTGTTATGCAGATTAATTTTTTCTTTTTACAACTTCATCCTCAAACTTTCATATCAAAATCAGTCAAGGTATTCAGATGAACACAGGGATCTACCCCATAAGAGATGACCAGCCTTCCCAGTTCCAGTAGGGACATTCTCAGTAGGTCCTTGGTCTCAGGAAACACATTTAAAGGCTCATTTTATTCACACATAAAACGGAGAGAATTACCTGTTGAACCAACCTCATAAAGCTTCACATGAATTACTGAATATATAGAATATATTCATTCATATATATATATATATATATGTAGTGGAATATATACATAAGCTTTTAAAATTCATTCAAAAATTTAATACACTACTAATAAAAAATTTAGCCATGTTCACAATCATCAATGTGTACAAAGAATGTGATCCAGTCTGATTAGATTAAGTTTAATTTTTTTAAAAAGTAGTCATTTTAATGAAATTTCTCATCTTAAACTAGTTCAAAGGCTTTTTCAGAAAAAAAAATCAACTATGACTGGGATAATTATCATACTATATTTTTCTAATTCTAATGAAATCTTTTTCTCTTTCATTAATCTGGAGGATAAACTTACATTTTAGGTTAAAGTAAGTAAAGAATGAATAATACAATGTATTATCAATACATAACACAGAAATCTTTAGCAACAGTATTATAAAAATTTTTAGTCTTTCATACAACAATGAACAGGTCTCTTTTCCTCAAAATCATTTTAAATGTGTTGCTTAGCTACTGTTGCTAAGATTTTTTCTTTTTCTTTTTAGAAAAAGAATAACGTGTCATACCACCTATGGGCTCTTCTTTTTCTGTCTTGACATCTGCTAAAACTAAAAATCTACAGAGATTTATCTTTGTTTTAAATAAAGAATCACACATAGAACTGGTTATAATTGTTTTAAATGTTTGCATTATGTTTCAAACTGTAAATTCTCACAAACGAAAAGTTTGGATTTATAGACCATGTCATCCAGTTAATCTGTCCGTTTTCACATTTATGTCCGTTTATAAAATACGCAGGCTTGCCAGGGTATTTTACGCTAGTGGTAAAGAATCCACCTGCCAATGTAGGAGACAAGAGACGCGGGTGGGATTCCTGGGTCAGGAAGATCCCCTGGAGGAGGGCATGGCAACCCACTTGGTATTCTTGCCTGGAGAATCCCATGGACAGAGGAGCCTGGCAGGCTACAGTCCATGGGGTCGCACAGAGTCGGACATGACTGAAGCGACTTGGCACACACGTGAATACACAAGTATGAAATACTTAATGCTAAGCAAAGGTGATTCCATCATTTAAGACACACAGGATGAAAACACTTGATTACTT
This sequence comes from Bos taurus, assembly GCF_002263795.3. Lineage (NCBI taxonomy): Eukaryota > Metazoa > Chordata > Mammalia > Artiodactyla > Bovidae > Bos > Bos taurus. Next base: position 36,834,528 of record NC_037353.1, on the reverse strand, counting down.
TAATTCTAAATAATATTAATAGCTCTCACTCTCTCCCTGGCTCTACAAATTCAAGTGTGGACCTAAAAGGGAATATTTTCCCCTACTCTATTACTCTAGAATGTAGTATCATTCTCCATAGCTGACTATGAGGAACTTTTACCAAAGAAGAGTTCACTGCTTTTTTTTTTTTTTAATTCAGGGGATGGTGTGGGTAGAAGGCAATAGGGGAATGCAGGAAATTAAAGCATATCCAGTCAATTTTCAAAAAAAGAAAAAATATAATGTGTTCTTGCCACCTCTCAGTTGTAACCTCCTAATTGGCAGGAACTAAAGTTGTGCACAAGTCTAACTACCACATTACATTGTGAGTTCTTCGAGGGCAGGGCCCTGTTTTATTCATCATTTTGCCTCCAACACCTAGCACAGTGGAAGAGAATTGGGAAGTTTAGTATGAATGTTGAAGGAATTAATAAATGGGTCAAAGACCAACAGTTGAAATTCTATTTGTAGTCATGGCCATAAGTCATTTTAGAAGATAAATGACAACATCTCATTAACTAGGACTTTAGGGTAAGCCCCAAAGAATTAGAGAAATCACTATTATTGATTTTAAATATTGAAAATCATTAATGAAAATCACTTAAAAATTTGCATTCATCTCTTGAGATGTAAAAGTCTGGATTGGTTTCTGATTGACTACAGGCTATGGATGAAAGAAATATCACGGGATTAGAAACTAAACAAACATTTTGCATGTCAAAGACCATTGATCAACTGTTAGAATTTTTGTTCCTTTTGAATTCCTGTGTTGCATATGGCAGTATTTTAGAACAAGATAAGATTAGAATTGCTTTCTACCCAATAAAAAATTACTTGGAAGAACTGGTTTATCTTCTTTTTTTATGGAGACATAGAAGAAAACTGTTGAAAAGAAAACTGGACATAGACAGGTATAATCAACTCAATTCTCATTATTCCTGATCTCCAACCTGGTACTCTAGTAGATCCTTTGTTTTAAAATGAGCAGATTGGGACACATGGATGAGTGTGATGTTGATCAGCATATGTCCCAGGATTTCTTTGATGGCTATCCTTTGCACACAAAAAACCCCCCAGATGTCTCTGAGCAGTTTATGGAATCTGCTCACGTATTTTGATAAGGTTTCCCATCACTACTACTTCTCTTATAGTAGTAGCACTGATCATCAGAGCCTAAAATCAGGCATTTCTCAAAATCTGTGCTGTTAGTTAATCAGTTGTGTCTGATTCTGTGACCCCATGGACTGCAGCCCACCAGGATTCTCTGTCCATGGAATTTCCCAGGCAGGAATCCTGGAGTGGATTGACATTTCCTTCTCCATGGGATCGTCTCGACCCAGGTATCAAACCCGGGTCTCTCGCATTGCAGGCAGATTCTTTACTGTCTGAGACACCAGGGTTACCCCTTTACAAATGGAACCAAGAACTAAGTTGCTTAGGTTAAAGATCCACACATCTTTTTCAACATTTCAGTGTTTTTTTTGTTTGTTTGTTTTTTGTTTTTTCCATTTCTTAGATAACAAAGGACAAAAATCTAACATGGAGTTAACAATAAAATCCACTCCAAATACTTTCTGACTGAACTCAGCCTGAGTAAATTCCCCAATCGGTGAGACCACATAACCAAGCATCACAATAACTAAAGAAACATAATCCTAATACTAATGTTGTCCATATTACACAAGGAGAAAGCTGCTGACCACAGAGTCAGCAGAACACATGAAGCGCATGCATCAGAATATCAGGCTTTGGGCTCTGTGGTATCTAAAACTTAACTTACAAATTCAAGGATACAGTATGTATGTTTTCTCAGGAAGTGCTACTTTCAGTGAACCTGCCATTAGGATGAAGACTTCAGCAACAGTATAATGAATTTCATGAGTGGATATGAATATTCATATGATCTCAACTGTAAAAGGCTTTTACTCAGGGCGTCTACACTAGGGCATAGACCTCAAGGCAGGGAAACATTAGTAATCGCCCTTGAAATCGCCATGGCAATGTCGACTGCAGGTCTTGGAAGTCAATCAACAGAGACAACGTCCCCACATGGTCCATTGCACAGATAAGCGCAGTGTCTGGTGGAGCTAAAAAGAGTGCAAAGGGCAACAGCAACTCAGGCAGGGGGACAGCTTACTAAAGTGTCTGGGAAAGAAGGGATTCACAAATTCCTAAAACATAATCCAGGGAACTGGGAGTTTATAAAAAGAAAACTGTATAATCCACCTGGATTCAGATATTACACCAGTTTATTTGAAAACTAAAATATGTATCTGTTGTTCTAAAGGCGTAAAAGCTGAACATCACTTAAGTTAATGAAAAAAGAGGGCCTCAGACTAGTGGGACACCCCCCCCCCCCCAGTAGACTATACCAAGTCCTTCAGAAAGGTCTCAAACACAGAACTACAGGAACATGTTGACAGACCACCAGCGATCCATCAAATAAGAACTTAGGTACCTATATTTAGTGCTTTCAAGCTACTCAGTTTTTTGCTGTATTTTTGGTCAATAAATGTGAACTACTGCTGAATTGTTTTATAGCCCACTAGAAAAATGTTGTTCCATGATATTAAATTCACCAGCACAGAGATGCTTTGTGGAATATCAAGCAGGTGCTGAGTCTTGAATTTGTGCCAGAACATTACAAATACAAGCTGCAATCACTCTGCTTCACATTAGGAAATCAGACGGTGCTGAGGAATACTCTTCTTAAAGGACAATGTCATCTTCAAAATGGAACCAAATAAAGGAAGCCCTTGATCCGACTTCAGAGCTAAGAAGTTCTAGAATTATGTCTAATTATGTCTATATAATTTATGTTGATCACAAGTTGCTTTCTGGGCTACAAGGATGCAGCATATGTTTTGAACTAGTGGACAGAGAGAAGCCATTCTGAGTCTTAGTGTAAATAGTTAAGCCAAGTGGGAGTAGGAAATGGGTAGTTGGATAAACTGGACCTGAACTTTCTGACAGGAAGAGCAAGGTGAATGCCAGTCTTACTCACATGCAGTCGAGCGTCAGAGTCTGGGCAGAGAGGAGGTCCAGGTTCGGGAATAAGTCCCCTAAGAGCCAGGACAGTGTCCAGTGATTTTATTCTCCAAACAGAAAGGAGGCCAGGAAGAGGCAAGAGAACCAAGCATTGCAGACTTACGGGGGACTGGGGGTGGTGGGGGGAAGGGGAAGAAAACACCACAACACAAAAACAACTGACAGACAGAGATACATAGATAAATCAGGATAATCCACTCTTCCCCAATTTCTACAATAGCCTTCATAGGACTGCATCTCAAAGGTAGTAAAAACAAGGTTATTATCTTTGGCTCTTAGCCACCAGCAACAAAATAGACTTTTGTGACATAGTGATAGTTGTGTTGTTACTTGCAACTGACAGATCACTAGGTCGGATGGTTTCTGATTCAGAGTCAGAATAAGGGAATCAGTTTGTCTATGTTGATACTGGGAAGTCTGTGAACTAAGGGATTATCTGAACTGTCCTCATGTTTGCCACTGGATGGAGGAGCCTGGTAGGCCGCAGTCTATGGGGTCGCTAACAGTCGGACACAACTGAGTGACTTCCGTTTCACTTTTCACTTTCATGCACTGGAGAAGGAAATGGCAACCCACTCCAGTGTTCTTGCCTGGAGAATCCCAGGGACAGGGGAGCCTGGTGGGCTGCCGTCTCTGGGGTCGCACAGAGTCGGACACGACTGAAGCGACTTAGCAGCAGCAGCATGTTTGCCACTAGCAATTTAGTCAAGCAGACTGGATGATGGAGATAACAAGGATTATCACTTTGAAGAAAATTACCATTAAGACTCACTGGGTTTCTCATCACTCCAGTATCACTTGTCCTATATTAAAAATCAAAGTCTGTCCAATGAAGACACCAAGATGGTGTCTTGCTCAGTGTCAGCTGTCTCTAAGCAAACTGAGAATTCACAGGCAATCATTAAGTCTGCTCCACCTTTTTTGCTTTTTTCTTAACAAGCAGATCTTTGCAAAAAACTGTGGAATTACCAGGGTTGTCTCCTGCCATGGGTGCTGAGGAATCCAACTCTGAAATGGCCCACTGGAATATGTTTCCCCCAGAGAACCAAATAATACCAGAATCATTAAAGCATTTCTCAGACTTAACTGAATATTCAGTGTAGCTGAGTTATTCAGGGAGCGTTAAAGCCTTGGCATTGGTTTTCATTTGCTTTGTTTATTCAGCATTTTCTTTTTAAAAATATTTTAAATTGAGGTATAGTTAGTATCCCATAAAATATATGTACCTTAAGTGTTCATTTCAGTGAGTTTTTTATAAAACTGTGGTGAATTATAGGTAACATAAATCTATCACTTTTAACCATTTTACAGTACAGTTCAATGGCATTAAGTACACTCGCATTGTGCTGCAGCCATGACTACCATCCATCTCCAACTTCAGAACCCAGACTGAAGCTGCACCCACTAAACATTCACTCCCCTACAAGGTGGGGCACCGCTCTTATGTTCACTTGCTGTCTGAATATCTTCTTTGGAGGTGTCTGTTAAGTTCATTTTTGGTTCATTTTTAATCGGGTTGTCTGCCTCTATGTTGCTGAGTTTTTTGTTATGTTTCTTACTCCCACTCCTGCCTACGCCTCAGGTAACCATTGTTTTGATTATCGCTTTTTTTTTTTTTTTTTTTAACTGTGGATTAGTTTCGCCTGGACTTGAACTTTATATGTATTCATTTGAATCTGGCTTCATACAATGCCTATGAAACTCACCTGTATTGTGGAATGTAACAGCAGCTCATTCATTTAGGGTACCAAATAGTTCATTGAACCAATGTCATTCCAGACATTGGTAATTTGTGTTTCCTTTCTTTCTTGATCAGGCCTGCTGAGGTATATCAGTTTTATTAATCTTTCAAAGGATCAACTTTTGAATTTTTTTAAATTTTTTCTTATTTATAGTATCAACAGACATGTAAGTTCCTCACTACAGGTTTTAAAATTTTACTGTACTGTTGTCTTCTAAATTGCTTTTTTTTTTTTTACTTAGCAATATATCATGGATATCTTACAAAACAGATAATACAGATATGCCTCAATTTTTAAAGTTGCTTAATATTCCTTTGATCCCACATTTAGGCCAGTTCCAAATTTTTTTAAACTACAAATAATGCTTTATTCTTGTTCACAAACATTCACACAACCCATATTGGTCCCCTGCCAGATCAGATCAGTCGCTCAGTCGTGTCCGACTCTTCGCGACCCCATGAATCGCAGCACGCCAGGCCTCCCTGTCCATCACCAACTCCCGGAGTTCACTCAGACTCACTTCCATCGAGTCAGTGATGCCATCCAGCCATCTCATCCTCTGTCGTCCCCTTCTCCTCCTGCCCCCAATCCCTCCCAGCATCAGAGTCTTTTCCAATGAGTCAACTCTTTGCATGAGGTGGCCAAAGTACTGGAGTTTCAGCTTTAGCATCATTCCTTCCAAAGAAATCCCAGGGCTGATGTCCTTCAGAACAGACTGGTTGGATCTCCTTGCAGTCCAAGGGACTCTCAAGAGTCTTCTCCAACACCACAGTTCAAAAGCATCAATTCTTTGGCCCTCAGCCTTCTTCACAGTCCAACTCTCACATCCATACATGACCACAGGAAAAACCATAGCCTTGACTAGACGAACCTTTGTTGGCAAAGTAATGTCTCTGCTTTTGAATATGCTATCTAGGTTGGTCATAACTTTTCTTCCAAAGGGTAAGCGTCTTTTAATTTCATGGCTGCAGTCATCATCTGCAGTGATTTTGGAGCCCAGAAAAATAAAGTCTGACACTGTTTCCACTGTTTCCCCATCTACTTCCCATGAAGTGATGGGACCGGATGCTATGATCTTCGTTTTCTGAATGTTGAGCTTTAAGCCAACTTCTTCACTCTCCTCTTTCACTTTCATCAAGAGGCTTTTTAGTTCCTCTTCACTTTCTGCCATAAGGGTGGTGTCATCTGCATATCTGAGGTTATTGATATTTCTCCCAGCAATCTTGATTCCAGCTTGTGTTTCTTCCAGTCCAGCGTTTCTCGTGATGTACTCTGCATATAAGTTAAATAAACAGGGTGACAATATACAGCCTTGACGAACTCCTTTTCCTATTTGGAACCAGTCTGTTGTTCCATGTCCAGTTCTAACTCTTGCTTCCTGACCTGCATACAAATTTCTCAAGAGGCAGATCAGGTAGTCTGGTATTCCCATCTCTTTCAGAATTTTCCACAGTTTATTGTGATCCACACAGTCAAAGGCTTTGGCATAGTCAATAAAGCAGAAATAAGATGTTTTTCTGGAACTCTCTTGCTTTTTCCATGATCCAGCAGATGTTGGCAATTTGATCTCTGGTTCCTCTGCCTTTTCTAAAACCAGCTTGAACATCAGGAAGTTCACGGTTCACATATTGCTGAAGCCTGGCTTGGAGAATTTTGAGCATTAGTTTACTAGCGTGTGAGTTGAGTGCAATTGTGCGGTAGTCTGAGCATTCTTTAGCATTGCCTTTCTTTGGGATTGGAATGAAAACTGACCTTTTCCAGTCCTGTGGCCACTGCTGAGTTTTCCAAATTTGCTGGCATATTGAGTGCAGCACTTTCACAGCATCATCTTTCAGGATTTGGAATTGCTCAACTGGAATTCTATCACCTCCACTAGCTTTGTTCGTAGTGATGCTTTCTAAGGCCCACTTGACTTCACATTCCAGGATGTCTGGCTCTAGGTCAGTGATCACACCATCGTGATTATCTGGGTGGTCCCCTGTAGTACCTGCTAAATTATAAATTAAAAGGATGATAAAGATTTTCCAAAAATACTCATGCCCTCTTCCTCTAATTTCACCAATACTGGCATAATCTTTTTGTTTAAAAGTTTTTCAGTTTACAGGAAACATTGCATCTTGTTTTTATTTGCTTTTAATTATAAATGAGCATATTTTCATATAAATATTAACCTTTGTATCTTTTTCTATTATTGATATCCCTTGCCCATTTTTCTAATGCTACCTTTTTAGAACTTTTTGAAGTTCTCTCTGTATTATTCATGTTAACCCTTCACTTATCACTTGTTGCAAATATGTCTTCCAAGTTTTGGGTGTGCATATGTGTTTGTGTGTTGGATGTTTTACGTCATTATTTGAGACTTAATTCACATACAACAAAATGCACAGATTTTAAGGGAGCAGTTTGATGACTTCTTACAAAGGTAAACACCCATGTAACCGTCACTCAAACCAAGGAATAAAATAATTTCATCACTTTAGGAAGTTTATCATATCTCCTTGCAGTCATTTCTTTCTCTATTTTTGATACTTTGAACTATTAGAGTTAGATAAATGCTTATAAAGATTCTGCCATAATATCCAGTGTATAATAAGCATTCAGTGTATGAAACTGTTATTATTAATTCTATCTTGGCAATGGCTAACACAATGAGTCGGTACTACTTTAAAGTCCTTTAGGAAGCTAATGCTTCATTTTCTATACACTTCTGATTTCGGTGAGACTCCTCTCCCCCGCCAGTCATGGAGAATATTGCTTTCTTATTGCCATATTCTGCTAACAAATCAGCTAAATTTAAATTCAATAACAAATTCAGCTAAATTTAAATCTCCAGGAAACTGAATTTTAATTAATTCAATTCAACTCACACTAAGACATTTATACCATCTTTCATGACAAGCATCAGAAAATAATTTAAATTCTTATGATTCATCCTTGAGAACAAAATGTCCTTAGACAACGGAACACAGGTGTAATGTATGTTGGTTGGCCTTGCAGTCGCTGTCTCATGCTCTTGGGATGAGAAATAACATAGCCCAGACAAAAAATGAAGACTCTTGATGGTATTCACTGTATTCATTGTGCACCTTCTGCCACAGGAAAAGAAGCTGGTTAACTATCTTACCTGGTTTGATTCAATGATACAAAGAATTATGCAGGTGCTATTAGATAATATAGGAAATTTTTTTTAGAAGAATCACAGGTTCTATGTGAACCTAGATGAAAAAGTGGTAGAGCTCCCATGAGGAATTAAGAGAGTGTGAGATCTGACAGTTGACTACACCTGCAAACAGATCTTTTAAGAGAGAGACACTAACTGCTCCTGTATACTCTCCTAATAAGTCTTCTGTCTACCAATGACACCTTTCTTTGGCCCAGATTAATTAAGCCCAAAACAGTTTTCTGTCACTGAAACTGTTCAGCCACTGGGAGAAGCAGAAAGTTGGGTGAATATTAGTCATAAAATTATGTGTATCTTTACATGTTTTATCCTATCTTCAAGCAGCCTTATCTGAATTTTTAATAAAAACAGCTCAATTATTCATTTATTCAACAGATATCTATTGACTATTTCCTAAAAGTTTTTAGCAATCCTAAAGGAAATTTTTTAAACCTGAATATTCATTGGAAGGACTGATGCTGAAGCTGAAGCTCCAATCCTTTGGCCACCTGATGGGAAGAGCTGATTCATTGGAGAAGACCCTAATGCTGGGAAAGATTGAGGGCAGGAGGAAAAGGGAGTGGCAGAGGATGAGATGGTCAGATGGCAACATCGACTCAATGGACAGGAGGAGTTTGAGCAAACTCCAGGAGATAGTGAAGGACAGGGAAGCTTGGTGTGTTACAGTCCATGGGATCAGAGTCGGACACAACTGAGTGACTGAACAACAAGTTTTTACTAGTCTTGTATTCTTTGTACCTAGCACCAAGCCTGACACAACTGTTGATGTTTAACAAACATTTGACAGATGAATTAAAGAACGGTAAAAGTTAGGTGACAGATGGCATGGACAAGTTCTAATTCTTACTTTTCTTGACGGAAGTTGAAATAGTTGCCCCTTTTCTTTCTTCTTGAAAGCTCTATTCTTGAAAGTCTTCCTCAATGCTTGCCCCTCAAACTCCCCTGTCTTTCGCTCCTATCTCTTAGGGCAATTCCTGTTGTTCTCTGCGGACTCCTCCTCCTCTCTCTGACTCTTAAATTTTGGTGGTTCTTCCAGAGACTGTCATAGGCCTTCTAAGTCTGCTCACTCTCCCCAGGCCATTTTATCCATCTCCTCAGACAACACACTCCTGTTTTGTTTTTTTAAGCTAGTTTGAGTGGAATACCTGGTCTTTTGTAAGCAGTGTCCCAGCTTATTCAGTGCTCAATAAATACTTATTAAAAAGTATACCAGTTATTGGGGAGAAAACTTGAGACAAGATTCTGGGTCAAAGAAATAAACAGCATAAGCAAAAAAGGAAGTTAAGTTTTGGACAGCTTACATTTCTGTTCTCTCTCAGCACCCCACAGATGCAAGGTTTTTGATGTCTCTTAAAGCACCTGTCTTAAGGTTCCTTCTTCATCCCTCAAACTGTCATACATAAGAATCATGGTATACTACAAAGAAATGATTTGTTCGGTTTTGTTCAAAGAAGGCTATGCATTTTGTTCATGCTCTGAACAGAAAGATTCAAGGCAAGGTTACAGAACTTATTCATTATATCTATATTAAGCTATTAGAATCAACCCTTATACCAACCATTATGATGTCACTTCTTCTTGACAAGCACCAGGGAACAATTCCTATTCTTAATTTATAACCAAAAGATCTGCATAACTTGTGTCATATTCAAACAACATGCATTATGATTAGAGCACTGCCAATTCATGAGGGCATGATTTCACTATTTCTTCCGCATTATCAAATTACACATGTATTGAAATTACATCTTCTGAGCTCATCCTGTGTAATTTTGATGTTGCAGCTTTTCCATACACACAAAACCTTCATTTCTGTTTCTTAACATAATTCAAACACAGTCTATCTTTGACAATCTTATTTATAGCACACTCATCTCTTTTTTAAAATTAGAAATCCAAAATTTATATACTAAAGAATTTATATAACAAATATATGAAAAGGGCCATCAATTGGCTTTTGTAACTCTTAAAGCCTGATTCTAAATTAACTTTCAGTTCAGTTTCTCAGTAGTGTCCGACTCTTTGTGACCCCATGGACTGCAGTACGCCAGGCTTCCCTGTCCATCACCAACTCCCGGAGCTTGCTCAAACTCTTAAATTATTAACCTTAGCAGTTGCTAAAATGCACTGACAGAGGTTCACAGACTTAATCAATAACAGCGCTCAAATTTTAGTTATACCTGAAGATCACACTAAATTTAAACAATATGCTTGTAAAAGGTACCTAAATTTAAAATTTAACAAATAGACATGTCTCACTTCAACTGTTCAGTTCAGTTCAGTTGCTCAGTCGTGTCCGACTCTTTGCGACCCCATGAATTGCAGCACGCCAGGCCTCCCTGTCCATCACCAACACTTCAACTGTAGCCTTGCCTAAATTTTCCATAGTCATGGTACCCACTGCCCTAAAATATCCCATATTGGATATAAATGCTCCAACACAGTGTATAACAAATGAAAACTGAAGTTTTCACTTATAAAGTAGCTTGATGTGAGACCTTATGGACTTCTAGTTAAAATAGTTAATAAGGCCCAATGCAAATTAAAACAAAGCCTTCAAGGAAAAAAATGTTATTACATATAACCTAATTAATGAAGGGGTGACCATTCTCATGACTTCTACATTTAATAGACCAAATTCACTTGGTATTAAACCTTGAAAAAATAAAGGGCACTGCAAGGTGGATCACTATAATACTTGACGTGCATGTGCATGTTAGGTCGCTTCAGTCGTGTCTGATTCTTTGCAACCCTATGGACTATAGCCTGCCAGTCTCCTCTGTCTGTGGAATTCTCCAGGCAAGAATTCGGGGGTGCACTGCCACGCCCTCCTCCAGGCGATCGTCTCAACCCAAGGATCGAACCTGTGCCTCTTGTCTCCTGCATTGGCAGGAGTTAGTGGTTCTTTACCACTAACACCACCTTGGAGTTGATATTTAACACTGGTGTCCTATCCATTACGGCCCCATATCAATACTCAGTATTATTAAACTTACTGACTTGGTCAACAGCTCTCAGTATTTTGCTCTTATAGATTTGGCTAACATGTTCTATTCAGTGTCTACTTCTACAGAGTCTCAGCTGTGGTTTGCCTTTATCTCCAAAGGGACATCATGACTTTTCCAGGCTACCTGTGGGGTACCTCTGTAATTTTGCCACAGCACAAGGTCTTAACCACATCCACCTTCCTCCAGGAGCACAGGTATGAAATCACACTGGTGGCATCCTCCTCCAAGAAGATTCATTTGACATACTCACCATTCTTTGATAAGAGACAATTTTTGAGGTGTTGCTACAGAGGCCAAATACAAACAAGAATTTCAGGGCCATAGCTGGCAACTGCCGAACAAAAACTTAAAAAAAGAAAAACCTTCCACCTTCATTCCTGTTCTAACAAGTAAATAAATGATCCTTAAACTAGCTCCCTCACCAACTAACATCAGTTACGCCTAGCCTCCAGCTAAACTAACCACCCCCTTATCTTCATTTATCCTGTGGAGTAGGGGAGAGGAGATCAAAGGACAAATACATTGTGCTTTAATATTTCTCAAGGCTTGTAGCATAGCTGCATATTTAGTCCCTGAGTGATGTGTACATTATTCACTTATGCAGTCGGCACTGACAGTCGACAGTGCTGGGTTCAGCGCTCCGCCTTGGAATATGAACAATGGAAACAATGGATGAGGCACCATCTCTCTCACTAGGAGCTCAGAAGCTCTAGAGAATTCTTCTCAAAAAAGGGAATGAAAAGAAGTCAGTTGTTTTTGCTCAGTTTTTAGTTTTATCCAAGTTATAACTTAAATCAAATTCCTCTATACATCTTTGCTTCTAGTCATGACAGAATTATTGTTACTGTCAGTCGTTAACTCATGTTCAACTCTTTGGAACCCTATGGACTGCAGCATGCCAGTCTCCTCTGTCCTTCACTGTCTCCCAGAGTTTGCTCAAATTTATGTCCATTGAGTCAGTGATGCTATCTAACCATCTCATCCTCTGCCGTCCCCTTCTCCTTTTGCCTTCAATCTTTCCCAGCATCAGGGTATTTTCTAGTGAGTTGGCTCTTTGCATCAGGTGGCCAAACTACTGGAGCTTCAGCAACAGTCCTTCCAATGAATATTCAGGGTTGATTTCCTTTAGGACTGACTGGTTTGATCTCTTTGCAGTCCAAGGGACTCTCCCTGGACTTGCAATCCCACTGAAAACAAGGAGAAAATGGGACAAAATATATGAGACAACTTTTTCAGGCACTGAAACAGGGATATCAGAATCACAGCCTTTGGGATAGGAATGACAAGCAGTGGTAAACCTGGGGCAATTCTGCTTCTGTTGCACAGACAGGTAAGCCTAGCAAGACAGGTGAGGTGGGCACTCCCTCTTCCTGAGTGAGAAGGCACAGACCCACCCAAGTTCCAGGCAGCTGCAGCAGCCTCTAATTTGGGGGGTAGGCTACTAAAGAGGAGGCTGTTACCCAACAAAGTGGGAGTAAAGAGGCCTGAGTAAGGGGTGCAGCGTAAGAAGTAGGGGTGGGGTTAAGACGTCAGGAAAGCCACAAAGCCACACAGTATACCTTAGAGCCACACAGCTCTAAGCCACACCCTAGACCAAGGGCCCCACCCTAAAACTAAGTTCATAATGAAAACAGAGCTGCCCAAACACTAAAAACAGGACTAACAGGATCCAAAGATTTTCCGAGCAATCTAATAAATGCTGGGATAAAAATGAAACACTCTTTAAAGGAGGATGTCATAATCAAAATTCATCACAATGTTATCACCCACAGTATCCAGCATAAAATCATAAACACCGAGGTGTATACATATAATGAAATACTTGGTAAACTGAATGATTGAAATGTTGTTTATGCAACAACACAAGTGAATCCAATAGACACTGTATGAAGCTAGATTTAAGTGCATGCTGCTGCTGCTAAGTCACTTCAGTCATGTCTGACTCTGTGCGACCCCACAGATGGCAGCCCACCAGGCTCCCCCGTCCCTGGGATTCTCCAGGCAAGAACACTGGAGTGGGTTGTCATTTCCTTCTCCAATGCATGAAAGTGAAAAGTGAAAGTGAAGTCGCCCAGTCATGTCCAACTTAGCGACCCCATGGACTGCTGCCTACCAGGCTCCTCCGCTCATGGGATTTTCCAGGCAAAAGTATTGGAGTGGGTTGCCATTACACTGTATAATTCATTATATAAAGTTCAAGTACAGGAAAAACTAATCTATAGTAAAAAAAAATTAATAGTAATCGAAACAGTGGTTACGGGGACTTCCTTGGTGGTCCAGTGGCTACGACTCCACACTCCCAATGCAGGAGGCCTGGGTTCAGTCCCTGGTTAGGGAACTAGATCCACACGCCACAACCAAGACCCAGTGCAGCCAAATCAATAAATAAATATTAAAAAAAAAAAAAACACAAAAACAGTGGTTACCTGAGGGGTGGGAGTAAGAAGTCCTTACCTGACTGCAAGGAGACATGGGAAACTCTCAGGGGTGATGAAATTGTTTTATCCCTCAGTTTTGGTCGTGGTTACACAGGGGTTAACCTTTGTCAAAACTCATCAAACTGTCCACTTAAAATCTGTGAATTTTATTGTATGTGAATTACATTTCAGGTTGATTGCCTGGTGGCTCAGATGGTAAAGCGTCTGCCCTCAATGCAGGAGACCCTGGTTCAATCCTTGGATCAGGAAGATCCCCTGGAGAAGGCAATGGCAACCCACTCCAGTACTCTTGCCTAGAAAATTCCATGGATGGAGGAGCCTGGTGGGCTATAGTCCATGGGGTTGCAAAGAGTCAGACACAACTGAGCGGCTTCACTTTACTTTACTTTTACATTTCAAAAACTGATTAAAATTTAAAGAAAAAAAAAGCAAAGAAAAATATAGAATGATGTTTTGCATGGCAACACAGCTTTTTATGCAGGTCAGAGAGGATTTCCTTACTCAGAAAACATATGTACATTTATTGAAGTCTTTGTAAGTTGATTTACGCCGCCTTGCAAGAGCTGATTGTTAAAATTTTACGAACTTTGCAAGCCAGCTGTTAAAACTATTGTTAGCTCAAAATCACCCAAGGCGGAAGGCTTTACAACACATTAGAAGTCAGATCTCCCCAAACCAGCTCCCACCCAAGGGCTAGTTTATCAGCACACAACTGGATTTATGATTTATATTAAAATAAAGATCTGCATCGCACGTCATGTCTAGAGTTGTGGTCAATAAACTTTCCAAGATATAGTTCTACACAAAGTATTTGTATTAATGGAGACTATCAAGACCTCCTTCCCTGCTCCCCTTTTAATCCTATTACCACTTCTTGCAAACAATGAATTCAGATCTTTTGTCTGTTGAATCTTGGATGTGCCTTCATGTCACTCATGACATGCTCATGCTGCTACTTATTCTTTCAGTTTTGACATTATTGACTGTTTCCCACTATGGAAGATATGAATTCAGTCTTCTTTCCCACAGAACACCTGCCAACATCAAAACCACATTCCATACCACTCCTATGCCTCCAGCGTTGTGTTATACTTTTAGTTAGATCAATATTCAGTGTTTATACTAATATGGTTATGAAAATATTCACAGCTGAGCCGTCTAGTATTATGATTAGTATTACTTTTCCTTCCTTGCACAACTTTTTGTTTTCTCTGGAGTTACTGGTATTTCTATGCCTTTTTAATTTGCCTTGTTTTCTACTTATTTATCACTGATTTATACCAAAAATTCTATCCAATTATCTAAAATTTCTCTCAATAGTTCCAACATATCAGGTATTTCAGTAATTTACCCTTTTGGGAAACATGTCTCTGGAGGCTGCTGTCATCTGGATTGACAGCTCTCCAGGACTGACTGCTCTCCATAACCCAGTTATGATTCTGGAATTTACCTTCCCCCTATCTGTGAGATTCTCATCACCTCCCTTGCAAATTGTTAAATCAATTGTTGGACTGTTCTTAAAGTATTGCTGTTGAGAAGTCTAAAGCATTCTGACTCTTGATCCCTAAGAGATGACTCATTTTTCACTTTATATTCTGAAATTTTGTAATGATGTCACTTGGAGCAGGTTTTGCATTGATTCCACTGGACCTTTAAGAGTCTTTCGATCTAAAAACTCATACCCTTTAATTCTTGAACATGTTCTCTTCTGTTTTTTTCTGCCCCTTCTAAACGTCTGTTATTCAGATGTTGAGCAAAATGAACTTCTCTAATATTTCCCGTTTTTTCATGTCTTTTTGCAGTACTTTCTGAAAGATTTCCTCAACTTTCTTTAGGTCTTTTAACTCTTTCATTACTTTTTGAAAACATCTGCTAACACATTTTAAATTTCATTTATTTGTATCCTATAACAGCAGATATCTTCTCATCTCTCTGAGGATATCAATGCAATTTGCTTTCTTCTCTAATTGTTTGGACAGGTCCTCTTTATGTGAAAGGCATGTTGTGTGAATATGGACTGTCTCCATTCAAGAGTGAAAGTGTGAAAGGCTAATTGAAGCTCTAGATGCATAGGTGGTACTTGTCAACCGTGAGTTTAACTCTGGGATTATCTGGCTGAACTGCTTCATTAAAAAATTCCTTTCCTCAAGTCTTTCCTTTTGAGCTTGTAAAATTCCTCAGATTAAAATATTTCAATCTTTTGCTTAGAGCAGTATGGTTCTAATGTGAGTGTGCATCAGAATCAGCTAGTGCTTGTGTGTGCTCAGTCACATTCGTGATCCCAGGGACTACAGCCCGCCATGGTCCTCTGTCTGGGGATTCTCCAGGCAAGAATACTGGAGTGGGTTGAAATGCCTTCCTCCAGGGGATCTTCCCAACCCAAGGATCGAACCCAGATCTCCTGCAATGCAGGTGGATTCTTTATCACCTGAGCCACCAGGGAAGCCCAATGGTTAAGAATCAACCTGCCAATGCAGGAGACTCAGGAGATGCAGGTTTGATCCCTGGGATGGGAAGATCTCCTGGAGGAGGAAATGGCAACCCACTCCAATATTCTTGCCTGGAGAATCCCCATGGACAGAGGAGCCTGGTGGGCTGCAGTCATTGGGGTCACAAAGAGTCGGACACAACTGAGTGACTAAGCACAGAATAGCACATCCTTTACCACTGTGCCACCTAGGAAGCCCACAGAATCAGCTATGAGGTTTGTTAAAACACTGGGCCCCACCTACAGAGATTCTGATTCATAGGTCTGGGATAGGGACCTAGAATTTGCATTTCTAACAAGTTCCTAGATAATACTAATGCTGCAGGCCCTAGGAACATACTTTGAGAACACTGGTTGGCCTGGATTGCCCACAAGACCTCAGTTAAAGTACTGGATTACAATCTTCAGAATGTAAGGTTTAAAAATCCCTGTTTCCAATAACTATACTGTCCTCAATAGCGTCTACAGTGCTCTATCCAGAGATCCTCTGTTTTAAGCCAGAAAATAATGCTTAAATATTCTGCCAGAGTAAGGGATGTTCCCTAATTGGGATGGGAAATAGGACTGAGCTTCTCAGTGTTTCTTAAGCATATATTCAATCAATCCCTTTGTTTCCAATCCCACTTTCACTTTCATTTCCAGAAATACATAGCACTGCCAATCTTCAAGTGTTCTGAGGATTCTTTGGGGGCGAGTCAAGGTGGTTTTGGAGAAGGAAATGGCAACCCACTCCAGTGTTCTTGACTGGAGAATCCCAGGGATGGGGGTGCCTTGTGGGCTGCCATCTCTGGGGTCGCACAGAGTTGGACACGACTGAAGCGACTTAGCAGCAGCAGCAGCAGCAGCAAGGTGGTTTTCACCTTTTTGCCAGTTTGGGCTCTTCATCAAATTTTATGAGTCATTTCCCATTCATCCATCTATTTCCCAACTTCCAAAATCATACTGCTATCAACTCTCTACATCATCTTCTCTTTATCCATTAGGACTTTAAAAGAAAATCATTTTACTATCATTTCAGTGGAGTTTGGGAGAGAAACAGAGGTAAAAGTTTGTGTTCAGTCTGCTAACTTCATTTGGAAGTTAGAAGAGTGAACATGGGAACCATGTTCCCAGACTCTGATTATATCTCAGAATATAAAACAAACAGGATGTACTCAAAGCACACTGAACCATCCTCAAAAGTTACACTAGGCTGGTCAGTTTTACTCGTGTCAGACTTGGCAAAAGAAATCAACTATGTTTGTATAGTGAAAAGTCTGTTTCACAGCTTTAGACTGCAATTCTCCCAAAGCCAGTGTGCCACAGGTCTGTAATACAAGATACATATATGAAATACTGGTGACTCAAAGCAAGAAACCAAAGGATGTGAACAAGATAGTTTATCTTTGCATATAAAGAGCAACAATAAAATCATTAATACCATGCTAAGATATTCTTATCTTTTTCATATTATCTTCTGCCCAACAACAATTAAAATTATACTTCACTGAACAAATATCCAATGTCAGAATTATGGTGGTTCCATTATGTACTCTGTCTCATCAAATCTTTACACAATCTGCTAAGATGGGCATTATGTGTTTTAATCTTTTAATGCCAATTAGGAAACTGATATCTAGAAAAGGTAAGAAACCAGTTGAAGGCCATACAGGAAGGGCAGAGCATAATAGAACTGTACGCTTATCTTATTCTAAAGCCCCAACATAACCATTTTGATATGACATGAGTTAAAAGCAAATAAAAACATTTATTTTGAACATAAAATAAACTTTGTTTTTGTAATAAACCAAGCTGATTTTGTAATGTAACACAGCATATTTGAATTCAAGTTTTTTACAGATTTGGACCACATCTTATTTTGTGTAGGTGTGGGACCCATACAGCACCCAATACAGCAAAATATCATTAAATTGAAGACTTATAATTTAGTAGCTCTATGAGTAATACACAAGAACCAATTCATTTATGATTATTATAAATATAAATGGTATGTTATGAGATGGATTTCTGCCAAAAGAATCAACAGGACAGAAAAGCCTTCAGAGAGACACAGAGCTTGTTAACATTACTTTGCACTATCTTCTGTTTTTTTTTTAAACAAAAATAGATTCTAAGCATTTGAACCAACAAGGTGGTTTTCCCAAAGGATATTCTCAGGGTGGATATTCTTGCTTTAGTTTATATAGGTCATTCTGAAGTTTTATGTTCTCTAGGGAGACTTCTAAATGAAGAATTTAATCAGGAAAGGGAGATTCAGCTAGAGAGTAATCAAGTTTTAAAATCTAACAAATCAAGGAACACAGCTTCACTTACTACCCTAAAGTGGAAGCAATCTGGTAGACAGATAAAAGAGTGGGCAACAGGAGGGAGGTGAAAAATAAAAGAAAAAAATATTTTTAAGCTTGTTTGGGAGAAGCTCTAAAAGGAAATGCAGAGATGTTAACAATTAGGAGGAGGAGGAGATGGAAAGGAAAAAAATGTGCTTACAACTGCCCGTGAAATAAATGTCTTTGTTACAGGACCACAGGATCCTGTTTCCTGGGAAGGGGAAAAAAATTACTCAGCTACACGTTTTTATGTTATGTCAGGCCAAGAGATATGTCATAGAGTCATACAAAGTAAAATGTCATTAACTAATACTGAGTTGTTCACTCCATTTAAAAGGACTTGTTAGGAAAACCACCACAAAATGTGTTGTCCAATTTAGAAGACAGCTTAACCCATCTGGAAAAGACAAATGTTTTATTGGTCTGTGCATTAATGCCCCCCCAAAGATGTCCACACCCTAATCTCCAAAACCTATGAATATGTTCAGTTACAGGGCAAAGAGGAACTCAGGTTGCAAATGGAATTAAGTCTGCTGATCAGCTGAGCTTCCTGCCAAAGCGCAGCCCTGACAACACTTTTCATTTAGTCCAAAGACTCACATCTAATCTGTATAACTGTAAGATTTAACAGTTGCTGTCTTAAGCCACTAAACCTGTGGCAATGTGTATCGAGTCAATAGGAAACTAACAGGATTGAGCAGTCAGTATATGTAAACTCATTGTTGGTCTTACTCTCCGAAGCAAGCTAACAGACAGACTCTCATTTAACTGAGCGTGCAAAGTACAAATAAAATCATCACTTTTTTGTTAACAAAAACTGACTCTGCTTCTCACTATTTTAAATAATTACATTTCCATACTGTAATGTAAACAACTTTCATTTAAATAATTACATACTCCATACTGGAGTGGGTAGCCTATCCCTTCTCCAGGGGATCTTCCTGACCCAGGAAGTCTCTTGCATTGCAGGCAGATTCTTTACCAACTGAGCTCTCGGGGAAGCCCAATTATATTTCCAGTTAAACCTAATTAATGAAGTTTTCGGAGAAGGCAATGGCACCCCACTCCAGTACTCTTGCCTGGAAAATCCCATGGACAGAGGAGCCTGGTGGGCTGCAGTCCACGGGGTCGCTAAGAGTCAGACGCGACTGAGCGACTTCACTTTCACTATTTACTTTCGTGCACTGGAGAAGGAAATGGCAACCCACTCCAGTATTCTTGCCTGGAGAATCCCAGGGATGGAGGAGCCTGGTGGGCTGCCGTCTATGGGGTCGCAGAGTCGGAGACAACTGAAGTGACTTAGCAGCAGCAGCAGCAATGCAGTTTTATAAAAACAAAAAATAGAACTGAAATAAACAATTAAATGTAGCCCGTTTAACACAATATTGTCATTGCGTAATACTCATTCGGTTCGGCCAAGTCTGCTTCTTTCCACACTTGTAGGATGCTGCAAGGAGCAAGGATGACAAGGAGATAGGAATTTTAAAGTAAAGCTTTAAAGGAAACACATCTCTGCTGATAAAGCTGATTGACAGGTCAATTATCAAAGATCCTAAATAGAATGCCTTCACTTTATTTGATGGACCAATAATTCATGATGAATCTTTGAAGACTAAAGAAAAATACTAAATAATCAAGATTAACACACACGGAAGTTATTTCAATAATCAACAACTTAGCATCAACTTTTCATGTGGTCTCAGGGTGAAAGGCTTTTACTTATATTTTTTAATTCAAAAATAAAATGTACTGATTAAACCAATAAGGCTCTTTTCAGTTTAGCAAAAGTAAAAGCAGTAGAGTAATGCTACTGAGATTTCACTTTTATGTTCCTTAAACTTTATAGTTTCTCAAGGGTACATGTGAAACTAATTTGAAACTAAGTATCAAATACATAGTATTAAAAATTATATATGGAACAAAAGGAAAATGTATATAGAGAGAAATTTTAAATTTATATCTACATAAATGGAGACAGAAGGAAGGAAGAAAGAAGACAAGGAAAGAAGGGAGGGAGGGAGGGAAGGAAGAAGCGTCACTCTTTTGCAAGCATTTGCTATTTCCAAACTTCCTCCAATTTCATGACATGATCTTATTCAAGGCTGTACCAGAGAAATCCAGCAGGTGGCACTCATACATTTTTCTAAATGGGATGCTGAATTAAAAACTTCAATTGTTTAAATTTTGTATTTCAGGCCAGAAAGACCAAATAAATCATAGTTGGAAGCAAACACATTTGAAAATTTTCTATTATCGTGGAGAAATAATGCTTTTAAGCTGCTTTAATGCACATTCGTAGCTTGCAACTTACAATTTTCACTTCCATTCTAGCAGCTCATAGAAAGTAAGCATTCATAATCATTACCTGCCAATCAACAGCTTGATAATAGAAGGCTGTAAGTGACCACGAAGAGACTCACAAACATTTCTCATGATGGCATATGGGATCATTATTTTCTTCCACTTTCTCTTCCATGCTTTTATTGGTTGCTCTATATAGATGGGTTCTGAAATTAGGAAACATTATTACTACCATTTTCAACTAAGTAAACAGAGGCTCAGAAAGAGTAAGAAAATTAGAAAGAAAGAAAGTGAAGTCACTCAGTCGTGTCCAATTCTTTGCGACCCCATGGACTGTAGCTCACCAGGCTCCTCCATCCATGGAATTTTCTAGGCAAGAGTACTGGAGTGGGTTGCCATTTTGGATATGGTAATTCAACTAAGAAAGAAAGTAAACAATAAATGAACCCAGTTTAAGAACTGGATAACCAAGAAATCCTCAATTACTAAATATGGGTTTAATGAACAAGTTTATTCAAGCCATACTTCAACACACCTTTATTGAATACTTCCCATATGCTGACACTGTTCTAGGCTCTGAGAAAAAAGTGGTGCATAAGACACATAATACCCCTGCTCATGGAACTTTTGGTTTTATAAGCAAAAACAGACAAGAACGATTTCAGAAATCACAATAGTATGAGGAGAATTAAACTAGATGGTGTGATGTGATCATGTGACTACTTCAGACTGACTATTTAAAGGAAGGTTTCTCCCAGGAGGTGACATTTCAGCTGACATCTGGACTACAGAACAGATGGCCATACAAAGACCAGGAGGAGGAGCATCCTGGGCAGAGGGAACACAGCTTCGAAATGAACCCAAGGCCAGAGTGAGTCAGGGCTCTTTGGGGAGCAGAAAGAACAGAAAGAATGGCAGTTGTGGCTGGAGAGGAATGTGCAAGAAGGACAGGGTATGACCTGAGTTCTAAGAGGTAGCTAGGAGCCAGGATGAATGGATGAAAGAATGGACGGAAGGAACAACAGAAAGGGAAAAAGAAAGAAATATGAAGAGTGCTGATTTTAGGTTAATCAGAGATTCTTTTACATGCTGATCTTTCTGGACATTCTCCATTAGTCCATATTCTTGCCTTAGCAGGTACTGAAGACAGGAATACACCTCATTATGTACGAGTTTAAGAAGATGCCATCCCTCAAGTTATCACCTTAAATTATCAATAACTACAGGGTAGCACTGAAAAAAATCTGCAGAAAATGTAAAAAAGTGGGATGAATAGGTATTAATTTCAAGAGATACCCAGAAGGTGAATTTTCAATAATACTTGATTTGAGTCTGTTTTGTACTTCTCACGGAGTCTAAAGGATATTCTTGGTTAATTAAAGATTCATATTACTGATTCTGATTAGTCAATGTTTTCTGGAAGCAAAAGGGTGATTTAAATGATCCTCAATTTTCTGTTATCTTCTAATATTTACCTGTTAAGATTTTATTATAAGCACATTTTCAAAAACAATGTATTTTTAAGATGGTTGAAGTCCAAGAAATTAAACAGTAAATAAAGAGACCCACTGCCTTCTCCAATCTCACATGAATCAGACATCAATCAAAATCTCAGCTTTTTCTGCAAAAACTGCAATATATGTTAGACTTCCAACTAGAATCTCAATAAAGAGCTTTGCTTTTACTGGATAAAAATATTTTTATAAATATAACCTTTATTTTACAGATTTTAATTGGCACCATATTTTACAGCTGACATTACACTGATCGCTATGATTGCATTCATGTCACCCATTTCCAACCAGGAGTTTCTTTGTCTAAATGCTACAAAAGCCATCAACATCATGTACTTTGGTGGTGTGAATTTACAAACACTTTCAGCAATCACAAAGCCCTACCCAGAAATATTCATTAGTAATTGTATTTGCATCTATTAAATGTAGATTAAGAGGATTTTATTTTAACAAGATTTTATTTACCAACTAATTAGAATGACAATTTATTACCAGTATGACAACAATTAACTTAGAATTAACAGAACAGTACAGCTTTTCTGGTTGCAAGAAAAAAAGAAAATCATTTTTCTCCCACTCTATGGGCCTCATTTCCCACAACTACTAATATCAGTCATTGTTATTAATTTCACATTTTTACTTACTCTTTATTTTCCCAGACATTTGAATTCTGCTGCTGTCAATTTCACAAAGGTCTTTTTAAGATGAATTTGCTATATATCAAAAGCAGCTGTTTAAATAAGCATTCGTAACTGTCAGCTTTGCTCTTGATACTTTGCATAGGAGCAGCTAGGACAGTGTTTTACCATCAGTCATGCCTTTCCTCGTTAGACTTTCTTTCCAATCAAAGTAAATATGCTTTTACAACTAGCATTACCCTGCTAAATTTTCCTCATGTTTAATGAATGTGACCCTTAGTTCATTCTAACAACGAACCAATGATATCCCTATTTTCCCTCAGAGTTATTGTATTATTTCATTCATATATTAGTTGATGCTGTCTCAGTATCATTCCTTTGTCAAATGTCAGTAAAGTTAGTAAGAAAATAAAGGTTCTTCTCTGGTAGGATGATTTAATTATTACCAGACCAAGCAAAAGTTTAGTTAAATTTGAAATACAACGTTTAGAAAGTATGTGAACGTAAGTCACTCAGTCGTGTCCTACTCTTTGCGACCCCATGGACTGTATAGTTCATGGAATTCTCCAGGCCAGAATACTGGAGTAGGTAGCCTTTCCCTTCTCCAGGGGATCTTCCCAACCCAGGGATCAAACCCAGGTCTCCCGCATTGCAGGCAGATTCTTTACCAGCTGAGCCACAAAGGAAGCCCTTTAGAAAGCATATATGCAACTTTATGCATAAACGCAACTTTAGAAAGCATAAATGCAACTAATTATACATTCCTACCTCCAACATTTTCAAAGATAACTTCATTGTTCCTGTTCTTTCATTTAAAAAAAAAAAAAAATCTGGTGTGTTAAGATAAAAGGGCCACAAAACTCCGAGACCTAATCCCTGCTTTAGGCTAATGACAAAAAATATTTTTCATTTTTAGTTCACGTCTTGGAAAAAATTCCCTTGACAGAAAATGCTCTGAACACGACTCTTGAGTTTTTCAGGATGACAAAGGAGAGAAGTCAGGAAGAAACATAAAACTTGAACTAAAATATATCTGCTTCAGATACATTAAAATATTTTTTAGTATACTTAACAACTTTAAGTATCAAATTTTACTATAAATAAATTTTGAATGACAGAACACCTTAGCCTTCTACAGCCAGGATTTAAAAGCATATCAAATTTATTTCTAATCATGTCATTGAACTGCTACTGTTTTCTGGACTGCAAATAAATGACTTATTCATAATAATGTGACACAGTTATGTATGATTGATTGGTACGAAATAGAAAGGGACTTTGTCCTCATCAGAGATTAGAATAGGGCCTGTCCAGTGCATGCTGTCTGTCCATCTGCAGTTAGCCAGCTGAATTACTGACTGCCCTTCTGGTAAAAGACTCAATAGACTTTTCTCAGCATAATATCTACTCTATAATAAATTATCAAATCTCAATTGACTCTGTTTTAGAGTCATTTCTAGATTCCAATTCACTATGATACAATGACTTCACTCTTATCTTGGGCTTTTAAGAAACTCATCATGATTTATCAAGTTTTAAGAGAAAAAGAATAGGCAGATAATCCTCAGTTTTTGTTTCTTTTACAGAAGAAAACTATTGCTAAAACAATGAGTAGTTTAGAAATCTTTCTGATTTACAGGCCTTAAAGCTTTTCCCTTTCTTTGCTTTTTTCCTCCCATTTCAATAATTAGGCCAGGGAATAAAGAAAGGAATTTCTAGTCCAGTGGTTATGCTCTACATCCTGTAATTTTGTTGCTGTTTTTCCCCTGGCCAAATAGCTCCATTAATCAGCAGGAAAAACATGCGGCAAACTATCTATACATCCTAGTATTATACCAAGTGGGGGGCTGAGAATCAGTAAGTTGCTTCTAAAATAACTTCCATTACAGGAAAGAACTATGGTAGCATGTCAGGAACCTCAGCGCTGTAGCAGTTACTCTGGGTTAGTTAGGCTTTAGTTATAACTAAGTATAGGGAAAATTTAGTGAATTCATTTAATGAATGAGCATTTGTTTGAAAACTGCCTTTTTGGATAGCCAATGTCGTGTTCTAGAGTAATTAAAGTCAGTCTGAGACATTTTTACTTAGGTAATTTCAGTTACTTTTTCCTACGTAAGAGTTTAATGAATTACTAATTCTTAAAAAAAAATTAAGAATAGACATCTAATATATTGTAGTTTTGTACACGCAATTTCTACTGATTGTTGTATTTCCTTTTTTCAGTGAACTTCTTCCTTTGACTACCTGATTCTAACAGTCCCAGTTACTCTGTTTGATATTACTTGAGCAGTGTAGTCTACCATGCAATCTTAAAACAATCATTTGACTGCTTGAAAATTAGTTTAAATCTTAAAATATTCATTTTAAACATTCTGAAATCATGAAAATATGTTCTGAGCCTTCCATTTTTCTCAAATTCAGTTCATAAGAATTCTGACTCCATTACTGAATATTCAATCTAGATAGTCCATATTCACGTTCATGAAAAGATTTTTACATCAGTAAGTTTATTCTGCATGTATGCCATTCTGTGTAAGTTATATAAATAATAGGCAGATCTCTACTTCACATTAATATTTTAGCTACAAAATCAATAATGAACAAAAGTCACTGATAAAAAGGCTTTACATGTAAACTTACCCTGCATATTAATGATATGATACACATTTAATAATAAATATTCACAAGACTCAGAACTTAGAATGTGGTTAGATAAATGGACTAAAATAAGACAGAACTGAAGTTATGACTAATCCCAGTAACCACTTCCCACTCTATATTTGCATATAAAATAGACTGCAATTCCCTGGTACCATTACTTTTTTTTCTTCTTAAGCAAAAGTAATTTACTATTAAATATTTAAAGAATCAAAATAAAAATAACTTCTAAATATGCAAATTACTTAAACAGATGGCAACTGCTACACATCTCAAAAGAGAGTTTTAACTTTGCTACTTAAAAAAAAATAAGGATATAAAGCAACCTATACAAAAAGTTATGCCCAAATAAGATTTGATTTGAAACAATACTACCTTAATATCAATATATCTAAGACATTTGTAAACATCTCATATTTGATATCAAACTAATTCAACTACAATCACAAAACATTTGCATTCAGTACTTTGAGATATATCTTAAAATAGATTTTGTTTCCCTCCCCACCAACCACAATTTAGGGCCTTGTTGAACAGTTTCAATATACTTTTTTTTGTGCCATGATTATATTGATATATGTACATCGATACAGTGAATGATAACCACAGGCAGAACTGTAGAAGCCTATATAATATTTGTAATTTGTACTTATGACATATGACTTCTAATTCTGATAGTTCCAACTAGGTAAAAAAAGAGAATGTAATAAATATCCTTTTATTTCTTCCTCTTTGTTTATTCCTGCTTCCTTCTTTCTTCCCACCACAAATATATAGTCTTGAGTTATACATGAAAATACATACAAATATCAAAAACAAACTATGGTTACACAATGGGAAACATGGAGGGAAGGGATAAATCAGGAGCTTGGGATTAACAAACACACACTACTATATATAAAAGAGATAACTATCAAGGACCTACTGTATAGCACAAGGAATGCTACTCATTACTCTGTGACAGCCTATACAGGAAAGAATCTGACATGATGAATATGTATATATGTTTAACTGAGTCACTTTACTGTGCACCTGAAACTAACACAATGTTGTAAATCGAGTATACTTCAAAGATTTTTTTAAAAAATAATTTAAAAATTTTAAAGAAACTGATGAAAACATACCTTTCTTCCTAGTTAGGACTTCCAACAGCAGAAAGATCTGATGTGGGAAATTTAGTGATAGTACCAAGGTTGATCCAAACATAAGTACACTGTTTTCAGTTTCAATATTTTAGGACATCAGCAAAAGTGAATCCTGATGGCCAAAAGAAGACTATGGCCATCCAAGAAACATTTGGATGGCCAAGAAACATCCAAGAAGCAACCAAGAAGACTTGGTTACTCCCCAAGTAAATGACTTATTTCATTCTAACCAACACTGGCATTAGGAATAAAACTGGCAGGACAAAGTGCTGGAAAGTGTCTGCAGGTGCCCCCAGACTCAAATCTATAGATAAATTTAGAGAAAAGTGGAGAAAGCTGGCTGCTCAAGATGAAAGGCCTCAGAAGGCCTCTGTCAAAAGACATCACCTTGTGATTACAAAGGATTAAAATCAAAGTAAACATCTTCGCTGGTGCAAATGGTACTGACAAAAATTGGGTCTATAATCTGAGTTTTTACACCTATATGTGTTTGATTTGATCCAAGGTAAGCTGCAAACAAAGAATGAATAACATCAGAAAGTACAAATCAGCTTAAGGGTCAGGGTGAATAAAAAATCTGAGAACACAATATCTGTTTCTCCTTTTTAATTCCTTTAGAAACACAATCAAACCACATAAAAACCCTTAAGTTTCAGTAGGTAAC
Source organism: Bos taurus (assembly GCF_002263795.3). NCBI lineage: Eukaryota > Metazoa > Chordata > Mammalia > Artiodactyla > Bovidae > Bos > Bos taurus. The sequence goes on along the minus strand of NC_037353.1, from coordinate 36,807,355 downwards.
AAGACCAAAACTTATATTTTAGAGTTCTAATATATCAATTCTAGATATCAAACAACTCTAAATATTTTTAACCTCAAGTTTTCCACAACAATCTGTTGTAATGGGTATCATTCATGTATCTACCACAAAGATCTGATACTAAGATGCTTTGACCAAATCTTAGGATAATTGATCAATTCTTTACAAGTTATTTGTTTCCTGATGATCTTTCTGTGCCAATGTCTGAAACAAAAACATACAATTTTTCATGAAACAAATGAAATTCTTAATAAAAGAATTACATAAAATTCATGTAAATTTAGCACAAGTGGGCATTTCTAAATTTTACTACTAAAAGTTTTAATAAAGATATAAATCCTATAAAATATAAGTCCTAACACAATCTATTGGAAAATTTTGTACAAGAAAATGTTTCTGGAAAATAAATATGAAAGAAAACAAACTGTATTAAATTAAAACTATATTTTAACATGCTTTAAAGCTAGCTATGTATGTCCTCTATTAAAATAGAGCATGACAAATACTTGTTCATTTTATAAACAACCAAAGAGGTTAAAAGCAATTTGAAGTGTTCCCACACAATCTGAAAATAGGTTTTCAATAATTGAATCCAAAATTCTTGAAATCATAAAAATCTGTAATAAGAAAGTTTTAGGGTCAAATATAATAGAAGTATAATTTATTCCTAAGAAAAACAAAAAGCTTTTAAGCATTATGATAGTTAAACTTCTTCAGTGCATTAATCCTCTAATAACAGTTTCAGTCAAGGGGATGTTGTGAGGTCAGGTTTAAATTTTTTTTAATTTATATTCTCTTTAAATATAACTTGTCTTATGCAGCATCAATTCTCCAAGACTCAGAACATTTCACAGGTTCATATTTTTACTTTAGTTTTGCTTGTTGCTGTTTTGTTTTTTGTATCTAGTGCAAACCCATGTGAAGGGCAGAACATTAATTTAATGAAATTTATTACAGTAAAAACATTCTTATCAATAGGTAAAAAAAAAAAAAAATGCTAAACAAAAGTTAAACAATCAGTGATGGCTTACCAACTCCAAAAATTCTATTTCTGTTTGGAGAGCATCATGAACACTTTGCATGTCGTCTTCCTTATAAAGTTCTAATTCTTTTTTAAGTCTGTTTTAAAGGAAAAATTCACTTAATTAGTTCAGCAATAAATTTTATAATAATTCTTTATTAAATGAATAGTGGCAGATTTGTAGCTTCTATCATCACAATTTTAAGTTAACATTAAAGAATTTGGAAAAACATTTTAATTTTCTATATTCTATCCATTAAAATTAGTCTAGCAAAAATAATTAAAGGAATAAGAATTTGAAAGATGAAAGAAGAAATAAAGCTACCTAATTTTCAGGTGATTTAGAAACATACTTTGAAAACCCAAGAATCATTGATAAAACCAACTCAAATAATAAAACAATTCAGTAGGGTGACAAGATATAAAATTAGCAAACAAAAATAAATAGGCTTCATTGTCACCAACTAACTTGTCAAATAACTAACTTGAATTTCTTATGGATGGCTTGCTTAGTTGCTTAGTTGCTCAGTTGCGTCTGACTTTGTAACCCTTTGGACTGTAGCCCACCAGGCTCCTCTGTCCATGGGATTTTTTCAGATAAGAATCCTGGAGTGGGTTGCCATTTTCTCCTTCAGGGTTTTTCCATGAATAGGACATCAGAAAAATGGTTACTATCCCCAGTTAAATAAAATTTTACTTGATCCTAAGAAAAACTACTAATACTTTTTCCCCTGGTGCTGGGTGCATTGATTCTAAAGTTCATATATTAAAAGAAGAGAACAGTCTAGAAAAAAATCTTGAATTTTTTTTTCAAGAAAGTTCTAAAAAAAAGAGAAAACAAAGAAGGATAACTAGCTCTATGAGATACTAGATCATACCATTACTCCTTCATAATTTAAAAAGTGTAGTACTGACATATAAATAGACCAGTGGGACACAGAAGATAGAAATAGCTTAAGAAACAAATGGACATTTAGCATATGCTAAAAAAGTCACCTAAAATCACTGTAAAAAGAAAAGATGGACTTTTTAATAAGCTGTGTTAGAATAACTAGAGAGCTATCTGCTATGTGACAATAAATGGACTGTCAAAGCTAAAACTGCCTCTTTATCTCACAGCACATATCAAAATACACTCTAACTGGATCAAAGATTTAAGTGCAAAAATAATAAAACTATGTAAGGACAAAGTGAAAGTGAAAGAACAGGGAAATTCCTTTATAAGTTGATAGTGTTCAAGAACGTTCTCACTATGGTTCAAAATATAAATGAAATTTAAGAGTATTCAATTTTTTTTAAAACTGCACAGCAAAACACATGAGTAGAGTAGAAAGATGAATGACAATCTTAAAGAAAATACTTGCCACATATATCACTGATAAAAGTCTAATCTCTCTAATATGTAAAGGAAATTTATAATCAAGGGGAAAAAAGACCAAAAGGCTGATTAAAAAATGAAGAAGTCATAAAAAGTGAGTTCACAGAAAAAGTATAAAAATCATCCCTAAACATATGAGAAGTGCTCAGTATTACTCATAATAACGACTTGAAAGTTTACTACACAGGGATATCATGTCTCATCTATCAGATTGGTAAAACTCCAAAAACTTGACACATTTTTTTCATAAGCTGTGGGTAAACATGTGTACTCAAACACTGATAGGGGAATTTAAAATGGTTAAACTTCAAAGGAGAAGAATTTGGTAGTATCTAACAAAACTACATTTAAATTTTTCCTTTGACTTCACCATTCACCACCAGTAATACACCCTGTAAGTACAAAACAATATATGCACAAAGTTCTTACTGCATTAGTATTTGTAATCACCAAATACTGTAAACAGCCTATGTCCATCCTTAAGAGATGGGCTGAATAAACTATAGCACATCCATATAATGGAGTATTATATAGTATAAAAAATGAAGATAAAAAGAAACACAGAAAGATGAAGCAGAAACTAACAAAGTTGATCACCTATAACAGTGAGTGAAAATGGGGTGCAATAAATAAGGAATAAAATGAAACTCATCTGTGTGTATCTCTTTTTATATACTTTTGACTTTTGAACCATGATGATTATTTATATACTTGACAAATAAAATTAAATAAAGTTGAGAAAAAGAACCATAAAGTTTAACACAAAATGACAGCTGAATTAAACGCAAACAGAACAAAATAAATCTAGCTTTTTTAAGAAAAATTTAGAAAATTAGTTTTTCAAACTAATAATCACAGATAAAAATTAAAAAGAACTCAAGTAATTTTCAAAAATAGTAGTCTATATACCTTCAGTGAGATATGTTGTAAGGCAGTAAGAATTACAAAGGAATCTTAAATTTTACTACTTTTGTTGTTAGTGAGGGTACACAGCTAGTTATTCTAAAATTATTTTAGAAAGTTATAAGAAATGGATAATTACATTGATATTATTACAAACCAGAGTTTTCACTAGGAAAAGGAAGATGTACATAGAAAATGGATGGAGGAAAAAAAAACTCATTTTGGATTTGAATGGAAGAAATCAGTATAAAAATTTATGATTTAAAAAAAATTGCATTTTTATTTCTGTCCATTTAAAGTACTTGGAAGCAACACCCAGTAGTAATGAGCACATCTAGCATGCTAATCTTAGTTTCTAAAACCAGTACCAACAAAAGATACCAGGACTCCTTGAAACAATTTGTCCCAGGGCTGAGGTGGGTAATATTCAAGGTGAGCCTAGAATAGTTTGTTGCACAAGAAGGAAGGAAATCAACCAAAAACTAATGAAACATGTCTAAAGACAGAGAAATTTAGTTCAAGGGGCTGCCTATATCCAAATCTGGGACAATTTGAGCATCAAAAATAATGACAATAATGTATTTATAACACATGACATAAAAAGAAATTCATGAGTCCACAGAAAATCCTAAATAGGAGAAATTAAAAGAATGGGGTAACAAGAAGAGGAACTTCTGTCTTTTTTCCCCCAGAGTTTTACTAGCTAACAAATGAACAGGAGTTCCATTATTAGAAAGTTGCCACTTTCCAACCACCTATGTAATAATTGACTCGGGAAGCATCATTAGTGGACGCTAAAATGACTGCGTGAAAAGTTCCTGGAAAAAGGCTATGCACAAGGTCTGAGTCATTCCCTATATCATTTAGTAAATATCCATGGAAAAGACTATTTTCTCATTGGAGTAACCTGGCAGACACAATCTTACCTAAGCGATCAAACCTAACATAACTGAAAATGAAACAAAACTGGCATTATATGCCTTCTGATGCAATGTTCTGAGGACACAATCTTAATTATATATTATTCTTGTCCCAAATTATTTAACCTGAATCTAATCTCTAAGGAACAAATAAGTCTAAATTGAGAGACATTCTACAATGGCTTATACTCTTAAACAACTTGATTAAAAAATGGGCAGAGGATTTGAACAGATATTTTTTCCAAAGACTACATATGAATGGCTAACAGGGAAATGAGAAGATGCACAACATCACTAATCAATTATATGTCAAAAAAATTTTTTTAAGTAGAGGGAGCTTTTAGATTAAAAGAGATTTAAAATATCAGCTGCTTGTCATGTGTGGACCTTATTTGGAACTTAATTCACACAGACAAAATAATGACATTTATAAATAATTGGAAATTTGAACACTGACAATATTTGATGAATTGTTATTTGTTGTCAATTACCTTATGTGTAATAATGGATTTTAGTTATATTTTTTAAAGTACTTTTTTACAGACATAATAAGATAATAATATGTATGATATGTTTCAAGTAATACAAATTGATAACTCTTAAAGTGACCACCTGTTAAGACCACCTGACCTGCCTCCTGAAAAATATGTATGCAGGTCAAGAAGCAACAGTTAGAATTGGACATGGAACAACTGACTGGTTCCAAATTGGGAAAGGAGTATGTCAAGGCTGTATATTGTCACCCTGCTTATTTAACTTACATGAGTACATCATGAGAAATGCTGGGATGGATGAAGCAGAAGCTGGAATCAAGACTGCTGGAAGAAATATCAATAACCTCAAATATGCAGATGATACCACCCTCATGGCAGAAAGTGAAGAACTAAAGAGCCTCTTGATGAAAGTGAAAGAGGAGAGTGAAAAAGTTGGCTTAAAGCTCAACATTCAGAAAACGAAGATCATGGCATCCAGTCCCATCACTTCATGGCAAGTAGATGGGGAAACAGTGACAGACTTTATCTTTGGGGGCTCCAAAATCACTGCAGATGGTGACTGTAGCCATGAAATTAAAAAATCTTGCTCCTTCGAAGAAAAGCTATGACCAACCTAGCCATCATACTAAAAAGTAGAGACATTACTTTGCCAACAAAAGTCCGTCTAGTCAAGGCTACGGTTTTTCCAGTAGTCATGTATGGATGTGAGAGCTGGACCATAAAGAAAGCTGAGTGCTGAAGAATTGATGCTTTTGAACTGTGGTGCTGGAGAAGACTTTTGAGAGTCCCTTGGACAGCAAGGAAATCCAACCAGTCCATCCTAAAGGAGATCAGTCCTGGGTGTTCATTGGAAGGACTGATGCTAAAGCTGAAAGTCCAATATTTTGGCCACCTGATGCAAAGAACTGACTCATTTGAAAAGACCCTGATGCTGGGAAAGACTGAAGGCAGGAGGAGAAGGGGATAACTACAGAGGATGAGATGGTTGATGGCATCACCAACTCAATGGACATGAGTTTGAGTATACTCTGGAGTTGGTGATGGACAAGGAGGCCTGGCGTGCTGCAGTTCATGGGGTCACAAAAATTGAGACATGACTGAGCAACTGAACTCAACTGAAAGTTAAGTGATAAGTACCTAGGATTCACTATATTTCACTTTTTTACTTTTGTATGTGCTCTAAATCTTCTATAATAAAACTTAAAAAAATAGAGTTTAACAAAGATAGTGGCCAAAAAATCAACATACAAAAATCTGTTATATTTCCATGCACCAGCAATAAAGAGAATACTGATGTCATTAAAAATTTACACTTAAAACTACAAGGTATCTAAAAATAAAACTCACAAAAGATTTTTATTAAAAGATTAGGACCAAAAAACCCAGTATATTCTAAGTTTCCAGACGAGAAATCTCAGCTTAATAAAGATGTAAAATCCCTCAAAAGAGACTGTAGGATGAGTGGAATCATAAAAGATTTTCATGGATTTAAGCTGATTCGGAAATGTACATAAAAAAGCAAAGGGTCAAGTACAGCCAAGATATTCTTGATGACGACAAAGAAGTATAAAGGGAAGTGTTCTGCTTTAGATTAAGATTCATTATAAAGTAACAGTAATTAAGTAGTTAAAAGTTAATAGCGTGCATTTAACAATAATTAAGACAGTTATGAAAGAAATGAATGTTGACCAATTTAGCAGAATAGAAAACAGAATCTTAAAATAGATTCACAAATGTTATTCTGATTATTATTTTTAAATAAAAGATGTGGTTTTGCAGATCACTAGAGAAAGGACAAACTACTCAATAAATGGAGAAAAATAAAGCTATATCTTACTGTGGAATGTAAGCAAAAATTAGTCCCAAATAAACTAAAGACCTAAATGTGAAACACAAACCTTAAAAATTATTAAAGAAAATACAGGAGAATAACCTTCTGATCTAAGGTAGGGAAAGAGTTCTTAAACAAGACACAAAAATGATAACCACAAGAAGAAATGACTGATGATTTCAGCCGTCGTAAGAGTAAGAAACGTACCCAAGCACAACAGCAGGAAGAAAACCAAACAAAACTTCATAAGTTGGGACAGAGATTTTTAATGCACAAGAAGTCTGAAAATATAGCATTTAAGAGAATATAGATCACTGGGGAATTTGGTAATGTGCCAATGGAAGTATAAATGGTTTAATCACTTCGACAGAAAGCTTGTCGCTACCTTGTGAAGTTCAACATTTACATGTCTTATACTCGGCAACTCCATCAGGCATATATCCTACAGAAACTCTTGCAGTGTGCACCAGGATGATCAAAACAGCACTGCGTGCAACAACAACAACTGAAAACTCAAATGTGCATTAAAAAGAGAAAAAGCATGTTCACATATCTATACTCAACAACATGGATGAATTTTAGAAACAAGTGAATAAAAAGCAAGTCCCGGACAGAATGATACCCTTTGTACATAACTCAAAAACAAGCAAAACTAACCAATATTTTGTTTTGGCAGGCATATAAATGACAGGTAGATTACATTTATGAATATATGACATAAAGTTAGTAAATCATAAAGTAACAAAGAAAATTATATATAAGCAAGGAAAGAAGTAAGTCATACCACACACACACACACACACACACACACGCACACAAATGAAACACTCTAGGACAGCAATTACATCTGAGGTAAAGAAGGGAGTGTGGGTTAATGGAGGACCCCATAGCAAGATACTGGTAATGTTTTAGCCTAGTTCACAGGTCCTCACTATATTATTGTACTTAAGAACTAACACCTAGATAGGGGAAAAAAAACACAATAGTAATAAGAATGGATTGAGAAACAATACCTAATATATATGAAGTTCACTGTGTTCTGAACTTGTAGGAATTTAATAGTGAATAAAAATTCTGAAGGAATGCTCAAGTTGCAAAGAGAGAAAAAGTTAATGATTTGGAGCATTAGATGTTTACACAAGCATAAAGTCCCTCGCAAAAAATATTTTTTTAAAGTAAGTGTAAAGTTAAACGGAGAGGAACAATATACCATAGATGCTGCTATACAATGTTCATTTTAATATATATATCTTTTCAAATACATACAACAGTAGGGATCATTCTTCCCACTATGCCATCAATACTTGCCCTTTTTCACCTTTCAGTTCAAATGGTTTGGTCAGAGCTCTGATGCCCATCAGAATTGGGTGGTGACTGGTTTCCATTTTAGTTAGCTAACAAGGAGGAGGAGAGACTACTTAAGTTAAGGATGGCATTTAAGATGAATTATAGGAAGCATTTCACAATTCAGCCTATAACCAAGTTGTAGAATTCAGATCTCACTTAAAGGAAAGATTACTGTTGCTAGCTTTAAAGGAGGCTGGGTGCTAATGGTATGAATATTTATGTATTTGCAGCTAGGCTGGAGCTCTATAATGGTAAGCAGATCTCATGCTTCAGTGCGTAGACTGATTGCCTACAGGAGTCAAGAAAAGCTTCCCTCACCTACTGCACAGTAACTAAGGGCAGTTTGCACTGGTTACTGTCTCCTTTCTCTGAATCATCAGATATTGATGAGGATGGGCCAACATTGATAGTTGAGCAAAATGTATGTTCCATGTATTTTTATAATTTCTTGCATCATTGCATTTTTTTTTCAGTTACCTCTTAGTGCCATGGAGAAGCCTTAACTAAAAGAACACTCTTTTTAGTTATAGAAATATAAACAAATACTATTTAATTAGAAAGGAGGACAATTTTCACCCAAAGTCCTAGTACACAAATTCAATGAGATTAAAATGTAGGTATGCTTCATCTCAGGTCTTTTACTTCCATATGATATTGATTATGTAATCTTGCCTTCTAGTTCTTTCTTTTGCCTTATACTGTCATATATATTTCCCCCAGTTAATTACATTTGCCAATTAATACCATTTAAGATAAATATATAGTAGTTTAAGTGGCTATAACACAGTTAATTTAATCATTCATTTATAGTACAGCATTTAAGTTCTTCCTATTTTTTTCTACCATAAATAAATTTCTATGAACACCTTTGTTCATAAAGCTTCCTCTATGCTTTGGATTATTTCCCTTGGGATACAGCTAAGTGAAACTACTGCTTTAAATGGCATAAACATTTTAAAGATGCTTACAATAACTTGTATACATCAAACTGCATTCCAAATACAAGCAATGTATACTGCCACAGCAATGAGTAAATTATCTCTGTACCATACTGTGGCCAATTTCCAGTATGGTCATCTAAGTATATCTTTCAAAATTTGATAAAAAAATTGATATTCAGTAGTTTTAATCTGCACTTAAATAATAAGATATATAACTGAATTACCTTGTCTTATTCACTTTGGTATCCCTGCAACTTGCAAAGTGTATGGGAAAAGCAAGTGTTTAATACATGCTTGTTGGATAAATACATAACTTAAAAACTACTGATTTTTAGTGTTTTCTTGCTGACTTTTTATCTGTTAATTTTTGATAAACTGTTACCCTTTGTTCATCATAAGTACTACAAATTTCTCCCAGATTATCATTCCATGTTGATGCCATTTCTGACACATGGAATTTTAGACCTAACATGTTAAGTCTATGAATCTTATCCTTTTTGGTTACCTTAATCACACTAGAGGTTTAATAAGCAATCCTTACTACTTTTCACTAGTTTTTCACGCTGTGACATTCTTAATATTATTTCTCTATAGTAATTCATATGAAAATTATTTCAGTGCCATTTAAACATAAAATACTCCATTTTAAAGATATATATGTCATGCTCTTTCATACACAATTTATTTATGAGCATGGGTTTCAAAGTTCATTCTATGAAAGTAGAATTTCAGTTTTCTAATTATGCATTCCTTCAGTCCAGGCCATCAGCAGACAGGTAGGAACCTTCACAGGAGGGTAAGGCTGAACTGATGAGACCTACTGAGAAGGAAGTAAAAGAGAGGAGTGCTACCAGCACCTCCATTACTACAAATCCTGGTTTGGGTGGATTAGGCATCGCCTTTCACCAGGTATTTTCTATCACCTTCCCCATCCCACAACCAAAAGGGGTTGTTTCTAAAGATAAACATGTGAAAGTGAAAAAAAAATGTGCACTATGATATCAAAGGCACAAATGAACTTTGGAAATGATTAATATTATATATGGCTCATATAATAAGCAAAATTATTTCAAAGTTTGGGACATTTACAAACAGGCACATTTATATCAGAATATAACATTTAAAATAATCAACTGACTTCTACCATAAAAATTTCCCTTGTATTTACTTGAAGTTTTAATAACTACTGTGTGTGCCAGGAATTCACGAAACAGGGGATTTCTATTAGCTTGAAGGCTACATAATCAATGCTGTAAAGGCACTTCTGCTAGTGAATAAATGATGAAGTTTGACCAGAAAAATGCAGAGTCAACAGAAATATTCAACAAAATACATAGCTAAGAATGATCCTGGAATTAAATGAGGATTTTCATATTTTATAAATGTTAAAAACTAAAGAGATGATAGGGGTTGGCTACAGATAACTAATTTTTGACTAGTATTTTCTAGAAACTTTAGAACTGAGATTTTGTTACACCTGTCTACTTGGAGTTTATTACTGTGATAATCAAGAGTATTGCAACGTAAATGTGCATTATTTCCTCAATATAGACTAGATAACAATTCTTATTACTCTGCTAAATGATGTTACAGAAACACTTCCACAGTATTTAAGCATACATTTATAAAAATGCTTCTAATTATGAATATTTAAGTACTTCCTCCCATCCATCAATGGGAGGAAGCTTACAAAATATGGCATCTTTATACATCAGCATTAAAAAGAATCAAGTTGATCAGTACGTATTAATGAGTAATATCTGTTTTCTAAGTAATAAAGCAAACTACAGACCAATGTTAAATGCACAGGTGTGCACACACACACACACACACACAGACTATAAACTCTGACAGGATACGTGTTAAACTTTTAACAAGACATGAGAGAGGAGACTGATGTTTTACATTTTTGTAATGTCTATATTTTTTTTATTTAATCAACATAGTCTACTCTCATAATTTAAAACTATTCATATTTGGTAAAATAAAAAATATATACATATGTAAATATACATATTTATCTGTGTATCTTTCAGAGAGGTTAGAAGTATTCTAACATCATCATGTGCTTATACCTTCCTATAAATCTAAGGTGCTGGGGTCCAGCCCAGGTGGATCCAAGGAATTCAAAGGGGAGACGGCTTCAGCGATCAGGATACGATAGAATTAAAGATACAAAGAGTGGTTAAATAAGGATAGCTCAGTGAGAAAATTCAGCGGAGAAAAGAGGCTGAATAACTTGGTTTACGTGGAAAGCCAATAAAATTCCAAGACAAGGAATTTGCGTCACCTACGTAGGCCACAGGCGTCCTCCCGTTCTCCCGAAGGACAGGAGACATTAAGGCCTCCCTGGTCAGATCTTAGAAGCCCAGGCAAAATTAGTAGGCTTGATGAGCCTCCACGCTCCAGATGGGAATTCAGCCAGAAGGTGAGAGAAAGAACGACATGGGGAGACCAAGCTTCAGTGAACAAGGCCCGTGCTTTATTTTCCAAAGTAGTTTTTATACCTTAAGTTGTGCATAGAGGATAATGGGGGAAGGGGTAGAGTCAGCAGTAAGCCAGGCTTTCTTCCTGCAAACTTATCATATGCAAAAGTTTAGGTGATTTACATCATCTTCTGGCCAGGAGGCCTGTTAACATTTTATGATCCTTTCTTCAGAAAACTTATTTTTCTCTAAAGGTGATTATTCTAAAGTCAGGCGCCACCCTCCAAAAGCATTAGATAAAGTTGCTTTCCTATAGGGCAAAGGTGTGGTGGGCTATAACAAGAAAAGAATTAACTCAAAGGTCCAAGGTTACAAACATTAAAGCTATTATTTACATTCCTATACACCAATTATATTATTCAATACACTTCCAGGGACACAGTAGGTAAGGGATATGGAAACTTAGCAGCAAACATTGGCCCAAAAAGTGAAAAACTCTTCACCAATACAATTTCTAATCAATCTTTTAACTGCTCAAAGGAATCTGTATTTAGACAGTTTAGAACATCTCATACCTCTCACAGTTGGGAGGCTCTGAACAATCACATGTGGCTGGAAAAACCTATTCAGGCAGGCTAGAGAACTTCCAAAGGAGTTTGTGAACTAAAACACCCTTGTCACACCCAGGAACTTTATTAACTGGAGCTGTAAATTAACTCTTTTTCCGAGAAAGGGAGAGAAATGGTGGTGGGGGACAGCCCCCCATAAAGTCAGAGGTGTAGGTGAGAGCACAAAGCAGTAAAGTAGGCAGACTCTGGTTTTGGGGGTAGATGCTCGAGAATTTCCAGGGGGATTCCTGAGGCTCGATCCCGCCTTTGTGTACACCGAGCCTCCTTCCTCATGACCTTTGCCACGGGCGGAGTTCCTCACGCTGGCTCCCTGCACTAAGGACCACCAATGTGACCTCTACAACTAACTTAACTGGATGACTTTTTCATTGAAGAGGCAACAGCATTGATTTATTACTTCATATAAATGCATTTAGAGTCTCTCAGTAGCAGGTATATATTAACTTTTGTGCAGTTTCCATTGCAAATATGCTCTTCACAAAACCATACTATCTTCAAATGCTAAGAAAGAAAATCCAGGCTGTTGATTCTGCAGCTTCATTTCTGAAACAAACTTCCTGTTGCATTAAACCAGTACAAACATTGATTATTAAAAATGTAAAACCATTCTAAGTATTGTGAGTAAGAAAAAGCCCGAAATGTTTCAAGTCGTCTGGTATGTTACTATTTGGAGTAAATAAAAATTCATGATGAAGAATTGTATTTTGGTTATCCTGGTATTGATTAATAATAACAAATAATAGGTGTTGGAAGTTTGAAGGGGTCTATTCTTTGCTACCTGAATTCTGTGCATCTGAGAAACGAGGAAGGCAGAAGGGAAGCCAAGATGTCATGTTTGCTACTAATACAGCAGACACTAGAGAATGTGGCTTGTATCTATACACAAAGGATTTACTACTAATACTGAACCCAGAATTAGACTAACCTAACTCACACCATTAAAGGCAGATGCCAAAAGCTCTCTCCCATGAAGTCCTACCACTGTAAAACTCAAAGGATAGAGGAGCAAAGTAGAACACACACTGTAAGGCAGGCCAGACTCCAAGAGATAAGGCAAAGAAAGGAGCTGGTCTTCAGTTTATCCTTCCAAACTCAACAATCAGACTGAATCACTCCTCTCTACCTTAGAATAAGAAAGAAGGAGTTCTGGGGGATGGCTAGGAGAGTTAAACCAGTAAAGTTTTTTCTACATAAAAGAAAACAATCAGGAGCGGGAAGAAGAATTCCATGTGGCTATCCCAGTGGTTAATATATACCATGTGTTTGCAAAGAATATTGAAAATACATGAGGAACTTCTATCTTCTTTGTAGTAAGTTTTTTAAAATGTAGATATACTCACTGGAACAAATATTTATTAAACATTATGTGCCCTTGATTATGTTAGATGCAGGCACTGACAGAAAAACAAACAAGAAGTAGAGGGAGTTCCCAGTTCAGTGGGAGAGACTGATACACATAGCTATCACTGAATACGATCAGTCATATAATGGAATTATAATCTCTATGAACACAGAGAAGAAAACAGTAGAGGAATGCTTTCACGATTTATTATGCTCATTTATTCCTTCATTTATTTATTCAATACCTACTCTAAGCCAAGCTCTGTACAAAGGTATTAGTATGAGTATACCATGGTCTAATACTAATACATTTGTACAGAGCTTGGCCTAGAGTAGGTATTCCCCTGGAGAAGGAAATGGCAACTCACTCCAGTATTCTTGCCTGGAGAATCCCATGGACAGAGGAGCCTGGTGGGCTACAGTCCATGGGGTCACAAAGAGTCGGACACGACTGAGTGGCTACACTTAGTATACAATGGTAAACAAAGTAGGTAAGATCTTTCCCCTTATTGAGCATATGATGAGTGATGAGACAAACATGAATAAAATAAAGCACATAAATATATAATTACAAAATGGATTCTGTGTTAGATAGGACAAAATACAGTGTGTTATTAGTAAAAATAACAAGTTATAAAAAGATCACAGGGAATCTTCCCTGAGGAAATAGTTCAACTGAGATCTAAAGGATAAGGTATGTCCCAACAGGTAAGAGTCACCCTGCTTATTTAACTTCTATGCAGAGTACATCATGAGAAATGCTGGGCTGGAAGAAGCACAAGCTAGAATCAAGATTGCCGGGAGAAATATCAATAACCTCAGATATGCAGATGACATCACCCTTATGTCAGAAAGTGAAGAGGAACTAAAAAGCCTCTTGATGAAGGTGAAAGAAGAGAGTGAAAAAGTTAGCTTAAAACTCAACATTCAGAAAATGAAGATCATGGCATCTGGTCCCATCACTTCATGGGAAATAGATGGGGAAACAGTGGAAACAGTGTCAGACTTTATTTTGGGGGGCTCCAAAATCACTGCAGATGGTGACTGCAGCCATGAAATTAAAAGACGCTTACTCCTTGGAAGGAAAGTTATGACCAACCCAGATAGCACATTCAAAAGCAGAGACATTACTTTGCCAACAAAGGTCCGTCTAGTCAAGGCTATGGCTTTTCCAGTGGTCATGTATGGATGTTAGAGTTGGACTGTGAAGAAGGCTGAGTGCCGAAGAATTGATGCTTTTGAACTGTGGTGTTGGAGAAGACTCTTGAGAGTCCCTTGGACTGCAAGGAGATCCAACCAGTCCATTCTGAAGGAGATCAGCCCTGGGATTTCTTTGGAAGGAATGATGCTAAAGCTGAAAGTCCAATACTTTGGCCACCTCATGCGAAGAGTTGACTCATTGGAAAAGACTCTGATGCTGGGAGGGATTGGGGCAGGAGGAGAAGGGGACGACAGAGGATGAGATGGCTGGATGGCATCACTGATTCGATGGACATGAGTCTCAGTGAACTCTGGGAGTTGGTGATGGACAGGGAGGCCTGGCGTGCTGCGATTCATGGGGTCACAAAGAGTCGGACATGACTGAGCAACTGAACTGAACTGAATCTGATAACCTGAGGAGAAAGAAAGGCATAGATAAAGGTTTTTGGTGGAAGAAAGCCTGGATTGCTTGAGGGAGCAGAGTGAGAAGGGAACCATCAGTCAATCAGTTCAGTCACTCAGTCATGTCCGACTCTTTGTGACCCCATGGACTGCAGCATGCCAGGCTTCCCTGTCCATCACCAACTCCCTGAGCCTACTCAAACTCATTTTCAGTGCATTGGTGATGCCATCCAACCATCTCATCCTCTGTCGTCCCCTTCTCCTCCTGCTTTCAATCTTTTCCAATGAGTCGGTTCTTTGTATCAGGTGGCCAAAGTATTGGAGTTTCAGCTGCACCACCAGTCCTTCCAATGAACATTCAGGACTTTAGGATTTCCTTCAGGATTGATTGGTTGGATTGCCTTGCGAGCCAAGGGACTCTCAAGAGTCTTCTCCAACACCACAGTTCAAAAGCATCAATTCTTCGGCACTCAGCTTTCTTTATAGTCCAACTCTCACATCCACACATGCTTACTGGAAAAACCATAGCTTTGACTAGATGGACCTCTGTTGGTAACCATAGTTGGGAAAAACATCTGGGAGGTGGTCATATACCATATGGTGACAAGGCATGAGCTTTAGGTTGTATTATGGTCATTATGAAACCACAGATGATTTTAATAAGGGAAATTATGCAACTCAATTTACTATGCAATGGTAGCAAGAGTGGATGAGGGAAAAGCAGAAAAGAGATTGTTACGGGGATCCAGGGAAGAGAGACAAGTGACTAGAAATAGGATGTTAGCTGTGGAGAGAGAAGTGGAAGGATTCAAGAAATGTTTTGGAGGCACAAGCAACAAAATTTGGTGATGGGTTGGAATAGGGTGGAAATGATTTGTGAACACATCAAACATACCTGCTACATGTCATGCCAAAAGCTCAGCCTCTCTGCACCAGTGCCAAAGCGAATCATGAAGACACAAGAGTTTTGGGTAAAGTAGACAAGAGTAGGGGATGCCTAGTAAAGGCGGATACAGCAGACTCCTGCTCTTGAAAACTATGTGTCCCAATCTGGGAGGGTTTGATGAGGAGTTTTATGGCAGGAGTTCAAGGGTGGGCTTGCTGACAAAATTAGGGTATATGCAGGGCTTGCACTCTTTTACTCTCATTTAGAGTCTCCTAATCTTGAGGAGTTTCTCTAGTCCCTTTAATCTTGCCTCAGGTGGTTTCTTGGCTACTCCTCTCTTGATTAACAACTATTCAAACCTGTCATTTGGAACTCAGGGAAGGCCATGGAGGTTGGAGCCTTGCCTATAAGAAAGTGAAAGTGAAAAGAGAAAGTGAAGTCACTCAGTCGTGTCCGACTGTTTGCGACCCTGTGGACTGTAGCCCACCAGGCTCTTCCATCCATGGGATTCTCCAGGCAAGAATACTGGAGTGGGTTGCCATTTCCTTCTCCAAGGGAATCTTCCTGACCCAGGGATCGAACCCTGGTCTCCTGCATTGCAGGCAGATGCTTTAACCTCTGAGCCACCAGGGAAGCTCCACGCCTATAAGAAAAGGGGGACAAAAGACTTCTGTGCCCAGGTGCCCCACAGGGTCCTTCTCGGTTTCACATTTTGGGTTTGAGCAATACCCAGGAAAAATGCCATGTGAGCTATGCCTTGAGGACTAAATCAGATTTTAGCTAATGGAAAAGAAAAAGAAAGATACAGAGGTGTGAAGTCTTCTGGCATATTTGGAAATGCACAAATAGTATTCTGATGAGCTAGTAGAATAGAGTATGTGACAGAAATGCAGGGAGATAACATAAGTTATACTTTTGGTTTTGTTTGACTATATTACATTATTGAAAGAGGTCAAAGAGAAGAGTGAAAAAGCTGGCTTAAAACTCCATCAAAAATCTAAGATCATGGAATCCAATCCCATCATGTCGTGGCAAATAGAAGGGAAAAAAAGTAGAAGCAGTGACAGACTTTATTTTCTTGGGCTCCAAAATTACTGTGGACAGTAACTGCAGCCATGAAATTAAAAGACACTTATTCCTTGGAAGGAAAGCTATGACAAACCTAGACACAGTATTAAGAAGCAGAGACATCACTTTGCTGACAAAGGTCCATACAGTCAAAGCTATGGTTTTTCCAGTAGTCATGCATGGATGTGAAAGTTGGTCCATAAAGAAGGCTGAGCACCAAAGAATTGTTGCTTTTGAATTGTGGTATTGGAGAAGACTCTTGAGAGTCTCTTGGACTGCAAGGAGATCAAGCCAGTCAATCCTACAGGAAATCAACCCTGAATATTGATTGGAAGAACTGTTGAAGAGGAAGCTCCAATAATTTGGCCACTTGATGTGAAGAGTCGACTCAATATAAAAGACCCTGATGATGGGAAAGATGGACAGCAGGAGGAGAAGAGGGTAACACAGGATGAGATGGTTGGATGGCATCACGGACTTAACGGGAATGAATTTGAGCAAACTACGGGAGACAGTGGAGGACAGAGGAGCTTGGTGTGCTACAGTCCCTGGGTTTGCAGAGAGTCAGATATGACTTAGCAACTGAACAAAATAACAATAATTAAATTGTTGAGAATTCAGCTGGATCTTAGGAAGGAGGGATTAGTGACAGGGATTTAAAAATTATCTATAGACTATAACTAAAACTTTAGACCAGATGAGACAAGCCATGGAGAGTACAAAATAAGAATCCAATCAATAACTATCAGGAAGTCTCTGCATTAAAAGGACAGAAAAAAAAATGAGAAAGAAGCTTGAAAGGCATGAAATCCATATGGATAATAAGAAGTACAAATGAAATCATAAGTAATTATACAATTATAATTATGTATAATAATTTAGAGTATTTACTGTGTACTAAGCACTGCTTTAAGGGCTTTATATATATATATGTAAAGACCTTATATATACATATATATATATATATATATACACACATACATACACACACATATATTAAGTCATTTAATTTTTATTATAATCTTGTGAGGTGGTTGCCATTATTAACTTCATTTGATAGATGTAGAGAATGAGTCACAGACATGTTAAATTGCTTGTCTGGAGTCACCAACCTAGTAAATAGCAAAGTTGGGGTTCAAAGGGTTTGTAACCTTAATCTCTATGCTTACTGCCTCTTGAGACCCTGAGGTTTATCACTTCTGTCCTCCCCAGATTATGTGAAAAACACTAGCTTGATCAGTTATAAAGTTCTCAGGGATGCTTCTTAGAAATTAATCCAACCTCTAGTTTAGGTGTTAAGCATAGAAATATTCTGTAAGTTAGTTGCCTTAACATGTGTTAATTAATGATCCCATACTCTTTACAACAGAATCTTTTAAATAAACAAATATCTTATAATTTATAAATAGGCAAAAATTAAAGCCGAGATCATTAAAACACTGTGAATATAAAGTACTGGTTCTCTTCATTAATGAATGGCATTAAGTCCAACAAACAACCTGAACATGGCAGATCAACTTTAAAAAACTCTAACTTTATAATCATTATAAAAGAATTTCAATAATATAAACAAAATAGGTATCAAAATTTTTCTAATTATAAAAAGCAGAAACAATAAGCTCATAGAAATGAAGTATTAATTTTTTGCAATTGCTTTCTTATTGGTTAAAGTTTAATAAAAGTAGAAGTACAATGATAAAAACCTTAAAAATAAGACTGATTCTGAACTGGGGACAACTGTGCCCACCTGCCTCTGCCCAGGGGACATTGGGTAGTATCTGGAGACGCTTTTGGCCTGTAACAACTGGGGGTGAGTAGTGCTACTGGCACCTAGTTGGTAGAGACCAGGAATGCTAATAAACATCTTACATGCATGGGACAGCTCTCCCACTACAGAATATCCTGGCCCCAAATCTCACAGTGCCAAGTCTGAGAAACCCTACTATAAAAACAGTATCTATACCAATAGTAGTTAAATCAGAAAATTTAAGATGAAGGTCATCACTACAGAATTCAGTATACATTTGAACACAGAAATGAAAAAGATTCTATTCTAAAATTTAGGGGTAAAATCAACTTAATATCGGTCTTAGTGATGTTCAATAAATGTCATATCATTTCTTGCTACCATTATTAGTGCCTTGTTATTTTGCTATTTATAAGACTGATGAGGCTCTTTTTCAAAATCTCTATACTTAGTACTTTGACTCTGTTCTTCATACTCGAAATCATTTTTATGGAACATACCAGAAGGGAAACTAACCTACACATTTTAAAGAATTTAAAGTGGGAACTGTTAAATACTGGCATTTCATTCAGTAACTGCTAAAATGCAAAGAATGGACTAGACATATTAACTGATGTTTCTTTCTATCCAAATTTCCTCTGTCACCATCTCTGAAGGAAATGGCCCTCTTAACAGACTTTGAGTGTTTAATTTTAAACCAGGGAAAACTTTTATGACTGAGGGATAAACCCACAAAACTGGAGTTCATACTGGAAGCCTTTATACTATGAACTATAATGATACCAGTGGGCATGACCATTTTTAAAAGTGTAAAAAAAATCAATGAGCAGACTGTCATTACAGAAACTCATTCTGTATCAAACATATCACCCAAGAGATTTGATATTTCATGCTTATAAAACTTAACATAAAATTAAATTGCAAATATTTTCTCACAATCTACTAAAATTATGGCCTAAGGTGATACACTGCTAATCTGAAGCATTTGTTCAGCTCTAGTGGACATATTTCCTGTGTGATTTATGTGAAAGAAGGCTTCATTTGCCTCTTCATAGATTCAGTAATGAGGCTTCTGTTTCTTACATGAAACCTAGAAAGTATAGGAAGCTCTTTAAAATTAAACCAGCAAATGTTAACACTGAATTATTAAGAAATAACAATGAAATTAATAAACTGGGGGAGATGCTCTCCTTTTGTATATAACTATGTCATTTCAGACCTCACCCATTCTTTCATTATCCAAATACACAGAAAACATCTAAATATTCCATAGAGAAAATACATTTTTAATCTTTAGGCACAAAACCAGAAGCACAGATTTCGAGTAAAGTAGACTGTGATTATTTTTCCCCCTGAAATCTAGAAGGACCAAAAAAGATAATTTCAGTCATTTCACTCCAAAAACTTAGGGATAATAGAAAAAAAGAGTTGTGGAAATGATTCTACATTTTATCTTTTAGGATGTGAATAACTCAAGAGTTCTTGAGGAAAAGGAAAAGACTGATTTCAATATTATCAACCTGATACGATTTAAAACTTATGTGCTTTTAGCCAGTAAAGCATTTGCTTATTAACATATTTCAGAATACACATAGACGGAAATACATCTTAAATGATCTTGAAATAATTATGCATTTGGCTTTATGTTGAAATCTACTTGACAACTTGAAAAATTATCAGACTTTATATCAAAGTATAATAGGCAATTCTTACCTTAAGCATTCAGCATCATTTTGAGGTTTTTCATTGATTTTTATTTTTTCTGCCTCTAGGTATTTCGTAGTACAAATGGCTTCATGTTTTTTATCTTCAAAACCTAAACAATTAAGACAATTCTTATACTCTTTAAAAAATTAAATATAAAGGTTATCTTTCTTCACTCATAAGAACAATGCTCTAAATTTCAGTGTTTCATGTAAAATACATGTACTAATGATTTTTATTTTTCTACTTTAATGTAGCAATTAAAGACACAAAAAAAGATCTTAAAATTTGTGTGAAATTAAAAATACCAGATTCAACGTATCAATTTAGTGCTTTACCTATTCCTTTTTCACATCAACAAAATTCCCTTTTTACATCACCTATATCTCAATGAGTAAATACATTTTGAAAGAATAATATTAACCTATAATAGAGAAGACTCTTGTGAGCTCCTTGGAGTCAATCCTAAATGAAATCAACCCTGAATATTCACTGGAATGACTGATGCTGAAGATGGAACAATACTTTGGCCACCTGATAGGAACTGACTCATTGGAAAAGACCCTGATGCTGGGAAAGACTGAAGGCAAAAGGAGAAGGGGGCAGCAGAGAATGAGATAGATAGCATCACTGGCTCAATGAACATGAATTGAGCGGAAGGATAGGAGGGCCTAGTGTGCTACAGTCCATGGGGTCACAAAGAGTCGGACACAACAACTTAGCAACTGAACAACAAATGACAGATATATAACTATATTCATCAGCAAAGTAACTCATACATGTAATACCTTTAAGCTTTCTCTGCAAAGTAGATAATTCTTGTATTAATTCATTCTTTTGTCTTTGAAGTTCATTTAACAGGTCACTATCATGTTCCATTGACTTCATTTCTAGAAATAAATATGCAAAAAAAAACATATTAACTACTTTTGGCTCTGCCTAATGTCTGTCAAGAATGATTAACTTTTTCTTGTGTAGTAAAAATGTAAGCAATGTATGGTCAATATACTTTTGGAAGTACTGCTTAACAATATTAGATCTTCCAATCCATCAGCTTGGGATGACTTTCCATTTATTTAGGTCCCTGGTGGCTCAGACGGTAAAGCGTCTGTCTACAATGTGAGAGACTTGGGTTCGATCCCTGGGTTGGGAACATTCCCTGGAGGAGGAAATGGCAACCCACTCAAGTACTCTTGCCTTGAAAATCCCATGGATGGAGGAGTTTGGTGCAGGCTACTATCCATGCGGTCACAAAGAGTCCGGCATGACTGAGTGACTTCACTTCACTTCTAATTTCTTTCAACAATGTTTTTTGTAGTTTTTGTATACAAGTCTTAAACTTTTGTTAAATGTGTTTTACTCTTTTTTGATTGAAAATTGAATGTTAATTTACAAATTGTCCATTTGGCTTGTGTATATTGATCTAATAACCTGCCACCCTGCTGAACTTGTTTATTAGCTCAAATAGTTTTCCTAAGGATTCCTTAGGATTTCTATACACAAGATCATGCAATGTTCAAATAGAGATGGTTTTACTACTTTATTTCCAATCTAGATGTCTCGTATTTCTTTTTCTTGCCTGATTGCCCAGGCTACAATCTCTAGTAAAATGCTGGATACAAGTACTAGGAATGGATGAATATCTTCATCTTTTCCTGATGAAAAGATACATTCACCATGGTTTTTCAAAGATACTCTTCATCAGGTTGAGAATGGTCCCTTTTATGTCTAGGTTATTGACTGTTTATCATGAAAGGG
Source organism: Bos taurus (assembly GCF_002263795.3). Classification (NCBI taxonomy): domain Eukaryota; kingdom Metazoa; phylum Chordata; class Mammalia; order Artiodactyla; family Bovidae; genus Bos; species Bos taurus. The sequence continues at coordinate 36,785,341 of NC_037353.1, read as the reverse complement.
TATTGGATCTTGCCAAATGATTTTTTGAATTTATTATTATTTTATATCTTTTATTTATCTGTATTATATTCATGGTCTTGAATATTTTTATAATATCAATTTTAAAAGTCTTTCTCTGTGAATTTCATTATCTCTGTGATTTCTGGAGATGTTTCTGTTGACCTAATTTCCTTTTTGGTATGAGATACAATTTCTTTTTCACAGATATAGTGATTTTTGGTTGGATACTAGACATTTTGTTTACTATTTTGTTGATGTTTGAATTTTGCTCTCTTCCCCTCAAGCATGTTGATACCTGCTATTTAGCATGCAGTTAGGTAACATAATAAGGTTCAAACCCTGCTTTTAAGATTTAGTGTGTGTCCAGAGTAGGAAATGGCAACCCACTCCAGTGTTCTTGCCTGGAGAATCGCAGGGACGGGAAGCCTGGTGGGCTGCCATCTATGGGTCGCACAGAGTCGGACATGACTGAAGCGACTTAGCAGCAACTTAGCAGCAGAGTAGCCTTAGGTCGAAGGCTAATTGAATCCTACTATTAAGGCAGGATTCTTCTGTTTAATGAGCTCTTTCTATTCTGAAAGGATGGAACATGAATGTCTCCCAGTCCTGGGTGAGCGCACAGAATTGTTGACCTTATGATTCCCCAGCAGTTTTTCTTTATTCAGTCTAGAGGATTTTCCCCTATGTATGCAAAGAATAATATATAGCCAAAGACTCAAAGCAACTTCTATGTAGATTTCTGGAGGTTTTGTCTGTGCAGTTCTTTCCTCTCAGTACGTTGTCCTGAAAATTTCAGCTAACTCAGCCTCCCTGAACTCCAGTCTTTGTATCGTATCCTTGACTCAATCAGGCCACTATGTTTTAAGTTCCCTCTCTCACTCCTGTTGTCAAAAAACTGCAACCAGGTAAAAGCCTAGGTAATCATGCCTCGTGTGTTTTCCTTCTCTTAGGAATCATAGCCTTGGACAGTCTCTTGTCCTTAATATCTAAAAACAGTTTTTAATGCATTTCTTCTAGTTCTAGTTTTTTGTATTGTGCTCCTTCCTGATCATAATATATATATATATATATATATATATATATATATATATATATATATATAAGAACTTCCCAGATGTATGCCTATAAGATGTATGCTTATATGTATGCCTTAAGAACCTCTGTCCTATACTCTCTACACAAAGCAACCTATCTCTAAGAACCTCATTTCTTTCATCTATGAAATTAAGCTAATTAAAAAGTATAATCCTTATATTTTAAGGGTTTAATTATGATCCAGGTAGCATTTTATGTAATTAAATATTCTTTCATGAGTACTTACAACAATCTTGTTAAGGTCATTATCATTATCCTCCATCTTCATAGATGAAGAAACTGAAGCAAATAAAACTTAAGCATCTTGTCCCAAATCACATATTACTCTCTGCTGGTTCTCTTGCCCTCTTTGACATCTCTGTCTCATTATTCTCTTCATTTCCTTAAATGCTATGCTTTTCCATTTTCTGCCTTTGGTCTTTGCTACCCCTCTATGTTCCCTCTACATGTTCCCTTTGAATTATGTTAGCAAATTATCTGGAATCCCACACCTAATGTTCTAGCTTGATCTCTTGTATCAGTTTCACAACCAATTTCAACCTGCTACTTGGGCACTTCTACCTGTTTATCCCATAGACATCTCCAACTAAAAACACTGAAACAAAACTTAATTTTTTTGTCCAGAAAAGGCTATAGTTCACCTCCATTTCTGCTCTTCCTCCTGGTACCATATTCTACCCAATCTCTGAAGTGTGAAAACTGTGGTTCATGCTTGACTTTCCTTATATCTGTTTAGTCAGTGATACATCTGTCATTCTTCCTAAAAATCTCTTTGTCTTCTCCTGTCTTTGGTAACTTCTATTTTTTTCTTTAATAATTTTATTTACTTATGGCTGTACTGGGTCTTCATTGTTGTGCAGGGTTTTCTCTAGTTACAGTGAGCAGGTGCTACTCTTAGTTGCTGTGGCAGGTTTCTCATTGTGGTGGCTTCTCTTTCTGCACAGTACAAGCTCTAGGTCATGTGGGCTTCAGTAGTTTAGGCACAAGGGCTTAGCTTCTCTGCTGCATATGGGATTTTCCCTGGCCAGAGATCAAACCCATGTCTCTCGCATTGACAGATGGATTCTTCACCACTAGCCTCTCTGATAATTTCTTTAGTTCAGCATCTTATTACAGACTGCAATTGCCTGCATACTAGTGTTTCTGAAATGGAATTCTCCCTACCCCGCTGTGTAACAGTGTTTCCTAAACTGTTTTGATGGTAGAATAAAGATCACAGCAACAGTATCACCTATATAGTTTCTATCACAATGTACTATAAATATCTGCCTATATATTTCACCCCCCCCCCCATTTTAGTTTTATACCTCCAGGACCTAAAAGGGTGCCTAATATACAACAGATAGTAAACAGAATTTGGTTATTAAATAAATGACCAATGATCATGTCACACCTACTTCTAAAGAGCTTGAGACAACTCACAGTAAGAGAGACATACAATTAAGATAAAAGTAAAAAAATAGCAATGCAATAACCCAATTTACTTATAAAAATGTAAAATTTCTGGAAAATTCATTAATTCAAAATAAGTTATCTTCATTAATGCCAGATAAATGAGGTGGTACTATGTTTTCATACCCATTTTAAGAATGTTTGCCTGGTTTTCTAAGTCAGATATTTGAATCTTGACATTTTCTTTCATCAAACGCTCTCGTTTCTTTGTTAATTCATATTCATTATTGAAGTCTGTAATTTCCTTAATAAATTTTTCTTCCTCCTCTGTAACTCTTCTCTTTGTAGCCTCCTGAAAAATGGAAACAAAGGACCAAATATAGGTGTTAATTGCAACAATATTCTTCTTTACTGATTAAAATTCAATCATTTGGAAATACTGACAACAGAAAATTATATTCCTGGTACTAAAATGCTATATTCCTCCAGCAGTATTAATTTAAAAACTTAGATTATTACATGATAACAACCAACTATTTTCATGTGAAAGATTTATCCTTAATATTTTAGGAGAATTATTGAGGTAGAAATTTTACCACCGATCATTATGTATGTGTCTGTTTGTGTATTAAACTCACAGGAATATATGCCATTTTGTCATTGCAAAATTGGTGGTAAAATAACTAAATGATCAAAGTTGAAAATCTATACTCAAAGGAATTACATTGCAACTGGATGGTAAAAGAATTAAATGACCAAAGTTGAAAATGCAGATCTACACTCAAAGGAATTACTGTCCTTTGAGTGTGAATTCCAAGAAAATCTTTTAAAATGTAGACAAGGTAAAATTACATGGTCATTTCAAATACAGTTCTAAATAACAGTTTAAATTTCATAAAATGTCAACATGAAGTAGAAAGAAATAAGAATTTGCAGAAACTTTAAACAATATTAGAACCTAAACTTTTTGACAATGGTAGAACCTAAACATTACTGTGTTTTCCAATTTTTTTCCAAGAAACATAACTAATTAAGAGCTACAGCTGGAAACTTGCCATGCCATTCATAACCATTTGGTGGTTGATTCTGACTCTGGATATATATTTTTAACAGTTCAAAATGTATTTTTTCAAAAAGTCAATTAGTTATAGATTATATTCCTAAGCTGTTCTTGTCATTTAAAGCTACTGAGTCTGTTTGCTGTGATTTATGATTTAAAAAAATAAACAAAATCTATCTTTGCACCCACATCCACAAGTTTGAACCTCTGTGCCTTTCAAAAGCATTAAAACCAAGATCTTGAGCAATTCAACTCAGTTTCAATGTTTATTTTATGCTTATTACAATAGCAAATAATTTCTATAGTGCATCCTGACAATTTAATTCTTTCAAACTATATTACTCTACCAATTGGTTTAAAATAGCACTTAATAATTTTCCATATCTCAACAGGACTACCTGCCAATATGCATATGGATGATTTTTCTAAACATATATCTAAAGCATATTTTTATACAAAATTTTCATACAATTAGTAAAATAAATTTTCCAAGTGGCTGGAAACGTACAAAGGTTTGGAGAAGCATATTCCTTTGGTTTGTAATTTCATTGCACTGTCTTTCTAAGGCATTTTCATGTGTTTTCAAAAGCTGTAAGAGGAAGGCTTTTTCAGAAAACTGCTGAACCTTTAAAGCAAAAAAAGAAAAAAAAGGAATCAGAATTAAACAATTAGACATTTCAGGGTATCTTAGTTAATAGAATAGATCTGTATAGTATAAAAATTTTTATATCAACCTTTAAAATGCAAAATAAAATTCACATTAAACATCTTACTTTATATGCTCTATCTTAAATTATTTTATAAGTGCTTTATAATTTTTATAATCTCTTCCTCTAATAAAACTATAGGCGCATCAAGGGCAGAGAATGCATTTGCTTTTTCCTGATATCTAGTACATTTGGTGGAAGAAGGCAATGGCACCCCACTCCAGTACTGTTGCCTGGAAAATCCCATGGATGGAAGAGCCTGGTAGGCTGCAGTCCACGGGGTCCGCTAAGAGTTAGACACGACTGAGCGACTTCACTTTCACTTTCCACTTTCATGCATTGGAGAAGGAAATGGCAACCCACTCCAGTGTTCTTGTCTGGAGAATCCCATGGACGGAGAAGCCTGGTAGGCTGCAGTCCATGGGGTCGCACAGAGTCGGACACGACTGAAGCAACTTAGCAGCAGCAGCAGTACATTTGGTAGCTTAGGTACTAAAGCTTTTTGATGACACACATTGAAATTCGCTTCAAGACAGCTTGTTTTAAAGAACAAGTTTTTAGTCTTAGTACTAGAAATATGATGGAGAAATCATGTATACAATATGACGAATAAAATAATGAGATCAAATCTACAAACCACAGGCAAAAATCCACTCCCTCATGACTATAGTTATACCCAATAAAACACAAATCTGTTAAAGTTCTCAAATGGGTTTTGAGAACTCATTTTTTGTTTCAGTACCTCATTTGGTTCTAACTAGCAAAAGATATAATAAATATTAATATTAGATAGGTAACTGTTATTTCATTTGGGCTATAAAGAATAGCATCTCTTGAGACCATGAATATTGAAATCAAAGTCAGGAAGCTTTAATATATAAAAGCTAAAAATGATGCCAGACTGGAAACAATCCTTCCACTACATTCAGTACTGGCCCTCATAAGAAAGCATCACTTCAAGTTTGGGGCTGTTCCCATCTCCAAAGAGAAAAGAAAAAGGAAATAAATCCGAACTTAAATTGCAAAAGGAAGATTTATGTTAGCTATAAGAGCTTCTTCAAGGTGAGAGACAGGTTGTGAAATCTCTGTCCCAGAAGATATTGAATAGTAAAGAGCTTAGGAATAGTCTGGTCCAGACCCAAAGGGCTGGCCTAAAAGACATTTTGAAATGATATGGCTAAAAAGCCCTACAAATACTGGCATTAAAAAAAAGCAGCTGAAATGAAACAGAAAATATGATCTTACATTTATATAATATCATAGCACATCTGCCCATACCTTCAGCACTTAGTGCTGATGTCATCAACTCTATCATCAATAAAGAAAGATTAGAAAGGTGCGACTTACATGACCAAAGGGATTCAGAAAATACTTTCAGAATTGGGGGAGGGGAGAATGGGGCAGTATTTTACTGTCTGAGAAGACAGAAATTAGAAAACATATGTCTGATCTATAAAATCATATACAAACTGGTAACAATAGTGAGCAAAGCTATGATCATGAATTCTATCACATTTATTTCAAATAAGAAAATACTTCTAAAAAAAAAAGAAAAGAAAAGAAAATACTTCTAAGCTATCTAATATATATTATATAAATGGGAGTAAAATGAGTTCCAAAGACATTGATACCTTAACAAAAGTTATATAATTAATTAGGGGGAAACCCAGGACTAATATTCAGTTCTTCTGACTTTATTGCTTCTCAACCATTATCCTATTACGGAAATACTAGAACTATTTCACAGTAATATAAAGATACTTTTGGAACTAAAACAGGACTTCCATCTCTGACAACAGTATAAGTTGAAAGTATACAGGATAAGAGACTGAAAAATTACCAAATACTAGGTCTATCAGAACTCATTGAGAAAAGGTTGCTTGCAGTATACTCCTAACTCTCAGAGTTGCAATTATGAACAAGAACCATCAATGCCAACAAAAATGCTTTGAGACCAAACATCAGGCTGGATAAATTTTGGGTTAATCCAATTAGGTATTTTATGTAACATGCCTTTCAGAATCAAAATTCCTAAATTCTGATTCTCCTTCTACCACTATCTGTAGTCAAACCTGCAATGAAAACCAAAAATGGAGAAAATATTATTTATTAAACTAAGGAAGTTTAAAATAAGACAAACAAATTTATTACTCAGATTCAGAAAAGCCTTATGTTAAGGACTCAGAAGTTAAGGTGTGCTACTACAGCGTTCACTAAGACCTAAAATTATCACTGAACTCATGTCTTCTTTCTTAAAAGGGAAAATAATAATTAAAGAAAGATATTAGACATCCTGTCATTTAATTGGAATGGTTCACCATAACCTGAAAAAAATGAAATCTAAATACACCAAATGAAAATTAGACAACTTTTTAAAAGATCTGTAAGAAAGGTATAGCTGAAAATTTTCTCTTCCCTAAATTCTATGTAAATTATCCACTTTGAGGTCTTTTTACTTCTTTGCTTTAACTCATTATTGGTGTACTCTTCATTCTTACTTTCTGTTTTACACTCTATCTTCTCATACATTTTCCTCTTTTAATCAAGACCTAAAAAGTCCCAGAGAATCAATTACTACAGAAAGATTACAGTAACATTAATTTTTAAATTTACTTAGGATCTGTGATGAAAACATTTAATGCATAATAGAATTGGCAAGTAGGGAAAAGAGAGCAATAGAAGAAAGAAGCAGGACTTTGGAAAAGCTCAAGTTGGGAAGGTTAAGAAAGAACAGAGGCCTATGATATGCTGACTCACAAGCTGAGGACGGCAATAAGTTATGGCTGTGGGAACTACATGGGGTCTATTATCAGGCCTTCTATTTTATTGTAACTAAGGGGTCAAACGCTTTAGGATCCATCCAGTTCCATCTACCAAGTATAAGTTATTAATTTTACTACTAAAAAAGCTTTTCAAGACCACCTATTTGTGGAATGTGTTTCTCGCTATTCCTTTTGTTCTTCCTGTTACCACACCTAATTTCTTAAATTATTTTTCACATTCTGACTTTTTAAAACCATATCTACTACTGTATAAATATTTCAAATATAACCCTGAAGATACTGATAGGGTCACAAGATGAGGTCATTTCACAGAATAAATCATCATTAGAGATTTCTCTCATCTTTCTTTTTTTGCAAAAGTATGGGTAGGAATCAGAATTGGAAAGATACTAAAACAGATTCAAAATTGTAATTTAAAAAGATATTTTTGAACTTATCTCTGAGTCAGGTTTGAATTGAGGCACTATCTTACACTCATAGTAGCCTGGACATCCATGATAAAAGCAAACAAACAAACAAAATGACCTACTTACAAAAAGAAACTACTGGCTATATCTGCTAAATTACCCAGGGATCTCAAGGGGCTACAAACAATAAAAAGAAAGGGGTGGAAGGTTCAAATTTCTCTTTCTCATCTTGTTCCTTCCTCTGACTACAAATGAAATGAAAATATCTGTGTGCAGCTGTAAAATTATATTCTAGAATCAAACAGCCAAGCTTTGTCAGAAAATATTGCTCTTTTGAAAATTTTTAATTTATAACAGTGCCAACACTCTGGTTAATTTTACCTTTTTCAGCAATAAAGATTTTGCTTGTCTCTTCTTCTGTCTTATTTCTCCTGGGATATTTGAGCTGTCAATAGAGCTTGTAGCTTTCCCAGTGAGTTGACTTATCTGGTCAACTAGGTCAGTTTTCAGCACAGGCATTATTTGGGACTCTTCACTACTCTTGCCACTTGGACACCCTGAGGTATTTTTCCACCAAAATAACTTGAAAATTGACAATGACTGAGGATGTGGAATTAGTGTTTGGGTTCCAGTAAATAAAGAATTTTGAGTAATGCTCAAAATTCTCCAAGTCAGGCTTCAACAATACGTGAACCATGAACTTTCAGATGTTCAAGCTGGTCTTAGAAAAGGCAGAGGAACCAGAGATCAAATTGCCAACATCCACAGGCTCATTGAAAAAGCAAGAGAGTTCCAGAAAAACATCTAGTTCTGCTTTATTGACTATGCCAAAGCCTTTGACTGTGTGGATCACAACAAACTGCGGAAAATTCTGAAAGAGATGGGAATACCAGACCACCTGACCTGCTTCTTGAGAAATGTGTATGCAGGTCAGGAAGCAACAGTTAGAACTGCTCATGGAACAACAGACTGGTTCCAAATAGGAAAAGGAGTACGTCAAGGCTGTATATTGTCACCCTGTTTATTTAACTCACATGCAGAGTACATCATGAAGAACACTGAGCTGGAGGAAGCAAGAGCTAGAATCAAGATTGTCAGGAGAAATATCAATAACCTCAGATATGCAGATGACACCACCCTTATGGCAGAAAGTGAAGAAGAACTAAAGAGCCTCTTGATGAAAGTGGAGAGTGAAAAAGTTGGCTTAAAGCTCAACATTCAGAAAACAAAGATCATGGCATCTGGTCCCATCACTTCATGGCAAATAGATGGGGAAACAGTGGAAACAGTGTCAGACTTTATTTTTATGGGCTCCAAAATCACTGCAGATGGTGATTGCAGCCATGAAATTAAAAGACACTTACTCCTTGGGAGGAAAGTTATGACCAACCTAGATAGCATATTCAAAAGCAGAGACATTACTTTGCCAACAAAGGCTCATCTAGTCAAGGCTATGGTTTTTCCAGTGGTCATGTATGGATGTGAAAGTTGGACTGTGAAGAAAGCTGAGTGCCGAAGAATTGATGCTTTTTACCTTGGACTGCAAGGAGATCCAACCAGTCCCTTCTTTTTTATTTTATTTTATTTTTATTTTTTTTAATTTTATTTTTAAACTTTACAATATTGTATTAGTTTTGCCAAATATCGAAATGAATCCACCACAGGTATACCTGTGTTCCCCATCCTGAACCCTCCTCCCTCCTCCCTCCCCATACCCTCCCTCTGGGTCGTCCCAGTGCACCAGCCCCAAGCATCCAGTATCTTGCATCGAACCTGGACTGGCAACTCGTTTCATACATGGTATTATACATGTTTCAATGCCATTCTCCCAAATCTCCCCACCCTCTCCCTCTCCCACAGAGTCCATAAGACTGATCTATATATCAGTCTCTCTTTTGCTGTCCCGTACACAGGGTTATTGTTACCATCTTTGTAAATTCCATATATATGCGTTAGTATGTCCCTTCTAAAGGAGATCAGTCCTGGATGTTCTTTGGAAGGACTGATGCTAAAGCTGAAACTCCAATACTTTGGCCACCTGATGCGAAGAGTTGACTCATTGGAAAAGACTCTGATGCTGGGAGGGATTGGGGGCAGGAGGAGAAGGGGACGACAGAGGATGAGATGGCTGGATGGCATCACAAACTCGATGGACATGAGTTTGGGTGAACTCCGGGAGTTGGTGATGGACAGGGAGGCCTGGCGTGCTGCAGTTCATGGGGTCGCAAAGAGTGGGACACAACTGAGCAACTGAACTGAACTGATTCCTTCTATAATCTTATCTTCTACCAGTCTCTTCTTCAATCACTCCTCTCTAGCCACACTGGTCTCCTTGTTATTCCCCAAACATCCAGCCACACTCTCTCCTCAAGGCCTTTGAACTGACTAGTCTCTGCAGAAATCTCTTTCTCCAGATTCCTCATGGTTCATTCCTTCATCTCAGTCAAGTCTTGGCTCATCTCTCCTCTTTTCACTAAAGATTATAAGGATGCCTGATAAGACCACTGCTATGTAGGTCTGTTCTGCAAGAGATATGATGATTCAAAAACGTGGCACACAGTTCTCTCTCTTTTTCATTTCTTTGAGCAAATATGATTATTGTATACTTAGTAAATCTAAGACACTGTTAGAAATAATGAAGAGTTCAGTAAAAAGGCTAGTTACAAAATAAATACCAAAAACTAGTATTTTTTTCTATTTACCAACAAGTAGGGAAAAAAAGGAAAATATCCCATTTATAACAGCAAAAACAAAATAAATAAAACCACACATAAACTTAACAAGAAGTATCTGAGACCTATATGAAAAAGCCTATACTGAGGAACATAAAAGAAAGTATAAATAGAAAGATACACTGTATTCATGAATGTGAAAATTCATAGTTGTAAACATATCAGTTCTCCCCATATAAACTGAGTATAATCTTAATTAAAACTGCAATACATTTGTTGGATCTTGATAAAATGATCTCGAATTCATTTTGGAAAACAAACAAACAAAGAGAATCAGGAAAATTCTAAAAAAGAAATTGTTCTTTCAGAGCATCAAAGATACTGTAAAGCTAATTTAAGTTAAGTGAATGTGATACTGGTGACAAAACAAATAGATTAACAGAATTATACAGAATACATTAGAACAGACACAAATATACAGTTTCACACAAAAACACAAGCTGGTATATATATAACATGTATATATATATAAAACTACATCATAAAGATGGTGTTTCCAGTCAATGAGAAACACGTGACATTTACCCAGGAAAAAAATAGGCAATCATTTTTATTTATGAGTAAGAAAAAAGCTTGTAAAAGTACTGGAAAAAGACATTGCTTAAACAATGAATTTCAGAAACAAACAAAAGACTTAAAATTTCTAGTAACACAAAGATTCTAAAATTTGATTTAAAAAAGTTACAAATAATAAAATTTGCAACAAATGACAAAGAAAGAGTTAATATCTATTGCATATAAAAAGCTAGAATTCAGTGAGAAAAAGACAAGAAAAGGATATTATTAGGCAATACACAAGGTAACTATGAACAATCCTAACGAATGAAAATATACGTAACCTAAAAAGTTCAAATTAAAACCATAAAAGCCGTCACTGTTGATACATTTGTAAAGAAAATCAATCATTTCTATTGTATAAATAGTGAAATTGTGGAAATACAATCTGGAACTTTTCTGAGGACAATTTGGAAATTATCAAAAGCCTTAAGAATACAGTTGACCCTCCCGTGGACAACACAAGGGTTGGGGGACTGGTCCTTGGTATGGTAAAAAATCTATTTATAATTCATAGTTAGATCTCCATAACCACAGTTCTAATCCTCACATTCAATCCATCAGATCATGCACTACTGCAGGATTTATTTAAAAGAAATCTTCATGTAAGTGTACCCATGCAGTTCAAGCCTATGTTGTTCAAGGATCAACTGTATCTACCAATTTGATTTCTAGGACTTTACCCCCAAAAAATAAGTGCACAAGGATGTATGTATAAAAGTATCATCACAGTGATATTAATAATCACATTATAAATAGAAAATCAGTTACATAAAATATATCATAGCCATTTAATGGGAAACTATGCTACCATTAAAAATTGTTTACTTAGATATATATTTATTGATATATCCAAGGTATAGTAAATGAAGAAAAAGGCAAAGAAGAAAGGGAACGATATACCAATTGCATGCAGAGTTTCAGAGAACAGCAACAAAAGATAAGAAAGCCTTCTTAAGTGGAAAATGCAAAAAAAAAAAAAAGAGGAAAAAAATAGAATGAGAAAGACTAGCAAGCTCTTCAAGAAAATAAGAGATACCAAGGGAATACTTCATGGAAAGATGGGCACAATAAAGGACAGAAATGATAAGGACCTAACAGAAGCAGAAGAGATTAAGAAGAGGTGGGAAGAATACACAGAAGAATTGTACAAAAAAGATCTTAATGACCCAGAAAACCATGATGGTGTGATCACTCACCTAGAGCCACACATCTTGGAGTCCAAAATCAAGTGGGCCTTAGGAAGCATTGTTATGAACAACGCTAGAGGAGGTGATGGAATTCCAACTGACCTATTTCAAATCTGAAAAGATGATGCTGTTTAAGTGCTGTACTCAATATGCCAGCAAATTTGGAAAACTCAGCAGTGGCCACAGGACTGGAAAAGGTCAGTTTTCATTCCAGTTCCAAAGAAAGGCAATGCCAAAGAATGTTCAAACCAGCACACAACTGTGCTCATTTCACATGCTATCAAGGTAATGCTCAAAATTCTTCAAGATAGGCTTCAATAGTACCTGAATTGATAATTTCCAGATGTATAAACTGGACTTAGAAAAGGCAGAGGAACCAGAGATCAAATTGCCAACATTCACTGGGTCATAGAAAAAGAAAGAGAATTCCAGAAAAACATCTGCTTCATTGACTATGCTAAAGCCTTTGTGTGGATCACAACAAACTGTGAAAAATTCTTAAAAAGATGGGAATACCAGACCACCTGGTTTGGAGCACACTAAAAAAAGATGTCCCACATCTAAAGACAAAGAACAAACCTCAATGAGACAGTAGGACGTGCACAATCATGATAAAATCAAATTCCATACCTGCCAGGTGGGTGTTTCATAAACTGGAGAACAATAATACCAAAGAAGTTTTCCCACTGTTGTGAAGGTTCTGAGCCCCACGTCAGGTTTCCCAGCCTGGGATCTGACGAAGGGACTGGGAAATACCAAGGAATCTGACCTTGAAGGCCAGTGGGATTTGATTATAGGACTTCCACTACATTGCGGGAAACAGAGACTCCAGTCTTGCAGGGCACAAACAAAATCCTACATACCCCAATACCAGAGGAAGAGAGAGCAGTGACCCCACAGGAGACTGAACCAAAACTACCTGCTAGCGTTGGAGGGTCTCCTGTGGAAGTGTGGGTTGGCAGCGGCTCAACACAGGATAGGGGTCCTGGCAGCAGCAGTCCTAGAAGGTCCCCCTTGGTATAAACCCTATTGGAGGTCAGCATTAACCCTACCAGAGAGCCCACAGACCCCAGGGCTGGGTCACCTCAGGCCAGACAACTAACAGGGAGGGAGCAAAATCACACTCATTAGCAGATAATTAGATTAAAGCTTTACTGAGCAATGTGCTGCCCACTAGATCAAGCCCTGGTTTTTTCCACCCTGTCCCTCCCATCAAGAAGCTTACAGAAGCCTCTTAGCCTCATCCACTAGAGGGAGACAGAAGAATCACAAAGAACCACAATTCCACAGCAGCTAAAACAAAAACCACATTACAGAAAGCTAATCAGGATGAAAACACAGAGAGTTATGTCCCAGATGAAGGGACAATATAAAACCCGAGAAAACAACTAAATGAAGTGGAGATAGCAATCTTTCAGAAAAAGGATTCAGAATAGTGATAGTGAAGATGATCCAGGATCTTGGAAACAGAAAAGAGAAGATGCAAGAAATGTTTACCAAAGACCTAGAACTAAAGAACAAACAAACAGAGATGAACAATACGCTAGAAGCAATCAATAGCAGAGTAACTGAGGCAGAAGAACAGACAAGTGACCTGAGGACAGAACGGTGGAAATCACTGCCCCAGAAGAGAATATAGAAAAAAGAATGAAAAACAAAAACAAAAACTGAAGACAGCCTAAAAGACCTCTGGGACAACATTAAATGCACCAACATTTGCTTTATAGGGGTCCCAGAAGGAGAGGAGAGAGAGAGAAAGGACCTCAGAAAATATTTGAAGCAATAATAGCTGAAAACTTTCCAAACATGGGAAAGGAAATAGTCAGCCAAGTTCACGAAGCGCAGAGTCCTAGGCAGGATAAACTCAAGGAGGAACACCCCAAGACACATAGTAGCAAACTGGTAAAAACTAAGTTCAGTTCAGTTCGGTCGCTCAGTCATTTCCAACTCTTTGCAACCCCATGAACCGCAGCATACCAGGTCTCCCTGTCCATCACCAACTCCTGGAGTCCACCCAAACCCATGTCCATTGAGTATGTGATGCCATCCAACCATCTCATCCTCTGTGGTCCCCTTCTCCTCCTGCCTTCAATCTTTCCCAGCATCGGGGTCTTGTCCAGTGAGTCAGCTCTTCACATCAGGTGGCCAAAGTATTGGAGTTTCAGCTTCAACATCAGTCCTTTCAATGAACACCCAGGACTGATGTCCTTTAGGATGGACTGGTTGGATCTCCTTGCAGTCCAAGGGACTCTCAAGAGTCTTCTCCAACACCACAGTTCAAAGGCATCAATTCTTTGGTGCTCAGCTTTCTTTATAGTCCAACTCTCACATCCATACATGACCACTGGAAAAACCATAGCCTTGACTAGACGGACCTTTGTTGGCAAAGTAATATCTCTGCTTTTCAATATGCTATCTAGGTTGGTCATAACTTTTCTTCCAAGGAGTAAGCGTCTTTTAATTTCATGGCTGCAATTGCCATCTGCAGTGATTTTGGAGCCCAGAAAAATAAAGCCAGCCATTGTTTCCACTGTTTCCCCATCTATTTGCCATGAAGTGATGGGACCAGATGCCATGATCTTAGTTTTCTGAATGTTGAGCTTTAAGCCGACTTTTTCACTCTCCACTTTCACTTTCATCAAGAGACTCTTTAGTTCTTCACTTTCTGCCATAAGGGTGGTGTCATCTGCATATCTGAGGTTATTGATATTTCTCCCGGCAATCTTGATTCCAGCTTGTGCTTCATCCAGCCCAGTGTTTCTCATGATGTACTCTGCATATAAGTTAAATAAGCAGGGTGACAATATACAGCCTTGACGTACTCCTTTTCCTATTTGGAACCAGTCTGTTGTTCCATGTCCAGTTCTAACTGTTGCTTCCTGACCTGCATACAGGTCTCTCAAGAGGCAAGTCAGGTGGTCTGGTATGCCCATCTCTTTCAGAATTTTCCACAGTTTATTGTGATCCACACAGTCAAAGGTTTTGGCATAGTCAATAAAACAGAAATATATTTTTTTCTGGAACTCTCTTGCTTTTTCAAAAACTAAAGACAAAGATAAAATATTAAAAGCAACAAGGGAAAAGTGACAAATAACATACAAGGGAACTCCAGTCAGGTTATTAGCTGGTTTTCAACAGAAACTCTACAAGCCAAAAGGGAACAGCATGATATATTTAAAGTGATGAAAGGGAAGAACATACAACCAAGTATACTCTACCTAGCAAGACTCTAATTCATATTTGATGGAGAAATCAAAGGCTTTCCAGACAAACAAAAGTCAAGAGAATTCAGCACCACAAAACCAGCTTTGGCCTTCCTAGGTTGCACTAGCGGCCAAAAAAAAAAACAAAAAACCCCAACCTACCAATGCAGGAGACCTAAGAGATGTGAGTTCAATCCCTGGGTTGGAAAATCCCCTGAAGGAGGGCATGGCAACCCACTCCAGTATTCCTGACTGGAGAATCCCATGGACAGAGAGAGGAGCCTGGTGGGCTTCGGTCCATAGGATAGCAAAGAGTTGGACACGAGAGTTGGACACGATTCTTAGCACAACGCAAACCAGCTTTACAGCAAATGCTGAAGAAACATCTCTACTCAGGAAACAATAGAGAAGGGAAAGACCTACAAAAAATAAACCCAAAACAATTAAGAAAATGGCAAAAGGATCATACATATTGATAATTACCTTAAATGTAGATGGATTAAAATGCACTAACCAAAAGACACAGACTGGCTGAGTGGATGAAAACATGTGCATGTGTGCATTGCCACTTACCACATCACTTTGCTTGACCCCAAAAATTGCATGTAATTATTTTATACTGTTAGGTTAATGTTCCCATTATGGCTTACAACTGTATTTTATTTTTTGCCTGGCTATTGATTGTGAAAACTGATAAACCTCTTTTACTACTGTGATTATGTAACTATTACTCACTTTAATGCCATTGTATCATGATTGGTCAACAGAAAAATAATAAAATTCTATATCGCCAAATCTATATAATTCAATAGAAAAACTTATAATCACTTTTTAAAAATCCAGATGCATATCAGAATTATCTTGGTGTTTTTTGAAAAATACAAATGCCCAGGTATTGCTTTTTTTCTCCAAAGCTCCAGATATGTTTCTAATGAGCAGCCATGATTAAAAGCAACTGGACTATATGATGATCTTTTACTTTATCTAGGTTGTTTCACCTTTTCTATTTCATATTCAGTGCTCCCATTTCATTTAGTTTATGTTTTCCAATTTCTCCATCTCCTTTTTTGTGTTCTTTCTCAAGCCTTTATCAAGTGTAGTAGAAAAGCTTTTGTATATATGTACATAGATAGTATGTACATGTATTTTAGAAAACTTAACAATTTTTGCCTGCTGCTGCTGCTGCTGCTAAGTTGCTTCAAAAAATTTATGACATTCTGATTTCACTTGTTTGACTTATAAGAACAGAATACTAGATTTCTAATTTTAAAAGACACTTAATAAGCAACAAAGGTTTACTGTATGGCACAGGAACTCTAATTAGTATCTTGTAATAACCAATAATGCAAAATAATCTCAAAAATAATATGTGTATATATGTATAACTGAATTACCTTGCTGTGTACTTGAAACATTAGAAGACAACTATACTTCAATAAAATATATATATTAAGAAAAAAAAAAATGAGAGGAGCAGGAATTGATAATAAAGAGGAAAAGAACATTTTAGAGTAATAGCCTGATCTATTTTCCTATTGTGGTGGTCACATATCTCCCATTCCGTCCACTTTTCTGTCTTCTCTTGGGAGGAACTGATTAGAATTTTAAGCAAGAAAAACTGGACTATATTTATAACCATGGAACTAGCTTGAACCAAAGAAGCTGAGGTAGGCAGCCTTTCAACTAATCTTGAAATATTAATTCAGGCTATAACAATTCATAAGAACACACAAGCAACAAAGGCTATAAGAAATTCTTCCTAGCAGCACTGAGATGACAGGCACAGCTATACATAGCCAGTTTACCTCTGACCGTTTTCGTTCACCTTTTCTGAACCTATCCGGGGTTCCAAAGTCCATAGACAACCTTCTCAAAATAACCCTCCATCTTCAAAATTCTTCTTCTCCTTTTCCTCAAATAAAACTCCCATTTCCAGAGAATTGCTGATTCAGCTAGGCATTAATCTGACTAGGGAAAGAATAGTAAAATACAAATAGTGGTAGGCCAGGAACAGTCTGTGATGATACTTCTTAATCTGAAAGACTCTCCCTGGGGAGCTACTTGAAATAAGGTGACTTCTGTGCAATTTGACAACTTAGGAAGCAGAACCTTACCTTACCTATCACTACATCTTCCTGTTCTGTCAGGGTATAAAACAATGGAATGCTGAGGGTAGTGAATTTTCATGTACTGCTTTTAACGGAAGATCTATAAAATGTCACAGCTTCTTAAAACATGTATTTTCCTGCTCATAATAAGAAAATTTGGCACACAAGCAAGGGAAGATCAGACCTCAGTCAAGTATTCCACAATAATGCTAGAAACAGGTTGGAGATATTCACATCAACTTGTCAAACGGCAGCTTTAGTTCCAGGAAGACAGTTCATTCTTCAAGAACTCAAGAAAACAAGAATGGGGGAAAGAACAATTTATATATGCTAACTGTTGGCAAAATGTAAGTCTGAACAGTTCTCACAGAATAACAATGTAAACCCTATAACAGAAGAGAAAAAGAGAATTGCCTGGAGAATTACACAGATAAAATACTGTATATATCTATAATAATTTTACTATAAAGTACACATTTTTTTGATAATCAACTATTTGATGTCCTCAAGAGGTGCAAACAAAGATATGTCCACAAAAAAATAAGAGCAAACAAAGACTCATTTTCTATTCAAAGACAGAGAAATCCTGGATAAAATATAAATAATTTAAAACCTATATCATTAACATAGGGAAGTCAAAAAACAAGACAGAAATATCATGCCAGAAGTCATCACGCTAGAATTCAAGTCCAAAGGGTATCTTTGAGACTGGATACAGGCAACAGGGGCTAGGATTTTAAAAATGCTCAAATATGACTCAAAGTCAAAGCCAAAGGGAGATGAAACTGGATAAAGCCAGGAATAAAACAAACATTTGGGTTGTTATAAGCTTCTACACAGCAAAGGAAACCATAAACAAAACAAAAGACAACCAATGGACTGAGTGAAAATACTTGCAAATGATGCTACCAACAAGGGATTAATTTCTAAAACACATAAAGAGCTCATACAGCTTAATATCAGAAGAGAACTCAATCAAAAATTGGGCAGAAGACCTAAATAAACATTTCTCCAAAGAAGACATACAGATGCCCAAGAGGCATATGAAAAGATGCTCAGTATCACTAATTATTAGAGAAATGCAAATTAAAACTACAATGAGGTATCACTTCACACCAGTCAAAGTAGCCTTTATTAAAAAGTCTACAAATAATAAATACTGGAGAGGGTGTGGAGAGAAAGGAACTCTCCTACACTGATGGTGAGAACAAAGATTGGTGCAGCCACTATGGAAAACAGTTTGGACATGCCTTAAAAAACGAAAAACAGAATTACCATATGATTCTGAAATCCCATTCCTGGGCATATCCCTGGAGAAAACTATAATTTGAAGAGATTCATGCACCTCAATGTTCATAGCAGCACTATCTGCAATAGCCAAGACATGGAAGCATGTCAAGAATGATAGATGAATGGATGAAGAAGATGTGGTATACATATATAATACAAAGGAATAATACTCAGCCGTAAAAAAGAATTAAATAATATCATCTACAGAAACATGTATAGACCTAGAGATTATCATATTAAGTGAAGTATGTCAGATGAGAAAAATATCATATGATAACACTTATCTGTTGGAATCTGTGATGCAAATGAACTTATTTATGAAACAGATGCACAGACACAGAAAAAAACTTATGGTTACTAAAGGGGAGAGTAGGACAGAGCAGAGAGAGAAATCAGGAGTTTGGGATTACCATATATATATACTACTTTAAATAAAATAGATAAATAACAATGACCTACTGTCTAGCACAGGGAATATCATCGTCTTATAAGAACCAGTAATGGAAAAGAATCTGAAATAGAATATATAGACACACACATACACACACACATATATATGTTATAGCTGAGAAAAGGAGAGAAGCTAAAGGCAAAGGAGAAAAGGAAAGATATACACATCTGAATGCAGAGTTCCAAAGAATAGCAAGGAGAGATAAGAAAGCCTTCCTCAGTGATCAATGCAAAGAAATAGAGGAAAACAATAGAATGGGAAAGACTAGAGATGTCTTCAAGAAAATTAGAGATACCAGGGGAACATTTCACACAAAGATGGGCTCAATAAAGGACAGAAATAGTATGGACCTAACAGAAGCAGAAGATATTAAGAAGCTATTGCTGCTGCTAAGTCGCTTCAGTTGTGTCTGACTCCGTGCGACCCCATAGATGGCAGCCCACCAGGCTTCCCCATCCCTGGGATTCTCCAGGCAAGAACACTGGAATGGGTTGCCATTTCCTTCTCCAATGCATGAAAGTGAAGTCACTCAGTCGTGTCCAACTCTTCGCGACCCCATGGACTGCAGCCTACCAGGCTCCTCCATCCATGGGATGTTCCAGGCAAGAGTACTGGAGTGGGTTGCCATTGCCTTCTCTGATATTAAGAAGAGGTGGCAAGAATATACAGAAGAACTATACAAAAAAGATCTTAATGACCCAGATAACCACAATGGTGTGATCATTCACCTGGAGCCAGACATCCTGGACTGCGAAGTCAAGTGGGCCTTAGGAAGCATCACTAAAAACAAAGCAAGTGAAGTGATGGAATTCCAGCTGAGCTATTTTAAGTCCCAAAAGATGATGCTGTTAAAGTGCTGCACTGAATATGCCAGCAAATTTTGAAAACCCAACAGTGGCCACAGGGCTGGAAAAGATCAGTTTTCATTCCAATCCCAAAGAAGGACAAAGCCAAAGAATGTTCAAACTACCACACAATTGCACTCATCTCACACACTAGCAAAGTAATGCTCAAAAGTCTCCAAGCCAGGCTTCAATAGTATGTAAACCGAGAACTTCCAGATGTTTAAGATGGATTTAGAAAAGACAGAGGAACCAGAGATCAAATTGCCAACATCCGTTGGATCACAGAAAAAGCAAAGGAGTTCCAGAAAAACATCTACTTCTGCTTTATTGACTATGCCAAAGCCTCTGACTATGTGGATCACAACAAAAGCTGTGGAAAATTCTGAAAGACATGGGAATACCAGACCACCTGACCTGCCTCTTGAGAAACCTATATGCAGGTCAGGAAGCAACAGTTAGAACTGGACATGGAACAACGGACTGGTTCCAAATTGGGAAAGGAGTATGTCAAGGCTGTATACTGTCACTCTGTTTATTTAACTTATATGCAGAGTACATCATGCAAAATGCCAGGCTGAATGAAGCACAAGTTGGAATCAAGATCGGTGGGAGAAATATCAATAACCTCAGATATGCAGATGACACCACCATTATGGCAGAAAGCAAAGAGGAACTAAAGAGCCTTTTGATGAAAGTGAAAGAGAAGAGTGAAAAACCTGGCTTAAAATTCAACATTCAAAAAAGTAAGATCATGGCATCTGGTCCCATCACTTCATGGCAAATAGAGAAACAATGGAAACAGTGACAGACTTTATCTTTTTGGGCTCCAAAATCACTGCAGATGGTGACTGCAACCATGAAATTAAAAGATACTTGCTCCTTGGAAGAAAAGCTATGACCATCCTCTCTCTCTTTAGTTTTAATTTGTGTCCACCCCTTGTGACCCCATAGACTGCAGCCTGCCAGGCTCCTCTGTCCATAGGATTCTCCAAGCAAGAATACTGGAGTGGGTTGCCATTTCCTTCTCCATGGGATCTTTCTGACCCAGGAATTGAACCTGTGTCTCCTGCATTGCAGGCAGATTCTTTACTGACTGAGCTATGAGGGAAGCCCTAGACCAACCTAGATAGCATATTAAAAAGCAGAGAGATTACTTTATCACCAAGGGCTTATCTAGTCAAAGCTATGAATTTTCCACTAGTCATGTATGGATGTGAGAGTTGGACCATCAACAAAGCTGAGCATGGAAGAATTGATGTTTTTGAACTGTGGTGTTGGAGAAGAGTCTTGAGAGTCCCTTGAACTGCAAGGAGATCCAACCAGTCAATCCTAAAGGAAATCCATCCTGAATATTTATTGGAAGGGCTAATGCTACCTTGGCCACCTGATGTGAAGAACTGACTCAGTGGAAAAGACCCTGATGCTGGGAAAAACTGAAGGCAGGAGGAGAAGGGGATGATGACAGAGGATGAGATGCCTGGATGGCATTACCAACTCGATGGACATGAGTCTGAGCAAATTCCAGGAGTTGGTGATGGACAGGGAGGCCTGGTGTGCTGCAGTTCATGGGGAAGCAAAGAGACACAACTAACAACTGAACTGAACTGATACATATACGGATAACACATGTTATATACATATATGTATTATATATATGCAACAGAATCACTTTGCTATACACTTGAAACTAACACAACATCATAAATTAACCATATGTCAATTTTTAAAAATACCTAACAGGAAATTGCTGACAGAGACTACCTCTGAGTCTGGAAATAAGGCAGAGGAGTAAGTATAACGACTTCAATACTATCAGACTTTTCAACTAAAATGCTGCTTTTGTTCTTTGCAAAAAAAAAAAAGTGCCTATGCTGGCCATGCACGTGGAGTAAGAAAAGTCCACCACCAGTTTAGAGATGCAGCAGCGAAGTGAGCTGCCTCTGTTGAGCCATGAACAGAAAAAGAATCATACCCTAGAACCCCCAAACCCACACTTGAATCGTTCATGGATGTGAGATTCGAATGTCTCCTAGCCAGGCAGTGCAGAAGTACTGAGCCCAAAAATTAACATGAAAATTTATCCTGAACAAATGAACTCTGCATGGTTCTGGCAGCAGGGCTGAAACTGCTCCTTAGGAACATCTTTTTTTATCAAGACTAGGTAGGACTCCCAAGAAAGGAAAGTTCTGCTAAAGGTAAGTTCACAATAAAAAATTTTAAGGCTCATAAAAAAATGTACCACCATGTGAAAATGTCAACAGATGTCACAAGCAGAATTCACAGAAGAGCAAAAAGAAACAGTGAATTCTAAGAGAAAAAAAGTTTTATTTATTCACTCAATAATATGTAACACCTACTGTAATTCAGGCACTGTTCTAGACAGTAAGAATAACAGTAGTAAACAAAACAGAGGAATATGTATTCCGTGTGAAGTTTACATCCACAAGGGCTTCACAAGTGGTGCTAGTTGTAAAGAACCCACCTGCCAAAGCAGGAGACATAACAGACGCAGGTTTGATCCCTGGGTCGGGATGATCCCCTGGATGAGGGCATGGCAACACACTCCAATATTTTTGCCTGGAGAATCCCATGGACAGAGGATCCTGGCAGGCTACAGTTCATAAGGTCACACAGAGTTGGAAAGGACTGAAGCACCTTAGTACACATGCAGCACAAGAAAAGATAAACAGTAAACAGATCAATATAAAAATACGTCAAAAGAAATTAAGAGCTACAAAGAAAAATAAAGCAGCAACCAGGAAAGAGAGAGAGATGGCATGAGGTTTATATATGGTTTATATGTTATTTTATATATGGACTTAGGGGAGGGTCAAACTTTTTGATCTTATGACTTCTGGTCTTTAAGATTTTATAGCCTTGAAAAATTATTGAGGATTTTTATTTAATTATTTTTTGTGAGTTGTATCTATAAATATTTTCAGTATCAAAGATTAAAACTGAGAAAATTGAAAATATTTAATTCACTTAGGAATAATGACAATAAATTTGTTGTATATTAAAATAAATGCATTTTTATAAAAATAACATTTTCCAAAACAAAATGAAGTAAGAAGCATTGCATTTACATTTTTGCAAATCTCTTCTAAGTCTGGCTTAACAGAAGACAACTGAATTCTTATATCTGCTTCTGTATCCAATCTCTTGCACTGTTTCTTGGTTGAAGTATATGAAGAAAATCTAGCCTCACACAGATGTAGAGCTGGAAATGAGAGCAGTATTTTGATACCCTAACTGAATAATTATGCCATATTCTTCAGGAACTTAATGAGTGGTAGTTCCTTAAAGGTTAGTTGCAATGTGGGATCTGAAACCATTTCAATAAATTTTTCATCCTGTTACAATAAAAACCACTGGTCTATTTTGTGCTTTGAGTGGATCTTCTATCCGTGTATAATTAAAACTGTGTGCTGGTCATTTCGAAAATATTCCTTCACTGAATTATTCAGGTCCTCCAAAAGTTGATACACTCCATAATGCAATATTAAAAACGAACATTTATTAACATCACCTACAAACTCAGAAAAATCTTTATGTACTGGGAAACCGTACATATAGTGACAAAGAGTGACACATACAGTGAACACAGAGTGACACATACACTGCACATATAGTGACAAATCTGAGTCTTTCAACATTGTAATTTTTGTGTGAAAGGTTGAATATTATCATTGGCAAAATAATAATATTTGCCTTGACATGTCAGGGTCATTTCATTCATTTTTGAGAAAATTATGCCAAATACTCAAGTTTAAATAACTACACTTATCTGTCAATTATTCAAGTAAAAAGGATGCTCCAGAAAAAGAATAGTTCGTTCATATTGAAACTCAATCATATAAATACTCTCCTGTGAGACAATCATTGTACTTCAGAATATCAAAGTACTTTGTGTGAACTTCCCATTTCATCCCACACAATATTAAAAATACATACACAGAATGGTTAGTTTCAAAACAATATTTTTTACACTTTAATCAAGGGCATACAGTGAAATTGGTGGGTTTTGCTTTCTCACTGTGAGCGTGTGGCAGTGAATAGTACAATGACTACTAGAAGTTTGTTGACACTGCCTTAATTTGTTCTGAGGTGCCAATATTTGCCTTTGACTATCAGTGTACATATCAGAACAGTGCAAATGACAAATAATAGCTTTATATTATTAAGAAAATAGTTTGACCTCACAAAATTCTTCCTATAGATCACAGAACTGATGCTTTCAAACTGTGGTATGGCATAGAGTTCCTTGGACAGCAAAGAGATCAAACCCATCAATCCTAAAGGAAATCAACTCTGAATAGTCTTTGGAAAGACTGATGCTGAAGCTGAAGCTCCAGTATTCTGGCCACCTGATTCAAAGAGCTGACTCACTGGAAAAGACCCTGCTGCTGAGAAAGATAGAGGGCAGGAGGAGAAGGGGGCAACAGAGGATGAGATGATTGGATGGCATCACTGACTCAATGGACATTAGTCTGAGCAAACACCAAGAGACAGTGAAAGACAGGGAAGCCTGGAGTACTGTAGTCCATGCGGTCACAAAGAGCTGGACACAACTGAGCGACAGAACAACAATGGATCATAGATCACACTTTGAGACCCACGGCTCTAAAGTGCCAACTAAGCTGAGAGGTAAGGTAACCAACCATCAAGGTTTACATGTGACTGTTCCAACGTGAGAACTGAAAGTCTCACATTCTCATAGAATGGTTGGCCTCCTTACTGGGAGAGAGCTAAAAGAAGTGTGTATAAAACACCAATAGCTGAGAGAAGCACTTCAAGCAGAGAAGACACTAAGTGCGAAGGCCCTGAGGTCAAAGAATGGCTGGTACATTCAAAAATATTCTTTCAATCAAGAATTCAAAAACCCACTGCAAAGGTACACACTCTAGAAAATCAGGTTATCCCTAGTGGTAAGCTACTAGAAAATGCCAGTGCTACATTAAAATATCTGGTGAATTATTCTAGTTCCCCATTTTAGAAAAGAATTCATGACAAACATTATAAGGCTTTCTTTAGAGAACTACACAGAAAATTTAAAGTAATTACAGAATTTTTAAAAAGCGAGAACATCAAGAATTTTGAATTTACAGTTAGGTTTCTATAGTTGAAGTTGCTTAATGTCAACCCTCTATTTAAGGTAGAAGTTTGTTACATAATTTATTTGCCAGTTACTCTTGGTATCATTTAGTTCAGTTCAGTTCAGTCACTCAGTCATGTCCGACTCTTTGCGACCCCATGAATCGCAGCACGCCAGGCCTCCCTGTCCATCACAAACTCCGGAGTTCACTCAGACTCATGCCCATCGAGTCAGTGATGCCATCCAGCCATCTCATCCTCTGTCGTCCCCTTCTCCTCCTGCCCCCAATCCCTCCCAGCATCAGGGTCTTTTCCAGTGAGTCAGCTCTTCGCATGAGGTGACCAAAGTACTGGAGTTTCAGCTTCAGCATCATTCCCTCCAAAGAAATCCCATGGCTGATCTCTTTCAGAATGGACTGGTTGGATCTCCTTGCAGTCCAAGGGACTCTCAAGAGTCTTCTCCAACACCACAGTTCAAAAGCATCAATTCTTCGGCACTCAGCCTTCTTCACAGTCCAACTTTAACATCCATACATGACCACAGGAAAAACCATAGCCTTGACTAGATGGACCTTTGTTGGTAAAGTAATGTCTCTGCTTTTGAATATGCTATCTAGGTTGGTCATAACTTTCCTTCCAAGGAGTAAGCGTCTTTTAATTTCATGGCTGCAGTCATCATCTGCAGTGATTTTGGAGCCCCCCAAAATAAAGTCTGACACTGTTTCCACTGTTTCCCCATCTATTTGCCATGAAGTGATGGGACCAGATGCCATGATCTTCGTTTTCTGAATGTTGAGCTTTAAGCCAACTTTTTCACTCTCCTCTTTACTTTCATCAAGAGGCTTTTTAGTTCCTCTTCACTCTCTGCCATAAGGCTGGTATCATCTGCATATCTGAGGTTATTGATATTTCTCCCGGCAATCTTGATTCCAGCTTGTGCTTCTTCCAGTCCAGCATTTCTCATGATGTACTCTGCATATAAGTTAAATAAGCAGGGTGACAATATACAGCCTTAATGTACTCCTTTTCCTATTTGGAACCAGTCTGTTGTTCCATGTCCAGTTCTAACTCTTGCTTCCTGACCTGCATACAGATTTCTCAAGAGGCAGATCAGGTGGTCTGGTATTCTCATCTCTTTCAGAATTTTCCAGTTTATTGTGATCCACACAGTCAAAGGCTTTGGCATAGTCAATAAAGCAGAAATAGATGTTTTTCTGGAACTCTCTTGCTTTTTCCATGATCCAGCGGATATTGGCAATTTGATCTCTGGTTCCTCTGCCTTTTCTAAAACCAGCTTGAACATCAGGAAGTTCACAGTTCACATATTGCTGAAGCCTGGCTTGGAGAATTTTGAGCATTACTTTACTAGCGTGTGAGTTGAGTGCAATTGTGCGGTAGTTTGAGCATTCTTTGGCATTGCCTTTCTTTGGGATTGGAATAAAAACTGACCTTTTCCAGTCCTGTGGCCACTGCTGAGTTTTCCAAATTTGCTGGCATATTGAGTGCAGCACTTTCACAGCATCATCTTTCAGGATTTGGAATAGCTCAACTGGAATTCCATCACTTCCACTAGCTTTGTTCGTAGTGATGCTTTCTAAGGCCCACTTGACTTCACATTCCAGGATGTCTGGCTCTAGGTCAGTGATCACACCATCGTGATTATCTGGGTCGTGAAGATCTTTTTTGTACAGTTCTGTATATTCTTGCCATCTCTTCTTAATATCTTCTGCTTCTGTTAGGTCCATACCATTTCTGTCCTTTATCAAGCCCATCTTTGCATGAAATGTTCCCTTGGTATCTCTAATTTTCTTGAAGAGATCTCTAGTCTTTCCCATTCTGTTGTTTTCCTCTATTTCTCTGCATTGATCTCTGAAGAAGGCTTTCTTATCTCTTCTTGCTATTCTTTGGAACTCTGCATTCAGACGCTTATATTTTTCCTTTTCTCCTTTGCTTTTCATTTAAGAGTTGTTCAATGAATGTTTGTTGAGTGAATGAATAACAGAAGTGAAGAGCATAGCTAATTGATTTTCCAGGAAATCACAAATCAAAAGGTAAACTTTTTAAGAGGTATTCTTTTGTGCTGTATATTCTTAGGAGGCTAGCAAACTCAATGTTAATCTCATGCTTTCTGCATACTTAGCCACAAACTTACTGTCTTTAATTAGAAGATCATTGTCTCAGTTTCTGGAAAAGAAGTATTTCTTTTCTTTCCTGTTTAAAATGCTTCTAACATTTCAGGGTAAACAATTTATTTAGAGTAGCTCTTTTTAATGGGAGAAGGCGATGGCACCCCACTCCAGTACTCTTGCCTGGAAAAATCCCATGGGCGGAGGAGCCTGGTGGGCTGCAGTCCATGGGGTCGTGAAGAGTCAGATACGACTGAGCGACTTCCCTTTCCCTTTTCACTTTCATGCATTGGAGAAGGAAATGGCAACCCACTCCAGTGTTCTTGCCTGCAGAATCCCAGGGACGGGGGAGCCTGGTGGGCTGCCGTCTCTGGGGTCGCACAGAGTCAGACACAACTGAATTGACTTAGCAGCAGCTCTTTTTAAAAAAGGAATAGAAGCACACTAGTAGATTTAACAATTAGAAACAATGCAGTAGATTCTCCACTTCATGGATCCAAGCCAGGAAATGTGCAATGTTTGTGATTTATACGCATTTGCAAATAGAAAGGCTATCTGGCATACTGTTATATGGTTTGCTCTATACTGCTATTACCATGAAATATTACTCAGATTTTCTTAAGATCATGAAAACAAAGCTGAGAAAAAGGAGTCCAACAAATGTTATATGTAATAATATTTTACTTCATTTAGAAATAAAATCATTTCAGTTATATTAATATAGAGAAAGATTACTACTTCTCAGAGACAAGACCCTCCCATAAAAGAACTGCAACCAATTATATGACTATTAATTAAGTAGGCCATCTAGAAAATATATTTGCAAAATGGCCAATAAGCACCTGAAAAAATGTCCAATATTAATCTCATTAGGAAACTGGAAATACAAACCACAATGAACTACCACCTCCCAGCCCCTAAGATGGCTATCAAACAAACCAAAAATTCCAAGAAAGCAAGTGATGGTGGGTATATAGAAAAACTGGAACCTTCATATATTCCTGGTGGCAATGTAAAACTGCCACTGCAGAAAACTTGGTATTTCCTCAAAAAGTTAAACCTATAATTAACCATATGACCAAGAAATTCTACCCCAGGTGGAATACCTGAAATGTATTACCAGATTTGAATATACCAGATTTGAAAATACCAGAACTGAAATGTAATGTTCGTACAAAAACTTGTACACAAATGTTCACAGCACCATTACTCACAATAGCTAAAACGTGGAAATAACCCAATGTCCATCAACTGATGAATGGATAAACAAAGTGCATCCATATGATGGAATATTATTCAGCCATGAAAAAGAATCAAGTACAGACACATGCTATAACATGGATGAATCCTGAAAACATGCTAAGTGAAAGAAGACAGCCATAAAAGGCCATTATTGTATGATTACACTTACGTGAAATGTCCAGACACAGAGAGTAGACTAGTGGTGACCGAGAGCTCATGAGGTTTGAGGGAGATGAAGGAGTGACTAATATGGGTACAGTTTCTTTTTGGGGTGATGAAAATATTCTGGGCTCAGATAGTGATGGCTGCACAACCTTTTGAATGGACTAAAAGCCACCACTCTGCAACTTTTAAGACATATCTTTATTTTTTAAAGTAATCGCACAGTTATGTTCCCCAGCTTAAGAAATAAAACATTATAGATACAGCTGAAATACCCTGTATATCCTTCCCTGATTACATTTGTCTTCTACTCCCATCAGAGATAATCATTAAGTTGATGTGCTATTATCATTCCTATGTACAGCATTATAATTTCACTATATACATATAAATCCCTTACAAGATGCATTATTTGGTCTGTGTGTTTTTAAATGGTATCATGCTTATGTAACTTTTATAGGTTGTTGTTTTTTTTTTATCACAAAGCAAAGTTATCATGACAGTTAAGTAGTTCAGAAGGAGGACAAAATACATGAGAGTAAAAGGTTTACAGCAGTCACTGCAGAGACTGAGAAAGAGAAATGCAGCAGTTTTCCAGGCAGTGTGGAGGTCTCAACTGAGACTAAAGCCAACATCCATGTATATATACATTGGATCAAATGTCTCCTAGAATTTCCTGAGTGTTGGCATAGTAGTAAATAATCGACTCACCCAGAATATAATTCTGGAAATAGGAAGCTGAGATAGAATGAAGAATAAGGTCACTGAACATGTGGAGACCAAAGAACCAACAGGTCAGGAAGGTAGCTGAAGAGTACACAGACAATGACATCATACAAGATGCTGGCAAGAGCTGAGATAGAGTGGAAGCCTGAGAGCCAGGTGCCAAATTCTAAAGAACAAGGGAGATTACCCAGTGAGCGAGTAAAATGACAGAAAAGAGCAGGGAGGAAAGTTGGCAGAGTCTAGAATACAGGATTAACCACCACAAGCAAGTAGAGAAATAATGTCCTAGAAGCAGCACTGGGGAGTGAAGAGGACATCCATCAAACCATCAATTATGAGGTACCTTGGATGTGAAAGAAAAATTATTTTTCATACAAGAAACTCCAGATTCAGTGACCCCCATGGACTGTAGTCCACCAGGCTCCTCTGTCCATGGGATTCTCCAGGCAAGAATACTGGAGTGAGTTGCCATACCCTGCTCCAAGAAGGACATGGACTTATACAACTGACCAAGGTGAATAAAAAAGGGGAAATACACCTAAACTTCTATGACAACTTTAAAAAATCAGCTATACATGTTTAAGACAAGAGAACTTTGTAATTTCATGTGGAAAGGTCAGAGATTAAAAGCAATTAAGTATAACTACCCTCAAAAGCGCCGAAGAATTGATCTTTTTGAACTGTGGTGTTGGAGAAGACTCTTGAGAGTCCCTTGGACTGCAAGGAGATCCAACCAGTCCATCCTAAAGGAGATCAGTCCTGGGTGTTCACTGGAAGGACTGATGCTGAAGCTGGAACTTGCGAAGAGTTGACTCATTGGAAAAGACCCTGATGCTGGGAGGGATTGGGGGCAGGAGAAGGGGTCGACAGAGGATGAGATGGCTGGATGGCATCACCAACTTGATGGACATGAGTGTGGGTAAACTCCAGGAGTTGGTGATGGACAGGGAAGCCTGGCATGCTGCGATTCATGGGGTCGTAAAGAGTTGGACACGACTGAGTCATTGAACTGAACTGAACCCTCAAAAGTGTCTTGGTCACGATTAACACAGCTACAGGTATATATTAAACTATGGTAAGGAGAATTTGAACTTTATTTTTCAAAATTAAGATTAAATAATTCAAATGTATTGTTATTTAAACAAATGCTAATTGGAGAAAAGAAATGCCTTTCTTTTATCTATGTTTTAAGCAACTTTTCATCAACAATAAAATGAAACATAAGTAGTATACAAATTTTTGATTAAACTTCTTAAAAAGGGGAAAAATCTTAATTACACAGCTTCAGTATTATAAATGATAATAATTTGTGATTTGTTCTTTCCCTAATTAGGTAATAGAGTTCAGTTCAGTCACTCAATTGTGTCAGACTCTTTGCGATCCCATGGACTGCAGCATGCCAGGCTTCCTTGTCCATCACCAACTCCCAGAGCTTGCTCAAACTCATGTCCATTGAGTCGGTGATGCCATCCAATCATCTTATCCTCTGTCATCCCCTTCTTCTCCTGCCTTCAATCTTTCCCAGCATCAGGGTTTTTTCCAATAAGTCAGTTCTTTGCATCAGGTGGCCAAAGTATTGGAGTTTCAGCCTTAGCATCAGTCCTAACAGATTAAGACTCTGCCTGCTGTTCTAGGAGAGTTCATAATTTTTATCAATTGAAAAAAAATGAAAGCATACAGTCTGAAGTAAAGAAGTAAATGAAGCCACCTTAAGTTACTTGTTTATTTCAATACCATTTTCTTTTAAAAATTCATGAAATATTATTTCATTAGTGTTATGATGTTTATGTAATAGATTAAAACTGGAAGAAGAAAAAAGTAAAACTGCCTCAGATTTTCCTCCATTTACTTCCTCTTGAGGGAAGATGGATTTATGTTAGGTTTTTTGTAATATGTTTCTAAAGATTAAAATGTCCTAATTTTAACCATATACTACTATTTTTAAAAGAAAAACTCTTTCAGATGCTTAAAAAAACAACAAATGTCCTCGAGTCCCTAATTTTGATTTTTCCTGTCATCAATATTATAAAACCTTTCCTTGATGATCAAAAGCTATAGGTATTGGTAAGCATTAACACAAATCCAGAGCATGTTCTTGTCTTTCTGTTTTCACATTACCAAACCTAACCAGGCATATCATAGTTCTCCAATTCACAAAGTACTCATACTACATAATCTGAGACTTTTGCAACCATATATTTTAAAGTACTTATTGAGCCCTGAAAAGCAAATGCTATCATTCAAGTTCTAATTACATGCTACTTGGGTTTTACAGAACAGAAAAATATAAATACTATACTTCCTGAATTCATTTTTTGACCACAAGCAACTTCCAAAATAAATGCCCAAAATACTTTCTGAATGTATCACTGTGCAAATAGCTCAACCACTTGGCCTATTCAAATTATGTTCTAGTTTCTCCTTATGCTGCTTCTACTTGATAAATTGGTCAATAAATGCCAAGTCAAATATGCAAGTAAATGTATTTTCATTGTTATTGGCAGACATATAATTAACTCTGAGAATAAAAGAAACAAGAAATCAATTTATGATTACTTCTTCAGTTCTTCCCATTCGTCATTTACATTGTAATTGTGGTTCCACTTTAAAGATCTTTATACACACACACACACACCCCATGTTGACTATATAATAAATCAAATTATTTCAATTATAAATTAGTACTGTATGAACTGTGAACCACATATGTTAATTGTATTAGTAAAAGCAATTGTATTATTACCCACATATATGAGCTGA